>NC_064580.1:91839764-92443097 GCF_937001465.1 Orcinus orca
AACAGGGAAGGAAGGCAGGAGAGACACTCTGAAGCTCTGAAATAATCTGCGCCTGTTCAGAAGTGGGGAAACAGAATTCAAAGGTCCACATCACACAGAAGAGCATCCAAAGCTTAAATAAACAAGAGCAGGCTTAGGGTATATTTAACAAAACGAAGGTAAGGAGTTTGATAAAGCCCATTTTTTGGTTATATCTTTCTAATGGAAAAGGACAAATAATGCAAAATTACAGCTAATTTATTATAGAGGCTAGCAGAAGAAACAGCAGTAGCCTTAGAGACAGACACACCAGAGTTTAAATCCCAACTCTACTAATAGCTATGTGACCATAGGAAGATTATATACCTTCTCTAACCCTCAGTTTCTCACCAGTACAACTAGTGCTAATAATAGAACAAATCTCATAGGACATTTACAGTGATTAAATAAGTGTTTAGCACTGTGTTTGGCACAAGGCAAACATCCAATAAATGAGTTATAATAATGATGATGATGATATGTACTGTTTTCATGTATAAAATGGAAATAACTGTCCTGCTGTATCACAGGGCTTTGGGAACATCTTTTTCTATACTGAATGTGAAAATGCTTTCCAAGAAGTACATTACCAGGTCTTTGAGGTCATTGTTGCCTCTAATCCTTATTTGGCAATGGGCAATAGTGCATAAAAGGCTGATGACTGGAGTATGTACTGAGCCATTCTCTCAGGTGTGACAAAAACATTAGCAAAGTTTTGTTAACCTGCTTGGTACAATGGTAACATCTTGCATTATGGGGGTCATACATACAGATTTGAATCCAGGATATGCCACTTTCAAGTTGTGTGACCTACATATTTTCCTAGAGAAAATGGAAAATGCTTAGACTTTCTGAGACTCAGTACTCTTATCTGTAAAACAGGAGTGATAGCAAATACCTTGCAAGTTATGTAAAGGACCTATCACAGTGTATTACATTCTTTTGCCCCTCAGTGTTTCCAGAGATTAAAGAATGAGCATTTTCTTTAACAGGTAAACAATAGATACAATAAAATATTTTTATACAAACCACTTGTCACACACACATACATAATGTGTACATGTATAAATACATAAATATATATATATACACGCATATATTGGAAAGACTCTCTTTCCCCCATTGAATGACCTTGCCCCCCCAGTTAAAATCAATTGACCATAGATGTATGTGTGTTTTCCTAGACTCTCAATTCTATTCCATTGATCCATGTGTCTATACTTAACGCCACTATCACACTGTAGCTTTGCAGTGTTTTAAAATCAGAAAGTGTGAATCCTCCAACTTTGTTCTTCATTTACAAATTATTTTCATTATTCAGAGTCCCTTGTACTTCCACAAGAACTTTCAAATTAGCCTGTCCACTTTTTCCAAAAAAAAAAAAAAAAGGGAGTTAGAATTTTGATAGGTAGTGCATTGAGTCTGTACATCACCTTGGGGAGTATTGTTATCTTAACAACATTAAGTCTTCCCATCCATGAATACAGTATGTCTTTTCATTTTTTTAGGTCTTTTAAAATTTCTTTAAGTGATGTCTTACAGTATCAGTGTATAATTCTTACATTTCCTTGGCTAAATGTATTTCTAAGGATTTTACTCTTTTTCATGCTATTAATGGGATTTTTTTCTTAATTTTATTTTCAGATTATTTTTGCTATTGTATATTTTTGTATATTGATCTTGTATCTTGCAACCTTGATGAATACATTAGTTATCTTTAATAGATTTTTAGTGGATTCCTGGGCATTTTATAAATAGAAGATCATGTCATCTGAAAGTAGTTTTATTTCTTTACCAATCTGGATTATTTTAATTCATTTTCTTGCCCAATTGCCCTGCTATTACCCTGTACCTCCAATACAATGTTCAGTAAAAGTAGAAAGAGTGGGCATTCTTACTTCATTCTTGACATTTGGGAAAAACCTTTCAGTCTTTCACCACTAAGTATTCTTCTAGCTCTGGGTTTTTCATAGATTACTTTTATCAGGATAAGGAAATTCCTTTGTATTCTGAGTTTATTGAGTGTTTTTTATCATGAAATGGTATTGGGTTTTGTCAAATGTTTTTTCTGTGTCTGTTGAGATGATGATGTGGGTTTTTATCTCTTTATTCTATTCATATTACAAAGGTTCAGAAATCAAGACTATGTGATCCTGGTATAAGATTAGACATAAAGATTAATGGAATAGATTTGAGAGTCCAGAAGAAACCCCATATATCTATGGTCAATTGAGTTTTTAATAAGGGTGCAGAAAACACTCAATGGGGAATGAACAGTGTTTACAACAAATGGCACTAGAACAGCTGGATATCCACATGTGAAAGAATGAATTTGGACACCTATCTAACACTATATACAAAACTTAAAAAAAAATGGATCATATATATCATATATATACATATGATATATATATTAACTAAAACTATAAAACTCTTAGAAGAAAACATAGGTGTAAATTGTTTTGATCTTGGATTAGGCAGTGGGTTTTAGATATGAAACTTAAAGTACAAGCACCAAAGAAAAAGTAGATAAATTAGACTGCATCAAAATGAACAACTTTTGTGCACAAAGGATACAATGAAGAAAACAAAAAGTCAACTCACATAATGGGAGAAAAAGTTTGCAAGTCATATATCCAGAATATATCAAGAACTCTTATAAATCAACAAAATATAACTCATTTTTTATGGCTTGGGCTTGAATAGACATTTCGCCAAAGAAGATATACTAATGGCCAATAAGCACATGAAAAGATGCTCAATATTATCAGTCATTAGGGAAATGTAAATCAAAACCACTATGAGATACCATTTTACATCACTTAGAATGACTATAATTAATTTAAAAAAAGAAAAAATAATGAGTGTTGGTGAGAATATGGAGAAATTGGAAACCTAATGCGTTGCTGATGGGAAGGTAAAATGGTACAGCCATTATGGAAAATAGTTTGGCAATTTCTCAGAAAGCTAAACCTAGAGTTACCATATGACCCAGCAATTACATTCCTAGATATATACTCAAGAGAAATGAAAATGTGTATCCATGCATACACTCATACATGAATATTCATAGCAGCATTATTCATAACAGTCAAAAAGTGGAAGCAACCCAAATGTCCATCAACTGATGAATGGGAAAAAACAGTGTGTTATGTTCAATATATTCAGATATGCATATATTGTTTGTTGTGTAGCAGTAATTAACTATAATTGGAAAATGTCCTGTTTTATGGTTCTCTGAATTCTCAGTGATTTTTCCTTTCCCCTAACTCAAACTACTTTCCCTTAGCATAATCCTTTCCCTGCCCCACATACAAACTGCCTCAATAGAAATATAAGCAATGTAAGTAGGGTTTCCAGTATAGATTTTAGTATCGATGGGGCTACTACAGAATCTCCTGGTGTGGGCTATGTTTGAGATATGTAACTATATGCCTGGAACTGTGGAAAACAAAGATGGGAAATGTACCCATTATATAGGGAAAAGAGTTCGCATTTTGTCCCTTTTCCTTTCTCTAAGAATGGAACACAATGCTCATTCCAGAAGATAAGTGAAAAATACTTCTGAGATAGCATGTGGTAGAAGTGTCTACACCTTCACTGGGACCCTTGAGAAGCAAAATGTCCTTTTTAAGGCTGGACAACTCTGAATTTTAACATTATCTCCCTCTTCATAGTATGATGCATCCATACATCTCTTATAGAATTTTTGTCTTTTACTGGCCCCTTCAATTTCCTCCTTCTGCCTCCTGCCCTTAATCCTTATTTTTAATTTCTCTGTGTCTGTTTTCTACTCTGTTTCCTTGATAAAGAACAGTTTACAATTCTTTCATTTTTACTATCTAGACAGAATTTTCATAACTAGGTCTGCCTACTTCTCTTGATCAGTCCCTTCCTTTCTGGCCTCCCTAATCTGCTCTCTGGTTCTACCTGTAATTCTTGGCTGGATTCCCCATTTGTTCCTGCTACTGGTCACCTAACAGGAAAAATCTCCACAGGGTATCTTTCACTTTGAAACACTTTTTTGTCTTGCCTCTGAGTCACAGAAATTTGGTCACCTAAGTAAAGGAAATATATTTTCAAATACAGGGTGTCTTCCTGGGCACAATTTGAAATGACTCCTAGGAAAATCTCTGATCGTGTGTTCCCAAATATTTAGATATATTTTGATCTGCAGGCCTTCCTTATGCTGTCCACACTTTGTTTGAAAGGAGTGTGCTTCATAAAGCATCAGACTGAATACAAGAAAATCAATAAGCAATCTGTGTGATAATTAATTAAGGTGCCAGAATGAATTACTGTTTCTTCCCCTCCTGATTTGGGTCATAGTCACATTTGATTTGGGAAGTTGTCCATTTTCAGTTATGGTTTGTTCTGTGTTCTTCTGATGTAACTGGAATGAATGACTGACAAGAAAAATCACGTCATGTCAGAAAACTATGGGGTAAATGTAACATGGCGAAGGTGTGGTTTGAAAAAAGTTATTTCCAAGACAGAGCTGATATTAGGACAAGGTAGTGGGGGAGAAAATTCTCTCTTCACATCTGTAGTCAAGACTGTGATGAAGCCAACTGTCTTCTCTATACATTGCTCTCAGTTTGTGTGTATTAATTCAGCAAACATTTAGTGAGCAAATACTTGGTCAGGCACTGTACAATGCACTAGGGGTGTAGCCATGTACAAGAATGTTGTGACCCCTGAGAGAATTTATAGTCTAAAAAGGGAGACCAATATTAAACAGTCACATACATAGTTCATTAATTATAATTTTAATTGCTTCCATAATAAGCTTCAGCTAACTGGATTTTTCCACAACCTTAAGATCACTACTATTCAAACTAAAGCCAGGAAACATCTTGAAAGCTTTCTATGCCCTTCTGTATATCATAAAGTCTTAAGACATAAGTAAATAATGGATAAAGGGATTCCTTCTCAGGGATGCAGTGGGAGGTCTTAAGTAACCCTAGTTTGGAGTTTAGAGTATCAGACAACATGTTCCAACCAAAGAAAGTCTTCAATAGTATAATTCAGCTAATTTCCTAATCCCAATCTCTGCTTCCTTGGTGCTTATCTTAGAGATACCAGTCCTCACTGAACATGGCCTGAAGTCTGACTGGTAAAAATGATCAAGAACAGCCTGTTTTGGTAGATAGTGAATGCTGGTGGGAGGGGTGGGGGATGATGGCAGTTCTCTGGCAGAGAGACATTCTTAATAGGAAGGATTTTCTGGATTGCCTGGTGTTAAAAATATCAAAATGATTGAATGAAGGAGGCTGGAGAATTCAACAAGTGAATAGGTTCCTACTTATTCTGGATGGTGTAGGTTATTAGCAGCCTGAAGGTAGGGGGCCTGAAGCAGATATCTTCAGGCATAGGATTCTGTGAAGTTTAACTTGCTGAGACACTAGAAGAATTGCTGAATGCCAACTCCACTTTCCTTAAATGTGCATTTAAAGAGCACTTGCTGGTGCCAATTTATTCTTAGCTCTGTGGGTCTTCCTATGTATATGTCACATAGACAGGGAAATTGCTTATATTTGATTCAAGGGTCCCAGCCTAAATGTGCTCACAGTTTTCATAACTCAATTTAGTGTAATTATACTCAACTTAGAGAATGAGTAACTGCCCCTTTCTTACCCCTATGGGTATGTGATTAATTGGCTTCGTAGTAAAAATGTCTTCACCACAGACCTAAGCTCCAATGGGCTCCCAGAAGGTTAGGTTTTAAATCTAGATAGAGTTTATTTGGTGCTACCTCATTAAACTTGGATAAGTCAAGTTTAAAAACTCAGTCTTTTCTGATCAGCAAGGGCAGGACAAGCCTAAAGTAAACACAAGAGTTTACCTAGCATCTGTTCCAGACAGATGCCAAATGCTAGGTGACTAGCACACCTTTATGCCTGAGAATGCTACATTTTAATGATTAGTCCTATTTTAGAATAAGTGGCACATAGAGTCTTTCTGAGATCTTTTGGGGATAACATTTTTGGGAGAGTCATTCTGACTCCATTTGCACATAAGCTGTCACCAGTATCTACTTGGTCTGGGCAATATTAAACATCTTTGATCTGAGGCATATTCAGATATGTGTATAACCAGTATAATGCATATGTAAATGCATCTGTGGTTATCTGAACATGAATGTGTGTGGTGATAGTTGTCTGTTCCTCTAATTATGGCGATGACTGTGCCATTCCAACAGCCTTAGTGATTATGACCTTCTATCTAACCTGCCTGAAAATAATTAGACATTACTGCTTAAGTGGATGGTTAAGAAAGTGCAGGTAGATGATTCAAAGGACCAAACCAGTTTTCTTTCTTTACTTTGTGAGACAGTGTACTGTGGTCATTAGGAACATGGACTCATGTGACCTAGGTTTGAATCATGGAACCACAGGTTACAAAGCCTCCCTATGTCTCAGTATCCTCATCTGTAAAATGGAGATTAATGATGGTACCAATCTCATGGGTAGTTGTGCGGATTAGGGAAATTAATCCATGTGAAATGCTTAGCAGAGTACCTGAAACATAGATATCACTCAATGAATGTTAGTCTTGTTATTATCCTTTGAATAAAGCCCCAATCCCCCCTCCCACTTTTCACCCTCTTCACCACTGCTGTAATCCAAGTCACTTTCACCTTTTGCCCAAATTCATTCTCAGCAGTATAATAAGTATAATCTTAAAACATAAATCCTATCAAGGTGTCCCCCTATTTAAAAACTCTCCTTTACTTAGAATAAAACCCAAACTTCTTTCCCTGGTCTACAGAGTTTTAGGTGATCTGATCCATCCTCCACCTTAGATCTCCCATTCTACTACTCCGCCCTTTCTCACTGAGCCCCAGCTGTGCTTGCCTGCTTGCTGTTACTGAAATCATACAAACGTGTCCTGCCTTATAGCCTTTGCACAAGGTATTTCTTGTGCCTGAACAGTCTTTCCTCTAATTTTTATGTGGCTTGGCTCCTTGTCATTTTGCCTCATCAGAGAGACCTTCTGGGCCACCAACTCTAAAAGAACCACCTAAGCACTACCCACCCAACAACCTGTTTTAAATTTTTGCATAGCACTTACCAATCTTATAGGTCTCTGTTTGTTTGTTTGTTTATAGTCTGTCTCCTCTTACCAGAATGCAATGTTTATGAGAACAGGGTTATTGTTCACTATTTTATTCATTCCATATTTATTTATTGAGGGCCCACTATGTACCAGGCACTGTTCTAGGGTCCCTGGAGATATTGCAGTATATAAAGAGGTAAAAATCACTGCTCTCTTGAAGCTTATTTTCTACTAGGTTTAGATAGACAGTAAGAAAAGAAATTGTAAACTGTATCTATACCAGAGGATGAAAAGCAGGAAAGGAAGTTAATGAATGCCCTGTGGTGATGGTGATGGTGGTGATGGTGGTGATGGTGATGTGTGTGTGTGTGTGTGTGTGTGTGTGTGTGTGTGTGTGTGTGTGTGTGACAATTTTTAAAAAGATTGTTAGGAAAGGCCACAATGATGTGGGAACGTTTGAGAAAAGACATGAGGGTTGAGGGTTGGAGCCATCTGTAGTTTGGGGGGAAGATCAAATATAAATGCCCAGATATGGAACACACAGAGTATAGTCAAAGAATATCAAGGAACCCAGTGTGGCTGGAATGGAATAAGTGAATGAGGCTGGGAGTGACGGGAGGGGTGGCCACATCATGTAGGGCATGGTAGGTCATGGTAAGGTCTCTGGATTTTCTTCTAAGCTACATGGAGTGCCAGTGGCTCAATTTGAATAGAGAAGTGGCATGACATATTTTTTAGAAGCATCAATCTGGCTTCTGGATGGAGAATAAACAGTAGGAGGGCAAGGGTAGAAGGAGAGAGACTAATTAATAGGCCATTGCAAAAATACAGTGTAAGAGATGATGGCGATGTATCGATAGAACGGGTGGTAACAGTGGAGCTGGTGAGAAGTAGTCAGAGTAAAGTCTGTATGTGTTTAAAAACACAGGCAACAATATTTGCTAATGGATTGGAATGAGGGATGTGAGAGAACGAGAACAAAGATGACGGCATTTTTTCCCCGCTCAAATGAAAGGATGAAGTTGCTGTTTACTATGATGAGGAAGACTGTGAGAGGTTTCTGGGAATGGAGGAACTGTGAGTGCAGTCTTAAGCATATTTGGTTCAACATCTTTTAGACATCATTTCGAGACACAAATAAAATATCTTTGGTGCCTAGAACAGTGCAAGCATAGGGTCAGCACTCAGTAAATATTTTTAACTGAATGAATGAATGCCCTTTAACTTCCCTCTACCTCCTCTCAGTCACAACCACTTCATATTACCAAGTCATTCTACTCTCTCTCCATGGATTCTCACATTTGATATCAAGTGAGACTTTTAAAAAATTTGATAATTTCCTTTGACCTCTTTCTAAGGTATCTCTATTTAGTCTCACACATTCTGTTCTCTGGGAGTATCAAGAAAGCCCTGTTTGCTCTGATTTCCCTTCTGTGGGGAAGGAAAACGGCTAGGATGCCTGTTATTAATCTTCTTACATCAATACTTACATTGTAAACCTATGCAATCTTCTTTGATTAGTCACAGAGAAGACTACTTATACTGACTTGACTAATGAACTTAGTATGCAACTTTTCATGTAATAAGATGATCTGACCAACTTTCCCTTGCAGTTTTTCAAATACCTCCCCAATCCAGATTTTATAGCAAAGCCAGAAAATTCCAGAATATCCACACAGTTCACTAATGTTAATAAATGTGTATGTGTGTACATGTGTGGGCTTATAGTCTCTGGGTACATAAATATGTACAACTGGACATGTACACCCATCTTTGCAACTTGATGGTGGACAAGGCAGAACAGGGATGCTGGGTCCAAGAAAGACAATGAGAGTGAGTGTCTTCTAAGATTATATGACAGATCGCCTCTACCGATTTTTTCATATTCCACATATATGCATTAATACATGATATTTGCTTTTCTCTTTCTGACTTACTTCACTCTGTATGACATTCTCTAGGTCCATCCATGTCTCTACAAATGACCCAATTTCATTCCATTTTATGGCTGAGTAATATTCCATTGTATATATGTACTACATCTTGTTTATCCATTCCTCTGTTGATGGACATTTAGGTTGTTTCCATGTCCTGGTTATTTTAAATAGTGCTGCAATGAACACTGGAGTGCATGTGTCTTTTTGAATTATGGTTCTCTCTGGATATATGCCCAGTAGTGGGATCGCTGGGTCACATGGTAGTTCTATTTTTAGTTTTTAAGGAACCTCCGTACTGCTCTCCATAGTGGCTGTATCAATTTACATTCCCACCAACAGTGTAATAGGATTCCCTTTTCTCTACACCCTCTCCAGCATTTACTGTCTGTGGATTTTGTGATGATGGCCATTCTGATCAGACAATCTTATTTACGAAGCAGAAATAGACACACCAACATAGAGAACCAAGGGGGAAAGGGGGAGTGTGATGAATTGGGAGATTGGGATTGACATATATACACTATTGATACTATGTATAAAATAGATGACTAATGAGAACCTACTGTATAGCACAGGGAACTCTACTCAGTGCTCTGTGGTGACCTAAATGGGAAGGAAATCCAGAAAAGAGGGGATATATGTATACGTATAGCTGATTCATTTGCTGTACAGTAGAAACTAACACAACATTGTAAAACAACTATACTCCAATATTTTTTTGTGTGTGTGTGGGTGGTACGCAGACCTCTCACTGTTGTGGCTTCTCCCATTGCGGAGCACAGGCTCCGGACGCACAGGCTAAGCGGCCATGGCTCACAGGCCTAGCCGCTCCACGGCATGTGGGATCTTCCCGGACCGGGGCACGAACCCGTGTCCCCTGCATCGGCAGGTGGACTCTCAACCACTGCGCCACCAGGGAAGACCCAATAAAATTTTTTAACAAAAATTATGTGACAGAGATTTACATACTAGCACCAACACAGACAAGTCCTTTCAACCTTAGGGCAGGCACAGGGACCCAAGATTAGTTTTGCCATCCTGAGGGTTAGGTGGAAGATTAAGTTACTGATTCCTTAATAAAAGACAAATGATAATTATTTTGTGTAGGGTAGTTTTTAAATGCTTAGGTAGAAGTCTGCTGGGGTGGCTTCTTCTCCTGAAGGGATTGCCTTAATCACTAGAAGTTACCCAGAAGATCCAGTAACTGGGTTGGCTATAGTGTAAAGTTGGCAAACAATATTTCTGTCAGAGAAGGTCCTGAGCTCCAGGGCCTTTCTCTCCATTGGTGGTTTCTAGTGCTGCTGAGAGTTGCAGGCTGAGCAGAACCAGAAGCTCCTTCTGAGATCTGCCAGTAGCACTAGCCCTGGGCCCAGAAAAGGGTTTTGGGCCATGAAAGATGAGTCATTGGCTATAACAATTTTATTTCCACAAAGAGGAATATTTAGGGATCATCATCTCCTACTGCTTATGCCTCCCTGTTTTGGAGAAAAGTTGAAGAAAAAAAAAAACCCAACGAGGAAGCTTTATAGTAGATATTGGAGGGAGGGAGTTGTTTTGTTATAGGTGTGTATGTGTGTGTGTGTGTGTGTGTGTGTGTGTGTGTGTGTGTGTGTAGGCATGGGTGGTGTAAGATCTAAAAATTAAATTCAAAGAATATAAGAATTGGGAAGCAAGGAGCAAATTTATTTTGAAATCTGGTGAGTATAGCTGAATGGACAGTGAATATAAATGTGAATAGCCTTTTGTGGTGCAAAAAGGGCTGAAGTTCTTAGTTGGACTCTGGAATAGTCAGGGGACAGGAAAAGCTCATTGGTCCCTGGGCAATGGTTGATGTTGCTAGAGGTCCAGAAAGGGAAGATGTATTAATTCAATCAACAAACAGTTTTTCCCAAGTGCTTTCTTGGTTTTTTGCATGACAAAAATATTATTTTGCCTTATGCTTGATTGAATATAATTCTAGGTTGAAAATAATTTTTCCTGATACAAATTAAGGCATTGCTACAACTGATTACTGTCTTTCTTATTTAGCAAAATTTTAACTCTACAATATTATTCAATATTTATTTCAAAGAGTGAAACTATTGAAAGGTCTGAGTAACATTTCCCTGATATGAAATTCTCATTGTATATGATATGGTATTTATTTTATAACAGATTTCCTAATGTTTTATTATATTACTCCACTGTTGCTAATAAGTTTGGTATCTGTATGATTCTCACCTTTGTAATTAATTTTTGCTTCTTGGAAGTTTGCTGAATGTTGCCTTATTCTTCATATGCTAAAATTTCACCATGTCGTTTTTGCTTATGAGCATACACGTACATATATCCATTTGTAAATGTGTGAGTGTATATGTGTGCACACGTACACATGTGTGTATTCAACAAACATTTGTGTTTTTTTATTGGAGTATAACTGCTTTGCAATGTTGTGTTAGTTTCTGCTGTACAACGAAGTGAATCAGCTATATGTATACATATATCCCCTCCCTCTTGGACCTCCCTCCCACTCCCACCCCCCATCTCACCCATCAGTATCATCACAGAGCACCGAAATGAGCTCCCTGTGCTATACTGCAAGTTCCCACTAGCTATCTATTTTAACCATGGTAGTAGTGTATTTATGTCAAACCTAATCTCCCAATTCATCAAACCCTCCCCTTCCCCCACTGTGTCCACACATCTGTTCTCTACATCTGTGTCTCTATTCCTGCCCTGAAAATAGGTTCATATGTACTATTTTTCTATATTCCACATATATAAGTTAATATATGATATATGTTTTTCTCTTTCTGACTTACATCACTCTGTATGACACACCCTAGGTCCAACCATGTCTCTACAAATGACCCAGTTTCCTTCCTTTTGAAGGCTGAGTAACATTCCATTGTATATATGTACCACATCTTCTTTATCCATTCATCTGTCAGTGAACATTTAGGTTGTTCCCATGTCCTGGCTATTGTAAATAGTGCTGCAATGAACATTGTGGTACATATCTCTTTTTTTTTGAATTACGGTTTTCTCAGGGTATATGCCCAGGCGTGGGATTGCTGGGTCATATGGTATTTCTATTTTTAGTTTTTTAAGGAACCTCCATACTGTTCTCCACAATGACTGTATCCATTTACTTTCCCACCAACAGTGTAAGAGGGTTCCCTTTTCTCCACACCCTCTCCAGCATTTGTTGTTTGTAGATTTTTTAATGATAGCCATTCTGATGGGTGTGAAGTGATACCTCGTTGTAGTTTTGATTTGCATTTCTCTAATAATTACTGATACTGAGCATTGTTTCATGTGTCTCTTGGCCATCTGTGTGTCTTCTTTGGAGAAATGTCTATTTAGGTCTTCTGCCCATTTTTTGATTGGGTTGTTTGTTTTTTGACATTGAGTGCATGTGCTATTTGTGTATTTTGGAGATTAATCCTTTGTCCGTTGCTTCATTTGCAAATATTTTCTCCCATTCTGAGGGTTGTCTTTTCATCTTGTTTATGGTTTACTTTGCTTTGCAAAAGCTTTTAAGTTTCGTTAGGTCCCATTTGTTTGTTTATATTTCCATTACTCTAGGAGGTGGGTCAAAACATATCTTGGTGTGATTTATGTCAAAGTGTTCTGCCTATGTTTTCCTCTAAGAGTTTTTTTTTTTTTCTTTTTGCGGTATGTGGGCCTCTCACTGTTGTGGCCTCTCCCGTTACAGAGCACAGACGCTGGACGCGCAGGCTCAGTGGCCATGGCTCATGGGCCCAGCCGCTCTGTGGCATGTGGGATCTTTCTGGACGGGGGCACGAACCCATGTCCCCTGCATCGGCAGGCAGACTCTCAACCACTGCGCCACCAGGGAAGCCCTCCTCTAAGAGTTTTATAGTGTCCAGGCTTACATTCAGGTCTTTAATTCATTTTGACTTTATTTTTCTGTACGGTGTTAGGGAGTGTTCTAATTTCATTCTTTTACATGTAGCTTTCCAGTTTTCCCAGCACCACTTATTGAAGAGGCTGTCTATTCTCCATTGTATATTCTTGACTCCTTCATCATAGATTAGGTGACCAGAGGTGCGTGGGTTTAAATCTGGGAGTTCTAACCTCTTCCATTGATCTATATTTCTGTTTTTGTGCCAGTACCATACTGTCTTGGTTACTGTAGCTTTGTATTGTAGTCTGAAGTCAGGGAACGTGATTCCTCCAGCTCTCTTTTTCTTTCTCAAGATTGCTTTGGCTATTCGGGGTCTTATGTGTTACCATACAAATTGTGAAATTTTTTGTTCTAATTCTGTGAAAAATACCATTGGTAATTTGATAGGGATTGCATTGAATCTATAGATTGCTTTCGGTAGTATAGTCATTTTCACAGTATTGATTCTTCCAGTCCAAGAACATGGTATATCTCTCCATCTGTTTGTGTCATCTTTGATTTCTTTCATTAATGTCTTATAATTTTCTGTGTACAGGTCTTTTGCCTCCTTAGGTAGGTTTATTCCTAGATATTTTATTCTTTTTGTTGCAGTGGTAAATGGGATTGTTTCCTTAATTTCTCTTTCTGGTTTTTTGTTGTTACTGTATAGGAATGCCAGAGATTTCTGTGTATTAATTTTGTATCCTGCAACTTTACCAAATTCACTGATTAGCTCTAGTAGTTGTCTGGTGATATCTTTCAGATTTTCTAAGTATAGTATCATGTCATCTGCAAACAGTGACAGTTTTACTTGTTCTTTTCCAATCTGGATTCCTTTTATTTCTTTTTCTTCTCTGATTTCTGTGGCTAGGACTTCCAAGACTCTGTTGAATAATAATGTTGAGAGTGGACATCCTTGTCTTGTTCCTGATCTTAGTGGAAATGCTTTCAGTTTTTTACCATTGAGAATGAAGTTTGCTGTGGGTTTGTTATATATGGCCTTTATTATGTTAAGTTAGGTTCCCTCTAGGCCCACCTTCTGGAGAGTATTCATCATGAATGGGTGTGGAATTTTGTCAAAAGCTTTTTCTGCATCTATTGGGATGATCATATAGTTTTTATTCTTTAATTTGTTAATGTGGTGTACCACATTGATTGATTTGCATATATTGAAGAATCCTTGCATCGCTGGGATAAATCCCACTTGAACATGGTGTATGATCCTTTTAATGTGTTGTTGGATTCTGTTTGCTAGTGTTTTGTTGAGGTTTTTTTGCTTCTATGTTCATCAGTGATATTGGTCTGTAATTTTCTTTTTCTTAAAATATATTTGTCTGGTATTGGTATCAGGGTGATGGTGGCCTCATAGAACCAGTTTGGGAGTGTTCATTCCTCTGCAAATTTTTGGAAGAGTTTGAGAAGGATAGGTGTTAGCTCTTTTCTAAATGTTTGGTAGAATTCACCTGTGGAGCCATCTGGTCCTGGACTTCTGTTTGTTGGAAGATTTTTAATAAGTTTCAATTTCATTACTTGTGGTTGGTCTGTTTATACTTTCTACTTCTTCCTGGTTCAGTCTTCAAGGGTTGTACCTTTCCCAGAATTTTTCCATTTCTTCCAGGTTGTCCATTTTATTGGCATATAGTTGCTTGTAGTAATCTCTCATGATCCTTTGTATTTCTCTGGTGTCAATTGTAATTTCTCCTTTTTCATTTCTAATTTTATTGATTTGAGTCCTCTCCATTTTTTTTTGATGAGTCTGGCTAAAGATTTATCAATTTCGTTTATCTTCTCAAAGTACCAACTTTAGTTTTATTGGTCATTGCTCTTGTTTTCTTTTTTTCTATTTTATTAATTTCTGCTCTGATCCTTATGGTTTCTTTCCTTCTACTAACTTTGGGTTTTGTTTGTCATTCATTCTCTAGTTGATTTAGGTGTAAGGTTAGATTGTTTATTTGAGGTTTTTCTTGTTTCATGAGGTGAGATTGAATTACTATAAATTTCCCTGTTAGAACCGATTTTACTGCGACCTATGGGTTTTGGGTCATTGTGGTTTTGTTGTCATTTATTTCTGTGCATTTTTTAATTTTCTGTTTGATTTCTTTAGCGATTGCTTGGCTATTTAGCAACACACTGTTTAGCCTCCATATGTTTGTGTTTTTTACAGTTTTTTTTTCCTGTAATTGTTTTCTAATCTCATAGAGTTGTGGTCAGAAAAGATGCTTGATATGATTTCAGTTTTCGTAAATTTTCTGAGGCCTGACTTGGAGTCAAGATGTGATCTATCCTTGAGAATATTCTTTCCATGTGCACTTGAGAAGAGAGTGGATTCTGCCACTTTTGGGTGGAATGTCATATAAATATCAATTAAGTCTATCTGGTCTATTGTGTCATTTAAAGTTTCTGTTCCTTATTTATTTTCTGTTTGGATGATCTGTCCATTGGTGTAAGTGAAGTGTTAATGTCCCCCACTTTTATTGTGATACTGTTGATTTCTCCTTTTATGGCTGTTAGCATTTGCCTTATGTATTGAGGTGCTCCTATGTTGGGTGCATAAATATTTATAATTTTTTATATCTTCTTCTTGTATTGATCCCTTGATCATTATGTAGTGTCCTTCCTTATCTCTTGTAATAGTCTTTATTTGAAAGTCTATTTTATCTGATGTGAGAATTGTTACTCCAGGTTCCTTTTGATTACCATTTGTATGGAATATATTTTTCCATCCTCTCACTTTCAAGCTGTATGTATGCCTAGGTCTGAAGTGGGTCTCTTGTAGATAGTATGTGTATGGGTCTTCTTTTTGTATCCATTTAGCCAGTCTGTGTCTTTTGATTGGAGCATTTAATCCATTTACATTCAAGGTAATTATCAATATGTATGTTCCTATTATCATTTTCTTAATTGTTTTGGGTTCATTTTTGTGAGTCTTTTCTTCTTTTGTGTTTCCCATCAAGAGAAGCCCCTTTAGCAATTGTTGTAAAGCTGGTTTGGTGTTGCTGAATTCTCTTAGTTTTTGCTTGTCTTTAAAGGTTTTAATTTCTCCATTGAATGTGAGTGAGATCCTTGCTGGGTAGAGTAATCTTTGTTGTGGGTTTTTCCGTTTCATCACTTTAAATATATCCTGCCACTCCTTCTGGCCTGCAGAGTTTCTGCTGAAAAATCAGCTGATACCCTTATGTTGTTTCCCTTGTATGTTATTTGTTGCTTTTTCCTTGCTGCTTTTAGTATTGTTTCTTTGAATTTACTTTTTGTTAGTTTGATTAATATGTGTCTTGGTGTGTTTCTCCTAGGGTTTATCCTGTATGAGACTTTCTGCTCTTCCTGGACTTAGGTGGCTATTTTCTTCTCATGTAAGGGACGTTTTTGACTATAATCTCTTCAAATATTTTTTCAGACCCTTTCTCTTTCTCTTCTTCTTCTGGAACCCCTGTAATTCAAATGTTGGTACATTTAATATTGTCCCAGAAGTCTCTAAGTCTGTCTTCAATTCTTTTCATTCTTTTTTCTTTATTCTGCTCTTTGATGGTTATTTCCACCATTCCATCTTCCAGCTCACTTATTTGTTCTGCTGCCTCAGTTATTCTCTGTTGATTCCTTCTAGAGTATTTTTCATTTCAGTTATTGTGTTGTTCATCACTGTTTGTTTGTTATTTAGTTCTTCTAGGTCTTTGTTAAACATTTTTTGTATTTTCTCAATCCATGACTCCATTCTGTTTCTGAGATTTTGGATCATCTTTACTATCATTACTCTGTATTCTTTTTCAGGTAGGTTCCCTATTTCCTCTTCATTTATTTGGTCTTGTAGGTGTTTACTTTGCTCCTTCATCTGTAACGTATTTTTTTTTTTGTCATCTCATTTTTCTTGTTGTTGGGTTGGGCTGTGTTCCTGTCTTATTAGTTGTTTGACCTGCGGTGTCCAGCACTGGTGTTTGTAACCAGTTGTGTGGATCCTGGTCTTGATGCAGAGATTAGGACCTCTGGGATGCCTCACTCTGATTAATATTCCCTGGGGTCTGAGGTTCTCTGTTAGTCCAGTAGTTTGGACTCAGTCCTCCCACCACAGGAGCTCTGGGCTGACCCCTGGCCTGGGAGCCAAGATCCCGCAAGCCATGTGACATGGCAAAAAAAAAAAAAAAAAAGGCAGAGCAATAATAAAGAATAAAAATAAAAAATAAAATAAAACTAGAAAAAGAAAGAAAATTATTAGAAAAAGTAAAAGTATAAATGAAACAAAAACAACAATGTAAAATAGAACCACAACAGCAAAAAAAAAAAAAAAAAAAAAGCCAGAAAATGCCTTGGCTGTGGGGAGGCAGGGCTTAGGCAGGGGCATGGCTTAGGTGGGGGAGGGCGTTAGGAGGAGAGGGCCTAGTCTCAGGGCCCATGGTACTGTAAAAAGCGTTGGGGAGTTGGTGCTTCGAGGCTTTCGCAGGAGCAGGGTTTAGGCAGGGTGTGGGGCCTAGTCTCAGGACCCACACAGCTGGAAAAGGCCCTGTGGGGAGGTGGAGGGTGGGGCCTAGGCTCGGCCTGGCTAGCAGGGCCCTCAGAGTGAGAAGGGTCAGGCCTGGGACCTTGGCAGGCTCCCTAGGGCCCAAGTGGGAGGTGGAAACTCTGGCCTGTTTCCTTCCTATCCTCCTGTCCCCTGAGGGTCTCTCTCTGTTCTTGCCGATCTCCTCACCATGAATGGACCCATACTGAGTGTGGGAATCCCTCCTCTCCCCCAGCCACCCCTCAGGGGCACCAGTCCCATTCTCCTGCCCTCACGTTCCCCCCACGTCCTACCTGGTCACTCGGGGATTCCTCCCCTTAGGTGTCCAAGGTCCCCCACCAGTGCCTGGTAGTTGCCCTAGTTGTGAGGAGATGTGAACTCTGTGTCCTCCTACTCCGCCATCTTGACTCTACCCCCCAACACACATGTATTGATTAGTCATTCTGGGCTCTATTAAGGCCTTAGTTTACAGTGATAAATCAGACAGACATGATCCATTTTTCTGGAATTCACATCTCAGTGGTTCAGATTGACAAATATGTCAGGAAATAAATTCAATAATAAAAAGTTGTGATAAATGCTATTGAATGTTGACCACAGACACTGTTGTGGTGATTTAGTCTTCATACTTCAAAGCCTGGATGGATCCTACCACACTCTAGCACTTTTCATTACTTGAAATGATCTCAATTCTTCATTTATATATTTATTTTCTATTTCTTCCAACTTTACTCAAAGCTCCAAGAGAGCAAGGGCTTTGGCTGCCTTGTTTACAGCTATATTTTCAGGGGCTTGCTCAGTGTTCAGTAATTATTAGTTTGGTGATTGAATGCAAGCATTTTTATCTTCACGTTATCTTCACATTAGCCCTGTTAGGTGCGAAATACAGAAACTATCATACTGACCCTATAAGATAAGGATATGAGACTTTGGATTGATATAGACTTGGGGGTCAGAATAAAATAAAGACTCTCCTACTACTAATAATTATTATAATGCTTTTATGAATGCTTACAATATGTAAGCCATGGTGCTAGATTCTCTGTATAGATTACTTTGTTGAATTCTCACAACAATTCTGTGAGGTAAGTACTATCATTACCCCCTTTTTATATATGAGGATTCTGAGGTGAAATGACCCATTCAGGGTCATACATCTAGGAGGTGACACAGTCCAGAGTTAATTCCAGTGTGTGTTCTCAATGTTTATGCTCTCTCTACTACACCAAGGTGCTTGACTGGGGCTGTGAGGGCTGCCTGAGCTTTATCTGTGCTGTAGGAGAATGCCAAATAGTGTGTTTCTGACTTATTTCACTGGCATTTGGACTCATTATTTTAGTTTGAGTACTGCAGAGAAAGAAACCAGAACAAGAAAGAGAAAGTTAGTTCCTCAAGCTTATGTGTTCTCTCACTGATAAAGCTAAGGCCAGAACTAGAGCTCCTGAATTGCAGTTCAGTTTTATTTGATACAGCCATGTTATCTCCTCCCTTGTCTCAGTGACTTTCAAATGTAGTTCCTCCTAGAAAGGTTTGTTTTCTGAATGGGGCTACAAATATTAAAGTCTCCTTGTATTTTGTGAACCTTGACAGTGATGATTGTATAGATCCATTTCTGGGCAGCTTCCAATTCTGTACTTTCTATTGAGGAGAAGGGAAATAGCCTGAGCAAAGTAGAATGTGAGGTCTCCTTGGTTTGAAGACCTATCCTCAACTTTATAGTCATAAAAATTCATAGCCAACTTGTGGAAGAGATGTAGTCAAGAAGATCCAAAATAAAAGCACATGGTGTTAAGAACAGCTAGACAGAATGAGTTCACTGAAGTTTGACCAGTACAGATATAGTGAATAAGAGCTTCCTACTTGGTGCAGATTTCAGGGGCCTGAAAACATGGAAGTCCCATCATTTGCTCTTTAAAATATTTGTATATGACTTTTATTAAATTTGGAAATATAAGAATACCTAGAGTGAGGAAATATAGAAAGGTAATGTCACAAACCATTTGTTACCAGTTCATTTATCAGTGCAGCTGTCACATAGGAAAAGTATAAAGAATGTGACATAGAAGAGCTAAATTTAGATGAGAGGAAGTATTCATGATTAAGAGCTTGGCCTCTGGAGTCATTCTGCCTTCATTAAAGCCTGGCTCTTCCGTCTGCTACCTTCACAGCCATGGAGGAGTCACTTTTCCTTTCTGTGCCTCAGTTACTCCATCTATAAAATGGGGCTAATTATAATATCTACAGCCTAGGAGTTTTCTAAATACAAAATGAGATTAATTGAAGAAATGGCTTAGAACCGTGTCTGGCATAGCAGTAAATGGTAACAATCACTATTGTTGTCATATGGGAGAAAAGGTCAGAAAATTAAAACTTGTTTCCTTATACTATACCATGTGATTCAGTAAACATTTATTGTGCCCTCCGTCTGAGCCAAGCACTGTGCTAGGCACAGGAAAGAAGGCTGAGATGCATCCCCTGCCCTCAAGAGGTGTCCAATCTAAGAGGATACAGATTTTATAAAGCCATTTTTCTTCTCAGTGAACATTTCCAACCACAGGCATTATTTGCCACCATTTATCTCCTTCTCTTTATCACTTAGCTTTCAGTATACATAATTTTAAAGACCAGATGGTGTTAAACTGCCTATTTTAGGACTGGTTGTAAAAGTTCATTCTTTATCTTACTTTTAACACAGTATCTTAATGAGAAAACCATTCACAAAGCATTTTTAGAGTACTTATTCTTAGTGGGTACCTTGGGAATGATATAAAAAGGAATGCAGCTATCAGGCTTTAGGGAAAGTACCAGCCTTGAAATCAGAAAATTTGAGTTTGGGTAAGGACTTTGACCAGTTGAGTGACCTTGGATGAGTCATTTAACAGCTGTGTTGCTGAGAATATTAAATGAATTAGAAAATGGAAAGCAGCTGGATTCAAGAATTATCCTGTTATTCAGTCTTTCATTCATTCAGCAGAAGACAAAATGGTCTCTGCTTTAAATGAGGTCATTTCCCTTGAGGGGATGGAAAAAGGTATTCCATGCAAATGGAAATCGAAAGAAAGCTGGCATAGCAATACTTATATCAGAAAACATTTGACTTTAAAATAAAGACTGTTACAAGAGACAAAGAAGGACACTACATAGTGATCAAGGGATCAATCCAAGAAGATCTAACAATTGTAAATATATATGCACCCAACATAGGAGAACCTAAATATATAAGGCAAATTTTAAGAGACATAAAAGGAGAAATCTACAGTAACACAATAATAGTAGGGGACTTTAACATCCCACTTACATCAAAGGACAGATCTTCCAGACAGAAAATCAATAAGGAAATATAGACCTTAAATGACACATTAGACGAAATGGACTTAATTGATATATATACAGCATTCCATCTGAAAACAGCAGCATACAATTTCTTCTCAAGTGCCCATGAAATGTTCTCCAGCATAGATCACATACTAGGCTACAAAACAAGGCTCATTAAATTTAAGAAAATTGAAATTATATCAAGCATCTTTTATGACCACAAAGCTATGAGACTAGAAATCAACTACAAGAAAATAAAACTGCAAAGAACAAAAAAACATGGAAACTAAAAAATATACTACTAGACAACCAGTGGATCACTGAATAAATCAAAGAGGAAATAAAAAACAATACCTAGAGACAAATGAAAACATGACAGTCCAATCTATGGGACACAGCAAAAGCAGTTCTAAAGGGACGTTTATAGTGATACAAGCTCACCTCTGGAAATAAGAAAATTCTCAAACAACCTAACCTTACACCTAAAGGAGCTAGAGAAAGAAGAACAAACAAAACCCAAAGTTAGTAGAAGGAAAGAAATCATGAAGATCAGAGCAGAAATAAATGAAATAGAATCCAGAAAAACCAACAGAATAGATCAATGAAACTAAAATCTGGTTCTTTAAAAAGAACTCATTTTCTTTGAGAAGATTTAGAAAGACATAAAAGCCATAACTTGCTTCCCATTCTCCCATCCTCTACCATGGCACCAAAATTTTATTTTGCCAAGTTTATCAGTGACTTTATTGTCAATAAATCCTATGGTCACTTCTAGATCCTCATTTTATGTGACTTTTCAACAGTATTCGCCATACTTGGCCAGTCTCTCTTTGACACAGTGTCTTCCTTGTGCTTCTGTGACACAGTCTTCTGGTTTCCTTTATAGCTGCTCTTTCTCAGACTCCTTTTTAAGCCCCTCTTCCATTATCTACAAATTATATGACAGAAGTCCTCAAGGATCAGTCATATCTAGACCCTCTTTTCTTCACACAAGTCTACCCTCCCTAGGCTTCAGTTACCATCTGTACATAAAGGAGACCCAGATCTATTCATCTTTAGCCAAGCTGTCCTGGACTAAAAACCCACATAGCCAACTGCCTTGTCAACAACTGAATCTGGATGTCCATATCCTATAAGTATCTTAAACTCAAAATGTTACAAGATGAATTTATCAACTAATCTCTCTTCTGCAACACATTCAGCTACTCCTTTAATTGTTCCCATTTCAGTAAAGGGTAAGACCATCCACCCATTATGGCAGAAATGTAGGTTTCACCCTTGAGAGTATTCTTCTTCATCCCTCCCCAGTCTAATCCATTAGCAAGTTCGGTTGCTATTTACACCAAAATATATCTTTCTTTTTTTCTTCATTGGGTCTTCGTTGCTGTGCATGGGCTTTCTCTAGTTTTGGCGAGCAGGGACTACTCTTCATTGGGGTGTGCAGGCTTCTTTTTGTGGTGGCTTCTCTTGTTGTGGAGCACGGGCTCTAGGCTTGCAAGCTTCAGTAGTTGTGGCTTGCAGGCTCTAGAAAGCAGGCTTAGTAGTTGTAGCACATGGGCTTAGTTGCTCCATGGCATGTGGGATCTTCCCAGGCTAGGGATCGAACCCATGTCCCCTGCATTGGCAGGTGGATTCTTAACCACTGTGTCACCAGGGAAGTCCCAAAATATATCTTGTCTATGTTAAAATCTATTAATCTTCTATGCTACCACCCTTGTCTAAGCCTCAGTTGTGTCTGTGCTAGACCACTGAAATAGTCTCTTAACTGAATCCAGCACAGGCACTCCTTCTTCACACCCAAAGTCCATTTACCTGAATGATTGTTTACAAATGTAAATTGAATACTTTCATGTCCTTGTTTGAAACTCCTTAATAGATTTACATTGCCCTTAGAATAAATCTCCCAAATCATTACCTTTCTCCAACTTCATTTTTTACCTTTCTCCCACTGCACTTCCCTCCTCACTCTACATACTGAGCTTCCTCTCTCAGTGCTTTCATGCATGCTTTTTCTCTCTCCCCTCCTCACATTTCAGGTTATAATTTAAGTATCACTTCCACCAGGAAACCTTCCTTAACCAACCTTTGACCCAGGGTAGGTTAGTCTACGTATTTTGTGTAGAACCCAGCATTTTACCTTTCTTCCCACTCAGAACCAATTTCATTACTTATTCAATGTTTGTCCTCCATATTAGACAGTAAGTTCCTTGAGGGCAGTGACTGTGTCTATCTTATTCACCAAGCACAACACCTGGCATATAAGTAGACACTTGTTAAAAATGAATCTTACACAAATGTTCATAGCAACATCACTCATAATAGCCAAAGAATAGAAACTACCCACATGTCCATTATCTTATGTATGGATAAAAAATTGTGGTATATCCATACTATGGAATATTATTTAGCCATAAAAATAATAAATTATTGATTAAAGTTATAGCACAAGTGAACCTTGAAAACATTATGATAAATGAAAGAAGCCAGTCACAAAAGACCATGCAATGTATGGTTCTATTTAAGAAGAAATATCCAAAATAGGCAAATCCATAGAAATGGAAAGATTAGTTGCTGCCAGAGGCTAGGAAGAGGAGGGAATATGACTGCCAAAGAGTATGAAGTTACTTTTTGTTCTAAAATTTAGATAGTGGTGATGGACCTACAACTCTGTAAATATAATAAACACCACTGAAGTTTACATTTTAAATGAGTGGATTGATGGTATGTGAATTACATCTTGATAAAGTTCTTAAAAGTGCGTGTATGTAATGTAAACCACATATCACTGTGAAAGTGTGTAAACAATGTAAACTGTACTGAGTGATTTTTAATTTGCTGGAGGGTAAAGAAACAGGAAATAATAAAGGTCTTACAAATTACACACACCCATTTCATGCATCTGTTTTTTATCTACTTGGGACTTTGCAACTGGGAGAGAGCAAGCATTGGGACCTAAATTTGGAAAGGACCTCAGAGAATCTATAATTCAACTGTTTCACTCTACGTGTGAGTAAATGGGGGTACAAAGGTAAAGTGACTCACCAAGTTCACACAGAAAATTAATAACCAGACCCATACTAAATCCCTTGTCTCCTGAGTCTCATTTCAGGGTTCTTTCCATTATACCCATCCAAATTGGTCTCCTTAAGAACTTTCCCAGAAGCCCTTCATGACAACTTCTTCTTATAAATTATTGTTCACCCCCGTCTTCAAGGGAAGCTGAGAAATGTACTTTCTCTTAGTAAGACAAAGGAGGAATGGACTTTGAGGAGGCAACTTGTAGTTTCTGCCACAGATCCTTTTGCTGGAAATTTTGGATAGGCCAGTATTTAGACCTAGAAGAATCCGTTGTTATCTGAGGTTACTTCTGAAGTCAGCATCAATTTTTCAAATAGAGTGTGAAAGCAAAAGTCACACATTGAACCCCTTTCATGATAAACATCTCTAGCACCAGTCGAGAGGCTCAGCAGTTCCTGAGTAAACTGCATTTGGCAGGGACTGGCTACAAGGTATCACTGGCTCAAATGAATGCGAATTTATTTTAGAAAAATATCAAGGCAACACTCACTATCCTGGAATAAAGACAGGAGGTGAAACACCCTTTTGGAATGCAAATTGCAACCTGGAATGTAAAAAATACCGAGAGACTTCTTGTTGTCTTTTTTAAAAACAGTAAAAGTTCAAAATTTTGCCTTATATGTTCTTCTTTGCTATGTCTAAGTAAGTAGCTAACAGGAAAGGGTTGACAAGAACAGATAATATTTCTATATAAAATTGTTCAAAAAAACCCAAATTGTTCTAGAATGTAAAAAAAAAATTGCAGGGATTTAAGTATTTTTAATCCTCCACTTTATTCTTGGCCACAGTAGTAGTCCTTTTTTTTTTTTTTTTTTTTTTTTTTTTTGTGGTTAAGCCATCTTTCCAGTGCACATGACACTTTTTTTAAAAAACATCTTTATTGGGGTATAATTGCTTTAAAATGGTGTGTTAAGTTCTGCTTTATAACAAAGTGAATCAGTTATACATAAACATATGTCCCCATATCTCTTCCCTCTTGAGTCTCCCTCCCTCCCACACTCTCTATCCCACCCCTCTAGATGGTCACAAAGCACCGAACTGATCTCCCTGTGCTATGCGGCTGCTTCCCATTAGCTATCTATTTTACGTTTGGTAGTGTATATATGTCCATGCCACTCTCTCACTTTGTCCCAGCTTACCATTCTCCCTCCCTGTATCCTCAAGTCCATTCTCTAGTAGGTCTGTATCTACATTCCCGTCTAGCCCCTAGATTCTTCAGGACCATTTTTTTTCTTAAGATTCAGTATATATGTGTTAGCATACAGTATTTATTTTTCTCTTTCTGACTTACTTCACTCTGTATGACAGACTCTAGGTCCATCCACCTCACTACAAATAACTCAATTTCATTTCTTTTTATGGCCGAGTAATATTCCATTGTCTATATGTGCCACATCATCTTTAGCCATTCATCTGTTGACGGACACTTACGTTGCTTTCACATCCTGGCTATTGTAATTAGTGCTTCAATGAATATTTTGGTACATGACTCTTTTTGAATTATGGTTTTCTCACGGTATATGCCCAGTAGTGGGATTGCTGGGTCATATGGTAGTTCTATTTGTAGTTTTTTAAGGAACCTCCATACTGTTCTCCATAGTTGCTGTATGAATTTACATTCGCACCAACAGTGCAAGAGTGTTCCCTTTTCTCCACACCCACTCCAGCATTTATTGTTTGTAGATTTTTTGATGATGGCCATTCTGAGCGGTGTGAGATGATAACTCATTGTAGTTTTTTTGTTTGTTTGTTTGTTTGTTTGTTTTTACCAGTACACGGGCCTCTCACTGTTATTGCTTCTCCTGTTGCAGAGCACAGGCTCTGGACGTGCAGGCTCAGCAGCCATGGCTCACGGGCCCAGCCGCTCCGCGGCATGTGAGATCTTCCCAGACTGGGGCACGAACCCATGTCCCCTGCATCAGCAGGCGGACTCTCAACCACTGCGCCACCAGGGAAGCCCGCACTGTAGTTTCTATTTCCATTTCTCTAATGATTAATGATGGTGAGCGTTCTTTCATGTGTTTGTTGGCATCTGTATATCTTCTTTGGAGAAATGTCTATTTAGGTCTTCTGCCCATTTTTGTATTGGGTGTTTGTGTTTTTAATATTGAGCTGCATGAGCTGGTTGTAAATTTTGTAGACTAATCCCCTGTCAGTTGCTTCATTTGCAAATATTTTCTCCCATTCTGAGGGTTGTCTTTTGGTCTTGTTTATGGTTTCCTTTGCTGTGCAAAAGCTTTGAAGTTTCATTAGGTCCCATTTGTTTCCTTTTGTTTCTATTTCCATTTCTCTAGGAGGTGGGCCAAAAAGGACCTTGCTGTGATTTATGTCATAGAGGGTTCTGCCTATATTTTCCTGTAAGAACTCGATAGTATCTGGCCTTACATTTAGGTCTTTAATCCATTTTGAGTTTATTTTTTGTGTATGGTTTTATGGAGTGTTCTAATTGCATTCTTTTACACATAGCTGTCCCGGTTTCCCAGCACCACTTATTGATGAGGCTATCTTTTCTCCACTGTATATTCTTGCCTTCTTTATCAAAGATAAGGTGACCATATGTGCCTGGGCTTATCTCTGGGTTTTCTATCCTGTTCCATTGATCTATATATCTGTTTTTGTGCCAGTACCATACTGTCTTGATTACAGTAACTTTGTAGTATAGTCTGAAGTCAGGGAGCCTGATTCCTCTAGCCCCATTTTTCTTTCTCAAGATTGCTTTGGCTATTTGGGGTCTTTTGTGTTTCCATACAAATTGTGAAATTTTTTGTTCTAGTTCTGTGAAAAATGCCAATGGTAGTTTGATAGGGATTGCATTGAATCTGTAGAATGCTTTGGGTAGTATACTCATTTTCACAATATTGATTCTTCTAATCCAAAAACATGGTATATCTCTCCGTCTATTTGTATCATCTTTAATTTCTTTCATCAGTATCTTATAATTTTCTGCATACAGGCCTATTGTCTTCTTAGGTAGGTGTATTGCGAGATATTTTATTCTTTTTGTTTCAATGGTAAGTGGGAGTGCGTTCTTAATTTTACTTTCAGAATTTTCATCAGTAGTGTATAGGTATGCAAGAGACTTCTGTGCCATAATTTTGTATCCTGCTACTTTACCAAATACATTGATTAACTCTAGTATCCTGGTAACATCTTTAGGAATGTCTAAGTATAGTATCATGTTATCTGCAAACAGTGACAGCTTTACTTCTACTTTTCCGGTTTGGATTCCTTTTATTTCTTTTTCTTCCCGTATTGCTGTGGCTAAAACTTCCAAAACTATATTGAATAATAGTGGTTAGAGTGGGCACACTTGTTTTGTTCCTGATCTTAGTGGAAATGGTTTCAAGTTTTCACCACTGAGGACGATGTTGGCTATGGGTTTGTCATATATGGCCTTTATTATGTTGAGGAAACTTCCCTCTATGCCTACTTTCTGCAGGGTTTTTATCATAAATGGGTGTTGAATTTTCTCTGCATCTATTGAGATGATTGTATAGTTTTCTCCTTCAATTTGTTAATATGGTGTATCACATTGATTGATTTGCGTAGATTGAAGAATCCTTGCATCCCTGGGATGAACCCCACTTGATCATGGTGTATGATCCTCTTAATGTGCCGATGGATTCTGTTTGCTAGTATTTTGTTGAGTATTTTTGAATCTATGTTCATCAGTGATATTGGCCTGTAGTTTTCTTTCTTTGTGACATCTTTGTCTCGTTTTGGTATCAGGGTGATGGTGGCCTCGTAGAATGAGTTTGGGAGTGTTCCTCCCTCTGCTATATTTTGGAAGAGTTTAAGAAGGATAGGTGTTAGCTCTTCTCTAAATGTTTGATAGAATTCGCCTGTGAAGCTGTCTCGTCCTGGGCTTTTGTTTGTTGGAAGATTTTTAATCAGAGTTTCTATCTCAGTGCTTGTGATTGGTCCGTTCATACTTTCTATTTCTTCCTGGTTCAGTCTCGGAAGGTTGTGCATTTCTAAGAATTTGTCCATTTCTTCCAAGTTGTCCACTTTATTGGCATATGGTTGCTTGTAGTAATCTCTCATGATCCTTTGTATTTCTGCAGTGTCAGTTGTTACTTCTCCTTTTTCACTTCTAGTTCTACTGATTTGAGTCTTCTCCCTTTGTTTCCTGATGAGTCTGCCTAATGGTTTAACAATTTTGTTTATCTTCTCAAAGAACCAGCTTTAGTTTTATTGATCTTTTCTATCGTTTCCTTCATTTCTTTTTTCTTTATTTTTGATCTGATCTTTATGATTTCTTTCCATCTGATAAATTTGTGTTTTTTTCCTCTTCTTTCTCTAATTGCCTTAGGTGTAATGTTAGGTTGGTTTTTTTTTTAGCTGTTTCTTGTTTCTTAAGGTAGGATTGTATTGCTATAAACTTCCCTCTTAGAACTGCTTTTGCTGCATCCCATAGGTTTTGGCTCATCGTGTTTTCATTGTCATTTGTTTCTAAGTATTTTTTGATTTCTTCTTTGATTTCTTCAGTGGTCTCATGGTTATTCAGTAGTGTGTGGTTTAGCCCCCATGTGCTTGTATTTTTTCCAGATTTTTTCCTGTAATCGATATCTAGTCTCATAGCATTGTGGTTGGAAAAGATACTTGATACAATTTCAGTTTTCTTAAATTTACCAAAGCCTGATTTATGACCCAAGATATGATATATCCTGAAGAATGTTCCATGAGCACTTGAGAAGAATGTGTATTCTGCTGTTTTTGGATGGAATGTCCTATAAATATCAATTAAGTCTATCTTGTTTAATGTATCATTTAAAGCTTGTGTTTCCTTATTTATTTTCATTTTGGATGGTCTGTCCGTTGGTGAAAGTGGGGTGTTAGGTCCCCTACTATGATTTGTTACTCTTGATTTCCCCTTTTATGGCTGTTAGTATTTGCCTTATGTATTGAGGTGCTCCTATGTTGGGTGCATAAATATTTACAATTGTTATATCTTCTTCTTGGATCAATCCCTTGATCATTATGTAGTGTCCTTCTTTGTCTCTTGTAATAGTCTTTGTTTTAAAGTCTATTTTGTCTGATATGAGAATTACTACTCCAGCTTTCTTTTGATTTCCATTTGCTTGGAATATCTTTTTCCATCCTCTCACTTTCAGTCTGTATGTGTCCCTAGGTCTGACGTGGGTCTCTTGTAGACAGCATATATACGGGTCTTGCTTTTGTATCCGTTCAGCCAGTCTATGTCTTTTGGTTGGATCATTTAACCCATTTACATTTAAGGTAATTATCGATATGTATGTTTCTATTACCATATTCTTAATTGTTTTGGGTTTGATATTGTAGGTCTTTTCCTTCTCTTGTGTTTCCTGCCTAGAGATGTTACTTTAGCAATTGTCGTAAAGCAGGTTTGGTGGTGTTGAATTCTCTGAACATTTGCTTGTCTGTAAACGTTTTAACTTCCCTTTCAAATCTGAATAAGATCCTTGCTGTGTAGTAACCTTGGTTGTAGGTTTTACTCCTTCATGACTTTCAGTATGTCCTGCCACTCCCTTCTGGCTTGCAGAGTTTCTGCTGAAAGATCAGCTGTTAACCTTATGGGGATTCCCTTATGTGTTATTTTCCCCTTGCTGCTTTTAATATGTTTTCTTTGTATTTAATTTTTGATAGTTTGATTAATATGTGTCTCGGCATGTTTCTTCTTGGATTTATCTGTATTGGACTCTTTGTGCTTCCTGGGCTTGATTAATTATTTCCTTTCCCATATTAGGGAAGTTTTCAACTATAATCTCTTCAAATATTTTCTCATAGCCTTTCTTTTTCTCTTCATCTTCTGGGACCCCTATACTTCAAATGTTGGTGCATTTAATGTTGTCCCAGAGGTCTGTGAGACTGTCCTTAATTCTTTTCATTCTTTTTTCTTTATTCTGCTCTGCAGTAGTTATTTCCACTATTTTATATTCCAGGTCACTTATCTGTTCTTCTGCCTCAGTTATTCTGCTATTGATCCCTTCTAGAGAATTTTTAATTTCATTTATTGTGTTGTTCATCACTGTTTGTTTGCTCTTTCATTCTTCTAGCTCCTTGTTAATCGTTTCTTGTTTTTTCTCCATTCTATTTCCAAGATTGGGTCACCTTTACTATCATTATTCTTAATTCTTTTTCAGGTAGACTGCCTATTTCCTCTACATTTGTTAGGTCTGATGGGTTTTTGCCTTGCTCCTTCATCCGCTTTGTGTTTCTCTGTCTTCTCATTTTGCTTAACTTACTGTGTTTGGGGTCTCCTTTTTGCAGTCTACAGGTTCATAGTTCCCATTGTTTTTGGTCTCTGTCCCCAGTGGCTAAGGTTGTTTCAGTGGGTTGTGTAGGATTCCTGGTGGAGGGGAGTAGTGCCTTTGTTCTGGTGGATCAGGCTGGATCTTGTCTCTCTGGTGGGCAGGTCCACGTCTGGTGGTGTGTTTTGGGGCATTTGTGGCCTTATTATGATTTTAGGCAGCCTATCTGCTAATGGATGGGATGGTGCTCTTGTCTTGCTAGTTGTGTGGCATAGGGTGTCCAACACTGTAGCTTGCTGATCGTTGAGCGGAGCTGGGTCTTGGTGTTGAGATGGAGATCTCTGGGGGATTTTCGCCATTTGATATTATGTGGAGCTGGGAGGTTTCTTGTGGATCAGTGTCCTGAACTTGGCTCTCCCACCTCAGTGGCACAGCCCTGACGCCTGCCTGGAGCACCAAGAGCATGTCCTCCACACGACTCAGAATAAAAGGGAGAGAAAGAAAAGAAAGAAGAAAGAGAGAAAGAAGGAAAGAAAGAAAGAAAGAAAGAAAGAAAGAAAGAAAGAAAGAAAGAAAGAAAGAAAGAAAGAGAAAGAAGATAAAATAAAATAAAGTAAAATAAAATAAAGTTATTAAAATAAAAATTATTAAAAAATAATTTTTATGTAATAAAAAAAGAAAGAAGGAAAGAAGATAGCAACCAAACTAAAAACAAATCCACCAATGATAACAAGTGCTAAAAACTATACTAAAAAAAAAATGGACAGACAGAACCCTAGGATAAACGGTAAAAGCAAAGCTATATAGACAAAATCACACACAGAAGCATACCCATACACACTCACAAAAAGAGATAAAGGGGAAAAAAAAAAATATATATATCGTTGCTCCCACAGCCCACCTCCTCAATGTGGGATGATTCGTTGTATATTCAGGCATTCCACAGATGCAGTGTACACCAAATTGATTGTGGAGATTTAATCCGCTTCTCCTGAGGCTGCTGGGAGAGATTTCACTTTCTCTTCTTTGTTCGCATAGCTCCCGGCTTTGGGCCTGCCTCTGCGTATAGGTCGTCTGAGGGCGTCTGTTCTTCGCTCAGACAGGACGGGGTTAAAGCAGCCGCTGATTCGGGGGCTCTGGCTCACTCCAGCCGGGGGGAGGGAGGGGCATGGAGTGTGGGGCGAGCCTGCGGCAGCAGAGGCCGGCATGACGTTGCACCAGCCTGAGGTGCGCCATGCGTTCTCCCGGGGAAGTTGTCCCTGGATCACGGGACCCTGGCAGTGGCGGTCTGCACAGGCTTGCAGGAGGGGAGGTGTGGATAGTGACCTGTGCTCACACACAGGCTTCTTGGTGGTGGCAGCAGCAGCCTTAGCGTCTCATGCCGTCTCTGGGATCAGCGCTTTTAGCCGCGGCTCACACCAGTCTCTGGAGCTCGTTTAATCTGTTCTCTGAATCCTCTCTCCTCGCGCACCAGGAAACAATGGTCTCTTGCCCCTTCGGCAGCTCCAGACTTTTTCCGGACTCCCTCCCCGCTAGCTGTGGTGCATTAACCCCTTCAGGCTGTGTTCACGCAGCCAACCCCAGTCCTCTCCCTGCGCTCCTACCGAAGCCTGAGCCTCAGCTCCCAGCCCCGCCCACCCCAGCGGGTGAGCAGACAAGGCTCTCGGGCTGGTGAGTGCCGGTCAGCCCCGATCCTCTGTGAGGGAATCTCTCCGCTTTGCCCTCTGCACCCCTGTTGCTGTCCTCTCCTCCATAGCTCCAAAGTTTTCCCCCTCTGCCACCCGCAGTCTCCACCCGCAAAGGGGCTTCCTAGTGTGTGGAAACCTTTCCTCCTTCACAGCTCCCTCCCACTGGTGCAGGTCCCGTCCCTATCCTTTTGTCTCTGTTTATTCTTTTATCTTTTGCCCTACCCAGGTACGTGGAGAGTTTCTTGCCTTTCGGGAGGTCTAAGGTGTTGTGCCAGCGTTCAGTAGGTGTTCTGTAGGAGTTGTTCCACATGTAGTTGTATTTCTGATGTATCTGTGGGGAGGAAGGTGATCTCCACGTCTCACTCTTCTGCCATCTTGAAGCTCCCCGGCCATAGTAGTAGTCCTTTTAATAAGATGATTGACAGCATTTTTCATATTTTTTCTATTTGTTTTCTCTATTTGTGGGAGACAACCTCTCTAAATTAAAATCGTATTTGGGAGGTCTAGGTTGCAGATGGTATAGCAGCCTCTTTTCTCTTGTAGTTTGCAACAGTCTTCCCGAAGGAAATAGATGTTAATGGTGCTGAAAATACCTAGAAGCTTGAGGACAAAAAGGAAAGTGTGGCTAGTTCTCTCCTGTATGCTGTATTGTGATGAAGAAACCAGGTCTGCAGGATCCCTTTTACTTTGTTGACTTAGCTTCATATCAACCCCAAGCGTTATGTAAGATTGTCCATTTGTAGGGAAGAACATGCAATGGCAACAATTCCTCTAGATAAGTTAATTATCTGTCCTGAAGAATACTTCAAGTTTCTTGATCTGCTAATGATATTAGATAGCATAGGTTGTGTTGAGGCATTTTAATGAGTACCCATGAAGTAACGACAGTCTTCAGGAAAATATTTCTGACTTCTAATTAACTTATAAAGTTTCTTTGGGCATATGTTTTGGTTGTTGTTGTTTTGAAACTGAGAATCAAAGAAGGAAATTATATGGGAGGTAGTTAATGCATTCTTTCTGAATCTCTCTCTAGATGACATAAATTAATGGCTGGTCTCCTTTTTCATGCTCCCATTCATGAAAAGAAAGAAATTAAGACAGTGATGATGTTTAACTATTATAGGAGGAATTCATCTTTGGTCAGAATTGTCTAGAGCTTTCCAACTCTGACATCTACGTACTTTACTGTGCTACTTCCCGGGCCAGTGAACCAACTCAGCCTCTGCCAAATGGAACAGTTTAAATTTTAGTGATTCTGGCCCCAAACCTTATTGTCTGTATCCACTGCATGAAGAGGACACCCTTTTCTGAAGCATGAGGAATTCTATTACCCAGCAGCCTGGGACAAGTTAAATTAGTCTATAGACAATTTAACTACAGGAGCACTTGCCTCTAGGAAAACTATTAATTTTCTTTAAAGTGACTATATTGCTGTTGTCAGGGACTTTCTAAAAAAATTTTTTTGTTTCCACAGAGCCTTGTTTAAAGAAAAGTATGTTGACTGACTACATACTCTTTTCTTGCTCTTCACCCCCACAAAAAAAAGATCATACATGCAAATATGCAAATATATGCAGATACTTAGCTAAATTTTGTTTGAACTTTCTATGGGTTTTCTGGACAATTAAAGTAGGGCTTTTATAGGTTAAAAAGAAAAACAAGACTCTGGAACTGGACTTATACTATTCTCTGCAGTAATTAAAATGTTTCACATAAAGGCATTATATACAAAAGTAAATGGAAAAGTATGTGAATAAGACATTTTGGGGAATGTAAGGTGTGTAGTCTATTAGTCAAAAGCACAAGGTCACAGAGTATATATTAGTTTATGTTTTTGAATGTATGTGCCCACTTGCATTTTTCGTAAACATGAAAGCCTCAAATGCAACACAGCTCTGTGTGGGTCAAGTCCCACATCTCCACTCCACCCTCTTGCGGAGGTAGGCATCCTCTGCAGTCAACATTACTACCAAGAAAATTGTTAAAAGAGATGAATTCTGCTTTTCGCTTTCTAGATGCTCTCAAGAGCAGCAAGTATTCCTTGAGGGAATTATGCAGGTTCATTCTTTACTGTTTTCCTCTAAAGTGATCATATTATCTGTAAAGGGCCATACTGGTCTCAGACCTACATTAGAAGTGGCATTGAAAAAATTGCTAAGCCTGCCTAACAGGTAAATAAAAGAAAAAAGCTGTCTGCACAGATCTCACCACTGGTAACCAAAGGCAAGTGTCTTGGAGCAAACCTTGCATCTGTTGCAATTGGTACAAGGGCAGATGGCTGTAATTATGTGGGGATGACACCAAATCTCTACTTAGAGCCCAGAGCTCTATTAGCAGTGCATTCTCCAGAGTCTGACTACCAGCAAACGGGAAATAAGCTTATCTACACTGAAGGAGCACAGCTATTCCCTTGGGGAGCTTCATTAGTGATAGCAGTAATGCTGTTATGTGCTGCTGTTGGGCTCTACTCTGTGTAGCTCATGCTAAGTGGGAATGACATTCTTCTCCTAGCCTCTTTCCTCACTTCCTCTTCCATAAATAACAGCATAAAATATCTTTTTAAAATTTAAGTATGCTTTTGAAGATTATTTTTAAACATCGTTTTTTTGCCAAAACATTTTTTTTCCAATATAGAACTGATTTTTTGGTGAGAAATTAGAGTTGTAGAGTGATGGCATTAATGCCTTTCACTCTTTCTCAGGCTCATGAAACATCCCCTATCTGGAGCCTTGTTTTTTCTTGGCTAACTTAACATTGCTGACAAATGTACCTGTAGTACAACTTCAGTTTCACCTAGGTCCAGAGAATAATTGCCAAGATATTTCAGAAAACTCCTTTTTTAAAAATTAAGGTTTTCCCTAAAGAGCCATCTAATAAAATGACATCTTCTTGAAACAATTATTTGCAACCATTTTAGGACTTCTAATTTGGTGAACTTTTTACTGTCATACGTCATTTCTGTGTATCTCTGGTGTATCTTGTACATCAAAATCACTATTTAGAATATTTTGTGTTTTGAAAGTAAGAGATTTTAAAAAGAAAAGAATATGACACTTTCTTATAAGTCAAGTACAAATGTAGAGATTCAGTATCTTAGAGTCAAGACTGGATTGCCCAGTTGTTTGTGGGAAACCAGTGGGTTTGATCAGGGGTAGGATGGGGAGACTAGTATAGTAGAGAGAATGCAGTATTTTGTTTGGGGATTTTGGGGTTTTCTGGGGGGATCGTTAGAAACATTCTTTTCCTGACATCTTGATTCTAATGGAACAGTAGTAACCCCTTGGGTTAAACCCTTAAAAGGGAAAAGTTGCCTTCCCAGAGTTGACACAGTTAGGCACTCAGCACATGACTGAATAGGCACTGGTCTTGAGATGGTATCATTCATTCCAACCAACTTATACCATTCACAAGAGGGACTGATGGAGAGTAACCCAGCCACACTACTGGATAAACAAGCCAAAGTTTAAAGTTTGTTGTTGTTGTTGTTGAGGTCACTAACATAACTTAGGCACATGAAGTAAGTGACCCACTTTCTACTTTGTAGGACTGTGTAAAGACAGATATAAACTCCGCTTTTCAACTTTATCTGTTCATTGTTGCCTGCCAGCCTTAAAGTAAATCTTGGACCCATAAACCTCAGCAAATATTCAAATGGAAATTCTGAAATAGTTGTTGAATGTGACTAAGTTCTCACACCACTGTAGAAAACAAGAGTCTATCTATACGTACTGTGACTGATTCAAGAAAATATTTCAGGTGGACTTATCCAACAATTTATATGGGGCCTTTGGTGAGCCAGAACAAAAAACCAACAAATGAAGAGTTAATCTGTTATTCACCAAAGGTCATAACCATCAGCCGCAATAACTGAAGGAAGACAATAGTGCACATTGCCTCTGACAACTGGGACTGGTGAGCTGAGAGGAGAGAACAGCCCCAGGCAGCTACTGGCCTGTTTTCTTGTCTCAGGGGCAGCTGGTAACACCAACTGAGTAACACACTTACTCCATTCACAAATGTGCAAGTAAATTGAAGCCAATTTGTGTTAGGACTAAATTATTCCAAAGAGGTGGCTGAGCAGACCAGCCTTTTACTACTACAGCTCTGTGGGTACGTTTAAGAAAAGAAAAAGTAAAAAGAATACCAATCAAACCAAATAAAGAAACGATAAAAAAAGAAAGAGAAAAACATATTACAAAAGCCTTAAAATCTCCATGGGCTTATACACAATTTCTGATCTTCTGAAATATATTGCTTTTCTTTTCTCTGGATTTGGCATTTCAGTGACAGCTAACTATTCCTGTATGGGGAACCTCACTCACAGATAGCTATTCCCCTGTAAGCAGAGACATTTGAGTATATTAGGAAATATCCATCATGTGTGATAGTTCAAAAAAGTGTAGTACAGAACCCTAATAAAAGTGAGATGCAAAAAATTAAAATAGATTGGTGTTTCTGTTTTTCTTTTGTTATCAGCAAATATGTACATTATTTTAGCATATTTATTGGAGTATAATTGCTTTACAGTGTTGTGTTAGTTTCTGCTATACAACAAAGTGAATCAGCTACACATATACATATATCACCATATCTCCTCCCTCTTGTGTCTCCTTCTCACCCTCCCTATCCCACCCCTCTAGGTGTCACAAAGTACCGAGCTGATCTCCCTGTGCCATGCGGCTGCTTCCCACTAGCTATCTGTTTTACTTTTGGTAGTGTATATATGTCCATGCTACTCTCTCACTTCATCCCAGCTTACCCTTCCCCCTCCCCGTGTCCTCAAGTCCATTCTCTACATCTGCGTCTTATTCTTCCTGTCCTGCCCCTAGGTTCATCAGAACCTTTTTTTTTTTTTAGATTCCATATATATGTGTTAGCATACGGTATTTGTTTTTCTCTTTCTGACTTACTTCACTCTGTATTTCAGACTCTAGGTCCATCCACCCGACTACAAATAACTCAATTTTATTTCTTTTTATGGCTGAGTAATATTCCATTGTATATATGTGCCACATCTTCTGATACACTGGTTAGCCCAGACAGTGTCTTGGGGACAGACCTTATAGATGTCAGTCTTGCAGAGAAACCAAGCTAAGTGTGGTTGTTACATTTCATAGGACCCATTTTGACTTGTGATATAGCCAAGGTTTTTAGCTACAAGCCCTGTCATAACAGGGTTCTGTTGTGTTTTATACAGTTCAATAAATCAACTTGAACACCTATGTCTCGTGTGGGGGAGAACGTAGGTCAGGTTTAAAAGAAATGACGAAGCAAGCAAGAAGAATTTTAATACAAATTGAGGTCTGTCATTGTGTCTTTAGAAGCTATTTGATTGCAAGAACAGAAACTGTCACAAGCTCAGCTAAGTAAAGGAAAATGCATTTTAAAGGTAAAGGGAGTCTCATGGAGCCCATTCTCACAGAGAATTGGAAATTGTCAGGCAGCTCATCTATCCATTCTCATTCTCTCTAGCCACACAATCTGTCATCTCTGCTTCTTTCAGCACTGCTGCTTCATCCTGCCTTTTGCAGAATGCCTTTCACCAGTCTGATTCTTAATTTCTACTTTCCCATATCTCCAGCTCACCTTGGGCTTTGCCTATTCTGCTCTCAAATGTTTTGGACCTTACACTTCTGGTGCCCAATAACTTCTGATCTATAACTTCTGACCTATTTAGTCTTGTTTCTCTTTGTTCAAATTCTTAAGAGAATTGGACTGGCTTTTTTGGTCAATGAATCAACTCACTCCCAGCGTGTGTGTCCACCCAAGCAGTGTTGGGGTCAAAAGGTTTAGAAAAAGAATGTACAGCTGTGAACAATGCAGTTTAAGCTAAAAGAGTTAGTTGGATACTGCAGACAAATTGACTGATGTGTCAGAAACAGACATTATTGTCACAATGATGATAATGATGACTATAGTCATTAAATTACTGCAGTAATTAAAATCTATATTTACAGAACTTTTGTCAAGCATATTACATATGCTGTTATTTAATCTTCACAACAACCCTGTAAAGTAGATTTTATTATTATCCCAGTTTTTACTGACAGAAAAATTGTTAATAATAATAACATAATCTATAAATTAATAATAATAACATAAATAAATCTATAAATTGTTAATAATAATAACATAATCTATATATTACTCCCACGTTCATATAGAGGGAGAAAAGGATTAGAACCTCAAGAAATATTTATGTCTATGAGGATGAAAGAGAATAAATATTCTCTCTCATTTGAGTTATTCCAGAGCTTTCAGGTAAATGAAATAGCTTTTAAATATTCATGATCAGAGCATTACCCATTTGTCTCTTTGCCTTAATATTTATCTGAGTTCAAATTAGATATGCCTTTTAGCATAGACCAAGAGTAAAATCCAGCACTTTGGAGTGGAAGCCGAAGCTGGTGTATGTGGTGTTACTGCCCTCTTCCTGAGCTACCGTTTTATTGCTCTTCTGGGAATCCAGTTAAATTACAGCTGCTGATATATTGTGGATTGTGGATCTAAATTCTGGCTTTGACCAAGTCAAGGGCTGGTTTCTTTGGGCAGTATTTCATCTCCTGTTTTATCTGTGCTGTCACCTAAATTTAGCACTTAGACTATACTCCCCTATGTCTGCAGAAGTTTTAAATTATTTTCCAGTGATGCATACCGTGTCCATGCAGAGTTGTGTGTGACAGATTTGCAGTAAAATCTCGGAGCTCTCCAACTCCTTTTTGTAATAAATTAGATCAGTAGCTCCCACGGATTTGACTTTGGGATGGGTTGTAAGGTGATGTGTTTCCCACAAAACTGATTGAGTTCTCTTCAGTGTATTTTTGTCCTGCTGTGCATTTTACCATCTGGCAGACCAATCAGCTTCTTGAAAGCAAAAGATGGCTGCTCTCCCCCGTACCTTAGAAGGTGTCAAATACCTGGTGCATTAAGACCCTTCCCCCCTAATTGCAGGAATGACAGCTGTGTGCAGAGCAGTAATAGTGTTCTAAATTGAGGAATCTTGAATAAGACATAAATCCAAATTCTATACCTTTTTTATATGGGCTTCAACAAGCATCAACTGTAATTGGTAGAACAGCCTGACCTATTAATCCATAGATAAAAATGATTCAATTAAAGTGAAATATAAATATTGAAGGTAATGTAAAACCAAATGAGGCACATCACAGAATTTATGTGCAAATAAACTCACTGAATAAAAATTATCTAGTACATACAAAGTCCATATGCTGTCTTGGTAATGCTATAATTAAGTCAGAGAGTCATGTCATACTGGCCTTTTCCATCTGCTCTGTGATCTGTTAAGGGACCCATTCAAACAGAATGACAGCTGACCTCAAAATGATACATTCTGTTACTGCCCATTTTAATAGAGCTGTTAGTTATGCACATTTTGTCTTCATTTATACTGGGCTCTGAGTGGTTTTCCATTAAATCAAGTAAAATGGAGCATCTGCTTTTCTATTAAATGAGTTTATTTAAACCACTATTTTATTTCCTGAATATTTTTTCAGTTTTCACAAGCAGTAGATTATATTGGAGAGTTTTTTAAAATTGCATTTTGTTCTATAAATTTAAGTGGCATTAAAAAGAGACAGTGATAAAAATAGCAAAATAGAAGCACCCATGTTTTTTGCTTTCTAGTTTTTGTTATCTGATCAAAGCAAGATGGTTCGTACTTGGAGCCTCAAGATGTTGCATGTATGTAATTGACAAGAAAGACGTGAATGAGGAACCGATATTTATAATACTAATTGATTTCATTTATTTTACTTCCCTTGTGCATGTCTTATTGTCATTCTTGCCATTATCTTAATGTTGTTGTTTCCAATAACACTCAGGAAAGTCATTTTAAAGGCAGGGGATCTGGAACACAGATGTGTCAGGTGTAAAGTCTCTCAGCCTCAGAGACATTCAAACTGGCTAAAGGAAACCCCACCAAATGGTGCAGCTAAAGATCCAGTATTTGTCCATCTGTTTGTATCCAGGTTATCTTGTGATAGTCTATTTAATTTCTGGTCTTTGGAGTGTCTGTTTCAACAGTACTTCAATGTACTTCTGTTATTAGAACTCCGCAAGGGAAAAATTGGTAACCCTTGAAACCAGGGTGAACTTTAGTAGATTATGGTTTTGTCCTGTTCTGAACAAACGGTACAAATTTTAACAAGAGGGTCTGCTCTAGTTAAACTCCCAACTTCTTGGAGGGGGTTGTTAAATGTCTCCTCTTTGGGTTTGGAAGATAAAAAAGGAAGAAAGAAACTACACTCATGTGATGTAATGGAGAGTGCTTGGAAACCAAAGGTTTAAAATATACACCAGTTTTAAAATGCCTTAAATAAAATTTGAACCACAACAAGGGACAAGCAGTATCCACAGAGTGAGTCAGACTAACTCACATGAGAGGCTGGAGGGTTTAAAGAGGATGATAATCAGGCAAATGCCCATTGCTCTCTGGGGAAGCATGACCTTGACGTAGCCATTCCTGAATCAAATAAGAGAACTTAATTTGCCAATGTGAAAATCGTTTGTACACGGGATCTTATTTATAAGCAAAAATCCAAATGGAATTTCCTAGCAGAATGTATTTGAGTGTATCTACAAGAGGCAAGAATCATATTCATCCATTTATGCAGTGGGGAAACTTTTGTTGACCATCTAATACATTCCCACCATTGTCTTAGTTTCAGGGGATGTGTTAGTGAACAAAATGAAGTTTGTATTCTCATAAAGCAAATATTCCAGTGGGGGGAAGGCAGACACTAAGCAAATAAACCTGTTATCTGTTCTGTACAGTGCTCAGGACCTGTTAATTAGTCTAGCATTTGGATGTTGGTTCAAAGACAAATATTTATGATGCTTTCCTGAGATTCCAAAGAGCATGTTGATAAGCAAAAATGCAATGGAACATGTATACTCATTTCAATGAAATAATGTACATGTTAGCCATTTACTTTGAAAACTTTCCTTTTGTTTTGCCCAAGTCCATATAGTACTTGCTGTGGTGCAGTGGGAAGAATACAGGATTAGATTCTGCCAAGACACCTTCACCTAAAGTATGTTTTTTTTAAAATAGAATTTATTTATTTGTAAAAATTTTTATTGAAATATAGTTGATTTACAATGTTGTGTTAGTTTCGGTTGTACAACAAAGTGATTCAGTTATACATACGTACATATATATATATTCCTTTTTAGATTCTTTTCCATTGTAGGTTATTATAATATATTGAGTATAGTTCCCTGTGCTATACAGTAGGCCCTTGTTGGTTATCTATTTTATATACAGTAGTGTGTATATTAAACCCCAGACTCCTAATTTATTCCTCCCCCCTTTCCTCTTTGGTAACCATAAGTTTGTTTTATATGTCTGTGAGTCTGTTTCTGTTTTGTAAATAAGTTCATTTGTGACTTTTCTTTTTTTAGATTCCACATATAAGCAATATTATATGATAGTTGTCTTTCTCTTTCTGACTTACTTCACTTAGTATGATAATCTCTAGGTCCATCCATGTTGCTACAAACCTAAGGTACTTATATCCTGGTGGAGAAAAACAGTGATCTCTAAAAAAAGATAAAAATTAAAATGAGAAGCTGAGCCATAGAAATAAAGATGAGGGGACGGGGTCAGGAAAATTTTATTTTTGTGATCATATTTAAGGATTTGTTTTAATATTGGGACAATCTCCAAGTAGCTTAGGTTTGTTGGTGGGAGCCCCATCTTAGGATGGCCTCATAGTTAAAGATTCAGTCTTTGAACCAGTTAGCTTAGATCTATCCCAAACTCTTACCCCAACAAGTCATCATACAAATGCAAGCAACAAATCACAAGCAGGAGTACATATTCCCCACTACTGGAAAGAAGAATGGATCAACCATATCCCCTTTCTGTTCGGTCAGTGATGCATGGGAATAATTGGTAGATATATTACCTGAGATTTAGTTGGTGAATTAGAACCATGGATACTGCCAGACCTTTCAGAACAAAGAGAGTACTGAAAGAGATTTTTTGTGAGTGTTGATAGTTGTGGTAATGTGGAAGGGGATTATTAAATACATATTTAAATATTCAAAGCTAAAGCTATGCATTCTGAAATGCACGTGAACTAATATTTCTCTTTCCTTGTGTGACCTTGAGATAGGGCTACATTTATCAAAGTTCTCATTTTATCCCTCTCTACTGTCCTTCAAAACCTACAGGCTTTTAAACAAAGACCCTCCATAACTAATCAACATATCTGTTCCTGGGCCTCTCCCAAGATGATTTAGAGATGAGTAACCTCAAACCTGGCTTAGTTCAGTGCTATAATCATTTATAGTTTCTTTTTGGAGGCAGAAAATTCTCATCAACTTCACTCCTATTAATCATGTATCTAAATGTGGCATCGTCAGGACAATTTCAAAGTTTTTTAAGGCACAACCATGACTTCCCATCATTTGCAAATTGGCTCATAACAGCCCTGGCACTTTGTTAAAGTGCTAACTAGTCATTATTCCACCCTGTACTACAAAGCCTTTATGCTGCCAATAGCCCATCTTGCCTTTCTGGGGGTCTCTCGCCATGCTACTTTTAAAACAGTGATTTTTAAACTTTGCAGTGGATGGGGGTGGGAGGGGAGTAGACCAGGTCATTTTTGAGAATCTGGAGAAAATTGTGAAATCTTTCCACAGAAGAAAAATGCACATATACACACGGTTTTACATACATTTTCAGGGGACTTATAGACTTGTGAAGCCCATCCATAGACCTCAGATTACAAGGTTTCAGTGTCAAGATGATATGAGTCACAAACTTATTTATTTGAAGTAAATATTATGTATGCCTACTTATAGGCTCATTTATATAATCATATTTTAAAATTATTGAAAAGTGTGTCTATTTCTATTTTTTTCCCTCTTTGAATTTCTCTTTGAACTTTCTCACCTACTTTGAAAGACTTGATTTTTCATTAAGTTAGTTATAGTGACAAGTGTGTACATTTTGAATAAAATGTTCAGAGTATGTTTTTATGACTCTTAAATGTATTATCTTGCTTTATTTATTTATTCACTTATTTTTACTTAAAGAATAATTTTTTATGCACCCCACACCTTAAACAGCCATATGTTTGCCTAAGGACAGTCTTGATATTCTTTGTTCCAATGACATAGAGCTTGTGTTACTTTCTCTTACAACTGCTTGTCATTGATGTCCAAGCATTTAGAATAGTGGATACTGTTTGTTAAATATGAATAAATTTCCTCACTAAAGTTATAGTGGTTAATGTTATAAATTACAAGAGGGAAGGGGTTGTCTCTGTTTTGTTTTCCTTTGCCTATTCCCAGAGTTTAGCACAGTGCCTGGCAGACAGAAGTTGCTCAAAAACTGTGTGTGGAATGTATAATAAGGCACCAATCTTGCTAATTTGGAAAAAAAAGCTTAATGTTTTAAAAGGTCATTTAATCATTCTAATCCTGCAAGCTTCTTCAACGCTCATCCATTTTTCTCAAAGTCATGTGCTAGCTCTTCACTAATTCTGGCTGAATCGTGATTATAGTGACAGGTATCAAATGGGAGGAAGGCCAGACAAAATAACAAAACATTTTTGAAGGAATTCAATGTTATTTCACTCAAGCACAGAAATTCCAACTAAGCTAAGAAAAACTGTTTCTAAATAGATGTTCCATTGTATTTAAGAAGTAGGTAATAATAATTTATTACTTTTTTTCTCAGTAGATATTTACAAGGTACTTAAAATTATTTCTTTCAATAGTTAAATATAGTCCTACAAAATACAATTTCAGAATTAGAAGGACCTTAGAAACTATTTAGTTCAAGTTCCCACCCAGTATAGGAAATCTTTTGACAATATCCATTGCAATGACCGCAAACATGTTATTTTTAAAGGCAGTATATTCCATTGTTGAAAAGTTCTTCACTAATATTGACTCAAATTCTGCCTCCCTGTAATTGTTCTGTATTTGGTCCTAATTAAACCTCTGTAGGCACACAACATAAGTTTACTTTATTCTCCACATGTAAATGCTTCATTTATTTGATGACATCAAGTGGAGCTGACAGACTTACCTATTGACCTAGTATGTAACTCTACACTAATCTCTACTAGCTCGTGTCTGAGAAATTTTAAGCAAGGAATAAGCTGTAAGAAGTCATTTGGAGAATAGAGATTATATCCACAATTTTCTCCCTGATCTGTCCCCTCTCCACAGGGAATCAGTTCTCAAGATTCATCGATCATGAGAATATGGACATGGAATCATGCTGGTGAACATTCCTACATAGTTGACACTAGATAGTTGACACTAGATGTTCTCTATGTAAGCTTATGACCACCATTCATTTGTTTAGTGTGTTCCTTCTTCCTCCCTGCATATATTGAAAAGCAAACTTCATCAAGCTTCCTTTCTGAAATTTTACAAGCTCCAAGTTAGTGGTATCAATGCTGTTTTATTGTGATGCCTTTTTTTTTTTTTGGCTAAGGATTAAATAAGCTCTCCATCTAGCCATTTGTTAAAGAGGTGAAAGTATTATTCTTACTGGCTGGAGTTGAGTGTAGCAGGTGCATCAAAGTGAATTAATATGCCTCTGAAATGGGCCAGAAATTTTAATTGTGGGAAACTATTCTTTTCATCTTAGTTCTCATTACAGATGACTAGGCAGGGAAGGCTTATGTCGTGACGTAGATGTCAAGTGTATTAATTTTCTCTGAATGCCAGCATAATATTTTCTTATTAACAAACACAACAAGGCAGAATACCAGAGACTCAGTATTCTTCCCAAGTTGATCAAGTATTGCTGTAAGGTTCTGCCAGAAGGGCATCACCATATATAATAATGAGCATAAGCCTCCCCTCTATGACCTTTGATATTTTGCCCAGAAATGTTGTTGAGAGTTGGAAATTAATTACAGTATAGCAAAAAGCTATGAACATTAGCTAAAGCTTCATCTTTGCCTCCTTTTTTTTTTCTGAAAATTTGAGTCTGGTGATTTTCCTCCCATTTTTACATGTATGCTATAGAGACTCCCCAAAGAGCAAGCAAGGAAAGGGATGTAATTGCTAGATGCATTTGAGTAGATCTCAGATAAGGACAGGGTAATCAGTGAAGTTATAATGCAGTTAGAAACCAATAACATTTTCCCCAAGCAATACTTTCAATATTTGAAAGACTGACAGCCTTGGAGATAGATTTTTTCATTCCAGCAAAGGAAGAACTGTATTGCAAACTACTTTCCCCCAACAACTGTCAACCAAATATTTGTTCAATATGTTTATCATGGATTTTTATTATTTTATGTGTAGGTGTGTGCATTTTATCATGAAAAAGTTATGTGACTGAGGGCTATTAGTACCTTAGTTTGAGCATGAGTGTAAGTTCTATGTGGTGATTTTTTTAGGACAATAGATTTTTAAAATTGGAAGAAGCTAATATATTTTGAGCTTCAGGCCAAATTAGACTAAGAAAAACGATACACTTAGAGGAGTTAGAGTGACTTGTCCAAAGTCTCACAGCTGGTTCATGGGAAACCATGATAGAACTCTTTATGTGACCCTTTTTAGAAGTCATTATACAAAAGATTGGAAAAAAACCTCCAAAATAATCCCCTCAAGATTTATAACAAATTTGAGCCTTGCTAAATAAGTTGTATCAAGCTAAATAGTTCTTATATAAAGGACATTCTTTGGCACCTTAGTAGCTGTGTTAACTTCTAAGTCATGAGAATACCACAAGGACAGCTCAAACTAAAATGTTTCATTCTGGAAAAAGAAACAAAAACAAATTTTTAATTGAGAATTTTAAACAAGTAAACAACAACTGCAAATAGAAAACAGTCAACTTCCAGAGTGCACTGCTTACATACATATTCAGGGTAATCTCCTAGACTTCATTCCCTTTAGAGAAAGGGGGAATTTTATATTTTATATATATATATATATATATAGAGAGAGAGAGAGAGAGAGAGAGAGAGATGCGAATACTTTGTGATTTGCTGTGTATACTTGTATGCAACTAAATCAAAATAATATCCAACAGTCTGCTCTCTACTTCCGATTTCTTCTGCTTAAGGAACTTATACAGCAGTGGCTAAGAAAAGGATCTAACAGAATTCTTCCTCCTTTTTGTGTCCCTGGGTTTCTTCCAACCAGGTTTTAGTGAAATACCTCCTTTTTGTTTCAAGAAATGCCTTAGCGAAATATCTCCTATTGCTCACTCTTAGTTTCTGGATTTTGTTTTTTTAAATCACTTGCTCAAAAATTGGACTGTGTGATGTCTTTTACTTACTCTTTCCTCTTCCTATTACCCTTTACTACCCTCTCCCGTCAGAGCCAACTACCTACAACTACCCTCAAACCAATTTTCACAAGCTGGTGTATATCCATACGTAACTTTCTATACATAAGCACACACATAAGAGATTTTGTTTGTTTTACACAAGTGATATTATGCTATATATTCTGCCTTCTCATTGAATGGTACATCTTGGAAATCCCTCTAAGTTAGCTGGTAAGTCTAACTCATTATTTTAAAAATTACTTTGTAGTGTTGTAAGGTGTGAGTGTATTATAACTTGTTCAACCATTCCTATAGTGTTTTCCTGACTCCATACATTTTATAATATTGCTGACTCACCCTCTTTTTACTTCTGCTCCATATTCTATATATTTTCCAAGTCTCACGTCTCTTCCTGCTATTGCCCTGACTAAGCCACCTCTTCTAGCACTTGCTTCTAGTCTGTCTTCCATTGCCCTCTAGTGATTTCTTATATTTCAGCCTTAGTTTTTTAAAGGAATTGTAAGCTCCTTAAGGACATACATGGAACTTGTCTAATATCAGCCACAGTAAAAAAAACAAAACAAGTGTGTTCACAGAGCAAGAGTATCAGCTGATAATTTGACAATAGTGGAGTAGAAGTTTTAGAGCTCTGACTCTAGACAAGGAAAGGATAGAAGAATCTCAGAGTCTTTAAGTTTTCTTTGTACTGTTATTTCTGCCAGACATTTAATTCATTTATATCTCTTCTGTGATGATGCTTAGTTCTGTGCATTTTTTTGGTCTCCATTAAGTTATGGCTTCTTCTTGGAATTTTGATTTTATCTTTATCCCTCTGTTGACTCTTAGCCAGTGTGACTGATTTATTGACAGAATAGAAAGACCTCAGGAGTTCTAGATCTAGGGCCATTCCAAATCTCTGGTAACTCAGGAATTGCTGAAGAGGTATATCTCAGCCCCACATCAATTACTATCTAGCCTACATATTGAGGATGGCTAGGAGTAGAGTTCTTAGTATGCAACTGAACACCACAAGCCTATTGAGAACTAAGTGATCCTCCTTGACCATTTTTGGTCTAGACTCCCTCACCATCCTCCAAAACCAAGTTCATCAAAGCTTCGGTAATGCCTCTGCTTAAAAGCCTTCAATGGCTCTCCAGTATGTGCAGATTAAAGAACAAGTTGATTTGTATGGAAATAGGGCACCTACATATTCAGCTCAAGCTTTCACCACTCCTCATGGTAGTAGTGGTAGTGGTGGCAATGATGATAATTCTTTTTTTTAATTTTTCTTGGCCACGCAGCATGCGGGATCTTAGTTCCCCACAAGGGTTCAAACCTTCATCCCCTGCATTGAAACCGTGGCATCTTAACTCCTGGACCACCAGAGAAGTCCCAATTATGATAATTCTGATAATAATAGCTAATATGTATTGAGCGCTTACTGTATGCCAGACTCATTCACTCTCTACTTAAATCTTCATAAAAACCTGTAAGGCAGGTATTTTTGTTATCCCTATTTTATAGAAGACTAAATTGAGAATCACATTGGTTAAGTAACATGATATTTCAGAGCTATTAAGTAAGAAAACTAGGAATGTTCCACTAAAAAAAATTCACATTCTTAACCACTATTCCAGTGCTTCTCAAATGTTATTATGCATAATAATCACCTGGAGTGCTTTAAAAGAGACTGATTTTCAGATCTCATCTAAGAGATTCAGATTCAATAGGTCTAGAGTCAGGGCTGAGCAATATGCACACTTAGCACCCACAAGTGATTCTGAGGTATCACAGGCCAGGGTTTGAGAAGTACTGTCTTACACCAATGCTTCTCAAACTTTACTATGCATACGATTCACCTGGGGATCTCCTTAAACTGCAGATGCTGACTCAGAGAGTCTGGGGCGGGGTCTGACTTTCTGCCTTTCTAACAAGCTTCCAGGGGATACTCACGTTGCTGGTCCAAAGATCTACACTACTACATGCTTTAGTCAGTGGACCAAGATAGAATGTGAGTTTAGCATAAACATGGAATTAATTTTAGTTGAATAATATGTTACATGATAGATATATACCAGAAAAGTCCCCTGCAAGTCTAATTTCTGTTACTTGAATTCCTTTTTCACATTGACTTTCATGATAATTTCAGGTGCTGCCATTATTTATTTCTTACAGATCTCTAATAGCATTCACTTCAACTTTATCAGTCAAGGACTTGGTAAGGAATGACCACTTACACAAATACTCAAGTACTTAAAGAAGGAAGAGCTTACTAAATAGAGAAACCCAGTGGTGAGTTCTTTAGTAAAGTGAATGATCTCTTTTATGTAACTAAGAAATTTAAAAAGAGAAGAAAATCTTAGATTCTGAGATCTGAAAAGGACCAGAGAGATAATTTTATTTAAACTTTTAGTTCTAAAGATATGTAAAGAAAGGCAAGAAAGGGAAGATAGTGTGACTAAATTCACACAGGGAATTAGTGGCAGAGCTGGAACTCAAATGTTAGTTTGGTTAGAGTTTTATTTTTCCATATTGAAATTTTTGTTTTCGAAAAGTATCCTTAATTCTATCTTGGCCTGAGTGTTTGAGAGCTGTATTTTTACTGCTTTATTTAAGGAGAAAGAGGTCGACTCTTATTAACTGTTTTCCCCTAATTAAATATGACTCTAGACAAGGTTAAGGAAACCTTTATTCTGTAAAGGGCCAAGTAGTAAACATTTTAGCTTTGTGGGCCATATCATCTCTATCACAACTACTCAACTGCTATTGTAGCACAGAAACAGTAATATATAATATATGTATGTGTGTGTGTGTGTGTGTGTGTGTGTGTGTGTGTGTGTGTGTATAAAGTGACCATGGCTATGGACACAGAATCTTGAATTTTCATGAAGTATTATTATTCTTTTGATTTTAAGACCATTTTAAATTAAACTGTAAAAACCATTCTTAGCTCATAAACCATTACAACAAAAAGGTAGCAGGCCACTCCCTCTTGCAAGAGCACAGGAATCACAACTAACTGCTCAACAATCAACAACAGGAAGACACTGGAACTCACTAAAAAGGATACCCCATGTCCAAAGACAAAAGAGAAGCCACAATGAGATGGTACGAGGGGCGCAATCACAATAAAATCAAATCCCATAACTGCTGGGTGAGTGACTCACAAACTGGAAAATACTTATACCACAGAAGTCCACCATCTGGAGTGACGGTTCTGAGCCCCACGTCAGGTGTCCCAATGTGAGGGTCCGGCAATGGGAGGAGGATAGCATAGAGAATCAGACTTTGAAGGCTAGCAGGATTTGAGTGCAGGACTTTGACAGGACTGGGGGAAGCAGAGACTCCACTCTTGGAGGGCATACACAGGGTGGTGTGCATGTCGGGACCCAGGGGAGGGAGCAGTGACCCCATGGGAGACAGAACCAGACCTGCCTGCTGGTGTTGGAGGGTCTTCTGCAGAGGCAGGCGGTGGCTGTGTCTCACTGTGAGGACAAGGACACTGGCAGCAGAAGTTCTGGGAAGTACTCCCTGACGTGAGCCCTCCCAGAGCCCGCCATTAGCCCAACCAAAGGGCTTGGGTAGGCTCCAGTGTTGGGTCACCTCAGGCCAAAAACCAACAGGGAGGGAACCCAGCCCCACCCATCAGCAGACAAGGGGATTAAAGTTTTACTGAGCTCTGCCCACCAGAGCAAGAGCCAGCTCTACCCACCACCAGTTCCTCCCATCAGGAACCTTGCACAAACCTCTTAGATAGACTCATCCATCAGAGGGCAGACAGCAGAAGCAAGACTAACTACAATCCTGCAGCCTGTGGAACAAAAACCACACTCACAGAAAGATAGACAAGATGACAAGGCAGAGGGCTATGTACCAGATGAAGGAACAAGATAAAACCCCAGAAAAACAACTAAATAAAGTGGAGATAGGCAACCTTCCAGAAAAATAAATCAGAATAATGATAGTGAAGACAATTCAGGACCTTGGAAAAAGAATGGAGGCAAAGATCGAGAAGATGCAAGAAATGTTTAACAAAGATCTGGAAGAATTAAAGAAAAAACAGAGATAAACAATACAATAACTGAAATGAAAAATACACTAGAAGGAATCAAAAGCAGAATAGCTGAGGCAGAAGAACGGATAAGTGACCTGGAAGACAGCATGGTGGAATTCACTGCTGTGGAACAGAATAAAGAAAAAAGAATGAAAACAAATGAAGACAGCCTAAGAGACTTCTGGGACAACATTAAACACAACAACATTCACATTATACGGGTCCCAGAAGGAGAAGAGAGAGAGAAAGGACCCGAGGAAATATTTGAAGAGATTATAGTTGAAAAATTCCCTAACATGGGAAAGGAAATAGCCACCTAAGTCCAGAAAGCACAGAGAGTCCCATACAGAATAAACCCAAGGAGAAACACACTGAGACACATAGTAATCAAATTGGCAAAAATTAAAGACAAAGAAAAATTATAGAAAGCAGCAAGGGAAAAATGACAAATAACATACAAGGGAACTCCCATAAGGGTAACAGCTTATTTCTCAGCATAGGCTCTACAAGCCAGCAGGGAGTGGCATGGTATACTTGAAGTGATGAAAGACAAGAACCTACAACCAAGATTACTCTACCAGACAAGGATCGCATTCACATTTGATGGAGAAATCAAAAGCTTTACAGACAAGCAAAAGCTAAGAGAATTCAGCACCACCAAACCAGCTCTACAACAAATGCTAAAGGAACTTCTCTAAGTGGGAAGCACAAGAGAAGAAAAGGACCTACAAAAACAAACCCAAAACAATTAAGAAAATGGTCATAGGAAAATACACATCAATAATTACCTTAAATGTGAATGGATTAAATGCTCCAACCAAAAGACACAGGCTCACTGAATGGATACAAAAACAAGACCCATATCTATGCTGTCTACAAGAGACCCACTTCAGACCTAGGGAAACATTCAGACTGAAAGTGAGGGGATGGAAAAAGATATTCCATGCAAATGGAAATCAAAAGAAAGCTGGAGTAGCAATACTCATATCAGATAAAATAGACTTTAAAAGAAAGAATGTCACAAGAGACAAGGAAGGACACTACATAATGATCAAGGGATCAATCCAAGAAGAATATATAACAATTATAAATATATACACACCCAACATAGGAGCACCTCAATACATAAGGCAACTGCTAACAGCTGTAGAAGTGGAAATCAAGTGTAACACAATAATAGCGGGAGATTTTAACAGCTCATGTACACCAATGGACAGATCATCCAAACAGAAAATTAAGAAGGATACACAAGCTTTAAATGACACAATACACCAGATAGATTTAACTGATAATTATAGGATATTCCATCCAAAAACAGCAGATTACACTTTCTTCTCAAGTGTGCACAGAACATTCTCCAGGATAGATCACATCTTGGGTCAAATATCAAGCCTCAGTACATTTAGGAAAATTGAAATCATATCAAGCATCTTTTCTGACCACAACACTATGAGATTACAAATCAATTACAGGGAAAAAAAACGTAAAAAAGACATATACATGGAGGCTAAATAATGCGTTACTAAATAACCAAGAGATCACTGAAGAAATCAAAGAGGAAATCAAAAAATACCTAGAGACAAATGACAATGAAAACATGATGATCCAAAACCTATGGGATGCAGCAAAAACAGTTCTAAGAGGGAAGTTTAGAGCAATACAAGCCTACCTCAAGGAACAACAAACATCTCAAATAAACAATCTAACCTTACACCTAAAGGAACTAGAGAAAGAAGAACAAACAAAATGCAAAGTTAGTAGAAAGAAAGAAATCGTAAAGATCAGACCAGAAATAAATTAATTAGAAAAAAGAAAACAATAGCAAAGATCAATAAAACTAAAAGCTGTTTCTTTGAGAAGATAAACAAAATTGATAAACCATTAGCCAGCCTCATCAAGAAAAAGAGGGAAAGGACTCAAATCAATAAAATTGGAAATGAAAAAGGAGAAGTTACAACAGACACCGCAGAAATACAAAGTCTCCTAAGAGACAACTACAAGCAACTCTATGCCAATAAAATGGACAACCTGGAAGAAATGGACAAATTCTTAGAAAGGTATAACCTTCCAAGACTGAACCAGGAAGAAATAGAAAATATGAACAGACCAATCACAAGTAATGAAATTGAAACTGTGATTAAAAATAATCCAATAAACAAAAGTCCAGGACCAGATGGCTTCACAGGTGAATTCTATCAAACATTTAGAGAAGAGCTAACACCCATCCTTCTCAAACTCTTCCAAAAAAATTGCAGAGGAAGGAACACTCCCAAACTCATTCTATGAGGCCACCATCACCCTAATACCAAAACTAGACAAAGATACTACCAAAAAAAGGAAATTACAGACCAATATCACTGATGAATATAGATGTAAAAATCCTCAACAAAATACTAGCAAACAGAATCCAACAACACATTAAAAGGATCATACACCATGATCAAGTGGGATTTATCCCAGGGATGCAAGGATTCTTCAATATACACAAATCAATCAATGTGATACACCATGTTAACAAATTGAAGGATAAGAACCATATGATCATCTCAATAGATGCAGAAAAAGCTTTTGACAAAATTCAACACCCATTTATGATAAAAACTCTCTAGAAAGTGGGCATAGAGGGAACCTATCTCAACATAATAAAGGCCATGTACGACAAACCCACAGCAAACATCATTCTCAATGGTGAAAAACTGAAAGCATTTCATCTAAGATCTGGAACAAGACAAGGATGTCAACTCTCACCACTATTGCTGAACACAGTTTTGGAAGTCCTAGCCATGGCAATCAGAGAAGAAAAATAAATAAAAGAATACAAATTGGAAAAGAAGAAGTAAAACTGTCACTGTTTGCAGATGACATGATACTATACATAGAAAATCCTAAAGATGCCAGCAGAAAACTACTAGAGCTAATCAATGAATTTGGTAAAGTTGCAGGATACAAAATTAATACACAGAAATCTCTGGTATTCCTATACACTAATGATGAAAAATCTGAAATAGAAATTAAGGAAACACTCCCATTTACCATTGCAACAAAAAGAATAAAATATCTAGGAATGAACCTACCTAGGGAGACAAAAGACCTGTATGCAGAAAACTATAAGATACTGCTGAAAGAAATTAAAGATGATACTAACAGATGGAGAGATATATACCATGTTCTTCGATTGGAAGAATCAATATTGTAAAAATGACTGTACTACCCAAAGCAATCTACAGATTCAATGCAATCCCTATCAAACTACCAATGGCATTTTTTACAGAACTAGAACAAAAAATCTTAAAATTTGTATGGAGGCACCAAAGACCCCGAATAGCCAAAGCAGTCTTGAGGGAAAAAACCGGAGCTGGAGGAATCAGACTTCCTGACTTCAGTCTATACTACAAAGCTTCAGTAATCAAGACAATATGGTACTGGTGCAAAAACAGAAATATAGATCAATGGAACAGCATAGAAAGCCCAGAGATAAACCCACGCACCTATGGTCAACTAATCTATGACAAAGGAGGCAAGGATACACAATGGAGAAAAGGCAGTCTCTTCAATAAGTGGTGCTGGGAAAACTGGGCACCTACATGTAAAAGAGTGAAAGTAGAACCCTCCCTAACACCATACACAAAAATAAACTCAAAATGCATTAGAGACCTAAATGTAAGACCGGAGACTATAAAACTCTTAGAGGAAAACTTAGGAAGAACACTCTGACATAAATCACAGCAAGATCTTTTTTGATCCACCTCCTAGAGTAATGGAAATAAAACCAAAAATAAACAAATGGGACCTAATGAAACTTCAAAACTTTTGCAAAGCAAAGGAAACTACAAATAAGACAAAAAGACAACCCTCAGAATGGGAGAAAATATTTGCAAATGAATCAACGGACAAAGGATTAATCTCCAAAATATATAAACAGCTCATGCAGCTCAATATTAAAAAAACAACCCAATCCAAAAATGGGCAGAAGACCTAAATAGACATTTCTCCAAAGAAGACATACAGATGACCACGAAGCACATGAAAAGCTGCTCAACATCACTAATCATTAGAGAAATGCAAATCAAAACTACAATGAGGTATCACTTCACACCAGTTAGAATGGGCATCATCAGAAAGTCTACAAACAACAAATGCTGGAGAGGGTGTTGAGAAAAGGGAACCCTCTTGCACTGTTGGTGGGAATGTAAATTGATACAGCCACTATGGAGAACAGTATGGAGGTTCCTTAAAAAACTACAAATAGAATTACCATATCATCAAGCAATCCCACTACTGGGCATATACCCAGAGAAAACCATAATTCAAAAAGACACATGCACCCTAATGTTCATTGCAGCAGTATTTACAATAGCCAGGTCATGGAAGCAACCTAAATGTCCATCAAGAGATGAATGGATAAAGTAGATGTGGTATATATATACATTGGAATATTACTCATGCATAAAAACGAACGAAATTGGGTCATATGTAGAGACATGGATGAATCTAGAGGCTGTCATACAGAGTGAAGTAAGTCAGAAAGAGAAAAACAAATATCGTATATGAATGCATATATGTGAGACATAGAAAAATGGTACAGATTAACCGGTTTGCAGGGCAGAAATTGAGACACAGATGTAGAGAACAATCCTATGGACACCAAGGGGGGGAAAGCGGCGGGGGGGAGGGGGTGGTGGTGTGATGAATTGGGAGATTGGTATTGACACATATACACTAATATATATATATATAAAATGGATAAGTAATAAGAACCTGCTGTATGAAAAAATAAATAAAATAAAATTCAAAAATTCAAAAAAAAAAAAAAGGCAGCAGGCCATATTTAGCCCAAGGGCCATAATTTGCTGATCTCGCCTATAAATTAGTTCTTCCAATCAAATGCTAATATAATATTTCCTCAAATTGAGCAGGTATTTATTTCTTGAGTATGACGTGGAAAATAAGTAGTCTTTCAAAGTTCACTTGCAGAGTTAGTGGTGTTACAGGAATTTTATTTGCAAAAGAAAGCCAACAGTCAGAAAGAGGCATATGGTTGCTTATGAGTGGATATTTATGCGTTGCTAAGTTATTTCTAATCTCCAGGCAGAAATGGGGAAAGCCCAAGTAGGTAGGCATGCTACAAAGCAATTTGCTTCACCATAGCCATAGTAGTCTTTTTAACGAAAAGGACTTTGCAGTTCTTTAAAGCAGTCTATGTTCTATCCTACTCACAGTTTAGGGGATACGGAATATGCTGAAGTTTTAATGCAGTCTGTTCCTTTAATTCATGACAGGGAAGCAGGAAAATGACAATAGTTTGAAAGCAACTGATGCACAGGTGGCAATTGGTGAAATACCAAAAGTTTCAAGCTAAGTCCTCTTGGTTCATTATCAGATCACACCACAGTACCAAGAAAAAAAGGAAAAATGTCATATTAGCATAGATGTTTTGCAAATGTCAGATTTAACAATGCTTAGGTGACAAAGTTGGTGCTCCACCATTTCTTTATTTATTTATTTTAATCAAAGGGAAATCACAGTTGGAAATCCAACCAGAATGCTATCAAATGTCATTAGCCTTTGTATGCTTTATTGAAAATGGTGGGTAGGTTTCCTCTTCTTAAAATGGTTCAATTAAGATAATTTTCAGCATTTAAAAGTCAGTAAGTGTCCATATAATAATAACAATCAATCAAAATTCAGGGTTCTTTAAAAAAATAGGTTTCAGGGAGAAAACACAAGCATGAATTTGTCCATTCCAGCATGATATTTTTGCAGACTGCCCAGCCTTGGAATAACCAGCTGCAACAGGAAGATGGCCAAAGAAAGAGGATGATGTGCCTGGCTGGCTTCCTACGCTTCCTCCTTTCCCAAACCCATGACTTCCCTCATAAAAAGTTATCCCACAAGGAAACCTAGAAAAGAAATTTTACTAGGCATATATGTAAAAGAAAGAATTAAACTCTCAGAATATTTACTAAGAACTGGTCATGCTGTTTCTTGTATTCCCTGTATTGTGATTATAGCAGAGAGAAGACATTTTGATCAAACTCATTGGGGGAGAAGAGCACAATTTGAAGTTTCTTGGGTTCTCAGAGGTGAAACTTAATTGAAATCAATATGGGAAAAAGCAATGAGTAAAAACTGCTGCTCTGAACATAGGAAACTTTAATCAGCTAAAAGCGTGATATGTGTAGAGTTCCTTGTGGAGTTGAAGTTTGTTCAATAAAAATGTTTCTATGAAGTTACATTGCTCTCCCTAGTTCACAGGCACTAGTTGAGCATCAGGATCACCACCATTGCTTCTTTTCTTGTAAACATCCAAAAGTTTACAAATCTGAAGATATCTATAATTATCTAAAAACCTACTAAGATATTGAAGTGGAGGTAGAATTAATTTTGCCCAGTAAAGACATTATTGGAAATATTGGGTGTAAATAAAACCTCTGAATCAAATTTTGTTTCCCCACTGATTTTCATAATTTGGGAGAGAAATTTAATGTTATTTTTATTGATCTTCAGTAGACTGTGATTTCTAACAGTTTAGCATTGTATCTTTTCCGTCCTACTCCTAACTTTTGTGAAATAGCAAGTTATAAGCAAATATTTAAATGTACTTGGAACTTAAGGCAATTCAACTTTAACATTTTAAGTATGGTGGAAATAATATTTACACAAATAGCCATCTCATTTTATGGGCTCTTAATTTTAGGATTTTATGTAATGGATTCTACCTGTGTGTGTATAGGAGTGTGTGCATATGTGTGTGTGTATACACCCCAAGTGTCTTTCATATAAATTTTCTCTCAGGACCAACAATCAAATAATTTCAAATGATATATTTATTTATATTCCACCATCACAGGAAGACCTTTAAATGTATTCTTATCAGAAAATGAGACATTCTACCACTTTTCTGTGAGATATATTATTGCCTAGTGTTTGTAAGACTGTCTTGCTAATCTCTGACTGCATTTTATTTCCAGTTTCTGATTGACCTCTTCAACTTGCATGATTTCTGATGCCACCAACAGCTTTTATTAACAATAAACATTTACCTGTGATGCAATAATAGTTCAAAGTTGATTCAGTCATATTAGTTAATTACCTGATCAATCTAGTGAGCAAATTCAATTCAACCTCTTTTCTGATGGAATTGGCCAATGGTTTGAATGAAATTTCTGGTCAATTAAATAAAGATTGTAGCCAAAGTAGTTTCACATAGACACAGCCATACTATGGGCTTCCATCCCCCAACTCCATGTCATTGAACCAGAGTAATGTGTTGCACATTCATTCATTCAGCAAATGCTTATTGATTGCCTATTATGTGATTGACACTGCTCTAAGTTCTAGAGATACAGTGAGGAATAGGACAGTGTCCCTCTCTTTAGTATGCTTATAGACAATTATTCAAGGGCATAAGGACCCTGCCTTCAAGAGCCGTGTGGCAATGGAGTAAACAGAGGTATAAATACAGAGGGTTTTACTCTTTCCCTAAGAGAAGTAGGCAAGGGTCCCTGGGTACACAAATGGACCAGTGGCTCGTTTTGTCTCAGGGTCGACATGAAGAAGTACTAAGAGAAGACTGAGCTGGCATTAGAGAGTCAGTAATTGCTCACTGCCAGGTGAGTTTGGGAGTCCTTTTGGCAGAGGGAATGATGTAAGCCAAGGCACAGGAGGGGAGGGCTTAGGAAAGGAGGAGTGGTTTTGGAATGACACCACTGCCACTTACTGGGTGGGGGACCTCAGGCAGGATATTTTGCTTTGTTGAGCCTCTTTCTATCGCTAGTAAAATAATAAATAGTTTAAAATAATTAAAATATATGCTGAAAGTGTGTTAGTTCATTTTTAAGAAAGTGTGGTGGGAAGTGTTGAAATGAGCTGGCGGGTGGGGGTGTCTTTGGCAAAAGATGAGGCCAGTACAACAGGCAGATGAGCCACGCTAAGATCAGAATTGATTTGATAGGCAAGGGAGAGCCAGCAGAGGTTTTTAAGTTGACAGAGCTTCCATCCTCCTGTATTGTGTTAACTGTTAATCAGTTTGTCAGGAAAACGTAAACACTAAATTTTCTGGCCAACATCATAAAAAAAGAAAAAGAAAAGGATTATTCAAGAGCAGTTGCTTGCTTAGTTTTCCCCACTCTGGTATCAACACTGTGATTCTAATAGCCAAGTAGGCTTCACTAGGTCAGGTACTTAATAGTATTTACTAGGGTTTTTAATCTGAGGAGTGGCAGGGGATATTTTATGGGCAATGAAATAAAGAATTGATAATTATGAGGCCCCACACTCTGTAATGAGGACTATATACATTTTACAAGACTTTACAATGAATTCTAATGTCAGCCTCCATTTATTTTTCAGAAAGAATCTAGTGCTAGTCCTGGCCAGGTATGGATCTTGTGTGTGCCCTATGTTTGTATGTATTCCACTGAGTCTAATCTCTGCCTTTTATTTTCTTGTAAGGCTGTTCATTCTAAGTCCATAACTTCAGAAATTACTGTAAAATTGCTATATCCCTGCTTCTCCAACTGGAGTTTGTTATCTCTCTAATCTCTCTACCAGAATTGTTCTGCTGGTTGGGGCCAACATGGGGCAGAAAAAATGAGGGGTGCTACTTTGGAGAAGTCATATCTTACTTGGATTCAGAGCTAAAAAGTGGAACCCCCGCTTGGTACTATTTGTGCTATTTGCCTATGCCATCTCCTGGGTAACACAATTAAACATTTCCAGGTAATGGTCATTACTATTTAATGTATTTAATAAGTATGCCTTGCCATACCCTGTGGGATACAGTAGCATAAGGAGACTCCTCCTGGTGCTTTTACTTCAGTTCGTCTCATGAGTTTAACTGCTATATTTGGTGACTGGTGGTTCAGTACTTAGAGCAGCCATTAAATGATTTGGTGTGTTTGTAGGACTCTCCTAGAAACACGTGTTACTGTTTTTGCATTTCTTTCTTTCAAAGGCTAGCAAAATGCCAATTTAGTTGGTTGTTTATCTAGATTAAAATAAAAGTAGAATTTAAAAAGCAAATCTTTATGCTGTCCAAGAATTTCATTATCCATTTGCAGATTGCATTACATGGAAAGACTCATTTTGCAATAGTACAGATAATTGCTAAATAAATATTTTTGCCATTACTAATACATGATAGTAGAACTAGAGTGGAGAACTAAACTCTAAGGTCTTTGGAGATATGAGTTGTACCTTAAATGATATTTGTAATCTTTAATAACTGCATAGTGATGGGCACACAAATGCTCAAAAATGATTTGATAAACTTAAAATATCAAAAAGTTGATAATGTGTTACTGCTCTAGTTTAGGGATTTCAGAGGAAGCTTGGAAAATATTTACCTTTCATAGTCTTCCACGAGAAGATATTCTATGCAGATGGCCAGATCCTCCCAAAGACTACTGCCTTTGCACACTGTGTCAGGAGGGGTTTAGGGTTTTTAATTACTAGTTACTGTTCTGCTCTAGAGAAACCTTAAGCAGAGGTTCTAAAAACTCAAGCTGTGGACTTGGAACTAACTCCACACTTTAGCACTTTCTTAAGATTGCCATTACAATGAGACCTGGGAGAGAGATTGCCACAGTGGTCTAGAAGGCAGTATCATCATCTTTAATGGAATCAGCTCCATGTATGTCAAATAAAGCGTGGAATTAAGACTAACCAGGGGCATCAGGGAGGATAGTGTTTTGTGACTTTGTGCATTATCGAATGTATTCAAATGTTAACAAGATGATTACTCACTGCACCTGAATATGCATCCAGGTTAATGTTTTCTTATTGAAAGGAGATTTCATTAGGATAGTGCTCATTCACGTTTATCCAGCTGACTTCAGGAGGTGGTATAGATTTCTCTACAGCCAACAACTGTTATAAGGCCCAGGCTTATATTAGATTTTCCCTAGTACTGATTTTGTTTACTTTGACCTTTATTGTCTGTTTCTCCTAAACCCTCCTTTTTGGGCAGTTGCTAATGGGTGCAGTAAATATCATTCATGGAGGCACATGCAAATGTGATCTGTGTTTTCTGTCACACTCTGCTACAGGCAGTGCAACAAATGTGATGAAATAAATGAGCATTTGATTGACTACAGTGAGACACACCGTTAAGGAGGCTGTGCTCAAGTGTGGTGTTTATTTACATGCACTAATTGACTCAAAAGAGTGTCATCATAATTTGCTCATGGTGCATGTATTCAGGTTTTTTGGAAGAACTGAAGTCATTGTCAGAAAATTACAGTATTATCTCAATATTTTAGTTGAAAGTAGGTTGTGACAACAACAAACTCCTATTTTCTTCTAACTCCTCACCCTTGCGTCACTGTGTACACTGCATATGAAAATAGAGTAGCAAGAGATTAGAGGAGGAGGAATAGAGAACTGGCAGGATTCGTTAGGGAAATTTTCTGGAGAAATCAACTTCTAAATTAACTTATGAGAGGGATATGGGTGAGAGGGCAGTAGAGCCAAGTTACTATGTCCTGCTGGGTTTTCTTATGCCTGGGAATGGAGAGATCTTGGCCAGAGATAAAGCTATATAAACTCATAGTGGATAGAGTCACTCCTGCACCCCGAGCTGTCCCCTGCCCTACCAAGTAAACCAAGTGAGGAATGTGGAATCCATCCAAGTCATTGTGTGCTTTCTAGTGGTAGAATGAAGACTTACAGAGGAGGAGAACCTTGATGAATGGAGAGGGAGGAATGCAAGATGGCCTGAGGCAGGTAGTGAGAGTGGACAGCCCTGTAAGAAGGGGCCTTTCTACATATTCTAGAGTCGTGCTGTACAGTGCAATAGCCACTAACCACATGTGTCTATTTAAATGTAAATGAATGAAAATTCAATTCAACTGAAAAGTAAGTTCCTTAGTTACACTAGCTACATTTCAAGTGCTCAATATGGCTAACCACTACTATATTGGAAAGCACAGATACAGAACATTTTTACCACCCCAGAAAATTCTATTGGAAGCACTGTTCTAAAGCAATGGGCAGGAATAACTATTTGACACCTTAAGTGATAGGAGGCCCTGAGAGAGCTATGAGTGCCAGAGTGACCACAAAACTCTTTTTTTGTATGTGTAAACAAGTGAGAACACTACTGTTGTCTTCCCTTGCACCCTTCCCTAATGCCTCCACTGACCAGCAAGAAAATCCATTTAGATGGTTCAACTGTTATTTTGGATGAATTAAAGCATTAGTTTATGTTTTCATTCTTTCATTCAACAATGGAGCAACTACCATCTTTGAGGCACTATTAGCAGATCTTGTGGAGTTTGTGAGGTTAAATTAGGCACTACCTGCCCTTGAGGTATTTGTAATCCAGTGGGATAACTGTTAAGAAAAAAAGAGAGAAAAATGGAAATCACCAATAGGGGGCATAGGCAAAGTGCTATGAAAAGTGAGAGGAGGAAAACTCCTCTGGGGCTAGGGAACTGGAAGGGTAGCTGCCATTTATTGAGTGGCAACCTAGTACATGCCAGGTTTTTAACCTAGGTAACCCAACGTTATACTCCACCACGTCTAAAAAGGTACATTCTGTTATAGAAATCATACATTTTCAGTAGTAGCTAAATATGAATATTCTTAGAGTCCACAGGATGGTATACATCATTTCTTGACTTTGTAACCCATAGAAAGTCAGACTCTAATTAGCACTTGGTACTACCTTCCCTCTTCCCCTTTCCACTCCTCTGCCCTCTCCCCAGAGTCCTGGCTCCATCATGCTAGTAGCCCATATGGTGGAAGCCTGTGAAACTATCCTTCCTGGATCCATGCTGGTTCTTTTAGACTTCCACAGAGATAAGGTTAAATGCTTTTGGCTTATTGATGTTGGAGCAGCACAAAGACAAATAAAACTCTTTCTTGCTAATACTGATAATTTTTGGTGTGTAATTTTGCCTATGGTGCTAAAAATAACCCTTACTATACCCGAGGAATAAGACTGGAAAGGAGCTATAGGGGCATGACACTTAATCCTGTGCCCTCTCCCAATACTCACAATATCTCACCTAATCAGAAAAGGTTTTATGGAAGACATAGAAGAAATTTGGATATTGAATATGCTAAGAGGACACTGTATATACACTGACAAATTCAAGTGCCAGGGTTTTTTGTTGTTGTCATTGCTTGTTTGTTTCTTTGTTGTTCGTTTGAACATATTACACAAAATAAGTCATTTGCAGATTAAATTCATAACAGCGTGTAGTTCAGTTTGAGAAAGGAAATGGAATATGGAAGGGAGCAGTGGGACCTAAAGCAGGAGAGATTGGTAGAAAGAGTCTAGGTTGGGGAAGGTCTCAAAAGCTAAGTAAGTAGTTGGAATTTACTTGGTAGAAATAAAAACCCAAACCATCAACTAATGTTACCCCAGCTGTTTGAAAATGAGAAATTATTGTTTGCTCTCTCTTTTTATAGATGAATCTCATATTGACATAGACAAATATCATCTAGCTATGTGGTAGAAGAGGACATGTGGTAGAGCTGCCTACTTGGTTCATTTAGTTACCATTAGGCATGAAAGGGTTCAAGTATGACAATGGGAGGAAGAAGATACAAAAGAAATACACTTAATTAATGACCTCTGATCTCAGAGTTTATAGCTTGATTAGGGGATAGATTGTAGTCACACAACATACTGAAGAACACTGTAGCAGAAAATGCCACTGAAACCTCAATAGTCATTCTACTTTTTACCTTTTTAAGGACCCCAATTTTGTTGTTGACAGCAACTTGCCTTCTCAGATTCACTTGTAGCTATGGTGGTTTGTGTGATAATTTCCTGCCGAATGGCACATAGATTGAGATTAGGAACTACCTCTTCCTGCTTTCCTTCCATTTTTGGTTAGAATGCACACACTATTAGGCTGGAGGTAGAGCAGCCATCCTGGGACCAGGAAATGACAAGCACAAGGATGAAAATCAAACGTCATAGATAAAGTGTAAGGATATAATGAACCTGGAATGTTGATGACATTGTGAAGGATCTGTCCCTGGCCCTGAACTGCTTACCTCTGGCGTTTTCGTTATGTGAGAGGGAGAAAAAAAAAACAAAATACCCACCCATTTGTTTAAGCCACTGAATTTGGGTTTTCTGTTACTACTCAAAGCGAAATGCAAACCCAATTGATACAATGCCATGGAGTAGACTATCCCAAAGTGCAAATGAATATGTAATGCTAACACCCTAAGAGGCTTTATGGAAGAGTTTTTAAGCTTAGGTGGAAGCTTTGAAGGATTAAAGGAGCAATTTCAGGTGTTTGATAGCAAATGCTAATGTGGGGTTGTAGTATAAAATTATGTTCATGAGAGGAAGGCATTTTAAAGAAATCCAAATGTGGAATACATTAATATTAGTGGTATGAGAAGTGGATGTAGGTGTGTAAAGAGGTACAAGTGGTGTAGAAGGGACATCAGATATCATGGGGCCAAACAATAACTACAAAATCCTCCAAACTAATAGGCTCAAAAAGAGGTTGCAGGGGAGTGACACGGCCAGAATGCAAAGCCCCTTCTCTGGGATCCATATCCTCATTTATTCTTATAAATGAATCTATGATGTATCTCAGGCCTAAATGAGTGCCATTCTTTTTCATTAGTAAGTTCTTTAAAATCAATAATGTTTTCTTTAAGGGAAAGCTTTAGCTATTACTAATTTATATCTCATTAAATTTTCACCTTGTTTTCCAAGGTTCCGTCTAAGCTACATCTTTCATTAAGATTTTAAGCTACAGGCTATATGTAATTTATTGAAATACCCCAGATAGACAGGAAGAAATATTTGAAACACATAGGTGAACATTAGCTTAGAAGGCTTAGAGTGTTGCAAGCCTTTGAATGATGAGGTTTATCTTTATAGGTCACTTAAGGGATGTCAAGTGAAATAACCGGTGATATTGTAAGTTAGAGAGAGAAAGAGAAAGGTAGAGACAGAGAGATCGAGAGTGAAAGAGAGAGAGAGAGAGAGAGAGAGAGAGAGAGAGAGAGAGATTCTTTTCCCATCTTAAGTTTGTTGGTCGAAATAAATTAGGCTACAATTTTATGTAAAGTACCTAAGGCAAGCTACTATGCCTCAGAGAAAGGAAACCTTAGGTCTCATCATTTTGGATGCCATATTTCAGGATATTTGGGTTTAAATAGGGCCCCAAAATGACATTATAAAGGGTTATATACCCTAAGGCGAGCTGTCATAGAGACTAAGAATTTTGTACAGTTTTCCCCCAAAAATAGTTGGCTGAAAATATAACATCAGTACCCTATTATTTTCCTTGCATAAAATTAACACATCACAACCAATGGCTTTTTTTCAATTATGTGGCATCAAATGAGTCTTAAAAGAGATTAGGACAAGATCTGTGGTAGCTTTGGAGAATTCCTGCAATTGACAGTTTGACACAGCATGGTTTCAGATTATGTCAAATCCTACAAAACATGTGTAGCCCGCTTGGGAGGAGGGATTCTTTTCAATTTAATCTTGTTGGAAATATTTGCCACGAAGTAATAATAATGCCTTTAATATGCAAATGATTATAATTGCATTTATTACACTGTCAAATGCAAGCTCAAATACTGGTTCTTTGTTTTACAACCAAGCATATCAGACAAAGTAAGAGAAATGACTGCTTTCATCGTTAAGTTCATAAGAGGAAGAACAAATTCTCTTTTCCCTGAAGTTGCTTGCTTTTTCTCTCAGATGTGTAGATGTGTCAGATGTGTTCTTTCCTCCCAATCTCAGTAAAAAAAGAAAGAAGAAGAAGAATTGAGCTGATCACTGAAGGATTTTGACATTCAGATTTTTCTCCTTAGTCTTCATCTGTATCCCAATAGTCCTTTAGGTGCACAACACTTTCCCGTTGCGGAGCACAGGCTCCGGACGCGCAGGCTCAGCGGCCATGGCTCACGGGCCCAGCCGCTCCGCGGCACGTGGGATCTTCCCGGACCGCGGCACGAACCCGTGTCCCCTGCATTGGCAGGCAGACTCTCAACCACTGCGCCACCAGGGAAGCCCGGTGCACAACACTTTTGCTAAGACAAATTGTACCTTTGAAGGGGACTTTGCCATAAAGTACTCATGTAACTACCTTTATTCTTATCTACTGGTTGATCTTATTGTACTTTTTTCCCCAGGTGTCTCATTTTTTTCCTCATCACTTAAACAGGAATAAAGTTTTGTCCTGTTCATTTTTCCAGCAATTTCCACTTCATTCACCTGGGTTCATTTCATCTTTCACTTCTTGTTGGAGAGGCCCTTCCTAGATGCTATGTTTTTTCCATCATTAGGCACAAGGGGGGAAGAGAGGGGAGGTGGAGCCAAGGAAATAGTCCCTCTGCAGCTTCAGTGAGGGTTGTTTAAATCTGTAACTTTCAGAAGACATTTCCAGTGTGTGGGACTTTTCTATTTTTTTGCATAGAGATACCTTTATACAGAATACTTAGTTCTCTTGTTATACCTCCTGTACCCAAGAGATTACAGCCAGAGTCTCCTTTGGACATACGGTGTGGAGTGTGTGTGAATCTGTTGTCTTCCCTCTGTTTCTTTGCCTCCCTATTTGCTCCTGCCAACCTTTCCAGTGCGCATGGCTTCTCCTTCTCGCCTTGGTGGAAGCAACCACTTACTGACACCAATGCCTCATCATTAGCAACGTTTTTTTTTCTGAGTTACTTTTCACTTTTCTGTGTTCTTCTTTCCGTCTACCTATGATAGATAAATCAAAAGATTTACCATTAATATTGGGAGATTCTGGGCTAAAACATTTTGTTTTTTTTCTTTTCACTCCTTTGAATCACAGGCAGTTCAAGCTCTTACATCAGATGCAAAACTTGGGAGGACTGCACATTAAACCAGTTTCAGCTATTAACTCCTCTATGCTAATTAGGTTGTTAGAGGTTAGCCTCACTATCAATCAACCTCTAAGGGGTGAGGCCAAAGATAGATAAGTTTGGGTGCCAAGGGGGAAGGAAGGGGCTAGTGCATGGGGTCTTCTCGAGAAGAGTATAATCTATCTCCTCATGCCACTGTCCTTATGCAAGTTCTTTTTCAATAGCTTCCCAAGTGTATATCCTTCACATTCATCATCTGCTCTGCAGCCAGAGTGGTGGTGTTAAAACTCACACATCCTGCTCAAACCTTTGGTGGCTCCCCCTTGTTTATGGGATAAAATTTTTGCTCCTTGGCATAGTTAAGATCCTTCAGGACTTGGCCCTAGCACCTCTTATCTATCTTTTGCTATCACTTACCATCTTCTCACTTTGCTTTCTAGTCCTGCAGAATGGTTTCTGCTTTCTCCATGAGCCCTCTGTGGTTTGGTGCCTCCCTGTTTTTGTTCACAGTGTTTCCTATCCTAGGAGCATTTTTATTCTAATTCTTTGGCCAAATACACATAGCCAGTGCCTACCACAGAACCTGAAACATAGTAGCTGCTAGAATCATATTGGTTGAATGATTGAATGACTGAATGATTTTTATGTACCTCTTAAGACTTTGCTCAGGGGTTCCTTCACTGACTACATCCACATACCTTCTCCACCAATCCAGGCTAAGCAGGAACCTCTCTTTTCTCCCAAAGCATCCCATACTTTCCCACCCCCCATAATACTTACCATAGAGGAAAGCTGTGAACTTCTTTAAAGGCAAGGGCCATGTTTTATTCTGTTCTGTGTCCTCAACACCTGATAAAGGGCCTTTCCGAGAAGGGATGCTCAATAAGTGTTTCTTGAACCCAAATCTTTTTTTAGAGAATGAGGATAAGAAAATCCCTTGTCAAGTGAAACCTAATTTCTGCTCTTCTAACACCAAACCAGACTCCTGAAGCCAGAACTCTTAAGTCCTTTTAGTAGTGGTCACTATTGTGGATATTAAATTGAGATAGTGCTTTATGATATAAAGCTGCTTTATGAATTCTAAAGTATTAAACTGATGAGTTGCATTATTATCTATTTTGTACATGTCAAATAAAAGAAACAACTCAGAGCACTTCCAGTGAAAGCCAGAACCCTGCACTTTCCTACTTCAACCTTCCTCTGTTCCCTTTGGTTCCTAAAACTCCTAGTATTCTCCCGCAGTGATTCAGTACAGAGAAGGAAGCAGACTGGTGAGGGACTGTCAGAGTGGGGATTATTTTCAAAGAATAGCATTAGTTATGATCCACTTTCTTAGATTCAGAATCACCCAGCTGCAGAGATGACCCTGCAGACTCAGATTTCAAACACTAAACAGATTCACTAGGTACACCTAGCATGGTTGCTTCCTTTTAATATGCTTCTGAGTGTTTGAGAGGTATAGGATGTTCTCCTCTCTGTCTCTGTAGAAGTCAGGTAATTTCTTTTGGGGGCCCAACACTACCACTGTGATCCAGCCTGCACTGATGTCAGTTATCTCCTTTGCTACTATGACTAGAGTACCTCTCACTCCTAAGAAATTCATTCTGGGCTGTGTGTTCTGCCATTTCCTGAAAACTAGGTATATCCTGCTCTGCCTTTAAGCTGGCCTGGTCCAAGCAGGTTCTGATCCCTCTGGCACTGATTGTATGCCCTATTGTGGTTCCGAATTTCCCTCTAGTCCTTCATAGAGCTTCCCCTTCCTGTCCCTGCTCTACTAAGATTAGAAAGTCTGAGAACGTATTCTACAGCCCTAGTCTATGAGAGGGTGGGAGAAGAGTCTTGGACTCCCCCATTCCTTCTATATGAGCAATCTAGAATTTTCCAAATCATCTTATCTGGCTAATACAAATCTTATATTTGTAAATTGTACTTCAGAAACCACCCTTCCTGTCTTCTAATTCACTTATTTTTTAATATAACACATTTATTGAGATAAAATTCACATACCACACAATTTATCCATTTAAAGTGTAAAATTCAGTGGTCTTTAGTGTATTCACAGAATTGTGCAACCATTACCACAATCAGTTTTAGAACATTTTAGAACAATCAATCCCTCCCCACCCTCCAAATCAGCCCCTGGCAACCACTAAATCTACTTTCTGTCTCTGAGCCTATTCTGAACATTTCATACAAATGGAATCATATATGTGGATTTGGGGCCTTCTTTCAATTTAGTGTAATGTTTTCAAAGCTCATCCATGTTGTAGCATGTATCAGAACTTCATTCCTTTTTACGGTGATAATATTCCATTGTATGGATATGTCACATTTTGTGTATTTACTCATCTACTTATGGACGTTTGGATTGTTTCCACTTTTTGGCTATTTTGAATAAAACTTCTATGAATATTCATGTACACATTTTTGTGTGCACATAAGTTTTTATTTCTGTTGGGCATGTACCTCGGACTGGAATTGCTAATTCACTTTTAATATTAAGACTCCAGACGTCTATAGAAACACAAATACCCACTTTGTTCCATTATGATGGTGGGAGGAGGAACACATTGCCACCCCCACCCTCTAAATCAGTAAACAAACCTAATTATTAAAGGAAAGTTGCAAGGAAAAGAGGAAGTTGCTTTTTTCCTGCCTTCAAAATAATCAAAGCATGGAATTATTATGCTTATAAACCTCATGTAATGAGGTAATGTGGATTTTTTGCTTATCAAAAGTCAATGATAAATTATAACATGTTCTGTCTTCTCAAGACTCTCTACAAATTACAATTCTGATGAAAAATGTAATGTTTTAACTTTCAGCTTACACCTGAACAGCAACAGTGGTTTGAGAGTATACAAAGTAAGTTATTTGAAAATATACTATTTGGATTTTATAAATAGTATGCTATGGGTGTGTCACCCAATAGATTTCATAAAACCTATTTTCTTCTTAAATTTACTTAACATTTTATTGGAACCTAGGAAACCTGTTTTGGTGCAAAGGATTCCACAATCCTGTGAGGGTGGGGAAGATAGTGATTTATAATTTCCCCTTAAAGAGATTTCTGAGTTGCTATTTCATACCCACTAATGGGTTTGAGTTTCTTCCTGAATCTAAGACATCCTTTAAAGAAAGTTTCCTTGATTAGCAAGGACATTCTCATAGATCATTGGATGTACATGCTCTTTGGCTCTGTCTGTGAAGCAGAAAAGAAAACCAAAACACTGAATTCATGAGGAATGAAAAGATGAAGCCAACTTCTCAGAGACAGAGAATTTATAGACAACAAACCACACTGTTCTTTTAGTCTGAAGCCCTTTTCTTTGATTTTTTTTTTTTGTGATAGCATCTATGGAATCATTTTAAAAAATAAAAAATAAAATAAAATACCAAATGTTTCTTTAAGGTATATCTATATGCATGATCCCCATAGAGTGAAATTTCACTTGAGGGACCTGAGGACCAGGAAAAAGGAACATATGGAAAGCCTTAAGTTAAACTGCAAAATCTGTAAAAAGTAGCAGGAAAAGGGGAGAAAGAGCAGTGGACTTAGCATCTGATTCAAGTCCAACCTCAGCCACTTACTAGGTGTATGAGCTTGAGTATATTCCTTAACTATTCTGTGCTATAGTTTCCTCATCTGTAAGATGGGGGTAGATAATAATGATACTTACCTTATAAGGTTGTGGAGATCAAATGGGGACATGTATATGAAAGCACTATGCAAACAGTAAATCACAAAACAAATATGCATTTAAGTAATTATTTAAAACTGAAATTGAAATTTTAATTAATAATGACAATAACACATTGTTCTTTGTAGAAAGGAGAGTCTACGGTATCTGGATGAGGTGAAGGGGAAGCCTAGATTTACATGAATTTAAATTTTTATCAGTTAACACATGTTCCTTTCAAAATCTAGGCTTTTGTACTATTTCCCTTTACTTCACAGTAAAATATATGAAATGAAGACGCTCAAGTACCAGTAGGCTCAAAATCAATATAGAATCACCAGCCAAGCAGGGAAATCACTTAAAACACAATTAAATCAAATGCTATTTAATTAACAAAGCACTAAAACATCCAAATACTATGATCAAAAGACACACTGTGCCCTCAGGACTTGATTTTAGTTATTCTCCTTGGTAACTGGGTCAGTGTTCAACATTTAACTCTCTTCTGCCAGTGTGGCAGTGATAGCAAGGAGGAGCAGCCTCTACCTTCAGGGTCCTGAATAACAAGCCCGGTCTCAGCTGGATTTGTTTTCACCAGGCCCATTGAGGGTTAAAAATCCATCTATTCAAATATTTCACTGGAGCTGGAAACTGCTTGTTTAAAGGGCTCCCAGGTGTCTTTCTTCCTCTACACAGTGCATTCTTTCTGACGTTTCTTTACTTCCTGATCTTGTTAAACATCTTCTTTCCTTTGAGTAAATGAACAGCTGCCTCAGTAGAAAGGATATACACTGTCTGTCTCAGACTGGACTGGGCTGACAGTTCTCAGGCTGCCTCAGCCTTTAGGGAAAGAACAAAGTAGTCTGTCTTTCATGGAGGTTAATAAGCACTTCTCCTGTTGGTTGGTTCCTCTATAATGGCTCAGGCTTTAGCACTCAATCCGTCATGGATCTTAATAAATTACCCTTTTGGTTATGCACTTAGAAACAACACTTGTATTACTAATATAGCAACCAAATGTCGAAGTTCATCACTGCAGGTGACAAACAGAGCTTAAATCATTTGCCACACTATTTCCTTGACCTGTCTTGAAAAGTGAGAAAATGGCAAAAGAATCAAGTGATAGGAATGTCCTAAATTTGTGAAGAAACAGAGAACATCACTGTATTTTTTAGGGGATACACACACACACACACACACACACACACACACACACATACACACACACGCACGTTATATTTCTGAAGAGATTGTTATAATTATTTGTCACTGTTTCAAAGTTTGCTTTAGAGTTCAAATTATTAGGATATCTTTCTAAATTGTGTTTACTTTCCTGTCTTAATAAAAAGTTGATCAAATTGAAAGAAACCTTTGTATAATGATGGCAACTCTTCTTGTAGTGTCCTTGAGCAACTTCATTATGCAACTGTGGTGCTCAGTGTGTCTGGACCACTGCTTTGACCATCAGTGAACAATGTCCATAGTCATTGATGGAGATGGTTTAGGAGATTCAGCTGAATTGCACTGAGTTCCTCATTCATTCCCTAGAAGTATTTTTAATGAAATTACTGCCATGATTTCGATCTCCATGTGACTTGCCACTTCTTTTTCTAAGTATTCAAATCATGAATTGAGAGTTCTCTTAATTGTGATAATTGTGATCTGGTTAATCAAGACTGTATTCTAGTAGAAAAATTAGGGGTAGAGGGAGAAGGAGGGAGGGAGGAGGAGGGGAGAGGGAGAGAGAGAGAGAGATCACAATAACCAAAATGGTGTACATTCTATGGGAACATTTATGATGTAGAAGGTTTTATAGATTTATCATAGTGGACAGGAGAGAATTCAGCTAGAAGGAAAATTATACTTCCTTTATTTTACTGACTACTGGGAATGGGGGTAAGATGATAAATATAAAATTGGGACAGTACCCAGAGCCCATGTTATTTCAAAGTATTATAAAATGGGCTATATGATTACATGACAAATTTTAACTCCTAGAAAAATTATTTGTTCAGTTATATACTGCTGACTGTGAGTGCATACAGTTCATCTTGTAAAAGATAGAATTTTCAGCTGGTTGATTATCATCCTATTCACAGTTCACTGAATGTGCTCTATAGCCCATAAAAAAACAAGGAACATTTTTATTATTAGATACAGTATTATTCTAAGGAGCCACTGCATAGCAACATCTAGTTCATTTATTGTTTACTAAATTCTCTAATCAAATTAAATGAGGCATTTTATGTATCCTGCAATTCATTTAAAACATCATACATGTTAGAGATTATATGCAAAATCCTGACTATTCATAGGTAGCTTACATGGGCACAATTCAAGGGCATTTAAAAGTCTAGTTAGAAAACGTCTCAATTTCTGAACAGCACAAATATAATTTAATTAGTTAACTGTTTTGTTTATTTAGGTCAGCTGACCTTTGAGACAACTTGACATCTGTATGTTAGTCCTCTTTCAACAGGCATTAACACCATGGTTGATTTTTGAATAATTCTTCCAAGTTGGAGGCCTTCTGAGCAAAGGTGCAGGTACCTGCAAAGGACCCCAGTATTAACTGGATCACGATGAACTACCATTATGATATAGCTAACATGTATTGAACACGGTTTATATTCTAATCACATGATCTATATTACCTTATTTAATTCTGACAACAACCCAATCAGGTAGGTTTTATTTTCATTATCCCTGATTAATGTATGAGGAAAGTGAATTATGAAGCGGCGGATAAATGTCCAATTTTGCAGGGGTTAAAAGTGGCAGACCTGGGATGAACTCAGCTAGCCTGATACTAGTATGTATACTCTTAATCACTAAACCATACAACTCAGCAATGTCGCACATGATATGGTAGAGCCCCATTACACCAAAATTACTGGTTTGCCCTTCTGTGCCCTTTTGCTTCTGTCCCATTTTTTTTCTTCTCTTAATCTCAGCGCCAAACACCTATTGCCTTCTTTTTCTTACCACTTAGGGCATCCTACATCCAATGCCGATGGCTTTGAGCCCTAAATATGGCATCTTAGATGTTACTGTTGATCTTCTAAGGATGAGAATTAGGGTTGTTGAATTTCTTTTTTCTTCTTCTTCTTTGTTGTATTCAAGCTCTTTGATTATTTAACTCTCCTGTTTCTTTCTATTGTTCCTGTGTCTCCTCCCCTGGATTCTCTTGTCTTGTTCCCCCTTGTTTTCTCATTCTTCATTCATTCTTGCTCTTTATAAATGCATTCATAATCATGACTTTAGTCACTACCTCTATGCAGCTTTCCCTCCAACAAGTATCACCAGCTCTAATCACTTTTACAAGCTCTTTTCTCTTTAACCATCTACTATACCCTGATAGGAGCTCAACTGGCCTAAGACAAACTCATCACCTTTACCAAACCAGTTTGACTCTCCTTTTTAAATTTTAATGGTGTGATTCAGCCTCAAAACTCATCATTATTCATTTTTCTGATTCCCTTATCTCCTCAATCTAGTCCTGCTGATTCTTTTTCTGGTAATGTACCTCACCATTAGTTCCTTTGTGTTCCTGGGGCCTAAAGATTTTCCAGTCATCATTGTCTCTTGCTTGCAAGACAATAACTTTCTAACTGGTCTCCTGGCTTCCAAGGTGCTTACCACCTGGTGCCTTTTCTGATTTCATATCCCCATCACCTGTGTGCTGAGGTTAGGTAGGAGGAATACACCCGTAATAAAGTAGAGTTAAAATAAGTGCCAATATAATAGTTTGAAGTCAAGGGAGCAAGCTCTCATTGTTGGCCAGGGTAATCAGGGAAAACTCTATGAACGAGATGGAATTTAGATTTTATATCAATAAAAAATGCCTGAGGGAGGCATTTAAGATTGGGAAAAGTGTGTAAACAGAAGCTTGAGATAGAAATGTAGGAAAAGTTTGGGGACAGTTAGTAGTCCTGGATGAACCAGAACGTTATTGCAGGAAAAATGAGGTTGCAAATGTAGCTTGGGCTCTGATTGTAGGGCGTCTTGCATACCAGGCAAAGGAATTTAAAATGTATCCTGTAGAAAATGCATAGAGACATGATGAAATTGGCATTTCAGGACGATGAATCTGGCAGCTGTGTGCAGGGTAGATTAGTGGGAGGAGAGACTGAAGAGAGGAGGCCTGGTTAGGAGGTTATAATAGAGTTCAGATGTGAGTTAATGAAGGCTTTCAATAGGATGGCAGTGGGAACAGAACTAATGAGATGGATGCAGATGTGAGAAGTATTATGGCAGGAAATTTGATAAGGTTTTGTGAAAGGCTGAATTTACCCCCACCCCCCGAGTGGGGGCTGAGGGAGGAGAGTGGGAGGGTTAGAGTCCAGATGACCAGGAAAGTATCTATCAAAATGTTCCTATCCTTCAAGCTTCAGTGCTTCCTCCTGTAAGAGCGTTTGTCCTGAAAAAGCACTGGGAGCAAGACACCTTGTTCATAATAGATGCTCAAACAGGATTAAGTGAATGCCCACTCCAGCTGGCAGTGATTTTGCAAGCTTTGAAGTTCTAGAGACCTTATGATCGTACTTTTAGTGAGTACTCAGCGTAAACTGCATGCCTTCTATTCAACTGGCTTTTAATTTGAGTATGCTTTACCTCTATGGTGAGAGCAATCAGGAGCCTCTGGAGGACAGAAACCATGTCTTGTTCCTTAGATCCCCATCCTACATCATCCAGTTCTAGACCCATAGTAGTTGTTAAAAACATTTTCCTTGATTGTTTCCTTTTATTCTCTCAGGGGGCTTGGATCAGTTAACGTACAGGCATATTTCCCTGTCCATTATGCTGATGAGGATTGCAGTTTAGCTATACTATCACATCTGGACCTCAGGTACTTACAGAGACTTTCAGTATCTCTTCTTCCATAGTCTATTTTCTTCTTCTGGTAGTGTTTACTGAATGAAAGCACATATCTTATGTTTCATTGGGTGCTTGGTAAATGTTGATTGATTTATTCTCACATTCCAGGCTGTGGTGTGGGCTCTGCTTCATAGCTCATGCAGCTTTAATTCCATTTGCATACTTTAGCTACACTCCAAAAAGTGAATGTATTTGCAGAAATGACAGATTTCATTTGTTTAATTTTGTAAACTGTTTAAAATTTCGTTCATTTCTTTTCATTTTCAAAATATTTTTATTCAAGTGAACTATATGGCTACTCATCTCTGAAGAGATTTGCTATTGCCTGAAAAATACAGTTTGCTTTATGAGCCTAATATTATAGGGCAACCAGGGAATAGACTATCTCTGTAAACAAAATATTTATTTGACCTTGAGACTCTTTCCCCAAGTACCTTTCCCTCATATACTGATGCCAATTTCTACATACATATAAATGTTACCTTAAATTGATAAGATTTATACAATTTATATTGATAAGATTTAATGTATTTGACAGTAATTCCCATTAGAGGAAATTGTTACAGGAATTTCTCTGTTATGGCTAAATTTGAGAGCCCTGCATTCTAGTGCCAGGTCTGCCCCTTAAGTGTTATGAGAACTTAGACATGGTACTTGACTTTCCTGGGTCTCTTTTCCCACCATCTACAAAACCAGAGTGTTGAACTAAATCACTTTCTATCTTAGCACTATTTTGGGCTTCAAGTTAGATCAAGGGTAAAAATAAAGCCTTTTGAAAACCATATAAAATGGAAATTTCAGGGACTTGTAGGACTCTAAGAATAGGTTCTGCTCCAGCACACCCAGGCCTCATGGAAATTAGAATGGGGACAGGAAGCCATCAAGATTGGAAGTTACTTTTTGTCAGGATCTGGCTAATTACAAAGCTACTTTGTTCATTCTCTCTCTCTCTCTCTGCCTCCGTTTCCCCCCCTCCCTTTCCTTTCTCCCTCCCTCCATCTCTCTTTCTGTTCTTCTCTCCACATATCTGCAGTATTCTTCTTAGTATTCTTGTCTTTCTACCACTTGTAGCTTTGGCTTACACATGACCCACTAAGGTTCTAGCTCTAAGTCTCCCATGACCTTCTAACTCCACCCCCACAATTATCAGCCTCATCATCTCAATTTCCAGTTAATTCAGGAGAGAAAATGATTGGTTAAGCTCTTTTCAAGCCAGAGCTCATAAGTCATATGTTGTTGCCCAGCCTATGGAATGAATGCTTTTGTGTTGTGTCCACAATGGTCCAATTAGTTTTGGCTTTTGGGGGTAAGAGGTTGGTTCATATGAAACCAAAATAGGAGTTAAGGACAGCAAAAGGTATATTTCAGAAAACTGTATGAACAGGCAGACAGATACCCTGAAGCTTACCCAGTACATCTTCCAACACTGAATTTCTATGAATCAAAAAGTAAGTACCATTTCTTATTGAACAGTAAGAGATAGTGCTTAATGGGTAACATTTCACAAATTAACCAGCGGGAGGGAGAGATTTTCATTGTTGTTATTGTTAAAACACAAAGTTTGCTGTAAATATAAGGTATATTTCAAGATGTTATTAATTAGCTATCTTTAGGGTGGATGCATTTTAGCTTCCTTCTTGAAAAAGAGGTTTTTGTTTGAGAAGTATGAATATGGACTCCTTGGGAGCTAGTATCAAGCACTAGTTTAAAAAAGAGCAGAACTATGAGGGACTGATAAAAAAGTTTCATCTATGGTTAGGCCCTTTTTTACATCTTACTTTCAAAGTCTAGACAAGGTGCTCAGTAATGCATCTCAGTCCTAACATATTCAAAACTGAATTCTTGATTCTCACCTTTCCCTCATGTGTTATTTTACTTCTTTTCTCTCAATAATTGATAATCCCATTCATTTTGACTCAGGCATAAAACCTAAGGGTTTTTCTTGGTTCCTGTATTTCTACCACATCCAATCTACCATCCAGTTCCTCAGAATAGATTCCAAATTCCATCATGTCCTCCATTGCTATCTTGCTGGTCAAGCCCATCATCATCTCTTATTGGGACTATTGCGAGAGCCTGTGTGATTGCCTGCTTTTGGCTGTATAATGCAATAGCTAAAGTAGATGTTTAGGAGGTGGTTTGACTAGGGAAGAGAACTCTAGAATGAGTCAGATGATATGGGCTCTTGTTCCATCTCTTCCATTAACTAACTGTGCAAAGTGGGCCAAGTCATTTCACCTCTCTGCAACATGAAGGGGTTTCTAAAGGATATATTTCCCTTGCAGCATTGTGTTTCCCCACCTTACTTGCCCTCATTACCTTGCTTCTGGATCCCCTGTGATCCTATCCATTGGCTAGCTGGAGGGACTCTCCCTTCACAACACCCAATGCTCCAGGCTGGTGGTTGTGGGAGAGGAAATTCCACTACTTATGGCACTTACTGTGTACCAAGAATTATACTGGGCACTTTACATACATATCTTGTTTAAACCTCTCCACAACTCTGTGAAGTAGCTATTTTTTTTTCCCATTTTGGAGATAAAGAAACTAAGCTCTAGCGACATTAAATGACTTACCCAACTTATAAAGCTAATAAGAGTTAGACCAGGCTTTTCCAGGCCCTCTGTAAGAGGGAGTATCCTTCCATTTCTCTATGGTCTAAAGTTTGGTGGGAAGTTTTGATAATATAGGTCCAGAGTGGAGGTGGGAAAAATATCAAGTGCTGACATTATTCCCTTTAGATTGAGAAGCCAAGCAAGTGAGAAATCCCCATCTCCTCCTAAAGATTCCTACTAGGGGTCTTTCTCTGCCTCCTTTACTACCAAAATAAATAAAATGTTAAGAAGGGAGGAGGGAGAAAGAGAATAAGATATGGCAGTAGCCTTGCCCTGTACCAGATCCCTTCAGGGATCTTCTTTTTCTTTAGGAGTAAACTAGTCTGCACTAACTTGGTGGCAGTGGGCTAAAAAGTTGCACCTCTCATAAATTTCCAAATTGGCCTCCTGGAAACACACTACTTTCACACAAAGCCCTTACTGTCATAGAAGGGGAATTTTAAGTGCCAAGGCTGGACAGTGGAAGAGCCATTTGTGGACTGACATGTGAAGTACTTCGGGCAGATCGCTGCTCTTCATTCCACATACACTGCAGTTTACTCTGCTTTCTGCAAGCCTTGCCATGCTCCCTGACATTTGGCTTAACCCAGTACCTGAGGACAGGTGATTATTTTGCCCTCATCATAAAATCACAGACTTTGAATTAAAAGAGACCTTAAAGTTCATGGAGCCCAAGCCCCTCATTTTTTCATGAGAGGAAACAGACTACATGGGTTAAGTGACTTGCCTAAGGTTAGTCAGTTAAAAATTACATAGAACTAGTTTAAATAGCCAACATACTTGTTGTTTGTAATGTAAATGCTTACTTTCACAGAATGTAATCTATTAGGGCCTGACCTAGTGATCCAGCCTGTGGCCCGTGCTGCTTTGAACATTTGCTATTATTCTAGAGCCTTTACCAACTCTGTTGCCTGTGTTCCTCCTTTCCCGCAAAAGTTGGCAATGAAGATCCATAGAACTGTAAAACTTTCTTTGCAGTCCATTTACAAATATGCGATTCAGTTCTAGGTTTCTTGTGGATGATTTTGAGTGAGCTTGTTTTAATGACTCATTGGTTCCTGCATTCATTCCACAGCCCAGTACAAGCAGATGTAGAAATTGTTCTGGCATCCTGGATGCATTCTACCACATTATTTCTGTTATACAATGTGATGAAATAGTATAAGTGTGTTTACACCACATCCAGGGATGACTGCACCATTTAGGGGAAGTACTACAACTCAAGAGAAGAATGTGAGAATGGCCTTGATATCATATATATTTTAATTTATGCTTTTATACATTTAATTCCCTATTTTAATTGTGCAAGAGTTTTGAAGTTTCTCTGAACACACACACACACACACGTGCACACACACACACACACACATATATATATATATTCAGAGAAAGTGAACATATATATATATTCACACAGAAATATTCAGGTATTTATATATATGTTTGTATATATACACACAAACTAGTTTATCCATCTGCCCTTCTTTCATCCTCCCCAAAACTAGTCATCTGGAATTTAACAAATAAGCCATAGATCTAAAAGAGAAGAAGGAAGGGAGGGAGGGATGGGGAGGATATTGATTGAGATTGATTACTTGATTTTGATTTATCTGAGATCATCAAAAAGGCATCAAGTTTTCCCATTTGCTTTGCTTTCAAACTGGAGAAGTCTACCAACTTAATTCATAAACATATAAGAAAGGAAACTCAACAGAATATCTAATTGAGAATTTGTGTTCCTTGCCCAAGACATAAAACTATTTGAAATGATCCATTTGTATTGTAACCTCTGGTTGTTACCTGATAGATTGAGCTCCCTTTGAACTGTGCATAGTTAAAAGAAGTTGCTACTTAAGTCACTAGCCTGTTTTAGAAAATACATCAACAAATTACTATGGTCTTTCTCATTTACTTGAATTTAAAATTGGATTTTAGGTAACAAGATATATGACAAATAGGTGTAAAAACTGTACAGTATAAATTGCTCCAGGTGATGGTGCCATAGCACGATTACTACAGGCAGATTCAAGATGCAAAAATTACTTGTTTGACAGCAAGCAGAAAGGCAAATTACTCAGAGACTGAGTACATGTGCTTTTATAATTGCTCATAAATTATTGTGGTCCATGCTAAAATTCACCCAGTTTGTCTATACCACATGTTTTTATTTTAAATAAGAAAAATGCAAATTGTTAGGAATTGGAAAATGTAATCTGCATTATAAAATTAATATTAACCTTGGAACATGGCAATTTGTGTGTGACTTTTTTATTTGTTATCACCTATCTGTCAAAATCTTCATTTTATGACAGCTTTTAAGACCACATTGCTTGCAAAACCACAACAGAAATATCTGACACTGAAATCTCACTAAAATATTATTTGCCATAAATTAGAGTTCGTTATAAGATAGGTATGCCTTGGACCCTCTCCAAGGGGATTTAGTTACTGGATGGCATAAAGTACTTTCCCTTATAATGTGGCTTTCCGGGCTCTGATCCTGAAAACTGTGTTACAGGAGGCTTCGGCAGGCTTATCTCTGCATATCTTCTCGAACTGTGTTTTATGACTGGAATAAATTTCCTTACTCAAGAATAAATGTCTAGTTATTCAACCCAGTTTATGTCCACTCACCATTGTTGGATGATACTGTAAGTCTAGAGTTATATAATAATATAAAGTGTTTAGTTGTCTTACTTATGCTACAGTGGCAGCAGCACTGGCTGTGAAGTCAAGAGTGGGACTTCAACTTACCGTGTGATATGAATAAGTTGCATAGTTTCTCTGAGCCTCAGATTCCCATGTAACTGGGAATAACCATGTACTCTGTCCACCACCCACGACTATTGTGAGGAAGAAATGCAAATTCGTGGGAAAATGCTTCATAAATTTAGAATGGAGAATATTTCTTTTGCTGCTGAAATGAAGATCAATTGCTTTATAAGACTATTCAATGTGTGTGTGTGGCCAGGGACAACTTTGGAATTTAGGCCTCACTCAAAGTCAGGCACAGAAATATTCCAGGGCATGTTTTATATATATAGTGGCCACAATTTTCTGAAGAGAAAATAAACACAAATTTCCTTAAACAATTATTTCTGTGTTTTGAATGATAATATGACCAATGCTTCATCCATTATTTTATGTAACTGAATTATCATGTTTTTAAAAATACATAATGAGGGAAACAATGAATTCTCATTTACAAACTCACACTTATGAAAATGTAGACACTATGCTTAATGCTGTGTATGGTGGTAGAGTTAGGCAATTGTCTTGGAGTTCCTTTAGCCTCTAGATCAGGTATAGTCAAACTATAACCAAGGGGCCAAACCTGGCACACTGCCTGTTTTTAAAAGTTCTGTTGGAACACAGACATGCTTAATTGTTTATATACTGTCTATGGCTGCTTTCGCATTAAAGTGGGAGCGTTGAGTATTTCTGACAGACAGTATGGCATACAAAGTTGAAAAAATTTATTATCAGGCTCTGCAGAAAAAGTTTGCTGACTCCTGCTCTATACCTTGCAGAAAAGGTTTCTCAAAAATTTCTCCCCCTTATCAAATGAAATGCATCCTTTTCCCCTGATGTGTACCAGTTTTTTTAAGGGCTTAATTTTACCCAATGAAAGAAACTGCAAGGATCAGCTGTCAAGGCTCTTGCTTTTGGTTTTGATTCCTTCCAATTCTCTTTCCAACTCTGCCCATATAGCCAATAAGAACAGTAGCTAGGGCTTTCCTGGTGGCGCAGTGGTTGAGAGTCCGCCTGCCGATGCAGGGAGCACGGGTTCGTGCCCCGGTCTGGGAGGATCCCACATGCCGCGGAGCAGCTGGGCCCGTGAGCCGTGGCCAAAGAACAGTAGCTAATCTTCACTAACTGAGTTCCCTAGCAAATTTGAAAGATTTTACTGTATGTACAAATATTGTAGGGGGATAATTCATGTTTTCTAGTACCTTTGATATATCTCTGCTAACATTCATGTTTCATGTCGAATTAGCAGAACCTGCAAGTGCAATACACAACAGATACCCTCTGTGCTTTCTACCCTGGTGTCTGTGAGCTTTCATCATTTCTGGATCCCTAGGTCTTGCAGGTGTCTGCACAACTCACACCCCATTCCTAAAATGGTGACCATTTCAGGCTCAGGAAAGGGAGGAACTGTTCAGAGTCAGGCTTGGCCCAAGGTATGAAGAGACTGGTCCAAGGTCCTTTCCTCCTTGTGCTTGTCCATCACATCACTGATCTCTATCTAGAGGCCTGCCATTTGGTTAAGAGCCCCCTCCCATGTCCCACCTAAGGTCTAAAGAGGAGAGTTAAGAGAACTCTTCTGAAGATATCAAACTCTATATAAGGTATCAGGGAAACTGATGAATTAGACACTTTTTGTAACGAGTTGAGGACATTCACCTGTTCCTGTCAACAGCTAAAGGTGGGGAAGAATAATCTAAAAGGATTTTAAGTGCTTTTGAAAAACAAAACAGAAATCTTGTACTATATTGGAATTCCCCAATCCTTAGCTGGCAGCAGATTGCCCAGTAATCAGGCTGTGCTTCAGAAGCAGTGATTGATGGAGTTCTCATATCCTTCTTTGGAAGAGAGGTGTTGGTAAGATTGGAAGTGGCCTGAGCTGATCCCAAAGCTTCCCATTTTTGATTATGGTTAAATGTGTCCAGGGTGAACAATTTGTCCTGGTTCGCCCAGGACTGTTCTGGTTTTCAAAGTAGAAGTGCCATGTTCTGGGAAACCTTTTAGTTCCAAACAAACTGGGACAAGTTGGTCACCCCAGGTGTGACTATTGGAGAAAACAATAGTTCAACCCTAGATACTGTGCAAAGAAATGTGGAAAAAGGCGATCAAATGCCAGCTAGTGGCAGAAGTGAGATCTGCTAACAAGCAAAGTAAACAGAGCAATGATAAAAGCTCTGCTGGCTTACTGAAGTGGGTCACATAACAGGGACTCCCTGGCTTAACCACAGCCTCCTTTAAGTACTTTCAATTCATGTGCTATCTCTGCTACGGATTGCCAGTATAGCACAATGCTTAAAACCTCAGTCTTGGGAATCAGACAGTGTGGGTTTAAATCCTGGCCCCACCACTTATAAGCTGTGTGACTTTGAGTGGGTTATTTAACCTCTCTGTTTCTGAATTCACTATCTGTGAAAAAGGATACTAATAGTAATAGCTATTAGTAATAGTGGGACTTAGAGAAATATTAAACAAGTCATTACAAAGCACTTAGAACAGTGTCTGGAGCTTAGCATGCACTTAGTGTTAGCTACTATTATGATACATCTATGTCCATCTGTATTCTTCTTTGCACATATCATTGTCATGTGGGTGTCTTATAGGCACCTCCAACTTAATGTATTTAAACTTGAACTCCTCATTCTTGTTCCCAGCTGTTCCTCCTCCCATGTTGCCTATCTCAGTGAAGGAAGAAAGTTACCTGAGCCAGAAACTTTTGACCGTTGGTGACTCCTTCCTTTCCTTCACACCCTACATCCAGACAATGATATTTCATACTCCTTAAATATCAAATACTGACCATTCATTCATTCTTTGATATAGATATTCTTCATTTATTATAAAACATTTATTGGGTGCCACTTACTGTGCTATAAATTTTGGGAGCTTGGTCTTACTGTCAACCAAGCAGAAACCTGGGAGCCACTAACCCCATGCTCTCCCTCATTCTCCAAGGCCAGACTTTCTACCTCCTTAGCATTGCTTATATCCTTTACTAGTCTCTTTTCGACCATGTTCACATTTTTTTTAACCTGAACTGTGGTAATTTCATAAACCATCTCTCCTTCCAGTCTTGACCTCTCCCAGTCTTTGCTCAATACTACTACCAGAATGATTGTTGTAAAAAACTATTCAAAAGATCCTTCAGTGACTCCACATAGCTTTCAGGATAATTGTCAAACTTCTTGGCTTACCATACAAAGCGCTTTTATGATCTGTCTCTTATTTACCTCACTGTAATCTTCTCCTGACACTTACCCATATGTTCCAGCTATATGGAACTACTTGTAGTTTCCTGAACATGTCACATTGTTTCAGCCCTCTGTGACCTCACATGTGTGGTTTCCTCTGCTTGGAATGTTCTCTACTCTGTATTCATTTAGCTATTGGCTCCTCCTTCTTCTAAACTTAATTCGAGGGTCACCTCCTCTGTGAAGCTCTCCTTGACCTCCCAATCTGACTTCGGGGCTCCTATGACACCTTTTTTGTTTGCGGTATCACACTGAAGAGGCAGTCTGCTTAATGGTTAAACACATAGCCTCAGGAGCAGTCTCCCTAGATTTGAATATTGGCTCTCACACATACCACCATGTGGCTTTGGGCAGGTTACTTAACTCTCAGTGTCTTTGTTTAAAAACTGGGGAAATAAAAATAATCAAACCTATCTCAAGGTGTTGTTGTGAGGATTAGATGAGTTAATACATGTAAAATGCTTAGAATAGTACCTGGCACATGGTAAGCACTTTGTGTCATTTATTGATACCATTATTGCCATAACTTTTAATTTAATAATCCCACTAGACTGTAAGATTCCTGAGAGTAAGGACCATGTATTACTTACAGTATAGCCCCAGGGCCTACTCTAGTGTCTGCTACATGAGTGCTCAATAAATGCTTGTTGAAAAATGATCCAGTGAATGAATGAATAAAGAAATGGAGAACTGAAATGCCTTCCCCACCAAAATCATTTAACATCTCAACTTGCCAATCCCCATTTAGCCTCATGTACCTGGAAGAAACAGAGGCTAATGTCTGGAGCTGGCCCTTTCTTTTGGCGTATGCAACGTCTACTGTGCTATTTGGGGGAAAGGATGCAGACTTAGCTCCATTTTTCAATGCCAGGAGATTTTACCTTTGTTATCACTTTTAAGACTTGGGAAAATAATCAAAGGATGACACCATCCCAGTTCCAAAAGTGAAATCCTAGCAAATCGCTAAAGAAGAAAAAAAAAAGTGGAAAGACTTCTTAGTCATGGAGCTAGCTGTGCTCCATCCGGCTCATTCTAGACACTTGAAGAGATGTTTTCGAGAATTTGCCAGATTGCAGATTAATCAGAAAGCACATGAACCGGGATGACTGACAGAACAGCAAAAAGAACATCTCTGCTTCGCATTAATGGAGAGAGGCTGACCTAGATTGGAGACTCTACAGTTACACAGGAGAAGCCTGCTTGATGACGTTGTTAATGGGGAGTGGGGAGGAATCTTCTATTTGACTGGCAACGCTTCTATAATTAAGACTTAGTCCAAACTCACTGCAAGACCATTTTTAAAATGCCATAGAATTGTTACAAGCCTTATTATAAATTATTACCTTACTTCAGTCCGATTCTCTTTCTCATTGTTACTATTCTGTGGGATTTGATATTGCCTTTCTTCAAGGAGATAACTAGGCAAGCTGGGCTTTGTGTTCCAACTTCTCTCACCTCTTGTCTGAACCTACAATTAAGGCATCCCAGATCACTGACTAGAGCACTGAGATAGCTGTTTGAACTCTCATATTCAGAGATAATGAGGTGGGGAAGGGTTGGCCCAATACTCTGTGATGAAGAGGTGGAAGTATTTATCTTTTATGACCAACAATTTTGCTGGCCCCCAGCAAGGTGCCTCTTCCTAAGGAATGATTCCCTAACTCTGTGAGCTGGCTGTATGGGCTGACACACAATTTTCAGGAGATAATCATTACTTTTATTCAGTCAGTTTTGTTTCTTTTCCTTTAGACATTTTCCTCATGAATTTGTTCTAGCTACAACACCACACTCTTAGACTGTTGCTAATGATGGCAAAGCACCTGGTTGATTTGGTTGATTCAGTCAATCCACTGGTCAGTCACTTTAACAGGAGATGACAAACAAACACAATTATGTGAAAATGGCTTTGGGGCAGTTGCAGACAGAACTGAGAAAGCATAGCACTGTTCCACCCCATCCCATCCCCTGGATGCATACACGTACCAACACAGCAGCTTCTAGAACAGCCTTGCCTCCAATGGAAATGGGGGCAGCTTTATCTCAAAACTGTAAAGCTGGGGATGTGTGTCTTCAGAAAAGGCAGTGAAAGAACAGCAAGATACTGTTTTCTATCTTATTATTATTGTTATTATTGTTATTATTAGTAGTATTAGTATGTATAGAGTGTTTACTAGGTACAAAAATCTATGCTGGGTGCTTTATATAATTTACATTTCATTCTCTAATGACCCAGGAGAAAGGTACTATTATGACCCCCATTTTATAGGTGGGAAAACTAGAGGCACAGAGAGGTTATCCTAATTGCCCAAAGTCATAGAGCCACAAACAATAGCAGATTCTGAATTCAAACATAGGTATGTCTAATTCCAATGCCTAAATTTTTAACATTTTTCCTCTTCTGCTTCTCCAACAAACATGTGACCATGGCCAAGTATTTAACCCTGAGCTTCCCAACCAGTATGCTATAGCTAAGCTACAGGGGTGACAGCACATTGATTCCTCAGCTCTTGGGTGGCCAATAAGGTCCGGGATGGCCAGTTACTTCAAGCTGCTAGAAACCTTGTCATTTTATCCCAATGAACAAACACATTTTATCATTTTCTATGTGTATGATGACATGAAAAAGTTATGGCAGTGAATTTCAGTGTCCTCATCTATATTGTGGGACTAATCATATTTATGTGTTAGGGTTTTAGTGCATATAAAATGAGATACATAAGTCACTGTATTAGTCAGGACTCTACAGAGACTATCATCTATCTATCTATCTATCTATCTATCTATCTATCTATCTACCTATCATCTATCTATCTACCTACCTATCCCCAGGCTGTCCCTATATATGTATATAAAGATACTTATTATAAGGAATTGGTTCATGCAGTTATGGAGGCTGACAGCTTCGAAGATCTATGGTCAGCAGAGACCCAAGAGAGCCAACAGTGTAAGTTCCAGTCCTATTGCCGGCAGGCTTGACCTAGGAAGAGCTGATGTTTCAGTTTGAGTCTAAAGGCAGGCAAAAAACCAATGTCCCAGCTCAAAGCAATTAGCCAGGGGGAAATTCTCTCTTACTCAGGGGAAGGTCAGCCTTTTAGTTCCATTCAGGCCTTCAGTGGATTGGATGAGGTCTAACCATATGAGGGAGGGCAATTTCCTTTTCTCAGTCTACTGATTCATATGTTACTCTTGAGGAGAGGGGGAAGATGGTAGAAGAGTAAGACGCAGAGATCACCTTCCTCCCCACAGATACATCAGAAATACATCTACATGTGGAACACCTCCTACAGAACACCTACTGAATGCTGGCAGAAAAGACCTCAGACCTCCCAAAAGACAAGAAACTCCCCACGTACCTGGGTAGGGCAAAAAAAAAAAAAAAAAAAAAAAAGAATAAACAGAGACAAAAGAATAGGGACGGGACCTGCACCAGTGGGAGGGAGCTGTGAAGGAGGAAAGGTTTCCACACAATAGAAGCCCCTTTGCGGGCGGAGACTGCGGGTGTTGGAGCGGGGGAGCTTCGGAGCTGCGGAGGAGAGTGCAGCCACAGGGATGCGGAGGGCAGAGCGGAGAGATTCCCGCACAGAGGATCGGTGCCGACCAGCATTCACCAGCCCAAGAGGCTTGTCTGCTCACCCGCTGGGGCGGGCGGGGCTGGGAGCTGAGGCTCAGGCTTCGGTCGGAGCGCCGGGAGAGGACTAGGGTTGGCGGCGTGAACACAGCCTGCAGGCGGTTAGTGCACCACGGCTAGCCGGGAGGGAGTCCGGGGAAAAGTGTGGACCTGCCGAAGAGGTAAGACATTTTCTTTCCTCTTTGTTTCCTGGTGTGCAATGAGAGGGGATTAAGAGCTCTGCTTAAAGGAGCTCCAGAGAGGGGGAGCCGCGGCTAACAGCGCGGACCCAAGAGACGGGCATGAGACGCTAAGGCTGCTGCTGCCACCGCCAGGGAACCTGTGTGTGAGCACAGGTCACTATCCACACATCCCTTCCGGGGAGCCTGTGCAGCCCGCCACTGCCAGGGTCCCGGGATCCAGGGACAACTTCCTCGGGAGAACGCATGGCGCACCTCAGGCTTGTGCAACGTCATGCCGGCCTCTGCCACTGCAGGCTCGCCCCGCACTCCGTACCGCTCCCTCCCCCCAGCCTGAGTGAGCCAGAGCCCCCAAGTCAGCTGCTCCTTTAACCCTGTCCTGTCTGAGTGAAAAACAGACGCCATCAGGTGACCTACACGCAGAGGCGGGCCCAATTCCAAAGCTGAACCCCGGGAGCAGTGCGAACAAAGAAGAGAAAGTGAAATCTCTCCCAGCAGCCTCAGGAGCAGCGGATTAAATCTCCACAATCAACTTGATGTACCCTGCGTCTGTGGAATACCAGAATAGACAAGGAATCATCCCAAATTGAGGAGGTGGACTTTGAGATAAATATTTATTATTTTTTTCCCTTTTCCTCTTTTTGTTAGAGTGTATGTGTATGCTTCTGTGTGAGATTTTATCTGTATAGCTTTGCTTTCACCATTTGTCCTAGGGTTCTATACGTCCGTTTTTTTTCTTAAAAAAATTTTTTTTAATAATTATTTTTTTATTTTAACAACTTTATTTTATCTTAATTTATTTTATTTTATCCTCTTCCTTCCTTCCTTCCTTCCTTCCTTCCTTCCTTTCTTCTTTCTTTCTTTCTTTTTTCCTTCCTTCCTTCCTTCCTTCCTTCCTTCCTTCCTTCCTTCCTTCCTTCCTTTCTTTCTTTCTTTCTTTCTTTCTTTCTTTCTTTCTTTCTTTCTTTCTTTCTTTCTTTCTTTCTTTCTTCTTTTTCTCCCTTTTATTCTGAGCTGTGTGGATGAAATGTTCTTGGTGCTCCAGCCAGGAGTCAGTGCTGTGCCTCTGAGGTGGGAGAGCCAAATTCAGGACACTGGTCCACAAGAGACCTCCCAGCTCCACATAATACCAAATGGCAAAAATCTCCCAGAGATCTCCATCTCAACACCAACACCCAGCTTCACTCAACGACCAGCAAGCTACAGTGCTGGACACCCTATGCCAAACAACTAGCAAGACAGGAACACAACCCCACCAATTAACAGAGAGGCTGCCTAAAATCATAAAAAGGCCACAGACACACCAAAGCACACCACCAGACGTGAACCTGCCCACGAAAAAGACAAGATCCAGCCTCATCCACCAGAACACAGGCACTAGTCCCCTCCACCAGGAAGCCTGCACAACACACTGAACAAATTTTAGCCACTGGGAACAGACACCAAAAACAACGGGAACTACGAACCTGCAGCCTGCAAAAAGGAGACCCCAAACACAGTAAGATAAGCAAAATGAGAAGACAGAAAAACACACAGCAGATGAAGGAGCAAGATAAAAACACATCAGACCTAACAAATGAAGAGGAAATAGGCAGTCTACCTGAAAAAAAAAATTCAGAATAATGAGAGTAAAGGTGATACAAATCTTGGAAATAGAATAGAGAAAATGCAAGAAACATTGAAAAAGGACCTAGAAGAACTAAAGATGAAACAAGCAATGATGAACAACACAATAAATAAAATTAAAAATACTCTAGAAGGGATCAACAGCAGAATAACTGAGGCAGAAGAACGGATAAGTGACCTGGAAGATAAATAGTGGAAATAACTACTGCAGAGCAGAATAAAGAAAAAAGAATGAAAAGGACTGGGGACAGTCTCAGAGACCTCTGGGACAACACTAAATGCACCAACATTCGAATTACAGGGGTTCCAGAAGAAGAAGAGAAAAAGAAAGGGACTGAGAAAATATTTGAAGAGATTATAGTTGAAAATATCCCTAATATGGGAAAGGAAATATTTAATCAAGTCCAGGAAGCACAGAGAGTCCCATACAGAAAAAGTCCAAGGAGAACCACGCCAAGACACATATTAATCAAACTGTAAAAAATTAAATACAAAGAAAGCATATTAAAAGCAGCAAGGGAAAAACAACAAATAACACACAAGGGAATCCCCGTAAGGTTAACAGCTAATACTTCAACAGAAACTCTGCAAGCCAAAAGGGACTGGCAGGACATATTTAAAGTGATGAAGGAGAAAAACTACAACCAAGAGTACTCTATCCAGCAAGGATCTCATTCACATTTGATGGATAAATTAAAATCTTTACAGACAAGCAAAAGCTGAGAGAGTTCAGCACCACCAAACCAGCTTTACAACAAATGCTAAAGGATCTTCTCTAGGCAAGAAACACAAGAGAAGGAAAAGACCTACAATAACAAACCCAAAACAATTAAGAAAATGGGAATAGGAACATACATATCGATAATTACCTTAAATGTAAATGGATTAAATGCTCCAACCAAAAGACACAGACTGGCTGAATGGATACAAAAACAAGACCCATATATATGCTGTCTACAAGAGACCCACTTCAGACCTAGAGACACATACAGACTGAAAGTGAGGGGATGGAAAAAGATATTCCATGCAAATGGAAACCAAAAGAAAGCTGGAGTAGCAATTCTCATATCAGAAAAAATAGACTTTATAATAAAGACTATTAGAAGAGACAAAGAAGGACACTTCACAATGATCACGGGATCGATCCAAGAAGATGTAACAATTGTAAATATTTATGTACCCAACATAGGAGCACCTCAATACATAAGGCAAATACTAACAGCCATAAAAGGGGAAATCGACAGTAACACATTCATAGTAGGGGACTTTAACATCCCACTTTCACCAATGAACAGATCATCCAAAATGAAAATAAATAAGGAAACACAAGCTTTAAATGATAAATAAAACAAGATGGACTTAATTGATATTTATAGGACATTCCATTCAAAAACCACAGAATACACATTTTTCTCAAGTGCTCATGGAACATTCTCCAGGATAGATCATATCATGGGTCACAAATTAAGACTTGGTAAAATTAATAAAATTGAAATTGTATCAAGTATCTTTTCCGACCACAATGATATGAGACTAGATATCAATTACAGGAAAGATCTGTAAAAAATACAAACACATGGAGGCTAAACAATACACTACTTAATAACGAAGTGATCACTGAAGAAGTCAAAGAGGAAATCAAAAAATACCTAGAAACAAATGACAATGGAGACACGATGACCCAAAACCTATGGGATGCAGCAAAAGCAGTTGTAAGAAGGAAGTTTATAGCAATACAATCCTACCATAAGAAACAGGAAATATCTCGAATAAACAACCTAACCTTGCACCTAAAACATTTAGAGAAAGAAGAACAAAAAAACCCCCAAAGTTAGCAGAAGAAATCATAAAAATCAGATCAGAAAAAAATGAAAAAGAAATGAAGGAAACGATAACAAAGATCAATAAGACTAAAAGCTGGTTGTTTGAGAAGACGAGAAAAATCGATAAACCATTAGCCAGACTCATCAAGAAAAAAAGGGAGAAGACTCAAATCAATAGAATTAGAAATGAAAAAGGAGAAGTAACAACTGACACTGCAGATATACAGAAGATCATGAGAGACTACTAAAAGCAACTATATGCCAATAAAATGGACAACCTGGAAGTCACGGACAAATTCTTAGAAATGCACAACCTTCCGAGACTGAACCAGGAAGAAATAGAAAATATAAATAGACCAATCACAAACACTGAAATTGAAACTGTGATTAAAAATCTTCCAACAAACAAAATCCCAAGACCAGATGGCTTCACAGGCGAATTCTATCAAACATTTAGAGAAGAGATAACACCTATCCTTCTCAAACTCTTCCAAAATATAGCAGAGGGAGGACAACTCTTTCACAGAACACTCATTCTGTGAGTCCAACATCACCCTGATACCAAACCAGACAAGGATGTCACAAAGAAAGAAAACTACAGGCCAATATCACTGATGAACATAGATGCAAAAATCCCCAGCAAAATACTAGCATGCAGAATCCAACAGCACATTAAAAGGATCATACACCATGATCAAGTGGGGTTTATTCCAGGAATGCAAGGATTCTTCAATATGCGCAAATCAATCAATGTGATAAACCATATTAACAAATTGAAGGAGAAAAACGTTATGGTCATCTCAACAGATGCAGAGAAATCTTTTGACAAAATTCAATACCTATTTATGATAAAAAACCCTCCAGAAAGTAGGCATAGAGGGAACTTTCCTCAACATAATAAAGGCCATATATGACAAACCCACAGCCAACATCATCCTCAATGGTGAAAAACTGAAAGCATTTCCACTAAGATCAGGAACAAGACAAGGTTGCCTACTCTCACCACTCTTATTCAACATAGTTTTGGAAGTTTTAGCCACAGAAATCAGAGAAGAAAAGGAAATAAAAGGAATCCAAATCAGAAAAGAAGAAGTAAAGCTGGCACTGTTTGCAGATGACATGATACTACACATAGAGAATCCTAAAGATGCTACCAGAAAAATACTAGAGCTAATTAACGAATTTGGTAAAATAGCAGGATACAAAATTAATGCACAGAAATCTCTGGCATTCCTATACACTAATGATGAAAAACCTGAAAGTGAAATCAAGAAAACACTACCATTTACCATTGCAACAAAAAGAATAAAATATCTAGGAATAAACCTACCTAAGGAGACAAAAACCTGTATGCAGAAAATTATAAGACACTGATGAAAGAAATTAATGATGATACAAATAGATGGAGAGATATACCATGTTCTTGGATTGGAAGAATCAACATTGTGAAAATGACTCTACTACCCAAAGCAATCTACAGATTCTCTACAATCCCTATGAAACTACCACTGGCATTTTTCACAGAACTAGAACAAAAAAATTCACAATTTGTATGGAAACACAAAACACCGTGAATAGCCAAAGCAATTTGAGAAAGAACAACGGAGCTGGAGGAATCAGGCTCCCTGACTTCAGACTATACTACAAAGCTACAGTAATCAAGACAGTATGATACTGGCACAAAAACAGAAATATAGATCAATGGAATAGGATAGAAAACCCAGAGATAAACCCACGCACATATGGTCACCTTATCTTTGATAAAGGAGGTAGGAATGTACAGTGGAGAAAGGGCAGCCTCTTCAATAAGTGGTGCTGGGAAAACTGGACAGCTACATGTAGAAGTATGAGATTAGAACACTCTCAGCACTATACACAAAAATGAGTTCAAAATGGATTAAAGACCTAAATGTAAGGCCAGAAACTATCAAACTCTTAGAGGAAAACGTAGGCAGAACACTCTATGACATAAATCACAGCAAGATCCTTTTTGACCCACCTCCTAGAGAAATGGAAATAACAAAAATAAACAAATGGGACCTAATGAAACTTAATAGCTCTTGCACAGCAAAGGAAACCATGAACAAAAGCAAAAGACAACCCTCAGAATGGGAGAAAATATTTGCAAATGAAGCAACTGACAAAGGATTAATCTCCGAAATTTATAAGCAGCTCATGCAGCTCAATAAAAAAAATAACAAAAGCAACGCAATCCAAAAATGGGCAGAAGACCTAAATAGACATTTCTCCAAAGAAGATATACAGACTGCCAACAATCACATGAAAGAATGCTCAACATCATTAATCATTAGAGAAATGCAAATCGTAACTACAATGAGATATCATCTCACACTGGTCAGCATGGCCATCATCAAAAAATCTAGAAACAGTAAATGCTGGAGAGGGTGTGGAGAAAAGGGAACACTCTTGCACTGCTGGTGGGAATGTGAATTGGTACAGCCACTATGGAGAACAGTATGGAGGTTTCTTAAAAAACTACAAATACAACTACCATATGACCCAGCAATCCCACTACTGGGCATATACCCTGAGAAAACTATAATTCAAAAAGAGTCATGTACCAAAATGTTCATTGCAGCTCTATTTACAATAGCCAGGAGATGGAAACAACCTAAGTGTCCATCATCGGATGAACGGATAAAGAAGATGTGGCACATATATACAATGGAATATTGCTCAGCCATAAAAAGAAACGATATGAGTTATTTGTAGTGAGGTGGATGGACCTAGAGTCTGTCATACAGAGTGAAGTAAGTCAGAAAGAGAAAGACAAATACTCTATGCTAACACATATATATGGAATCTAAGAAAAAAAAATGTCATGAACAACCTAGGGGTAAGACAGGAATAAAGACACAGACCTCCTAGAGAATGGACTTGAGGATATGGGGAGGGGGAAGTGTAAGCTGTGACAAAGTGAGAGAGTGGCATTAACATATATACACTACCAAACGTAAAATAGATAGGTAGTGGGAAGCAGCCGCATAGCACAGGGAGATCAGCTCGGTGCTTTGTGACCACCTAGAGGGTTGGGATAGGGAGGGTGCGAGGGAGGGAGACGCAAGAGGGAAGAGATACGGGAACATATGTATATGTATAACTGATTCACTTTGTTATAAAGCAGAAATTAACACACCATTGTAAAGCAATTATACGCCAATAAAGATGTAAAAAAAAAAATGTTATTCTTATCCAGAAACACCCTCACAGACACACCCAGAATAATGTTTGACCATATGGCTAGGCAATCTGTGGCCCAGTCATAAAATTAACCGTCATAGTCACCTAGCAGTGGTACCTGATACCTGGTAAGGACTTTATAAAAGATTCTTCCCTTCAGGTCCACTTCCTGGATCTTTACAACAAGTCTGTACAGTAAGTAGAGCTAGTATCTCCATTTTACAGATAATAAAATGGGATCAAACCGAGATATCCTCAAGTGTTGTGCCCTTTGGCCTCTACCATCTATTCGTCATACCACTCTTTGGTGATGACATGACTTAATAAGGGCCAGAGAACACCCAAAGGCCAAGTACCCCTTTCCTTTTTCCTACTCCCATTTCTACTTAAAACTTTTCAGGGTCGTATTTTATCAATAGGTTTGTGCTGGGTGATGATAGGGAGTAATGGGTTAATCAGATTAAGGAATTTGTGCTAATATATAATATCTCTGTTAGGAGGTTTTACACTACTCCTAGGGAGTAATACATTCTAATTCAGTAAAACTGCATGATTCCAAACACTATAAAATGTGACACAGAGGAGATAAACCCAGGTAAATCCCTTTGGCTGGGAAGCTTTTCAGTGCCTCTCAAACTGAACAAGACCTAATGGATAGAAGTTGTGGGGCGTGGGGCAGGATTCTGCTTGTTCCTACTATAAATTGAGTTGATTTTCAGGCACAGTTGGGAAGAGCTTTGTAAGCTGCATCTTTGAAAGTCAGCAGATACAAACGAGTCCACTTCCGGTCCCCATTCCCAGCCACCTCATTATATTGAAGTCAATGTCATAAACGACATAGCCACAGCTTCTGCCTTGTTACAAAAAGTTTCCATGCAGCTTGCTAAATATGACCCCATCCAAAGAGATATATAACAAAGGGATAGAGTCGTTTGAATCTTTTGTGTAAGTACTATGCAAATATCATAATAATAGGAGAAATTACAAATGAGTATAAGAATTTATAACATCTTAAGGGGGGATTAGCAAGATAATGAGTTGTTATGGTTACCAGTGAGAATTGAATTATCACTACTGATATTATATATTATTTCTAATAATATGCAGTATCATTTCTAACATTAAACATTATTTCAAATATCATAAATTATATTACTGATAATAATCATACTGCTATAGTTATAAATCAAATTATATTTATTGTCACTACTATTAACCATAACTAATACTTATTGAGTATTTACTAGGTGTTAGGTACTGTGTGTTCTAAGTGCCTGACATGTATTCGTCTTTAAATCCTCACAATGACCCTATGAAGTAGGCACAGATATTATGTCTGTTTTGCTGATATGGAAACTGAAGCACAGGCTTGCAGAAGTAAGGAAGAAGGTGGGGCTCATGATACGTGGCAGAAACAACAGGGCTCCCCCCAGGCCAGCTTGCTCCTCATCTTCCCTCTGTCCCCTCACTCCCTATCTTTCTGCAGCACAGAGGATAAGGCTAGGTTTGTATTTTGAGGGGTAGTCTCTTTCCACTGCCCTGTATTTTGGGGTGTCTGTGGAGGAAGGTGATCTAACCTCCAACATATGTTAGGGAGCATACCTGGGGACATTGGTCCCGATATCCCCATTTGTTCCTATTTAGGCTGCAGGCCTGCTAAGCTCCATGCTAACTAAAATAGTCAGCACCTCTGTGTGTAGGCATGTGTGAGTGTGGCCTGGGCAGACCCTGTTGAGCACGCTCCCTCTACTCTCTACCCCGACTCTCCTGGCCTGCCTACCTGCTTATGTCTGCCTGGCACATACAAATGCTGAAGGGTGGAGGCTAGTGCTGGGGCAACAGGGAATGCCCCATCCCTGGCTGCCACCACCACAGGTGATTCATGTTTCGGGAAATCTTTCCACAGGGTTCACAATGTGACAGTGTCCAATCCCAGATCTCTCTGAATCCAGCCCCTTCTCTGGCTTAGAGTTCATGCCCTGGCTGGGGTGAGGAGAGAGAGAATCATTTAGAAAAGGAATAGCACCAGGCATGAGGGCAGTGGGTGGAAGAGAGAAGAAAGAAGTGAATGAGGAGTTGAGAGGAGGAGGAAGATTTGTTAATGGTGGGGGGTGTTGTCAGTCAGGGTATTTTGGGGGGGGATTTTATTGAAGGATAATTGTTGGGGGAGACTCTCATGCTCCCACACATCTTGCGGGGAATGCCAAGAATGCAAGGCATTGAGGTCCTTTACCTGGACCATTTCTCAGTGCTGTGTTTGCAGCACACAGCCTTAAGGAATGTGGTAAAATCTCTCTCAGGGTAAAGACTGAGCTTGCTGCTTGCTGTGAATTAGTGGATACCCAAGCTCAGTGTTCCTCGACTCTGTTGTACAGCAGCCTTCTGGACTGTTCTGTGTCATTCCTGTGGGAGTTGAGGGACATGGGAAACCTATGCAAATATGCTGATGTTCATGTTGTTTGCTGTCCCGCAAGTAATAATAGTAATAATAATAAGATGATCATCATCGCGAAGGGAGCCAGTCTTGGTGAGTCTTTAGTCAAGTGTGAAGCTGACAACTGGGATCTATGAGGATCTTGTCATATTTCCCAGGCCTCTTGGGTAGGCAGCTGAAGCATGTGGCATTGTTTAGCTGGTGGGGTGGTTCATGCATGCATCCACCCATAGGCAGCATGCTTCGCTGGCTTTGGAGCATGAGGTTGGGCAATGGAGGCAGGGCAGCACCTGTGGGTGGAAGGGCCACAGTGCTCCCCCCTCCACTACCTCTTGTCCTTATTCTCTATCCTGAAAAGGGGGAAACAACAGGGACCTGAAGAGAGCTAGAGGGATCAGGGACAGCTGGAAGTCACAGGGAGCAGCCCCTGAGGCTGCAGGATCACCTGGGAAGGACACATTCACAGAATTGTCACATCCTTTCCAGGAGACCCTATCTCGGCTAAGCTCAAACAAAAGTATACCTTATTGTGTTTTTGAGAATTGCATATTCCCAACCCCCAAGGACTCTGGAGAGGGGCAGAGACCATGCTGAGAGGGTCAGCACAGTGTGCCCCAGGACAAGAACACCCTGTGGTCTGCCAACCATCAGTACCAGAAGGCCAGGATGCCCTCGGGTGAGGAGAGCATCAGCTGTGCTTGGCAGTCCTGGCAGGACAGTTGGAGGGAACTCGGTGGGTGAAATGTATGTGTGGAAGACCTGTGGGCAAAGAGTTTGAGCAGGGCAAAGGCAGCAAGGGCAAGAGGCTGGGGACATTACCTTATGGACAAAACCAGTCGTCCTCCTGGATGGACAAGGAGAGGAGCTGATGTGTGAGGCCTCCTCAGGACCCTAATAATCTGTGAAGGGAAAAGAAAAGGGGTAGGGATTAAGAAGTTATGTTAGTTTTCTACCACTGCCATCACAGATTACCACAATTTTTTTTAGCAGCTTAATACAACACCTATTTATTAACTCACTGTTTGGTATGTCCAGCTGGGCTCACCTGAGTTTTCCGCTTAGGGTCTCACAAGGCCAAAGTCAAATGTCACCCGAGCTGGGCTCTTGGATGGAGGCTCATTCAGGGTACTGGCCGAATCTAGTTCTTGCTGACTGGAGGACTGAGCTAGCTGTCAGTTGGGAGCCACTTTTTGTACCTTGAGGCTGCTGTCATTCCTTCTCAAGTGGCCCCCTCCATCTTCAAAGCCAGGAATCCTGCATCGTGTGCTTTTCACACTTCAGGTTTCTCTGACTCCCCCTTCTGCTATAGCTGGAGAAAACACGCTGCTCTTCAGCCCCCATGTGATTAGATCAGGTCCATCTGAATAATCTCTCTATTTTATGGTCAACTGTGCCGTATAAAATAACATTATCACATAAGTGATATTTCATCCTATTCACAGGTTCTGAGGATGAGGATGGGGCATCTTTTGGGCGGTCATTGTACTACAAGAGAGTTTATGGGTTTCAGGGGCAGGGAATTAGGATTTCACTAGGAACATCAGGCTCCAAAGACCTACCCCACACCCTCAGCCAAAACAGGGTCCAGGAGCTTATGTTTTGGCTGGGGAGATGGATGTACGGAGAAGATGGTAGACATACCCTGGCAATAGTTATCTCTTAACAACTTATGGTCTAGTGATATTGATGGGCCCCAGAAATTGAGCTACAGTGACTGGAGGTGAGGACTGAAAGAGGGAGAAATGGGTCAGGAGGGCTCTCAGGGTTCTGGGACTTAAGATTCTCCCATTCCCAAGTCTCCTAAAAAGAGTATGAAAAGCCTTCCTCCCCACCTAGCCACTTAAATGGGGTCATTCCTTGCCCCTCTGGAATTGCATGGTGAGACCTATGTGGTAGGGATGTATCTGGTGTCCAGGATCATGTCTTTGAGTCACATTTAATGAGCTAGAGATACAGTAGGTAAAAACTGCATGCTTATTCAGGAATGATTTGGGACAGAGCCAGAAGCAAAGCAGAGACCAACAAGAAAATGGGGTCTCTGGCATCTAACTCTGGTTTTCCAGGGGTCATGCAGGAGGGGAAATAAGTGGTCAGGCCTCCATGGTCTGGTGGAGGGAAGGGGTTCTGAATCTGGGGCTCTTTGTCCTAATGGTCCGAACCCTGGCAGTCTGGGCTTTGTTACTTTCAAAGTTTCTATAAAATGCCCAAGCTCAGTGGCAGATAAATAATGATTAACAGGAAACCGTGGCCTGGTGTGGGTAGGTATGCCCATGTAAATCACACCCTTTCTGTTTTACCCTCTAGAGATCTTTTATCCAGCCTTCTACTAGTGTGTGGAACTGATGTTGGGGTGGTGTACCTGGGGTTCTGACTGCTTCTTAAGCAGACTTCTAACCAATCCTATTGGTAAGTCTCACATTCAACCTCCCACCACTCCTAGAGGGAACTCTTGCTGACAAACCTCTATCCATTAACAAATCTCCCCTCTTCCTTCTCTCAATTCCTCATTCACCCAGACATCATCATCATTCATCCCTTCAGCGCCCCAGGGAGTGGAGACTCATTCCATTCCCTCCATAGTCTTCCAGGCTACATCAATTGATCTGGGCCTTATCCAAGTACATATCGGACACGTGCAGCCTAGAAGCCTTGTACCACTGTGTGATGTCAAATACTAGCTACATAAACAGCCATGAACAATAGACTGTTGACATGATGAGTTTTCCTTTGGGCAGGGAGGGCAGGGCAGGTGGATAAAGTAGAGAGGGGGGCTGCCACAGATGGAGAGAGAAAAGAACACTTACTGACTGAGCACTGGGAATAATATCTTTCCTTTGCATTTCTCCTTTTTAAAATTGGCTCACACTTTTTACCTGGGCTACTAGGAGCTAAGGGCTATAATGAAGGAGTAACAAATTTTTGAGAAGCATTTATTGTGCACCAACACTCTACTAGGTACTTTTGGCTTGAGCTACTTTAAATGAGTCTCCTGACAACATCAGGAGGGAGAGATTCAGCCCCTCTTTATACTGGTCATCCCACACCTGCCTGGATCCCCAACATTAGAACCTCCAACACTAGCCACTGCCTGTGCCTGTGACCATTTTATGATGAAAAAGAAAGAAATCCTCATTCTTGTCTGATACATCATAATAATAAGATTATAACTTGCCTAAAATTATTAGTTACATATGATAATTATTCCCATTAATACCCAAGAGAGTAGTAGTGGTTAAAAGAATGGAACATGGACTCAAACTGGCTGTGGAATCTCAGGCAAGACATTTAACCTCTCTGAGTCCCAGTTTGCACAGATGTAAACTGGTCATATCTATAATACCTATCTTACTTATAAGGTTGTTGTGACAACTAAATGAGTCAATGCATGTAAAGTGCTTAAAGCAGTACCTGATACACAGTAAGGAGTTAAACTCTCCTATTACTAATATTATTATCCTTACTACTGTGTACCAAGTTCAAAGTCATTTAAGTCTGACAAAAACCCTCTGAGGTGTGAATTTCTCCATAGTTTACAAGAAATACTCATTCCTAATAGTAATTGTGACTCTAGCACTAATGTAAATGCAAATAATATCAGTATCAATGATGCCTCAAAATTATGTCCATTTTACAGATGCATGCCAAGATTCTCAGTAGTGGTATTAATTATGACTATAATATCAATAGAATGTAAATTATCAATATTCCAAAATCATTTCCATTTCACAGACAGGAACAGATAATACCATTATTTGTATATTAGTGTCCATCATTAGGATATATGATAAAATAACATTAGTGATAATAAAAACAACAACAACAGCAATAACAACATTAACCACATGATATAATTATGCCATTTCCCAGAGAAGAAAATACCACACCAGCATTACCAGGAGTGGTAGTTACTATAGTGTTTTAAAAATATCACAATAATGCAAGTAACTGCATTAATGCTGTACCTCAGTTATCCTGATTCTGATGAGATAAAAGGTTTCTTAGCAATATGGAACAGCAGGGTTTCTTAGCAGTACAGAATTAATTTATTACTAATTATATTTATTACTAAATTATTAACCTGTGTTACACTTACTATAATACTTGTAATACTTAATACAATTATGGTATACATAGTAATACAATCGTGATTGTATTACTATTACTATTAATCATTATAATGACTAATGATATAATCATTTAATTATGACCTTAATTATAATAATAGGTATTATAAAGGTAAAATAATTAAATAATATAAGTAATTTACAATAATGTAAACACGAATAATAATAATGCACAGTAATTATCTCCAGTTAACAGCAAGTAAAGCATAACACAAGCCTCCCTGGTGGTGCGTCCTGGCTAATATTATAACATTATAATATTGTAGAATTATAAATAATAATATGGATATGCAATAATTATGCCCCTTTTACCCTGGGGACAATCAGTACCCGTACACTGAGACGTATATTAATCCTCTAATGTTAACCTAAATGCATATAGCAACATTGTGGGCTGTCCTGTAACCATACCCATTTCTGGGAGGCAAAGACCAGCATCCTAGGTAGTGAAACTATGATAATGGTGCTAACACTTTGCAGGTACAGTCTACCCAGGAACCCAGAAAATCCTTTGAGCTTGGCTATTTCCCTGGCAGGGAAGGCAGGGCCAGCTCCACAGTGGGTGGCACCTCCTTGAGCACCACCTAGGCCATATCAATGCTATAGGTAAGTACCTGCACTGCACAGTACCTCCCAGTCACTTGGAGTGCAGGCACCGGTTTTGACACCCTGCCAGCGTCCCCTCAGCTCACAGTGCCCCTCTGCATCTCTCCCCAGAAAGTGCTATCCTCTTGTAGTCACTGAGGAGTGGCACTCCATGGAACCAAAGCCATGGACATTTCCTCCTCAAGGCCACGTGGACTAACCCACAAATGGGCACTTCCAGGTGCCCCAAGGCTGCCACTGCCCCCAGCCACAGAGGTGGATTGGAGGACCAGACTGAGGGTGGGGGGAACAACTGGGTAGAGACAGAGAGGAAAAACTGCTTCCCCCTTCCATTACCACCCTTCCTCCTTTCCTGGACACCTACCTGGGGGAGGCGGGGGTTCACAGTACAGACCACAAACTCTTTTGCAAGTGGATAGGGATCAGATGCACTTGGGAGATGGGGGAAGGAAAGGAAATGCTCAGGGTCTGGAAGGTTCTTCTGGAGATGAAGTGAGTTGGAGGAGGTTATCAAGCTACACATTCCTTTGTCTGATCAATCATGGAATCAGTAAATTCTCCTCACCCCGAAATTATTTGAACAGATAAGTGAAGGAGGTTGGTAGCCAGTGAGCCATGTGGATGTCTGAGGGAACAGTGTACTAGGCATAGGGCACAGACATTGCAAAGGCCTGGATTTAAAAGAAGCTCTGCTGATTTTATGAACTATCTGAAGGACCCTAGCATGGACCAGTTTGTAATGACAAATAATAACAATATTAAGCAACTAACAGAGTAGTTCTCAACTCTATCTGGTTCTACTCTCCCTTTTGAGGATAGTTGCAATTTTATATAACAAACGTTTATTTGAATTTATGACATCTTATATAAGATATATATTAGGATGAATCACATGAAGTTGTCAATATTTGGTCTTTTATTATAAATTTATTTTTGGCTGCATTAGGTCTTTGTTGCTGCATGCAAGCTTTCTCTAGTTGCAGTGAGCAGGGGCTACTCTTCGTTGCTGTGCACGGGCTTCTCATTACGGTGACTTCTCTTATTGCAGAGCACGAGCTCTAGGCACGCAGGCTTCAATAGTTGTGGCACATGGGCTCTAGAGCGCAGGCTCAGTAGTTGTGGCGCACGGGCTTAGTTGCTCCGCGGCATGTGGGATCTTCCCAGACCAGGGCTCGAACCCATGTTCCCTGCATTGGCAGGCGGATTCTTAACCACTGCACCACCAGGGAAGTCCCAGTATTTGATCTTTTTGACTTAAGCAGCAATTTCATATGATTCAACCTATTATAGTAAACATATAAATATAATTATATATATTTAGTTACAACAATTTATTTTATATTATAAATACACATTATATAACTATATAAACTTAAAATAAACACATAAATATATGCAAATTTATAAACTATGATAAGCAATCTGTAATAGAGTAAATGTATATATAATATATACATATAAATATATGCAGTCTTCAATAATATAATATTGTTATAATATAGCAAGTATACATATTATAATAGTGTAGAGTGATACACACATATTACTCTATACTATTATATACAGTTAATATTGAAACATATATATCATGCTAAAATATTACTTAATGGCCCTTTACTGTCCTGAAATGAAATTTATAAGTAATATGACTTACCTATGCCCCAAATTTGAAAAACAAATTTAATTATAAAACATTTTAATGGCCTAACTTTAATATAAAGATGGTGTAAAAGACAATTTTCATTGAAATAATGCACATTGTTGTATGTAAAGACTTGAGAAGTACAATAGAATAATTTAAAAAATAGATATATAATTAAAAGAAGAAATAGTAGTAGTTGAGGTAGTAAAGGAAATATTTACTGATCATTGTATGTGTGCAAGGCACCGTTTGTTCTAGTTCTAAGGACTTGAAGTACATTAATGTATTTAATCTTCACAGTCCCCTGATAGTCAGAGCCTGGAGAGGCCTTCCACTGTTTGTTAAGAGGAGGGGTTTAGAAATTGAGTTTTCTGTAGTGAGGTGGATGGACCTAGAGTCTGTCATGCAGAGTAAAGTAAGTCAGAAAGAGAAAAACAAATACCGTATGCTAACACATATATATGGAATCTAAAAAAAAAAAAAGTTCTGAAGAACCTGGGGGCAGGACAGGAGTAAAGACGCAGACGTAGAGAATGGACTTGAGGACATGGGGAGGGGGAAGGGTAAGCTGGGATGCAGTGACAGAGTGGCATGGGCATATATACACTACCAAATGTAAAATAGATAGCTAGTGGGAAGCAGCCGCAGAGCACAGGGAGATCAGCTTGGTGCTTGGTGACCACCTAGAGGGGTGGGATAGGGAGGGTGGGAGAGAGGTGCAAGAGGGAGGAGATATGGGGATATATGTATGTGTATAGCTGATTCACTTTGTGATACAGCAGAAACTAACACACCATTGTAAAGCAATTATACTCCAATAAAGATGTGAAAAAAAAAAGAGGAGGGGTTTATGGTAGCTGAATGGTGTGCTAAACTTAGAAATGGAGAGGGAAATAAGTTATCTAAAGAATAAGAGTAAGCCCTATTGGGCACTTATTTGGAGTCTGTATATCCTAGTTGACCCAGAATTTGATTTAAAATAGAGGCAGCTGAGTGTAGAACATATGATGTGGACCCTGCCTCATGCCTCTAACTTCTAGAGCCTGGCTATTTGATGAGTAACAGTTGTGTCTCTTCCGTGAATCAGAACTCTCCCCACAACAGAGCAGAACTCCAACAGGACCAGAGATCTCATCCTGAAATCTGTGTGGCCACACATGGTGTGGAAACAACTAACTTCAGGCAGAAAACCCCTGTAGACTCTGAGGTTGGTCCCCACTCAGACTCTGTGTGTTAGAGGTGCAGGTGGCACATGTGTGGAGTGTGTGCGCAGCTGTAAGTATACTCTCTTAGACCTCAGTTGACTAGAACCCACCTCATAAGAGCCCTCCGTTAACAGGCTTTTATTCCCACCTCTGCTCCCTATTGTAAGATAAACTTTTAATCCCTACAATATTTTTTCTTCAGGGTATCCACCTATGTATGTAAGAGTCTAAAAGTTGGAAAGAATAGTGGTTACATCCAGGCAGGGGTTTGAGATAAGGATGGGACTGTGTATGGTGGTTAAAAGGGGACATTAGCTATATCTGCAATGCTTTATTTCTTTAATAAAACAAAGCTACTGAAAGCAAATTGGAAAAAAGTTAACATTATTAACTTTGGATGCTGAGATCATGGGAGTTTGTAATAGTACTCTTTTTATTTCTGTGTAACTTTGAAATTAAGAGAGAAAAAAATGAAGATTGCCAGGGAGAGATTTTCCAGTTTAGCACATATGCAGCTGGTCTTCTTGACCAAAGACCTCAGCAACCATCATATAATCTGTTTTCTTGGTGCTGGGTTAGAACTTGTCTAGTTTAATGTCTTCATTTCTTTTGGGAGTAGACACTGACTTCCCAAAGTCACGTATCTCCTTGAGGAGGCAGAGGTGGAATGTAAACCCAGGGTTTCAGATCCCCAGCTAGCTCTATGCTCTTTTCACACCGCCAGGCTCTATTCTTATACTGTCTTGGCATCAAGATCTAGGGTGATGACCCTAAGGACCTGACAAATCCTTAGTCAATCCAGAAAATTTTATTCTCATCACGATTCTCTACTTAGGCAAAAAAATGGATTCGGACTTTTCAGAAAAAGATCTTCAACAATCCAAAGGTTAAACTTCAGCTAATGCAAAAATGAATTAACCAAAGCAGTTCACTCTAATAGTACTTAATTAAGCGAAGTCTCATGAGATGAGGATATATCAACCTATATTTAGTAAGACCTACTAAATGTCTGGTCTGGGAGGTGTTTGAGGAGAGATGAAAAGAAAAAACCAAACCAAAAAAAAAAAAAAACATGAGAAGTCTCTGACCTTGACTAATGTGCTAGTCAATATGGTTGGAAAACCAAGCTGCCGTTTCTAACTTGACACCTAGGTAAATTAAGCTCAGGACTTGACTAAGATTTGGTTTGGGAGAGGCATGGAAAGTGGGAGAAGTGGTATGAGGGTGGAGACAGGAAAGAGTTGAATGGGCAAGGGCCCACAACATAACTGCTTCCTAACAAGGAGGGTTAGGGTAGCTCTGTGAGGGAGGAGGCCCGCTTCAAGAACATTTCTCTTGGAAAGTGATAGGCAGCCATTTTGATAGGATGAGGCCTGATTTGAAAGGGCTTGGGTGATAGACTTGGTGATTTTGATCGACTTACCATAGAATCATGAGTTCTGGAGCAGGGATATGGCAGTGAGTTTATTTTGTGATTCCTGTTTTTTGTGATGCTAGCTAATGGGAAAATAGCAATCATTTGTTATTGTGAACACATTTTGTACCTTGGAGCCTGGCTCCTAGCATTCCTATCAGAGTTTGGATGCATCCCTGCTCTGGTGGGAAGCAGTAGGGGGAATCTTAAGGTTGACAAATGCAAACAACTTCTGATTATTAGTGAATTTTTGGGGGGAAAATCCCCACACAATTTCATCCCATAAAGATTTAATTAGTGCCTACTATGTACAATGCACTGGGCCTTGTCCTAGAGATACAAAGGAAATGAGGCACCCATCTAACTGGGAAGGAGATCTGTAGACAAACATGTGGTCAGAGCACTGCAGGGGAAAGAATTCACACAGGGCAGTGAAGTGCAGTTTTTTGGACGACGTGGCATTTGAAGCTGTCTTGGAAGATAAGTAGAATCTCAATTGATAGGCACAGAGGCAAAGTGGAAGGAACCAGAGAACAATGGCAGAGAAGTGAATGACATATCGGGGAGTGGTGAGTATTTACTGAAGGGTACGGTGTGTGAAGAGCTGTGGCTGGGGACAGGAAAGACAGGCAGTCGCTGGTGTGACAGGGGAGCTAGGCTTAGGGATTTGCATACCAGGAGCCACTGCAGGTTTTGAGTGGTAAAGGGACATGGTCTTGTACATCAGAAACATCACCTTGGTAGCAGTTTAAAGAACAGACTGGAATGGAAAACAAGATTCAGGGATGGCTTCCAAAAGTTTTGGCTTGGATGACTGAACATGAGAGACAGAGAAGATTTGGCATTGGAGATAAGCTCACTGGCAAGCATCCTGGATTTGAGAGAGTAGCAGAAAGCCGGCTAGAGGGGTTGGTGGGCAGTACTGATATCCTGTCTCCCACAGATACATTTGCAGCTGCAGCCTTCAAATTAACATCAGTGCATTTGAGAAGAGCTTCAGGCTAGTGGGTAATACCCAAGGAGGCTTATCAGGCCTGAGGTAATCAGGAGTTGAAGAGTTGGTTGTAATGCCTCACGTGGCCACACCTCCAGAACATAATTGAGGCTCTCATTTGGGATAAAGATTGAAGGAATGATCTTGACAAAGCATAGTACAGATTCTGTAATGAAAGGGTAAGGAAGATGGTTGCCAGCCCATTATTAAGTGTGATAACTGGGTTGAAATGAGATGAAGGACTTCATTTAGGCAGAATTTTCCCATTGACGAATAGTGGGGGGTAAAAGAGTGAAAGGAAAGCGTATAATCCAATCCATAAAAAATGTAAAAATGCTTTTTAAAATCTGAAGCAATAATCATTCATTGTATTTATAGAGCTGGAGTGGGGGATATTTTCTCTATTGATAGATACGGATGTGCGGATGAAATTTTAAAAATCAAGAAAATTTTCCCACTGACAGAACTTTATTTTAAAAATGACGAAACAACTCTGTCCATATTTCTAGACTGGGGGCATGAAGGCATATGTCCAGCAGCTGGGGCACAGGCCACTCACTTCTTAGGGAGTTTGACTTTTTGTGCTCGGAGGCTGCCCACTAGAGGCAGACGGCGTACACTGTGATGCATATAAATAAAAAGAATTTTGTCTTTAGGCATGTGTTTGAAGGAGAGCTGAGAGAGAAACAGAGGGTGTACAACTCCCACATTAAAATATTAGAAATAAGGAGAGTAATGTATTCAATAGGCATAATACATAATAAGTACAAATATTAAACATAGAACTCTATTTCTAGGCTGTAATGTTAGGAATTGGGTGATCATCCTTAGATATTTAATTTTAAATGAGTCAATATGGGTCAGATAAAATTTATCCAAGTTTTAGGACTGATCTTCAGAGGTTAAATCAAGTACACAGATTATTAATAATTCATTACTCTGTAAAAACTGTATAATTCAGAGGTAAATAATTGGCATACATTATTTGATGGTTATTATTCCCACAATGGTTATTATTTAGGGACAGACTATTACTCAGCTGGAAAGGTCCGCTCTACTGAACAGGCATGTGCTATTGGAATACATATGACAATTTGGATTAGCACCAAGCAAATTTTAATATTTTAATGTCTCATGGACTGGGATGAGGAGTATAGGAGGCAGTATATAGAACACACAGTGGTTAAGAACATAGGTTCTGGAGTTTAACTCACCTGCATTGGGGTCCAAATTCTGCCATCACAACCTGAGTGATCTTGAGCAAGTCACTTAAAGTCTCTGAGCTTTTCTTTTCTCCTCAGTAAAATTAGAAGAGCAAGAGTCCCTACCTCCCGGAGTTGACATGATAATGAAATGAGAAAACTACATGCAAAGCACCTGTCACAGTACCTACCTGTTTTGTACTGAGGGCTCAATGAATGCCAGTAGCTGCTGTTGCACCTTTCTAAGCTGGGTCATTTACCTGGCATATGTAACCTGGTCATCCAATTTGAGCAAGACCTTAGCTACATGCTCAACTTTTGGCTCCCCCTATCACCCACCCCCAAGGACGCATTCCCAGAGGTTGCTGTGATCCCTCCTCACAACCAGTGATTGGCAGATAGCAAATCCTTATTTTTAGAAATTAGGTGGGGAAAATCTACCGTGCTACACAAAAACTTGTGCAGCCCGCCCTCTAGTGGTATTTTGATGAATTGCCCCCAACAATTGCCCCGTTGATTCACAAACAGGAGAGCTGGCCATAAAAATGAATGGGATATGCGGCTGCTTCCCACTAGCTATCTACCTTACGTTTGGCAGTGTATATATGTTCATGCCTCTCTCTCGCTTTGTCACAGCTTACCCTTCCCGCTCGCCATATCCTCAAGTCCATTCTCTAGGAGGTCTGTGTGCAGCCGCATAGCACATGGGGATCAGCTCGGTGCTTTGTGACCGCCTGGAAGGGTGGGATAGGGAAGGTGGGAGGGAGGGAGATGCAAGAGGCAAGAGATATGGGAACATATGTATATGTATAACTGATTCACTTTGTTATAAAGCAGAAACCAACACACCATTGTAAAGCAATTATACTCCAATAAAGATGTAAAAAAAAAACAACTCATAGGACAGTACAGCTAAGGAGGATGGATTTCACTGTATGTAAAATATATCTCAGTAAACCTGATTTTTTAAAAAGCAAAAAAAAAAAAAAGAATGGGATATATACAGCTGACATAGTTACCAGAAAACACCTGGTTTAACAAATCAATTTATTAATCAAGAACATATAATAAACTAATATTGGATGTACATCTCAGGCAAAGGACTTAAGTTGTAGTGAACATTATCAAGATATCTGGAGATTGCATATTTTCATATGCTAATTAGCCATTTTACCTAAAGAGATTCCCAGTTTGGGGCAAAAATCCAAAATTGGCAATCCTATGCATACCTATATATCCTATCCCCCAATAAAAACTGTAATGTACATAGCCATTAGAGTTTGTAATTTTACTGCATGCAATATTCTTTTTTTTCTAAAATAATATAATTATTGTTGTTGATAATAACATCTTATCCTCTTCTAGGGATTAAAAACTTTTCTCAGGACTTTGTTTTCACAGCAGATAGGTGTGACAGGATTTGCTTTTCCAGATGCATTGAGGAGGAAGCCGAGGCTTGTCTATAAGCAGGCTAAATAGGTTTGCTTTGGTCACCCAGGGCACTTTCCAGGATACTGCATTAGTTTTACCCCTAGGAATCTCCTCTTGGTAAAATAAATTGCGTGGACATTGGCATGTCCCTTTATATGTTTCATATGCTCCTTTTTTTTTTTGAATCTTCATGTCAAACTCCTTAAGCATACACTTGTTTTGCAGTTTGAAATGAAAATGATTAAAATAGAGACCTACGTTTTAAAGAAGTGGCTTTCTTTGCTGCATTGTAATTGTTTTGTATAGCTCAGATATCAAAGCATTTCTACCAACAAGACCAAACTAAGAGTAATGATTTTAAGCCTTACGGAAACCTAAATCAAGGGAACAGAGATGAGCATCTAGAGAAACACAATTGTTCTTTAAATACTTGAATTGCTGTTCATAACAAGACTCAAGAGTGAACAGGGAATGGATAATTTAGAAATAGGTATTTTTTAATGGAATGATGGGAATATTTATAGCCATACTGAGAAATTGTGAAGCAGAGGACAGGCATGCATTCAGTGATGCTTTTGATGGGTTTGTTCTGTAGCAAATTTCAATCCAACTGCAGAACGTTGCTGTGTTTTTGGGGGAAAACCATTTTCCTTCTTACAGTGCCTCTATTTACACTTGTGGCTGGTTAGTGAAACGTAGTTATCAAACCACCTGTGGGAGAAGCCAATCTGTCCAGAAACCACTTTTCTTAGAAGTCTTTCGGGGGCAAACCTACACAGGTGCGACTGGAGTTGTGAACAGAATAGGGCTGGATCCCTCTGTGAATGAGAGGCCTTGCTGATAAGGTCAAGTTTGCAGGTAGGCTTCCTCTGTGGGCTACTCAGTTCCATTATGTCCCCAACCTGGCCATAGCGTGCTCCCTTGTCACCTGCATCACAGATCTATTCATTCACCTATTTGCCAAATATATCTGGAGTGTCAAAGTGCATAGGGCCCTGAACGTGTGGCATGTATTACAAACTCCTTCTCATGACAGAAATGTGAGTTTTACTGGTGACTTCTGATGGCACCATCTTTGATCCCTGGAATGGCCCTTGGCAAATTGAGTTTTATGTGAGCCTTCTCCTCTTCCTGCCTTTTTGTGACCCTCTCATGCTTTCTCTCTTTTTTTTAACATCTTTATTGGAGTATAATTGCTTTACAATGGTGTGTTAGTTTCTGCTTTATAACAAAGTGAATCAGTTATACATATACATATGTTCCCATATCTCTTTCCCTTTGCTTTCTCTTAACCTTCCCTCTTAACCTCAAGGTTTCAATCCCATCATGTTCCCTTGCCACCTGAGTTTCCAGGCCTCTTACCTCAGTAGGCCCTTTTTAGTTGCTTCATCAGTCCCAAGTCTAAAGATAAATGCACCACATTGTAGTACTTCATCCCATCTTGCCTCTCTCTCTGTTGGTTTTCCTAGGAATAGCAATCCATTAAAAACAAATCATACCACCTTGCTGGAATCTAGTAGTGGTCCTATACTCTCTAGATATAAGGCTACAAGGCCTTTACTCATGGGAATGGATTTCCCATGAGTAAAGTTCAGCATGGGAAAATATTCGGTGTCAGATGGGCCTTCATGGATCATACACTTTGTCTGCTTTTTTTGGGAAAATCGCCTGAGGTCTCTTGAGATATGTTATATTGTAACCTGTATTGTGAGTACAGTCGCCCCCAACCCTGCCCGTATTCGCAGGTTCTACATCCTTGGATTCAACCAACCGTGGATGGAAAATATTTTTTAAATTTGCAGAAAGTTCCACAAAGAAAAACTTGAATTTGCTGCACACTGGCAACTTTTACATTGCATTTACAACTACATCACATTTACATTGTATTAGCTATTATAAGTAATCTAGAGATGATTTGAAGTATATCAGAAGGTATATGTAGGTTATATGCTACTACTAAGTCATTTTATATAAGGGACTTGAGCATTCACAGGTGTTAATATCCATGGGGGTCCTGAAACCAATCCCCTGCAGATACTGAGGTATGACTATACTAAGAGAAAAGAATAAAGGAATAACGTTTGGAATTTGTTGTCCTTATTATTGAATATCTATTCTCTGTCTATTGACTACTTTATAACTAAAGATTCCCTCTCTGCTACCTAAAGCAAGGGAACAGAAGAAAAGGAACCATAAATTTATTAAGTCAAATACATTTTGCTCAGCTAGTACTTAGAAGGAAATGAATTCTCAGTGTACTCGCAAGGTCCGTATGACAAAGCTAGTTGTAATGGCAGTTAAATGTCTTCAACTGCCTTTGAACATGATGGTTGTGTCCCAGGAGCAGATTTTTGATTATTTTCTATACCAGCCATGTCCTGTCACTAATGGGACAAACCAGCCTGTTAAACATTGTACAGGTGTAGATTATGCAACAGATTGTTTAGAGGAAGTAACTAAAGGGATTTAGTGTGCAAATGAAAAAAAATTCCAGATTTTTTTTTCTAACAAGTAGGTAGTTATAGAGGTTTGAAACTACTTCGCCAAGACAAATTTGTTAATTCAGAAACACTTGCTGTGCATCTTAGGGTTGGAGAAAACAAAAACTGGAATATTAAGGAGTTTAAAAAAAATTTATCCCCATATTTTCTTTCTATTAACAAACTTTTAAAATAAAGCTATGAGAAAAAATATATTCTCAAAAAAAAACAGTTTCCTCTCAGTTGTGTTAACGCATGGGAACAGTATCACAAATAATCCTTAAAAAGGAATAATATAAAATTAATTTAAAGATGATAAAACAATAAATATTAAAATTGCATTTAATACAGAGATGTATCATCAGTAATTTACCATGACCCAGAAAGTTTAACGAATGCAGATATCCCCCTCTCTGTTCTTGACAGTTATGAGAATGACAAATGACAGGTAAACAACTGATACTTGGGAGTGAATAAAAAAGCCCCCCAAGAGATAGCCAGATATCAGTACGTACTTAGTCCAATTCAGTTGTACCTTCTTGACTTCAGCAGTGCACAATGGTCATCAAAATTCATAGTGATGAATCTGGTGCCCTGTGAGTACTCAAAGTTCAAATGCCCTTCATTATAAATTTAGGATGAGTTATTTATTTGGTTATTGATTTATTTCTAATGAATACTTCACATACTATAAGAGGATTTGAGGCAACTTATAATAAAAGCTCCTATGCAGCAAGGCAGTGAAAAATGAAGTCACAAAGAGACATCAGAAACCACAGAGTTCAAAAACTTTCTTGGGCCATAGACCCCTTTGAAGATCTGATAAAGAGCTGTGGAACATCTCTTCAGAAAAGTATAGCTATGCAAATAGGCACAACCTTGAAGTCTATCCAGGCACTCTGCCCCTGGGTGTCCTTGAACCCCAGGTCAAGAACCCCTTATGTAGAGAAAGCAAAATCCTGAGGTAAGATAGTTATTTCACTTGAGCATTGCATTTAGCTCTGAGCTTCCTGTCAACTGAGGTTAAAAGATAAACACACTGGGTTGCAGAGTTCTCAACATCTAAAAAAGGAAGCAGATCAGTTCACAAAATGATAAGCGAAACATATAATTTTAAAATGACAGTGTTTATAGAGTTTATGAAAGGATTATTTTATAAAGGGTAATCAAGTAATATAATGTAGCACAATTTGATGAAATTCTTTGAAAATCAGCAATTGGAGGTAGAATAACTATGCTAATTGTATTGATTAGCATATAAAATTAGCATATAAAATTAGCCACAGTGTCTCATTTCCAACCCTTCTGGAAAAGAGAGAATTTATTGTATATGTCTTTCTTTAATGGTAGATTTACCCACCTAATATTATTTGATTAAACCTGACATTAATATAATATATTCCCATGAGCGTACACCAGCTGAGCAACAAGGGAGATCTAAGGGTATAAAAAGAAACTGAAGTGTGATTAAATATCTGCTATTAGTAGGTCATACCATGGAAAACTGGCATGTAGATAATGGCAAATAATCATTTTAGGTATCCACTGCTTCCAACCCAGGCATCTACTTTCTCAAAGGCAAATAAATAAAACAATGGTTCCTGTCACAATTACAGGCAGAGGCAGTATAGGATAGTGGTTAAGAACAGAGTCTTGGGAATCAGAGACTGGTTTTCCACCACTTATTAGCTCTGTGTCCATAGGCAAAGTTGCTGAACTTTTCTGAGTCTCAGTTTTCTCATCTATAACATAAGAATAATAAAAGGGTCAATCTCAGGACTGCTCCTAGGCTCTATATGGGTCCTAAGGAAATCTTTGTTTTGTGGGGCTCCTGTCTATATAAACAATTTGAGTCGCCAAAAATCAGCATGTCAGTGTCATTGTAGCCATCCAATCTCACAAAATTCTATTAAGCGGATGCCTCGTGACTGGCAGGAGTGATCCACTGGAATTGATATCTATCTGTGGGGCCCCAGGAAAACCCCATAGGTGTGAGTGCTGGAGCTCCTTGGAAGATCTAGTCAACCCAAAGTTTACTGCAGAGGACTGGAAATACCCCAAAGGCACAGGGCTAGGGCAGGAATCCTGCTTGCCCAGGTCTAAGGAGGATACTGATCTATCTCATAGGATCACTGGGAAGACTGAATGAGGTAATCTATGTAAAGCATGTGACTCAGTGTCTAGCTCATAGCAAGTCCTCAGTACGTGTTGGCAATAATTGTTGCTCTTCTCATTATTGTCAACAATGCTCACTGCATCTCATGCCCAATCTGGTTTTCTTTCAGTGGATGGCTGCATTGACTGGTCAGTGGATCTCAAGACATATATGGCTTTGGCAGGTGAACCAGTCCGAGTGAAATGTGCCCTTTTCTACAGTTACATTCGTACCAACTATAGCATGGCCCAGAGCACTGGGCTCAGGCTGATGTGGTACAAAAACAAAGGTGATTTGGAAGAGCCCATCATCTTTTCAGAGGTCAGGATGAGCAAAGAGGAAGATTCAATATGGTTTCACTCAGCTGAGGCGCAAGACAGTGGATTCTACACTTGTGTTTTAAGGTAAGTGCTGTGTGAAAACTGCTCAATGTCACGGGTGGTAGTCTTGCTTTGGGACTGGAGTGTGTATGGGTGTGCCTCATGTTATACAGTGGATATATTCTTGAAAGGCTGCAGTGCATGTGGAGCTTCAATAAATTCAATTCTAATTATTTATGGGAACAATATAGCAAGTTCTTATCACATTTTCATAAGATTCCCATTTACTATGTATTCTCATTTAATTCAGAAAATTTTGTGATTCATTTATTTCCCAACTCCACCCCTGCCCCAGGGTCTTATATAGATGGTCCCTGACTTAATTATGGTTGGACTTAGAATTTTGCAACTTTACAATGGTGCAAAAGTGACACACATTCAGTAGAAACCTCACTTTGGATTTTGAACTTTTTCCAGGCTAGCAATATGCGGTATGATATTATCTCATAATGCTGGGCAGTGGCAGGCAGTAAGCTGCAGCTCCCAGTCAGCCAAGTGATCATGAGGTAAACAACTGATACACTTAAAATCACTCTGTCCCCATACAACCATTCCATTTCTCACTTTTAGTACAGTATTCAATCAATTACATGAAATATGCATACTTCATTATAAAATAGACTTTGAATTAGACAATTTTGCCCAACTGCAGGCTAATGTAAGTGTTCTGACCACATTTAAGGTAGGCTAGGCTAAGCTATGATGTTCGGTAGGTTAGGTGTATTAAATGCATTTTTGACTTAAGATATTTTCAGCTTACTATGGGTTTATCGGGACATAACCCCAATTGTTAGTACAGGAAGATCTGTATTAAAAATTGTTTTGCATATCTGGCTATGAAAATGACCTAAAGTATCATTTAGGTCAGGGTCTTTCCTTTCTTATTGATGGAAAATAGCTTCAAATGCTTCTGGTGAAATTCTTCATGGGATTTACAATGTGAATTTGAGTCTACTGTATCTAAATATTCAACATGGGACCCTATAAGCACATGGTCATCCTGTGTTCCTATATACTATTCTGGGAAGATACCACAGACACAGTTCCTACTTGCAAGAAGTTTACAGTGAAAAGCAGTCTGTTTTATCCCCAGTGATTCCACAGTATGTCCTTCCTCCCCCCTCCATCCCAGTGTCAGGATCTCAAATCTCAGATAGAGACTGCATTAGGTGTTGAAGTAAGTAGTTGAGGTGACCTTTAAACCACTCTTCAATACTGCCATTTTAGAAGTGTCTGATCTTGCTCACCAGGGACCTGCACTCTACTGTTTGATTTTACCTTCTTGGAAATGCAGACCCTTCCATTTTTGTTTCCTGTGGACTTTGTCTGATGCCAAAGCTATGTCACCTCTTCATCAAGAGCACTTGGAAGCCCCTGGTGTGGCCTCATTGTTCAAAAGGGCAGGAGAACAAGGTGGTATATAAATAGAGAACCTTCTTGATGCTCTAAGAATCACTTTTGTATGTATATTGGGAGGAAGTGTTGGGGGAGCAAGTTTAGTCTCTTTGCGGTGGGCAAAAGCCCCAGGATATTGGCAAAAATAGCAATCATTCTGATCACACCCTTAGCAATAACCAGTATTTTCACCTCCTTGGACAGCTCTTGGCAGAAATGAGAAGTGGGTGTAATTCGGTTCCACTGTCTGACACTCTGTTCTTTACAGTGCTGCTACTCTCTCCCTGCTTACACCCTCTTCATTCCCACCTTCACTAAATCCTGCCAATCTAAAATAGATCTCTTTTCCTCCCCCTATTCCATTTGCTCTGTTTGTTTTGTTTTCACAAATTTAAAATTTTATTTGTAGAGCATCAGCCTACTATATACAGGTGCTATACTTATAATGAATTATTGAATTAATTACTGCTTACTTCCCCTGCCCTGCTTATTTCCCCAGTCTGGCTATCTCTCCTTTCTTCCTTCCTCTCCTCTCACCCATTCCCCTACCCTGAGAAATGCTAACAATATAGTGTGTATCCTTGCATACCTTCCCCTTATTCTTTTAATTATACAAGCATATCTACATGCGGATTTCTCCTCACTGTTTTACAAAATAAAAAGAGAGTTACATATTTCCATGCATTTTCTCTCCTTATTAAAAATACATAGTGGAAATATTTACAAGTCAATTGATAGAGAGCTCACTCATCCTTTTAAGTACATAATATTCGGTGTTGTTTAATAGTCTATGATACCACAATTTAGTCAATCATTTCATTATTGATGTGCATATACTTTGTTTCCAGTGCTTTTGTCCCTATAAAAAGTGCTGCAATTAAAACTCCCAATTTGCTTTTAAATACACTTCTAAATTTTAGAACAGTTTTAGATTTACAGAATTATTGCAAAGATAGTACAGAAAGTTCCTGTATGCCCTACACCCATATTCCCCTAGTATTAACATTTTCCATGACTGTGATACACTTGTTACAACTAATGAACCAATAGTGATACATCATTATTAACTAAAGTCCACATTTTATTCAGCCTTCCTCAGATTTTCCTTAATGCCCTTTTTCTGTTCCAGGATTCCATCTGGGATACCCCACCTTGCATTTGATCTTCGTGTCTCCTTAAGCTCCTTTTGGCCGTGGTGGTTTCTCAGACTCTCCTTGTTTCTGATGACCTTGACAGTTTGAGTAGTACTATTCAGATATTTTGTAGAATGTCCCTCAATTGAGATTTATTTTTTTCATGTTTATACTGGGGTAATGTGTTTTGGGGAGAAAGAACACAGAGATACAATACTATTTTCATCACATCATAACAAGGATGTGGAGTATCAGTATGCTTTTCCATTGTTGATATTGATCAGCTGGCTCAAGATAGTATTTGTCTTTCTCCACTATAAAGTTGTTCTTTCTTCACTCCCTTTTCAAATTGCCCTCTTTGGAAGAAAGTAGTTATTCACAGTCCATACATAAGGAGTGGTAGTTATGCTCCACTTCATTAAGACCAAAGTATCTACATAAAATTATTTAGAATTCTTCTGCATGAGATATTTGGTTTTTTCTCCCATTTATTTATTTATTCAATCATTTATTTATATCACAATGGACTCATGGATATTTATATTATACATTGGGTAATAATCCAATGCAATTGTATTTTCTGGGTCAAATTTATCCACCTTTGACCACTGGGAGCTCTTTCAGTTGGTACATCTGTTCCTCTGACATAATCTCCTCATTGTTTTATGTTGTTGTCTGTTTGTTTGTTTAGTATTTTCTTATATTTCAGCACTCTAAGATGTTCCAGGCTTATCTTTTTATTTTTATTTTTTTGCGGTAAAGGGGCCTCTCACTGTTGTGGTCTCTCCCGTTACGGAGCACAGGCTCCGGACGCGCAGGCTCAGCGGCCATGGCTCACGGGCCCAGCTGCTCCGCGGCTTGTGGGATCTTCCCGGACCGGGGCACGAACCCGTGTCCCCTGCATCGGCAGGCAGACTCTCAACAACTGCGCCACCAGGGAAGCCCCAGGCTTATCTTATATATTCCCTGCCCCCAGTCCTAGAGTCAGCCATTTTCCCAAGGACCCTTGATTCCTTTTAATGAAGAATGATATTAGACACCAAGATTTGGGTGCTAGGTGTGCTCTTTGCTACTGGGGAATTGTTGCTTCTAGGCCCGCTCAGCTGACAGCCTATTGTGCTTTTAAACAAAGCCTTGTAATACCTCATACACAAGGGGGATTTCCCAATGCCCCTGAAATCCTTTCCTATAGGTGGCCCCCTCTTTCAAGTATATATTAGATTGACCTTACTTGTATTTTTTGTAGATATCATCTAAGTCAGTAATTCTCACCTCACATCTAGATCAGTAGAAGAGAAAAGAGTGGTATTCCACTGAGCAGAGACTTAGATGCAAGCATAGGTGGCGACCTCTTTTATTCGTGCAGCAGGTCTTAGGGAACGATTGGGACTGATGGGGTGGGGGAAATTTTGAATATTATCCCTCATGTGTGTCTTGGTAAGGAGAAAAAATATTTGGGAATCACTGTTCTAAAGGATGCAACCGTCTTTTGTCAACTCAGAGATATAGAACTCTCTTTCAGAATGGCAAGAGAGTGACATCTATAGTGAAAAAGGCTCTGAATTTGGCAATGTCTATGTCACCTAAAATCCCAAATTTGATACTATTTTAAGGTAATTATGGAATGATTTTTCTATGCTTTATCGACCTCATTAAAAGTTACTCTATGGATTTCAGTGTGGTTAAAAATGCAGTTATGAAATATTTAGTAATATGCTCCACCCATTTAAGTCACAGCAAGAAAGGTTTACTGTTTGTGACCTTTCAGTAGCCAGTTACTCATTTTTGTGTTTTTCTTTGGCCAGTTTCAAGAGTGATTACTTGAATTTCTCAGCATGTCGGTGGGTTAGTGATAGAGGAATGGTGGAGAAGTGAGTCATATTTTGAGAGCTGTGCCAATCCAAGAATTACTGTCTACTCCCCTTTCCGCTCAAATCTTTTCAGTTGAGGCACTTAGTAGAATAAAAATGATGAGAGTAATCTTATCTGACAAAATCCCCCATATCACTTTCCCAACAACTTGGAACAAGGGGTGACTTAAGCTGTGGATGAAGATAGATGTATTCCTATAATCCTGAATTGAATTCACAGATTTTGAAAAGAGTGATTAAATATAATTGAATATCTGCAGAAACCTGTGTGTTTGGGGATGACGATGGCCAAGTGCAGAGAATCAGTCATAAGTTCAAAACTATCATGACTATTTACCTCTCCAATGAAGTAAATGGAATAAGGAACCCTCTTCTTAAACAGGAAGATAACCCAACTATTTTTGGTCTTTAGTAATCATTGAAATAAATGAGGTTCTCAAAATCTGACTGCCTTACAAACTCATTCTAAAGGGTTCTTTAATGCATTTACACAGTTCTGAGGCATGACATTTGCTTTGCTATTCATCACATTTGAGTGATTATTACTCTAGCAAAACAACATTACCAGAAGAATTGAGGGGAGTTGGAGATATTCAAAACAAGAAATGTAGTATGTATCAATAGCTAATTTTTGAATCTGTACAATGAGTACATGAGGATTCATTACATTTTTTTATTTTTGAATATATTTGAAATGTTCATAATTAAAAAGAATAAGAAATAAGTATAAGTATACTGTAATTTTGCCTGATTTTGATGGCTCTTAAATGATCCTGACTTAAAAGTGCCTATGTAGCATATATTAAACAAGTCTTATATTTCAGTCAACAGTCATGGGACTTGCTTTATGCCATATTGCAAGGAAACTTTTTACATGATCAGCACATTTAGCACAGTTGATCATCCCTTCTTTTTGATATGTCCTTTACCTGAGTTCCAGAGAATCACACCCTCCTAGTTTTCCTCTTATTTCATCAGTTATCCTTTCTGAAGTTCCTTTGCTGACCCCTCATATTCCCCCTGACCTCTTAATGTTAGAGGGCCCTTAGGGCTTGGTCCTTAGGTTTTTTCATCTCTACCCATGCTCCCTCCCTCCATAACCTGTTTATACAGTCTTATAGTTTTATATACCATCTGCACACTGGTAACTTCAATATGTATACCTTCCAGCCCAGATCTCTCTGAAGTCTTTTTTATCCAACAGACTTTTCAGCATCTCCACTTGTGTCAAAACCAATATTCCAAAACTGAACTCCTGATCTTCCTCCTATCTTATCATTGGTTCCTAGAAAGTAAACCCTGGGGCAAAAAGCTAATATGTATTAGGGAGTGTAATCCCAGAAAAACAGGAGTGAAGGAAAAGGAAAGTGAGGCAGGGAGAAGGAAAGGTATTGTGACAAACGATCCAGGAGAAGAAATGGGGAACAATTTATTTCTCAGCTCCCATCTCCCATTGTTCAAGGGGTTATTCCACAGCGTCTTAACCACCTTGAATTTTGCGGATTGCATAATCCGTGCCTTCCATACCACTGCTGGCCCAAGCCAAGGTCTCTTATCTCTCTTGTTACAATAAACTCCTAATTCGTTTCTCTGCGTTCGCACGTCTCCCTTCAATCTATTATTATTGTTATTATTATTATTATTATTATTATTATTTTTTTTTTTTTGCGGTACGCGGGCCTCTCACTGTTGTGGCCTCTCCCGTTGCGGAGCAACAGGCTCCGGACGCGCAGGCTCAGCGGCCATGGCTCACGGGTCCAGCCGCTCCGCGGCATGTGGGATCCTCCCGGACCGGGACACGAACCTGTGTCCCCTGCATCGGCAGGCGGACTCTCAACCACTGCACCACCAGGGAAGCCCCAGAGTGGTCTTTTGAAAACGTAAGTCACCTATGTCTGTGTTCTGTTCTGCTCAAGACCTCCTGATGGCTTCTCATTTCATTTGGAATAAAAGCCAAGTCCTTACTATGGCCCTGGAGGTGATCTAGTCCCTGGTACCATTCTAACTACTACTTTCCCGTTCTTATCTCTTTGGCTTACTCTACTCCAGCCACTCTGACCTCCTTGCTGTTTCTCAAACATGTCAAGTATACTCCATCCTTAGGGTTTTTTCACTGGCTCTTCCCTCTGTCTAGAATGTTTTCCTCTTCTATACTCACATGACCAACTCCCTCATTTCTTTCAATTGTATAATTTCTTCTATTCTAATCTTATCAGTGGGCCTTCCTTGACTACCTTATTTGTAATATTAAGGTTCTCTTTCACTCAGTCCCCATCTTCTGTACTGATACTTGCCTTCCTCTATTTTTTCTGTTTCCATAGCAATTATCACCTTTTATTATATATATAATATATATAACTTATGTATTATATTTATTGTTTTTATTTGTCTATTTCCCCATGCTAGAATGTAATGTTCTTAAGGACAGAGATCTTTGCCTTTTTGTTGTTGTTGTTCACTAATACATCTCAAGGGCCTAGAATAGTGTGTGGCACATAGTAGACACTCAATAAATAAATAATGAATGAATGAGCTATTTTCCAGTTAAAGTCAGGTAGCTGCCTGACAGATATAAATTATTTTTACCGTTTAAGAATATAGGACAAAGTATTGCCAGAGCTTCTGATTTTTTAAAGAAAAACTTTAAATCTGAATATTTATGTGAAATTTCTCAAATTAAAAAATTTTCAGGGCTCTCCTCCCAAAAAAGTCCCTACTCAGATTCAACCAGTGGATTCACAGTTGGCAAACTCTGAACTACTAAATTCTAACTCTAACATTAACCTAGGGAGTGATGGTATATTATAATTGTGTGACCTGTGCCTTGCTTTCCTAACCTGGAAAATGAAGATTAATTTGTTTACTCAGCTTAAGATACATTGAACACTTGTTTTAGGTGTTTCGTATGTAGCATTAAACAAAACAGATTAAAGTTCCTATTCTGTAAATTACCTTCTAGAGTGGGGGAAACATACAAATAACAAATTCACAAGACTACATTGGGTAATGTGTATGATGAGAATAAAAAAAAAAAAAAGAAGGGTCATGTTGCAGGAGTAACTGGGAGGCCATTTTTGGTTAAGTGGTCTAGAGGGCCTCCCAGAGAAAGGGACTTATCAGCTGAGACATGCATGAAAGGAAGGAACCAGCCTTGTGAAGATCTATAGGAACAGTGTTCCAGTCAGAGTGAACAGCAAGTGCAAAGGTCATGAAACAGGAACAGGCTTTTTATATTCAAGGAAGCTAAAGAAGGCCAGTCTGGATGGAGTGCAGTGAGCTGGAGGAAAATGGTACTGGATGAGGCTGGAGAGGCAGGCAGAGGCTAGATCCTTTTGCATATTGTGGTCTAGGATAAAAATTGATTTTTATTAGTAATCAGGGGCAAAGGGAGTGTTGTATTTTGTCTGTTTGTTTTAGACTGGGGAGTAACATGATCAGATTTCCACTTTAAAAAGATCACTCTGGCTGCCCTGGTGGGAAGGGACTGTAGAGAGACAAAGAAGGAGACAAAGTTTGGACGGAATTGTGTTATTTGAACAGATATGTGATGGTAAGCTTGGATTGGGGTGGTAACTTGGAGATGGGGAGAAGTGAATGCGTTCTAGATATGCACTGAAGGATGAGCACCAGGACATACTGATGCACTGGATGTGAGAAATGGGAGAAATAGTTGAGTAAAGTATGACTCAAGTGTTTCTAACTTAAGCAGTTGAGTGAATCGTGGTGCTAGTAACTGAGATAAGAGAAGGCCTGGAGAGGAGCAAGGATAACAGTGTCTACCTCAGGGAATGCTGACAAGCACTTAGCACCAATGCTGACACAGAGTAAGCACTCAACACATTATCTCTTATTTCTACTTTTACTACAACTACCATTGTTACTACTATCTATGATTTTTAGCCCTTATTATATGGCAAACACTGTGATAATCCTCAGTAACCCTATGAGGTAGGTCATATTATTGAAGGTGATAAAACTGATACTCATAGAGGTTAAAGAACTTGTCCCGTGATACACGGCTCGTAAATAATGGAGCTAAGACTTGAACCCAGGTCTACCTAGCTCATGCACATAATCAGTTTTCTCTACCGTCTTTTTGTTTATTACCTATGTTTACTATTCTTTGTAGGTACCTGTATCTGTATATCACAACAAATGAGATATGGTTAATTCCTGTTTGTAGAAAGTTCTGTGATTCCATCTGTTTTCAGGTTCCATGGTATACAGTATTGTCTGGAGATGAGGATGGAATCTACTGTTTAAAGGTGGACAACAGAAGACAGTGAAATAGAGATCCTAAATTCACGAAAAGTGAGGATCAAGTTAAAGCAGAAATTTCCAGAGTTAAAAAACCAGACTACTTGTCTTACAAAGTGTGAAACCCTTTGCAATCATTTATCAGTTTCCAAACATTATACAGAAGTGCTTAAAAGTTGTTCGCTACCAAAGAAAAGGGATGGAGGAACCTTGTTGGACGTATGTCCTTAATTGGCTTTCTTTTGTCCATTTACTCTCACTCCCAAACCTGCAAGGTATAAGATTCACGATGAATCAATTAGAGAAGCATATACATCAGTCTGTGACAAAGTACTGGAATGAATATAATCAGGTGTATAAATGCATGGCTATGTTTTTCAAGAACTTATTGCATGTAACTACTTCCCTCCATTTACCCTAAAGGTATTTCATAGAAGTAGAAAATTGAAGTGCATTCCTTCCTGAGTACAGTTTTATATTATTTTGTTTATTTTGAATAAAAGTGATATTTTTCAGCTGATATCATTTCAGGTACCTATTTTTCACTAAACAAATATTTACTGAGCACCTATTCTATAAAAGCTACCAAAAAAGGCAAAATCAAATGACAGGGCTCCTGCCTCCTAACAAATTTAAAGGGGAATTAGGACATATATACAAATTACAAGCAAACAAGTATAACTTAAGTAAAAGAGAGGATCTCATATGGCTCATCAGAGAATTGTATCCTAGGAAACAGTCCAGCAAATAAACATAATTTTAAAAGTTTGAATATTTAGGTATTTAATGTAGTCCTTTGAAAAACATCAAGGGGAAACCAGTCTGTATCCCCCACCCGGCAACATTTGAAATCATCTTTTCCCATTACTTTCATGCTCAATATTTATTACATGAGGCAGCTGCCCAGAAGCCTCTCTCATCACTCCTCATTCTCATTCCCAACTAAAAAACTCACCCTGGAATGCATCCCCTGCAAGTTTTTCCTCTTTTTGTCCTTTTTCGTCTTCTGTCACTTCTTTTTTTTCCTTGCAAGTAGTTCTTGTTCCCCGTTCTAATATAATTTAATTAAACTAGCATTACTCCTTGCAGTTTTTCAGCTTTCTTCCCTACACCTATTCTGCACATTGAAAGCCCAGATACTGATCTGGCACACCAAGAATCTCCATAGAAGTTGCTGAATTTGGAGAGACCCCTGCAGCCAAAAAGAGGATTATCTCTGGAGGGGAAGGGGAAAACTGCCAATGCTAACTTCCTGTCTTTTATTCCATCACACATGAGAGGAAGTGAAAAGTGCTGTAAGAAAGATGGAGATAAAGTAGTAGTAGACAGTAAGGAAAAATAGCTTTTGACTTATAGAATCATGGTGTTTGAGATGGTTCTTGATGATCTAAACAGGTGGCAATAGTAGAGGAATTACCAGGCAGATGAAGCAGTGTTCAAGAGCAAGGATGCAGTAAAACATGGGTTATGTCCAGAGGAAAACAGGGAGGTCAGTGTGGCTGGAACCTGCATTTATCAAGGCATTTTTTTCTAAATATGAACATAACAATAACTAACCCTTGCTTTATAGAGGTTTCAGATATATTTTTGGAATGTGAGACTTTAACACATCGACCAATTCTTAGAAAATAAGATAAAGGACAGAACTAATGAGCACCTTAACATGCAGTCAGATAATAATGCATGTTTTTAACAGGTGATGTTTCCATGGAGAAAATGGAATATTTAAAGGGAGTAAATTCCCTTCTATGACTCTACCCTTAATAACAAAGGAGATGCTGCTGACCTCAGCATTATCAGTCAGAACATGCACTCCAACTAGTTTTCTCAGGGATGGGAATGAATTCATATGGAGCCATCCCCACTCTCTTGCCACTCTGAAGAATGATCCACCTTGGCAAGATAGCTGGTTAAGGTTCAGTGGGTACAGTCTCTATGGCTATGAAACGGAGAAAAGCCAAGTAGGATGGTGATGTGTAGTTCCACTCCAGGGCCTTGATCTCAGTAAAACAAGACACAGATTAACATGAATCTACACACACTCATTTCCAGACTGGATCATACTCTTCAATATTAAGGCAATATAGAGATGCCATATGCATTTTTTATTTTTCAGCCCCATTACCCTGCCCCCTCCCAACACCTTTCTCTGACTCCCTGTAAAGGAGAGCAGTCCCTCTCGCCTTCCTCCCTCCCTCCCTCCCTTTCTTTCCTTTGGTCTATCTCTTCCATTTTAACTGGGTCTAAAACTTACCCCTGGACTACCCCCTCACACAGTTTCTACACGCATAGAGCAGGCTTTCCATACATGTGGGTTACTGACTTACTGGCTGTAGCCCTCAGATCATTAGGGTCTACGGATTTTTAATTTGGTCGCATGAAATCTTTTCTTTTCTAATATGTTAAATTTTACCAATAGAAACAGCAGGAAGGCACTTATTATGAGATGACAGTGCAAAGAATAATGCTGGGAACATCAGTATTTTATAGCATGGTGCAATGTCACAGAAAATTCTAAATTTTAAGGCATTTAGGGAAATTTCTTATTATGTAGTTTTGTTGTATTATATAAACACTCTGGCAAACTTTCGACTTTGATTCCACATGACATAAAACAAACATTGAAAAGCATTGTTGTTTCTAAATAAAATATGACTTATTTTTACTTTCCATTGTTTTAGAGACAGGTGTAGCCATGTTTGACTGCCCAGTGTGTGGACAGGTCATTTGAAAGAGAGTGGTCAACAGAAACACCTTCGCTATTCATTCCCTTTCACTACTTTGTCATTATCTCAAGCCCAGAGAGGCTCACTACCATTTTTCTAGATATAAAATCAATGACTTTGACCAAACTATTGGCACCTATGAAATTTCCATTCCCTTCACTTGCCCACTGAAGCTGGGTCTTTCTTCCAGCAACATCGTTTTTACAGCTGTCTTACTCTTGAGCTGCTCATCTATGCATGCAAGCACAAGGGCTCAAAGTCCAAGTCATATCACCTCTGTTGGATCTGTTGAGGATATTTAGTGGTAGAAGTGGAATTAACTTTATTAACTCCTTTCCTCTGGACGTACGGAGGGAAAAAAAAAAAACCTTTATATTGGGTGTGATACACAAAATCATTAAAATGTCAGTATCTTCCCTTAATCCTATCAAACCCAAATCCAAACAAACCGAATCATTTACTGAAAAAAAAAAGTTATGAAAACAGTCTGTAACATAGAGATTTGTGTCTGGCGCCCCTTCTGGAACTACTCACCTTCCTTTCCAGTGCCCCCTCCTAGGCTCTTGTTGCAGTGCCCTTTGGTTTCCTTTCATTTGGGCCCAACTGGGCCCTCTGTGCAACCAGATGATTTTTTCTTTCCCCTTCCCCATTCCCCACTTATGGAAGTTATTCCTAAACGTGCCATTGTCCAGAAGCCCCCACCCTGACCTTTCCTTACTCACTCTCAGATCCCTAGTCTAAGGGACACACAGGCAGGAGCCCTCTTGGTTTCTCATCCCTTCGCGTCAGAGATCAGTGTCTGCTCTCTTCTCGTCCTGTCCCAAAGGAAGAGGTGGCCTTTCTAAATCTACCCAAGCCAGCAAATTAATTCTTCTTGTTTTTTGTATATTTGTAAACATTTAATTGTTTTACTTTCCTAACAAAGAAGTATATAAAGAAGTAAGAACCCTCTATCCTACTGCCCCTACCCTACTCCATTTTTCTGGAAAAAAAAGTTTTTTTCCAGAACATTTCTATGCTTACATAAATCCATATATATATGTGTGTGTGTGTGTGTCTGTGTGTGTGTGTGTGTGTGTGTGTGTGTGTATCACATACACGCACAGAATAATGAATAATGTGGGGAGAGATTTTGTTTCACAAAAAAAACACAATTGGCCATCATATTTGTTTTCATTGAACAGTGCAGTGGACATGCCTCCAATACAGTATGCAGGATCTACTTCATTCTTTTACATATTTCTTGTGTTTTCAAGATTTCTGCAGCTATCTCCTTCCCTATGGCCCAAGTTTCTCCCATATTCAAAAGTACTCTCTCTCTCTCAGTCTTGTACCCTACTTCACTCCTTCCCTTCACAGTCAAAGGTCCCTGAAGAAGAGCCCCCTTTCACTGAGCACTTCCTCACTTTCACTCACTCCTCAGTCTTTGCACTTAGGCTTCTGCCATCTTCGGCCCCCCCACTCCCCTGATCTGCTCAAAGATCAGACATGGCCAGACCCAGTGAACACTTTTCACCTCCCATCTTAGCGCCCCACCCCCTGCAGTCCTTAGCACTGCTGAACACACTCCCCTTGCAACTCTCTTCCCCCTGTCTCGACTACTCCTAAGTATTTCACTGTCTCCATGGTTCCCAATTAGGGGCGATTCTGCCCTCCAGTGGACATGTGACAACACGTGGAGACATTTTTGGTTGTCACGATTTTCTGGGGGTGTGGGGTGTGCTACTGGCATCTAGTGGGTAGAGGCCAGGGATTCTGCCAAACATCCTACAATTCACAGGACAGCCTCTGGAAATCTAGCCCCAACTGTCAGGAGTGCTGAAGCTGTGAAATCCTACTCTATAGGGACATAAATAAGCCCAAGGTTTCTGTCAAGTGCAGGCCCTTTAATAACTAGCTAGAGATCTGGCTCCAAATCCTGATAATGATTATGCATATCTGCCCCCAAAGGAGAAAACTCAGAGTCACATCCAGCTGCTGCAGAAATATCCCAGAGTTAGAGTTAGGGTCAGGGCCATGAAAGCTTCAGTACCTAGGTTCACAGTCCCCAGTTAATGTTCAGGGCTCCTCCAGTTGTGTCTCAGTCTGGTCCAGGTATGACTCCTCAACATGTTTCCACCTGTGGGCTAAACCATACATTTAGCCCCCATCAACACAGCTTAGTCATCAGAGGGGGAGATGCAGACCATCCTCCCCCTCCCCCTTTCACCCTCTCCCTCTGAAAATTGATTTCACATCGGGGTATGTTCTATTCTACATTTCTGAATTCACAAGGAGCTTTGTAGCCAGATTCCTCTCCCACTGTTATCCTGGTGATGGGAGAGAGAAAATCTCAGGATGGCAAAATACTGTGGTCAGTGGTCTAGACCAGCAAACCCTCCAGGCACTGTCAAGTTGCTGACTAGCCTCCTTGGCAGTGACACAAGTTCCCTGTTCAGATCTGTCCCCAGTTCTGCCCACTGGGGACTGGGGAGGATTCTCCTGTCATGGGGCTGAAAAACTATAGTAGTCCTCGTCTGCAGCTGGTGCTGGCGTCCTCTGTATGCAGCCCTGAAGGATTCCTTTAGGGGTGGCCCTGTTGTAAGTCCGGGGTTGACCCCAGGCCTGTTTTGATTGTTTCTCATGATATAACTCGCCCAGAACATGAATGAGCTTCCTGTCCAGTTCATTGCTGGAGACTTGTGATGCAGGAATCCCCACTACCCATCACTCCCTGATGCACCTCCCCTGCCAGTTCTGACATTTTCTTTGATGGTTTGTGGTTTGCAACTGCTCTTCTGGTGTAAATTTCTGGCTTGGCAATAATCTGGTTGCCCAGAACAAGAACCCTGTGAAGTTAGCTTAAAGAAAAAAGGATCTGTGTAAAGTGGATTTTCACTCAGCACAACTGCAGGAAGTGAAAAGTGGTCGGGCTGCCACTCTGCACGTCTGGGGTCATGGGATCAACTCCTCTCTGCTTCTCTGTCTCTCTGCTCCCTGGGGCCTCAGACTGTGATTCCCTAAAGGGCACTGGGCCTTTGTAGAGCACACGGTTCTGTTCCCCCACAGCCAAGGCCAGGCCTCAGCTGTGGCCTCGGTGTCCATGACCCCGACCTTGCCCCCGACTCCCAGTGCCCCACTGCTTCATTGCCCAACACCACCCTGGCTATGAAATCTGCCCCACTGCTTCATTGCCCGACACCATCCTGGCTATGAACTCTGCCCCTCTGTTCAGATTCTCTAGTGTGAGGATCTGTTTGGCTCAGGATGGGTCAAATGTCCACTCGTGCTCCAGTCATCTACAGTCTAGTTTCAGGGGTGGGAGGGGAAGCAGAGACAAGGGTGTTATATACTGTCTGCCCAGGTCCACCAGATGCTAGAGTTGGGGAGAGGCACACACAGAAGAGGCAGTAGTTCTGGGGTGTCGAGTACTAGTGCTCTGGAACACAAAGACGGTCATCAGAACACGTCTGTCTCTCTAGGTCTCTCTCTCCGTAAGCCCCCAATCTACAACTTCCCCAGCCACCACCCCATACCCTACTTTCCACCCCATTTCCCCTCCTCTCTCACAGCTCCCTTGCCGCATTCACCCACCCACCCACCCTCCCTTTCCTTCCACTCTTCCCAAGCCCTCCCCCACCCCTCCCCCTCCCTCTGAAAATAGATTTCCCATCAGGGTACATTTCTATTCTGTTTCACATTTCTGAATTCAAGGGTTTTATAGCCAGATTCCCCTCCCACAGTGGAAGCAAGTTTTGTCCCCTGGCCTTTGAAGTACTGGAGGTCTCCCCTGCTGGTGGCGATCAGAGTCCCTCCTGTCTCTTTGTGGTTCTTGAGGGCCCATTCCCTGGCCCCCCACATCAGACCACAAGCTAGAATCAGAGGGCCCCCAGCAGGGAGACGTCTGAGATGGAACTCCTGCTGTGAACGGCGCTGCTGGTGGGGAGGACGTGGGTGCGTCTGGGAAGGGGAATAAGGGGCGTGAGTGTGAGGATGGGAATGAGGCAGGGAGCTGGACAGGAGGGGGTTCCTATGAGGCTGTGGACCTGGACTTTGCTATCCCAGATAAAAAAAGCATGGCTGTGTCCACGGACCTGAGATCTCCCTCCCTCTGCCCACCAGAGGTGTAAATTTTCTGGTTCCCAACTCCGAGAAGCTGCATAAGGTCTCCACGCAGCTCCTCTGCTCCCTCGGCAGCTTCTGACCCTTCCACGTCCTTCTGTCTTCCTCCTCCTCCTGTGGCTCCAGAAGTGGCTGCAGTAGGAGCAGTGGCCTCTGCCTCTTCTTCCTCCTCACCTGCTCCTTCTGTCCCGTCCCACTGGCAGTGGCCAGGCCTGGTCCCTTTGCAACCGACTCCTGGAGAGAAGTGAGCAGATCTGAGACCTGTTCTGGGGGTGGGGCGGCAAACAGGACTGGGGTGGGGGGCGGGCCCGGGACTGAGGGCAGGTCTGGGGGGACGGGCCAGGGACCAAGTCAGAGTAACATGGGACTGTTCCAACTTCCAGAAACAGTGGGGGGTGGGAGGGGTGCATGAGGAAGATTCCCGAAACCCCCAGGACATAAGAGAAGCCCCTACACTGTTGAAAGTCTTTGAAGGTGGGAAGAAACAGGAGTGGTCAGAAAAGATTCAGAGCCAAGAATGTGAAGTCCTTGTAATCAAGTACAAAAAGTCTCAAACACCCTCCCACCACCACCACCACCATAATGGTTTTACCACTCAGGGGGCCCTCCCCTCCTAGAGATGGAATGTTCTAGAACAGGAAACAGCCCCAATCTCTCAGTAGCCTCTGGCGCCCCCCCTTGCTAGGAAGGTTCTGTAGGTCCTGTTCTAGACACAGCCAGATTCTGATACTTGGTCAGGAAACTTTCTTTAAAGGGCCATATAGTAATTATTTGAGACTTTGTAAGCAAAAGACCTCGTCCCAACTACTTGTAGCACAAAAGCAATCATAAGCAATACTTGAAGAAGTAGCTATGTTCCAGCAAATTTTTATTTATAGAAACAGACAACTGGTAGGATTTGGCCTGTAGTTTGCTAACTCCTGCTCTAGACTCATATTTCCTGTGTGTCCCATAGATATCCCAAATTCAAATGTTCATAAGTCAACCTTTTCCCCAAGAAATGATTTTACTCCTATATCCCTGTGTTGTTCAGTATAGAAATCTCAAAATCACCAAGACTACCTCCCTTTAATAACAATCAAATCAGTCACCAAGTCTTATTGCTAATACCTAAGGAACTTTTTTTGACATCCATTCCCATTTAGGGAATGCCCCTGTTGCTTTATAAATTATCTCCCTGACTTTAATCTCTTTCTAATTCCTAATATCCTCCTAACCTTTCCTATGATCACATTACTCTCAAGCTTAAAAAAAAATTTGATGGCTTCATGTGACAAATTACTTGGCTTGATGTTAGGTCTCATCTCAGGCTAGCTGTCTCTATTTTCTTCTCACCCCTTATTTATGTACCCAAGGGACTAGCCATGCAGAGACACTTGTGGGTTTTAATTTATTTTTCCATCTGAAAAATCAGACATTCATTATTTGTTATATGAACATTATATTCTGTTCTATGAACTAGTTTGAAAAAGACAACATTTATTCTTTAAGGGTTTATATCAGATAGTGACAGAGGAAAAAAATGATAAATCAGGCATTAAAGTATTACATAAGAAGGTGGTTAAGTACCAGAGGTATAAATCCCACTGTTTTAGCTCTCTTTAAACATGTTATCATGTGATTTCTTTCCATTTCAATTTTTGTATTTTAATTATCAGACCTTAGTGGGAAGGGTTCATGTTTTCCCTTGTTCTCGAGGGACTTCTGCAGAAAGAGCATTCAAAACCCTACACCTTCAGGAAAGCAAAGATCACCTAGTTTTAATTTTTTACTTCTGTATTATCAATGCTATCCAATTTTTTGAAAATAAATTTTTAGATCAAAAAAAAAACATAATGTAGAAATTGGAATGGTGAGGAAAGGGGAGATACTGGAGTCAGGGAGACCCATTAGGGGGATGCCACAGTAATTCAAAACGTAAACTAAGGGCAGTGGAATTTGGGATGGAGTGGTACATGAACAGAGCTTTTTGCTAGGTAGAATTCATGGGAATGCCAGAGAGGGGCAGGGATGAGAGAATGAGTAGGGTAATTCCCAGGTTTCTACTATAAGGAACTACGTTGATAGTGATGCTGTATACTTATATGGAGAATGAAGGAGAAACTGTGGTGGGTTCAACCTTTAGACGTACGGAGACTGTGGCACATGCCAGTTGAGATACCCTATAGGCAGTTAGATGTGTGAGTCTAGACCTTAGGAGAGACATCAGGGCTGGAGATGTAGTATTGAGAAGTGGAAGCTGGATTTGAAGCAGTGGTTAAAATAACCCAGGGAGAGGATATAGAACAAGAAAAACAGAGTGCCTAGGACAGATCCCTAGCTTTCCTCCCTTGACCTCTTCCTTTCTGCCACTGTCCACTCTCATCGACAGTTTTATAGCTTACCTGTTTACTTCTTTGCCGTCCCTTCTTCTAGCCTCAGAACATCTTTTGCCCTACCTTTTTTATTCCTTCTATAACACTTTAAATGTGAACTTCAGCTTGTGATCACTTGCCTCTGTATGCTACCATCCTTCCACTTCTGCTTATAAACACTTTTAGGAAATAAAAGATAAATAATTTCTTTTGGCCAAAGGATTGGAGGAGGGAGAAAATGAAGACAGGGAAACCTGTTAAGATCCTACTTTAGTAGTACAGGCAAGACACTATTAGGGCTTGAACTGTGGCAGGACCTAGGTGAAATATCAGATAAGGAGAGAATTTTGAAATAGAATTAGCGAAACTTGTTAGCCAATTGTATAAGGGAGATAAGTATGGAGAGGTGGAGTGGAGATGACTTTGAGGCATCTGACTTGAGCAACTAGGTAGTGATGCCTCTAATCATGATAGATAATACAGGAGGAATAACAGACTGTAGGGAAGAGGTACTAAGTTCAGTTTGGGACTGATAAGTGCTTTCATGACAGTAATATGGAATCATAGTTAGATGGATGTACTAGGCTGGATCTTAAGAGAGAGGATAGAGCTAGAGAAAAATATTATACATTTGGATGTCTTCAGCACTTAGTTTGTGGTTGGAATCTAGTGCTTGAACAAAATTTCTGGAGATGAAGTTTGGAGGGAGAGAAGAAAAACACAAATAAGCAAGCAAACAAAACAGAGGCAGGAAACCTGAGGCCTAGGGGAAGATGGCTAACATTCTGGAGATAGCTCAGGGAAGAAAAGCCAACAGTAGAGTTATAAGGAGTGGTCAGAGAAGTAGACAATCCTAAGTGAGAGATATCTTAGAAGTAACAAGAGATTTAGAAAGTTGAAGGAGAGTTACAAGTTTCAAACTATGCATGGAGGTAAGATAGGCTGAGGGTACACAAGAGGTCATTAGATTTGGCTAGTAAGATGTCCTTGAGTCTAATTATAGAAATTCAAAAGAATTATGGGGAAGAAACCAAATGTTAGTGGGTCATAGAGTGAAGTTATAGCAGCATGCAGAAATTTTGAATGTTTACCAGTCTTTTAAGACCTCTGACAGTGACAGTTATGGTGGGTAGGCAGGGATCAGAGAATAGATCATGGAGGCATAGGATATGACAGCTTAGTTGCTAAGACAACTAACTTATATAATTGTCAACACAAAGATAGAGAGAATATTCTGGCTACTGTATGAGGAGCAAGATAACCACATATAAAGGAAGCTCGGTGCTTTTGAAGTATTTGCAATATAACTTGGACGATAAAGCAAAACTTTTGTGAATATTATAAGAATAATTATAAAACTACTTTTTGACAGATACAAAAATATTAGTGTAATCTAAATAGGAAGCAGTGAAGAAGTAAGAAATACAGTTGACCTTTGAACAACATGGGTTTGAACTGCATGGGTCCACATAGGTGCCAGTTTTTCTCAATAGTAAATACTACAGTATTACACAATCCACAGTTGGTTGAATCATGGATGCAGAACCACAGATGGAGGAACCATTTATATGGAGGGCCAACTATAAGTTATATGTGGATTTATGATTGCACAGAGCATTGGCACCCCTAACCTCCTCACTGTTCCACTGTAGTTATAGTCAGTGAAAAATTGTCTTCAACCAAACAATAAATCAGGGGTCACTCGTAACATGTTGTGGGTTATGATAGTGGCGGGGAATCTTTTGAATTTCCCTTGATTATTCCCTTACCTTTACCCACATGTCGGTCAGCCACTGGCAACAGATTTTTAACTAGTTACCCACACCCCTAGGTGGCAGATTGCAATTGCTTTCCTTGAGAATGGTGACGAACTTGCCACAGGAAAGATCCAAAATTCTCAGTTATCTATGAGTGGGTTATTTTACACACACACACACACACACACACACACACACACACACGCACACGCACACACACACACAGGCAATATTTTTCTTGAGTAGGTATCTGACTTAACTACTCCACCCCCAGATAAATTATAGGTTTTTTTGAATTCAGGGTGAATGATATTTTGATAACAAATTTTATCTTGAGCCAGTAGTTTTTAGAATATATATAATTTCTATTGTAACCTGGTCCATTGGCTACTCTTTCTTTAAACCACAAAACAAAACATCTAGATTTACTTTACAGTTTGGTTTGGGAGTCAGTGGATAATGTATTAATTATACAGTGGTGATGATGTAAGAGGGGGTTACTTTCTATGGAGCACTTACCACATGTCAGGTACTGTGCTAAGAGCTTTAAATTAACTCATTGTTGAGAGACAATTCCCTATGGATCTCTTGCATTTCTGCATGGCTTATGCACAGAGGCACTGTCCCTTGTCCCAGATTATCTTTTCAGGGATGTATGTATAGAGAACAGTCATAAAAGGTAGAAATTGCGCCTCCCATCAGAGCAAATGACAGTTTTGCTTGCAGCCTTGGAAAATATAGATAGTATCTCCCTCTGAAGCAAAAGGCAGGCATGCCTGTGTCCCATTATTAAAGAGTTGTGCCTCCTAAGCTTGGGATTCCTGTCCTGTAATGCAGCCTACTGCTTGTGCTGGTGTCATCTGGCCCTCTTTGTATTGCCTTGTGGGAACTGGGTTTGGGGAAGCAAAACAAATGCTGATATTCTGGCTATTTCTATTGCTGTGAATAATTAACTGTCCATTGTTTCTGACCCAAGAGTCTCTTGTCTTCTACCAACACCCATGAAAATTAGAAGTATGGTAAAAATCTCAGACCCTACATGTTTTTTAACACTTGTGTAACAAAACAACTCTATTAGGATAACTTTTATTATTCACATTTTACATATACAAAAATGAAGCTCAGTGACCTGTCTAAAGATCCATGGTTAGGGCATGATAGAGTAGGGATTTGAAACGAAGCCTCTCTGACCGTAGTGGCCACATTCCCAAGCAGTGAGAATTCTCAAGTCCAGTTCAGTTCAAGTCCCTGGGTTGACCTTTTCTTGGACTGCATCAAGAACCATTAAGAAATTATGTTTGAATAGTCCTGGGTTGGAGATTATCAATGTCATTCCAAAGGCTGAGTGTTCATTTCAGCAGGGGAGAAGTTAATAAAGTATTCCCTGTTCACACCTCCAATGAATCCTTGTTTGTTTATTAACTGTGTTTCTGCCTAATGGAACGAATGTACATAAATTCAAACCTATTATATTGACATTATTATAGACTAGAGATATCACCCATGAAAGATAACATTGTTTATTAAAAAACAAACAAAAAACACAAAAATCCCTGAACTCTTCACAACTATAAATAAGGTTATTTGCTTATAGACTGAAAAGTAGAAAAGTGACATTTTCAAAAGATCTTGTATTCCCTCAACTTATTATAGCACAGATATTTTTTGTTATTGTGTTAAGTTTACATCTGCTTTTTTTAATATACCCAATCAGCATGGCACATAGAAGTTTCTCAAAAATGTCATTTGAATTCATCTAAAAGGTTGTGGCTCTTCATAAAATGATAATATTAAGAAATTGGTCAGAGCTTTGGCCCTCTTGGTCTTTTCTTGAAAAAAGACTTTATTTTTCAGAGAAGTTTTAGGTTCATGATAAAATTGAGAGGAAGATACAGAGATTTCCCATATACCTCCTGCCCACATACATGCATACACCATTATCAACATCTCTCATCAGAGTGGAACATTTGTTACAATTGATTAACCTACATTGGCACATCATTATCACCCGAAGTCCATAGTTTTCATTGTGGTTCACTCTTGGCATTGTACATTCTATGGGATTGGACAAATGTATAGTGACATGTATCTACAGTTATAGTATCATAACGAGTATTTTCACTACCCTAAAAATCCTCAGTACCCTACCTATTCATACCTCCCCCCAAATCTTGGCAACCACTGATCTTTTATTGTCTCCATAGATTTGCCTTTTCTACAAGGTCACATAGTTGGAATCCTGCAGTATGTAGCCTTTATAGAGTGCCTTTTTTTTTCTTTCTTAGTAACATGTATTTAAGGTTCCTCCATATCTTTCCTGGCCTGATAGCTCATTTCTTTTTAGCACTAAATAATATGCCATTGTCTTAGATGTACCACAGTTTATCCATTCACCTAACTGAAAGACATCTTGGTTGCTTCTAAGTTTTGGTAATTATGAACAAAACTGCTATAAATGTCTATGTGCAGGTTTTTGTGTGGACATAATTTCTTTACTCCTTTGGATGGATACCAAAGAACATGAATACTAAATCACATGGTAAGAGTATGTTTCGTTTTGTAAGAAACTGTCAAACTATCTTGCAAAGTGGCTGTACCATTTTGCATTCCTACCATTAATGAATGAGTGTTCCTGTTGATCTGCATCCTCACCAGCATTTGGTGATGTCACTTGTTCTGGATTTTGGCCATTCTGGTAGGTGTGCAATAGTATCTCATTGCTTTAATTTGCATTTTCCTGATGACATATGATGTACATCTTTCCAAATGCTTATTTGCCATCTGTGTACCTCCTTTGGTGAGGTGTCTGTTAAGGTCTTTGGCTCATTTTTATGTCGGGTTATTTTCTTATTGTTAAGTTTTAAGAATTCTTTGTGTATTTGGGATAACTTTATTAGATGTGTCTTTGGCAAATATTTTCTCCCAGTCTGTGGCTTGTTTTCTAATTCTTTTGATACTGTTTTTGGTAGAGCAGAAGTTTTTCATTTTAATGAAGTTCAGCTTATCAATTATTTCTTTCATGGATCATGCCTTTGGTGTTGTAATTTAAAAAAATTATTGCCATATCCAATGTCATCTAGGTTTTCTTCTATGTTGTCTTCTAGGAGTTTTATAGTTTTGCATTTTATGTTTAGGTCTGTGACCCATGCTGAGTTACTTTTAGTGATGGGCATAAGGATCTGTGTCTAGATTCATTTTTTTTTTGCATGTGGATGTGCAGTTGTTCCAGTACCATTTGTTGCAAAGACTGTCTTTGCTCCATTGTATTGCCTTTGCTTCTTCGCCAAAGATCAGTTGAGGGCTTCCCTGGTGGTTCAGTGGTTAAGAATCCTCCTGCCAATGCAGGGGACACGGGTTCGAGCCCTGGTCCGGGAAGATCCCACATGCTGCGGAGCAACCAAGCCCATGTGCCACAACTACTGAGCCTGAGCTCTAGAGCCCACGAGTCACAACTACTGAAGCCCATGAGCTTAGAGCCCATGCTCCACAACAAGAGAAGCCACTGTAACGAGAAGCCCGTGCACTGCAAGGAAGTGTAGCCCCCACTTGCTGCAACTAGAGAAAGTGTAGCCCCCATGCAGCAAAGAAGACCCAACGCAGCCAAAAATAAAATAAATATTTTTTTTAAAAATGAAGGCAAAGGAAAGATTTCTCAGATTAAAAAAAAATAGGGAGGGTGGGAGGGAGGGAGACGCAAGAGGGAAGAGATATGGGAACATATGTATATATATAACTGATTCATTTTGTTGTAAAGCAGAAACTAACACACCATTGTAAAGCAACTCCAATAAAGATGTTTAAAAAAAAAGATCAGTTGACTATATTTATGTGGATTTATTTCCAGGCTCAACATTCTATTCCATTGATCTATTTGTCTATTATTTTCCCATTATCACAATGCCTTAATTACTATAGCTTGATAGTAGACCTTGACGTCAGGTAGTGTCAGTCCTCCAGCTTTGTTCTTCTCAGTATTGTAGTTATCATCATCTAGATCTTGTAAATATTTTGTTAGATATATATCTATGTGTTTCATTTAGGGTTTTCTAAAATATAAATGGTATTGTGATTTTAATTTCAAATTTAAAACTTGTTCATTTCTGACATATAGGAAAGCAATTGACTTTTGTGTATTAACCTTATATCCTGCAACCTTGCTATAAATGCTTATTAGTTCCAGGCATTTTTTGTCAGTTCTTTCAGATTTTCTACATAGAAAATCATGTAATCTATGAATTTTCATGTCTACTGAATTAACTAGGACTTCCAGTATAACGTTGAAAAAGAGTAGTGAGAGAGGACATACTGCCTTATTCCTGGTCATTGTCGGAAAGCTTCTAGTTTCTCACCCTAAATATGTTAGCTGTAGGGTTTTTTGTAGATATTCTTTATCAAGTTGAGGAATTTCCCCTCTAGTCCTAGTTTACTGAGAGTTTTTATTATGAATGCGTTTTGGATTTTGTCAAATGCTTTTTCTGTGTCTACTGATCTGATCATGTGATTTTTTCTACTTTAGCTTGTTGATATGATGGATTACATTAATTGCTTTTTGAATGTCAAACCAGGATAAATCTCACTTGGTTGTGGTGTATAATTCTTTTTATACATTATTGGATTTGATTTGCTAACATTTTGTTGAGTATTTTGCATCTATGTTCATGAGAAATATTGGTCTGCAGTTTTCTTTTAATGTCTTTGGTTTGGGTATTAGGGTAATGATGGCCTCATAGAATGAGTTAGAAAGTATTCCTTCTGCTTCTATCTTCTGAAAGAGATTATAGAGAATTGATATAATTTCTTTCTTAAATATTTGATAGAATTTACCAGTGAATCTATCTGGGCCTGGTGCTTTCTGTTTTGGAAGGTTATTAATTATCTATTCAATTACTTTAATAGCTATACGTCTATTCATATTGTCTGATTCTTCTTGTATGAGTTTTGGCAGATTCTGCCTTTCAAAAAATTGGTCCATTTCATCTAGGTTATCAGATTTGTGGGCATAGAGCTGTTCACAATATTCCTATGTTATCCTTTTAGTATTCATGGGATTTGTATGTCCCCTCTTTTATTTCTGATATTAGTAATTTATATCCTCCCCCATTTTTTCTCCTCTTGGTCTTTTAAAGTATTAACATTTCATGTTTGCAGTTATATGTACTTATTTCTGCACTCATCTGAAAGTCTCCTTTTCCACACAAATATGTTTTTCAGTAAAATCTTCTTATTTTATAATGATTCTCAAGAAATGGAATTCACCAAAGGGCCTAATATCCTGTTTGTTTATTCATTTGTTTCCCTTCCCTGAATTGGTATAATATCAGTTCATAGTTCTTTTGGTTTGAGGACAATATCATCCAGTAATGGTAGATTGATTAATTGATAGTTATGCATAGTGGTCAATTCACATTTCAAAAATATCAGAAAACAAACTTGGTTTTAGTTTACTAACCATTAGATAGTTCTGTGATTTTCAAGGAAAGTATTTTGAAATGAAGATAAGACAGTTGAAGGAACCATTTAGAAAAGTTTCAACTATATCCTGACACATTTTTTCTGGGCTTCTGCTTTTAGATATGAAAGAATTCCCTAATTTATTTAGTTTATTTTCAGTAGGCTAACCCTGGTGATACAGCAAATGCACTTAAACTCATATTTTGAAATACAACTTTAGATTTTATAATATTAGCATGTTTTATAAATGGGAATTGGAAAGGGGCATCTGTATTTCTCATGTATGTTTTAAATCCTAGGTCTCACTTTTCCCCTTAGGAAACCCAAGATGATCAACATTGTCCCTTAGAAATATTTCTGCAAAAAAAGTGTATAAATTATGACCTAAAGTAGCTAACATTAAACCTTTGGAATAGAAAGCAAGGTTTATTTACAAATTTGAAAATTCTGTGCTGTGCATTTTAATAACAGTGTTCTTTAAGTGTTATCTGTACACATCTGCATTTCTTTCTGTGAGCATCCCCAAGTTGGTGTGGATAACCATGAGTTAGTTCAGCTGATAACACCAAGTTCTGAGAGTGGCCAGGGGCTAACAGCCAGAACCTTGGTTCTAAGCCACTGACCAGCTATATGATCTTGACTAAGTTATTTATCCTCTCTGTGTCTCTGTTTTACTCCTATACAAAATGTAGATGATACTTACCGTGCACCTTTTCCTGGATTATTGCCAGAATTAAGTAAGACAAGAGATATGGAAATACTTGAAAGATTACAAATGTATACAATTGTAAGGCATTGCTGCAACATCATTGTGAAGGCCCTTTGCTCATGTTGAGCCTGAATGTGCTCCTTGTCCCCCTCAGGATGTGAAGGGAGGACAGAAAAAAGTACAATTCCCATTCTTGCACACTCGTCAGTCTGCCTCCTCAAACTTGCACAGCTCTAATTGTACCTAATGAAAGAAAAGTAACATTTTTAGGTCCCAGTTGCAGGAAACATTTTAAATAGAACTGGCCTGCGGCATTTTTCAAAGTAAAATCTATATAATGCAAGATTATTAACAGGAACTGTGCCAGGGCTGGATTACACAACTAATCAAAATCAATCTGAGTCTCAGACTGTCAGGCATCCTTGATCACACCTTCCCCAAGTCAGCAATGGAAACAACAGGACTCACACCAGGCCTTGTCTTGAGTTCCAGAGAATTTGGTCGTCATCAAGGACTTCATACTAGGGCTTGCTCATGGGGTAACAAGCAATCTGTCAGCAGGCTTTTACATGGTAAAGACCAGAGCAAGAGTGAATTCATGCAGAGCCCTGGTCAAGATTGTTTGTGGATAAGGGTTAGAGAATATTTCCTCCTTCAACCTATCAGCCATTTCCAGGGTGGGTTCCCTGCCCTCATCCTCATCCCAAGTTAATGAAAGTGCTGCTGGCATGACCTACATAGTGTATACTTTGGGCATTTTGGAGAGGGAACACGAAAACTTGCCTAGGGGTCTGGGCTTTATTATAGAAGGTGTTTGTCTAAGAAACTTGCAAAAGGCTTAGTGGAACTCTAACAATTCGACCTCCAAAGTTCTGGCCTTTGCCTAGTAGCTGGTATTCACAGTACCTGGAAGTTCCTTCTTGCCTTAGTTGCTTTCTCTTGATTAACTTCTTTTTGTGCCTAGGTCAGTATATCTTTTTGATCCTTTCAGACCTTCATGGCACACTGGTACTAGGCCTTTTGCCTAACTGACCTCTTCTAGACTCTTCTCTCAAGTGGCACCCCAGGCCAGTGGCATATCTTAACCCATCACTGCCAATGTATTGTTTTTATTATACTGATGATTGTTCACAATTACTACATCACATATAAATTATAATTATTAATTTATCAACAATATATGTAGGAACTAATACAAGCGGTAAAAAACAAAACAAAACAAAAAAAAACAATTCTAATGGCAGTCTATTAAATATTTACTATGGGTCAGATGCTGTGTTACATGTTTTATATTTGCTTAATAGTTACAGCAGCCTGGAGAGGTCAGATATTATAACCATTCCAACTGAAAACAGTAAACTTGTTTTTGCTTAAGTTTGTATAATAAAAGAGCTTCCTCCTCCAAACTCCAGTGGAGCCACCATAAAGGATTTCTTATCCTCATTTTTCAGCTGAGGAATCTGAGACTGAGAGATGTTACATAACTTGCTCAAGGACACAGAGCTAGTTGAACCTAGTGGATCTTAGTTCAAAGCTAGTGCTTTGTTATGAAACCACAATATTATATTGGTCCCTTACTTAGTCTATCCTATTTTATCCTCAGGACTAAATAGATCTGGAATAGTAAGCTCCTTTCAGGGAACTGTACATTCTGTCTAATACTTCTATTGTTGAGACTGCTGGACAACAGCTCTCTCTCCCTGGGTTTGTAACACAAAAATGGGAAGATTTCACCTGTATGGATGGATACCATGGAACAGATATGATCAAAGTCTGTGACATTAACAACTGTTCATAATATTTTACATTCTTAGCAGAGGTGATTTTCTTTCTGCTTCGTTTAAAACTTTTTAAAAACTGTGACCATTTATCTTCCTTCCATCCCCTATACATACCCTAGTCCTCCTTGTCTCCCAGATATAGTCATCATAGTTTTTTCTTTGCTGGTATGCTGATGCACCAAATTTGGCTAATCCTTACCCTGGTGGTACAAGAATACCTGCAGAATTATCTTGAGTCATATTTAAACAGGGAATGTGATATTTGACCAGCCACATACACACATGACTCTGTAGAATGGGGATGGGGTGGTTAGTTCCATAATGAGTTTATGCAAAAGTAGAGCAGGGAGGACATGTCTCTTGAATACATACCTTTTGATGCCCATACATTTAATCAACTAACATTTACTAAGCCCTTGCTATCAACTTAGATCCCAGGAATAGAGTGATGAACAAGAGCAACAAATTCTTTGCTCACACTTAACAAAAAGCACATGATAGAAAATCAAAGAGAAGAGCAAGTATAAACAACCATGGCTCAAATAGGCTTAGTATATTCAAGTAACAGAGTAAATACAATTGCGACTGCACCCTAATGAGTGAAGGACAGAATGTTACGATAGGCCACATCATGTAGGATGTTAAAGAAAGCAAGAAGACATGGGCATGTTTAGCACTGAAGTATTGAAAATGGAGTCAAGAAGAGCCAAATTGATTGAACCAAATTTTACCTTATTGGCTGAGACTTAAAAACATTTCTGGTGGCTTTAGCTTCATGGCTCTTAAAGAAGCTGTCAAACATCTAATAGAATTAAATGTTCTTACATTTGATCCCTAGTGGCCATATATTAAACCCTAAGAACCTACATTGAGGAAGAGAGAAAAGCAATAGCTCACAATCTACATTGTATAATGGGGTTACATCTGAATATCAGAATGGAAGTGTATCTTCAGATGACACAGGCATCACATAGTCAGGAGTACTTGCCAGTAATTAACTTCACTAGAAATCCAAGTAGCAGTCATTTTGATTAACTTAGTTTGTAAACCCAATGGGCAGCAGCCATCTGCACTCCTGTGTTTTGTATGGTGTCTGGCATATTGTGAAATTTCAATGAATACTAAGAAGTAAAAATAGTAACAATCATTTGAGGCCATCTTAAAATTATTGGTTGGCATGTTAATCCCATTTATCAGGATTGTTTTTACTTAGTTGTAAAAATACTCGGTTTTGAATTATCCCTGGCACTTTTGTTTTTTAACAGCAGGTATCCCTTGATGTTTAGAACACATATGATTCTGAAATGTCTCACCAAGAGATTTACAGTTGACCTTCTTTTGAGTCTTACCAGGCTGCTTCTGATCTCTTCCTCATACTTTCCAGATTTCTTTTGTGAGGTTGATATCTTCTGGAGTCTAGGTAGAGTAGGGTAGGGAAATGTCATGGGATATATATAGGGAAATGAAGGCAGAATTCAATTTCATAAATACCCTTCTATTATGGGTTAGCCCAGTAATGTCCAATTTCTAAAGCAGCTTTATGGTAAAATTCAATGTTGAAATTCCTTTATAATTCTAGTTTTGATGAATAAAATTAATCCACTCTGCTAGGATTTGTTCTTTGTAGGAACCCAAATTTGACCCCTGACATATCTCAGTAAACACCTTAAAAAGCTATGTGAGTTAACGGGTATCTTCTATATGTTGATCTGTTTTTATTTTTATTTTATATTGGAGTATAGTTAATTAACAATGATGTGCTAGTTACAGGTGTACAACAAAGTGATTCACTTATACCCATACAAGTTGTTGATCTGTTTTTTGGTATGTATCCTATAAAAGAAAATGTTGGCTTAGAAACCAATGGAAAAATTAACAATCCTTGGAATACCTGTTAAGGGACTGGCCATAAGGGCAAACCAGAAATGGCTATAGCCCTAGTTATAGACTTTCTCATAAGTTTTTGCTATCAGATTGTCAACATAGCAATGTTTACCACTGGGAAAGCAGTCTGACTGTTTTACATTTCAGAAGATGGGTACAGCTGCTCTATGTAGCTATCTCATGGCCAGAGATGTCCACATTAGCATTTTGTTCCATATCTTCATGTCAGTTGAAGTAGAAAAATGTTCTGTGTTGTTTCCATGTTGTTTCTGATTTCTAGGCAAGGTCCTAAGTGGAAAAGTCAATATTCTTGAAATATACAGAGTAAAAACATAGGTGTAAACACCCAATAAAGCCATTTTGCTATTTCTCTATCCCTACAGAAACTCGACATATTGCATGAAGGTGTCAATGTCCTTGACTGTTGCAGAGAATGAATCAGGTCTGTGCTACAATAGCAGGATCCGCTATTTGGAAAAATCTGAAGTCACTAAAAGAAAGGAGATATCCTGTCCAGACATGGATGACTTTAAAAAGTCCGATCAGGAGCCTGATGTTGTGTGGTACAAGGTAACTCAGCATGATGTCAAATGCATTTTTTTACCCTAAGTCAATAGCTGGCTTGGGGAGATAAAAAGGGAGAGATTTTATTTTGAGTTTTTGGTATTAGATATTTCACTGAGAAGAATCAGCAGATCCACAGCTAAATAATTCAGAGCTATGATCCCTATATATTACTGGTTTTCATGTACTTCCATCAGCAGGTGTCAGAAGCAATCCCAGCTTCTCCAATGACTAAAAATAAGGAAAATATCCCTTTAACCCAACTCATGAGAGCAAATGGGAAGAAGAGTGAAGACTGAAATAACACATGAAAGAAATTATTTGAGGGACCTAGAAATATTATTCACTGTTAGGAACAAAGGCCCATCTTTACAAGGAATGGTGCTTACAAGAAATAACAACGATTATCATGGTCTATATTGTGAAAACCACTGCAGTCAGTGCAGAGGAGAGAAATGGGCCCAGTGCAGGATATGTGAACACTGGAAATAACGTGTTTATCTGGAAATAAACCACACTCAAAGGTTGTACAGATAAGAGTTGAATGAAGGAACTGTTTACAGAGGTGTGGTTAGGGTTAAGGGAACCAAAAAGGGAAAAAGCTGTAAATTACCGCTCCTAGGTCTAGAGTGGCAAGGGGAAGGAGCTGTATCTCTGGAACCTGGCAAGAGCAGAGCAGGCCTGTCAAGAGCTGTGGCCTTAGAGGAGCATATTAACTGTGGAAAACAGAGAGGGAGTGGATAGAATGGACACCCTAACCCCTCTTAACTCCCGCCTTCTGGTTTCTTGCTAGTGTCTTCCCTCCCACCATGTGAGTTCAAACAGAATTCAGAAAGCAAAACCAGGGGGTAGAATCAATAGTCTTCAGCTTCTCTGGGCCCAGAGTAGGTCAGACAAAGGCAGAGCATGGATCTAGGGCAGGAAGCAGAAAAATAAACATACAACCTTTCAACTATGATATTCTGGCTGCGAGCCTGGGGCACTGTGGTTCTAAAAGAGGACTGAGCACCCTCTGCCACCTCTGAGCCACACTGGTTGGCCCATGGTGACCATATATGACTATATATGGTGGCCAGAGGTGACCAAGGGGGTTTTCTGCACAGGTACTGTGCACATTATTGCAACCAAACATACATAAAAGGTAGGACAGGTTGTTTCTGTAGTATCTGACAGACCCTCAGTTTCCAGGAAAGCCTAAACCCTAGCTCCTACAGTTGTCAGGTGCTTTTACATTTGGAAGTTCCTCTATCTTCATGCCTGGGGGAACTCGACAAGAGACAGCAAGAGCATGTCCTGAACTAGAACCTCAAGTCTCTTTGTGAAGTGTCATCCTCCTTTTTTTTTTCTTAATATTCTGACACATAAAAAGGAACATGATGTTCATTATGCATAAATATAGAATATCCATACTTAGTGGGACCCTTCATGCCATCATCAGCCTTGTTAGTAGTTCTTTTTTCTTTAATTTTTTTTTTTTTTTGGCCACGCTGCATGGCATGTGGGATCTTAGTTCCCTGACCAGGGATCAAACCCGCACGCCCTGCAGTGGAGGTACAGAGTCTTAACCACTCGACAACCAGGGAAAGTCCTAGCCTTGTTAGTATTTCTTAATCACTTACTATGTGCCATTTGCTGTGCTAAGCTTGGTCTCTATGTTATCTCACTTAAGTCTCAATGCAACTCTGTGTGGTGGGCGCTATTATCATCATTTAACAGAGGAAAAAACTTGAGTCTTACAGGAATGTAGAGACTTGTCCAAAGCTACTCAGCTAACAAAGCTTCATTTTATATTCAAGGCAGTGTGGTTCCAGAGTCCATTTTCTTAATCACTAACCTCTCCTGCAATAGGCCTGGAGCTAAACCCAGCCTCGATTGCAGGCACTTCTTTAAGATGAGTAAAAAAGGTTTTATTTCAATTTTATACTTCAGGAAGGGAGGTTGACTAGCTCAAGGGTTAGCAGCTAGGAGTAAACTCCAGGTCATCAGCTTTCTCTTACAGTGTTCATTCTATCTCATCTTTTTGTCTTTTCACTAAATTCTTTTTTCCCCTTTCTTCACATCTCTATACATCACCATAGTCATTGTCTACCAAAGCAGTTTATTCCTTGGAAAAAGCTAACCCTCACTCTTTCTTAGAAATGGACCAATGATGGTGAAACAAAGGGCTTTTCCAGCTCTGCCTGGATAATAATATTTAATATTTGTATAACATTTTACAATTGATAAATAATAAGCATAATGATAGGTAATATTTATTAAGTACTTACTATATGCCAGACTCTATTTTAAGTGCTTTAGATGGATTAACTCAACTTCTAGTTTCTCAGTCTCAATCTTATGTCTTATGTAGGTATTATTATTATCCCCATTTTACAAAAGACATGACTGGAGACTCAGACGAGTTAAGTGACTCAACAAATGTCACACAGCTGTTTGTGACTTGCAGTTTGGCTCCTGGGCCCTTCCACTTAGCCATTACACTATACAAATGGATCAGGATAAAAAATTAAAACCAAAAGTTAAAGAGTCTGTGAAGCTCCCAAATGCATTGTTAACCCCACTTTTCACACATGGTTTTAAGTAAATCCTTGAAAAATTGACATATTAGGAAAACGTTTCCTTTTTAGCCAATACTTCGATAATCTGCCTTGCTTGCTTTGTAGTCTGTGCATTTCCTACCAGACTGAACATGAAGTGATTTTGCTCTGGCTACAACAATGAAAAAAGGAGGACACATTTGTCTGGAGTTAATTCTGGTGCATATCCAAAGTTAGAAATGTACAATGTATTATCTCCAGTGTTTTAACAGTGAAAAGTATGTGTTGCATGATCCTATTCCCAGTCTTCTTTTCAAATATATGTAATCTTTAAACTTGTTTACTTTCCAACCATCCTGTTATGGCAGGCCTTTGAGGACTATTCTTCCATGCCTGCAGGTAATCACAGGTGAATAGGAAGGTAGAGGTGGCTCATATGGCACTGGGGCGTGTTCATAAAGATGAATGAGTAAGCCTATCCTGGTTGTCCTTGGAATGTAAGAGATATGCATAAGGGGTCTGTAACTCCTCTATCTGAACTCTGTTAGCAAAAGGAAGTGAGGAGAGGGGCTACACTTTCAGCACTTCCTCCTGACGCTATGTATGGGGCTTAAATATTAGAACAGAATATACAATTATGTCAATGCTTTTGGAAACATTTTTGAAATGAGAGATAAAGATTATTTTCTTTATTGAACTAAGAACACAAGAACAACCTCATTATTCACTGAGAACACTTGACACAAGAGTGTAGAGTCCCTTTATCCCATTTCTAAACAAAAAAATTCCCTAACCTTAATAGGACATTAGGAATGAAAATACAAATATGTTCCTTGGGGTAAAACGCATATCTGTGTCATTAGTTATCTCTGCTGATAAAAGGCTGATGTTAATGAAGTCAAGTCTTCCAGTTTGAATCCTCCTTTTTCTTGCCACAATTATCTTAATTTCAGATGTTTGCCGTTGGTTATAATGGAATGGTTGAGTGCATTATGGATAGGTCAGTGCAAATTCATTCATTCAGTTAGTATATATATACTGGGTGCCTACTATGTGCATGTTGACTATATATATCTAATTCATTTTTAATAGCTGTATCATAGTTCATAGGCTAGATATAACCTTGCTTTATTCAACCATTTTTCAGATGGATATTCAATTTTTTCTAGTTTTTTAAAAATAATCCAAGTATTGCAGTAAACATCCTTGAAAACATACTTATATCCTTACATCCATGGCGTACAAGATAGGAATGATCTCTGTCAGTTCTATTATTCAGTATTGTTTTGGAGGTTCTAGCTGATGCCATAAGAAATTTAAATGAAATACACTATACAAACATTGGAAAAGGAGGACAAAATAATCTTATTTTTCAGATTGTATAATTGTATACCAAGAAAACCCAAGAGATTAAACAACAACAAAAAAATAGTACTAATGAGATAATTTGATAACTTAGCTTAATAAAAATATACAAACTATTCAATAATTTTTATTTTTGCCAGTAATAATCGGTTAGATATGTAAAGGAAAAAATGAAATTATCCCATTTACAACAATGAAAAACTGTAAAACACTTTGGAATACATTTAACAAAGATGGGAGGAGACCTATATAAAAATATAATTTTATTGAAGGACATAAAATATAGTCTAAATTAATGGAGAGACAGAACATATTTCTGCATTGGAAGATCTCATAGAAAAAAAGATCAGTTATTCCCAATATTATATAAATAAGTAATCCAATTTGCTAAAATATGAATTTTTAGAAATTAGACAACATGATAAACATTATAACATTCATATGGATGAGTGAATATATCAGTTTTGCAAATGAAATTTTGGAAGAAAACATTAATAAGAGGGGACTTAGTCTAACTGAGACTGAACTTACTGCAAAACAGTAGCAATTAAAATAGTAAGTTTAAGAAAGCATAAATAGATCAGTTAAATAGAATAGAGAATCCAGAAACAGATAAAGTATGTATATATGAGAATTTAGTATATAATAACATATCATTTTAATGGGTTTGGAGGGGGGATAACGGCTTATTAAAAATGATGTGCACATAATTGACAATTCACTTGCAAAAAAATAGATATCTGACTCATACCATGTTTAAGAAAATTGCAGATGGATTGTGAGGAGTTAATTTCATCTCCTAAATAATAGTCTAGGAATGACCATTTCTAAATGCTGTCACTCATTACAATGAGATAAGCTTCCAAAGTTAAGAGCTTTACAGTTATTTATCTTGCTAAACATTCTGACAGTTTTCTTTCTTTTTTTTAAATGCTAAGTTGGGTAGTATGGAGTTTTTTTTTAATTTAATTTTTATTTTATATTTGAGTATAGTTGATTTACAATGTTGTGTTAGTTTCAGGTGTACAGCAAAGTGATTCAGTTATACAGATACATATATCTATTCTTTTTCAGATTCTTTTCCCATATAGGTTATTATAGAATATTGAATAGAGTTCCCTGTGCTATACAATAGGTCCTTGTTGATTATCTATTTTATATATAGTAGTGTGTATATGTTAATCCCAAACTCCTAATGTATGCCTCCCCCCGACCTTTCCCTTTTGGTAACCATGAGTTTGTTTTTGAAGTCTGTGAGTCTGTTTCCACTTTGTAAATACGTTCATTTGAGCTTCTGCTGAAAAATCAGCTGTTAACCTTATGGGCATTCCCTTGTATGTTATTTGTTGCTTTTCCCTTGTTGCCTTAAATATTTTCTCTTTGTCTTTAAGTTTTGTCAATTTGATTAAAATGTGTCTTGGCGTGTTTCTCCTTGGGTTTATCCTGTATCGGACTCTCTGTGCTTCCTGAACTTGAGTGTTTCCTTACCCATGTTAGGGAAGTTTTCAGCTACTATCTCTTCAAATGTTTTCTCAGGCAGGTTCTCTCTCTTCTCCTTCTGGGACCCCTATAATGCAAATGTTGGTGTGTTTGAAGTTGTCCCAGAAGTCTCTTAGACTGTCCTCATTTCTTTCCACTCCTTTTTCTTTATTCTGTTTTGTGACAATTATTTCCACCAGTCTGTCTTCCAGCTCACTTATTCCTTCTTCTGCCTCATTTATTCTGCTATTGATTCCTTCTAGTGTATTTTTCATTTCAGTTATTGTATTGTTTATCTCTGTTTGTTCTTTAAATCTTCTGGTTCTTTGTTAAACATTTCTTGTACCTTCTCAGTCTGTTCCTCCATTCTTTTTCTGAGATCTTGGATCATCTTTACTATCATTATTCTGAATTCCTTTTCAGGCAGATTGCCTATCTCCACTTCACTTAGTTGTTCTTCTGGGCTTTTATCTTGTTCCTGCATCTGGAACATGTTTCTCTGCCATCCCATTTTGTCTAACTTTCTGTATTTGTGGTCTCTGTTCTGCAGGCTGTAGGATTGTAGTTCTTCCTGCTTCTGGTGTATGCCCCCTCGTGGGTGAGGTTGGTCCAAGGTTTTGTGCAGGCTTCCTGGTGGGAGGGACTGGTGCCTGTCCACTGGTGGGTGGCGCTGGGTCTTGTCCCTCTGATGGGCAGGGCTGTGTCAAGGGGTGTGTCTAGAGATGGCTGTGGGCTCAGGACAACTTTAAGCCCCCTGTCTGTTGATGGGTGGGTCTGTGTTTCCACTCTGTTTGTTGTTTAGCCTGAGGTGTCCCAGCACTGGAGCCTTCAGGCTGTTGGGTGGGGCCAGGTCTCGGTGCCAAAATGGTGACCACCAGGGAAGCTCACTCTGAGGAATACTGCCTGGGGTCTCTGCCACCAGTGTCCTTGCCCCTGTAGTGGGCCACAGCCAACCCTTGCCTCCCCAGGAGAGCCTCCAAGACCCACAGGTAGGTCTGGCCCAGGCTTCTATGGAGTCACTGTTTTGCCACAGTCCCAGTGCACGTGAAACCTTGTGTGTGCCCTTGAAGAGTGGAGTCTCTGTTTCCCTCCATCCTGTGGATCTCCTGTACACAAGCCCACTGGTCTTCAAAGCCAAATGCTCTGGGGGCTCCTCCTCCTGATGCCAGACCCCCAGGCTGGGGAACCTGACATGGGGCTCAGAACTCTCACTCCTATGGGTGAACATCTGCGATATAATTATTTTCCAGTTTGTGGGTCACCCACTCGGTGGTTATAGGATTTGATTATATCATGAAAGTTCCCCTCCTACCGTCCTGTGGTTTCTTATTTGTCTTTGGATGTAGAATATCTTTTTTGGTAGGTTCCAGTCTTTTTTGTCAATGGTTGTACAGCAATAAGTTGTGATTTTGGTGTTTTCATGAGAGGAGGTGAGCTCAAGTCTTTCTAATCTGCAATCTTGTCTCCCAGAAAATCCTGACAATTTTCTTAAAGAGGGAAAAAGAAGGTCATTGAAGACCTTGTAATACCACAGCCCAAATGGCCGACACATTTTGGCTATAAAAATGGTTTGGCAAAATGCTTGGGGTTTTTGAATCCCTTTTGAAAATGTATTGATATTAGTATGTACCTTATTTTGTAACCATAAAATTACATTCCATCTTGAAAATCTTAATCTATTTAACTAGAATTTTCAAAGATACTTTTATCCGGAAGGAATGAGCTAGGAATCCCATGAAGGCTTCAATTTTGTATGCCCTAAAACCACAGTCAGTGACACAAGATTTAAGACCCGTTTATCCTTGTTTTTATTTTTAGGTATGGCATTAGAAATGGGAAAATGGTTATTTATTATTTGCAAATTATAGAGAAGATGGGTTGCTATTTGAGGAATGGGTATTTAATATGTGTAAGAAGCACTGGTCTTTGAGCCTGGGGACCTGGATTCTGGTCACCATTACACCATTAATGTGGATGAGTAATTGGATGACCCTGGGCCTCTATTTTCCCACATATAAAATAGATATAACAATGTATGCCATATATCTCAGACATGTTATAAACATCTAATGACTAAAGTCCTTGATATTTGCTGCTACTATAGAAAGGAAAAAGTTACATAGAAAGCTAGAAGCAAAGTTAGGACATCTCCAACTCCAATTGGGAATTTAAGATTGAGGGTTTTTAAAGTCCTGTTATTCTGTATAATCTACAAACATAAAATGCATCCTTTTTACTTGAACAACTTGATGTGTTTTAGCAAATATATACACCACAAACAAGATACAGAACATTTTCATCATTGCAATTTTCTCCATGTCCTTTTGTATTCAGTCCCTTCCTCCAAGCCCCAGTCCTTGCTAAAAAGATATGTTTTCTATTCCTATGGTTTTGTATTTTCCAGAATGTCATATAAATGGAATAATATGATATGTAGCCTTTTGTGCCTATCTTTGCTCACTTAGCATAATTCATTTGAGATTTGTCAATGTTGTGGTATATAACAATAGTTCATTCCTTTTATTGCTGAATAATTGTCCAATATTCCACTGTAGAGATGTACCACTGTTTAGCCATTCACCCATTGATGACCATTTGCTGCTGGGTTTTGGTGATTAGGAATAAAGATCTTATAAGGTTGAGTTTTGACTGTCCAATTTCTGGATTTATCAAAATGATAGTTTTTGTCAACTTCTATAATTATTGACATGTTTGTTTTTCTCAAATTTAACAGGAGTTTGCTATTGATCTTTCCTAAATTGTTATAAGAATCCAGACTTTAAAGGGTCTTCCTGTGTATCCTTAATGGCATTAATGACATTTGAGAGATAAAAACAGATCAAAGTAAATTAAAGCCTTTTAAGCAATGTCTCTTTTTATAATCTGACTACCTTCTATATATCCATTAGAATGATCTTTTAGAAATGCACATCTGATCATAGTGTGCCACTATTTAAAGCACTCCAATGATTCTATAAAAACTTTTAGTTAGTAGTTCCTTTTTGTTGAGTATTTACAGGGCCTGACACTGTGCCACACATGTTCATTAATTAGCTAATTCAATTCTTAGAACAGTCTTATGAGATAGGTTATATAGTGACAGAGCTGAGATTTGAAACCTGACAGTGTACAAATATCTTAGAATGGAATTTAAGGCTTTTAGTATCTGGCCTCCGCCTACTCATTGCCACTCTCAAGAGAGCAAAACTATTCATATTTTTTTGTCCACTCCATGGTTTTTCACATCTGAGTTCTTCTACACATGTTATTCCCTCTGTCCTGTATGTCCTGCTTGCCTGCCTAACTTTTATATATTGTTCAAAACTCATTTCATTTGCTTATAGTAACCTATCTGTACACCAAACCTCTCTGTCATACCCAGTCTTGTATGATCTAGTCTGGTAATCTTGGATGAGCCAGCATTAGAATGACTTCAAATATTTCTTCTGTTCCTTTCTCACTTTCTTCTCCTTCTGGTATTCCCATTACATTTATGTTACATCTTTTGTACTCCTCTCACAGTTCTTGGATATTCTGTTCAATTTCTTTTCATTCTTTTTCCTCTGTTTTTTAGTTTGGGAGGTTTCTATTGATATACCTTCAAGCTCACTAATTCTTTCCTCGGCCATGTCCAGTCTATGAATATGCCTATCAAAGACATTCTTTATTTCTGTTACAGTGTTTTGATTTCTAGCATTTCTCTTTTGATTCTAAGAGTTTCCATCTCTCTTCTGTTCTTACATATTGTCCACTATTTCTATTAGTGTCATTAACATATTAATCATACTTATTTTAAATTCCCAGACTGGTAATTCTAAAATTTCTGCCCTATCTTAGTCTGGTTCTGATGCTTCTTCTTTCTCTTTGAACAGTGTTTTTTTCTGTCTTTTAGTATGCCTTGTAAATATTTTTAAAAATCCAGACGTGATGTACTTGGTAAAAGGAACTGAAGTAAATAGGCCTTTACTGTGAGCTTTTTTTTATGTTTATCTGGCTAAGAGTCAGGCTGTTTTTACTACTTGCTGTAGGTGTTAGAAGCTAAAAGTCTCTCTGGTGTCCTTATTTTTTACTTCCCTGTTATCTTTCTAGAGATATATTCTTTTTTTTTTCTTTTTTTTTTCTTTTTTTTTTCTTTTTTTTTTTTTGTGGTACGTGGGCCTCTCACTGTTGTGACCTCTCCCGTCCTGTAGCACAGGCTCCGGATGTGCAGGCTCAGCGGCCATGGCTCACGGGCCCAGCCACTCCGCGACATGTGGGATCTTCCCGGACTGGGGCACGAACCCGTGTCCCCTGCATCGGCAGGCGGACTCTCAACCATTGTGCCACCAGGAAAGCCCCTAGAGATATATTCTTAAATAAGGTCTGTGTTGTGCATTTCTTTCAACTGTAATATCGTGTTATTATACAGGAGCCCTATTGATGTGCTGGTAAGGTGTTGGGCAAGGGAAAGCATTCTATAATCCTGTGATTAGATTCCGTCTTTTAGTGAGCCTAGTCCCTGGCCTGTGACCATCATATGTGCTTCTCAGCTTCCTGTAAGACAGGAAAAATAGAGAGGACTGGAGCTGGCTATTTCTTTCCCCACTTCAAAGGCTAGAGGAGGCTGGGGTTGTATATTTCCTGTACCCCACGTCTTTTATGGGCAGGCTCTTTGGGTATATTTCAAAATGGTTTACTTTCCCCATCCTTTTCCAGAAGCAGGATTTTTCTCTGATGTTCAGTCTGAGAAGAACCTGGTGGGGCTCATGGAGGTAAACCTTACAGAAGTGTGGGCTGCCTTCCAAAACTGGGCCCTCAGGGATTTTTTATTTCTCAAGCTAGTTCACACTTAGTCTCCAGAAATTACTCAATTATCCTTTAAGTGTTCCTACCAGTTGGCTCCTGAGGCTGTTTCTGCTCCCAGTAAACTGTGATTCTCTGTATCTCCCTGTCTCTCCAGTTTCTGGGACAGTGGCTTTTACTGTGACCTCAATTACCTGATGGAAATAAAAGAAGTTATTGAGTTTCAGTTTGTTCAGCTTTTTTCTTGTTGTTAGGATGGCAGTAATAACTTTCAGGTCCTTTATGTGTCAGATAAGAAAGTAAATCAACCCCTTCATTGGAATGGTAACTTTGGATTGTCTTTTGGATTGTCTCCAGACTCCTATAGAAATATGAGTCACATTAACTCCTAATAGTTATTAACATATCAAGATAGTTGTGTATGTAATTTGAAAGCTGGATGCTGAGGGTAATGACAATGATAGAATAATAGTTAATATTTATTGAGTGGTTTTAGCATGTGATGCTCTATATTACAGAGGATTTATATGCATTACCTCATTTAATCCTAATAATTACCCCTATTTGGTATATAATATGATTATCACCAACTTTTTAAAAATAGGTGAAGCAACTGAGGCTTAGATTGTTAAGTAGTATGCTCAAGAACATATAATTTGGGATTTCATCCCAAGTATTTGAATGTGGGATTTATACTGAACTGCTGTGGGGGTACCAAAATTCAACATTAGGACTGTGAAGATAGAAAGTTAGAGGAAAAGAACTAGGGAGGGGAAGGACTCTCTGCAGTGGGTTATCCTAGGCATTTGGAGTGGAAGTACAAGATTGATACCCAATTCACAATTGTGCTCCTATCTCTTCCATCTTTAAAGTGAAGAAAGTTCAGGTTTCCTACAAATTGTTAGGCAGAGCCTAGATGCTCTGTGGAATAGTTCAGTCTCCAGGGCAAAGGAGAGAAGTTTGGTGTGAGGGAATGGATGTTAAGTATTTGAAGAGGACCAGAGGGTATGTGATTGCCTTATGGTTGCACAGCTGCTTTGTGTCTGAAATTCAGAATCAGAATAAATATTTAAATGAATCTTCCTCATGTTCTTGCTGTGAGAAATGAGTCATGTGCTCTGAATAGCACTGAAGTAACCATGACTAACAAATCAAACTGATTGAAATACACCTGTGGTTGTGATGATGCTATCTCAGAAGTAAACTGTGAATGTAGTGGTGAATATTTCAGGGTGGGAACTCCAAGATCCAAATATGGCTGGCAGCTTCAAGGGGCTGGGTCAACAGATGTTTCTGTTGAACATCCTAGGCTCCCAACCTAGCAACTGCTGGCAAATAACATCTTCCACTCAGGAAGGCTGGGAAGAAGGGAAGGAAGCTGGAATTTAAAGGCTGATGTGATTTTGACTGAGCAAGGATGTCCTACAGCAAACTGTTCTGTGAGAGGACAGCTGGACCATGAACTGAAGCTGTTTGTTAAACTTAGGTAAAACTGGTCCTCAGCGAAAACTTCCAGTTGATTAATTTCAATGTAATGGTCTCAGAGGCATTAACTAATAGAGGCATTACACACTGAGGACAATATTAGGGGCCTGTTCCCATTCGAGGTTCTGGTAGTTTGTCCTTACCTCAGATAAACAACCATCTTGAGACTTGACCTATGTGCTGCAAACTTTATTGCCCACCAGTCTGTCAGAATTAAACTAAACAGGTCTGGAGGGAGTGAAGTATGGTAATGTTGTCTGTCCAATAGGAAAGAGATGATGGGAAGACTGGGGGCAGGAGAGAAGCAGTGACAGTAGTAAGCCTCGCAGCCAGCAGCTTAAGGCAGAGATGCTGCAAATAATGGAGTAAAAAACCTGGAAGACTTCTGAGATTTGATATAGGCACCCAGACGTGGGCAGGATAGCCAATGAGGTAACTTGGTGAAGGATGGGTTGGTGGGGGCAGGATATCATCTACAAGGCTCTTCTGAACAAAATATAATTTCTCTACCCACCTGCTAGGATTAGTGTTGGCGTGGCCTCTTAGGAGCTATACATTTTCAGTGGGTTAAAGTATTACGTTGCTGGGGGATGGTTAACCAATTAGTGAAGATTTGTTCTTATCTGATTAGTCCATTAGCACCAAGTTTCACCAAGTAGAGCCAGATGTTTGGAGGAGATATAATCCAGGATTGTGAAAGTTTAGGGATGAAAAGCATTCTCTGTGTTGGATGACCACTAAATATAGTGCTGCCCAACAAGAGTGTAATGAATAAACTCTGCAAGCCTCTGGATTCTGGTTGTTCATATGGTAGTGTATAGTATCCCCACATGCAGAGTAAAAAACTGAGACCTAAAGAAGTTAGGCAAATTTTCCCAAGATCACAGAACTTGGGTGAACCCCAGATTTTGACCTAGAGCTGTCTTGCTCTGAAGCCAGTTTGCCTTTTCATCTATACTACATTGTTCCAGAAGGATGGAGGTGACCTGAAGATAACATTTTCCTATAACACAGTTAAAAACAAAAACTCTGTTGGGTACAAGGAATCCTTTATAAGGCTAGATGACAACTTGAAAAGCACTTGGGACTATCTGTATCTATCCCAAAGAACATGTGAAGATTCCAGGCTGTTCCTCATCAGGAGTTATTTTATAATTCCTGTACACTCTTTAGATTTTACTTCCTGGGGAAAAAAAACAAAGCAGTGTGCAGAGAAGATGAAAATGGTCAGAGCTAATTGCATATGGACTTTCCCCCAAAAAATGACATTAGAAAACAATGCCATTTGTCTTTGAATGAAGTGAGTGTGTGGGCTCATTTGCCTGCCCCCACCACTGCTATGTGAAAGTGAAGCAGCTCAGTTTTCATTTTCCTTTCCTCTCAAAATGCCCAGAGGGACCATATTTTTGTTTAATGACCTTCAGAATGATTCTTTAGAAATCTGAGGCTATCAGAGTTGGAAGCAATGCGAAAATAATTGTGGATTATTATTGTATGACGATAGTGGCAGCTGGGCTATTTTTTTTCTTTCTGTTCAGTCTTTCTTTTTCATTTTCCCAGAAACCTTATATCCCAAGGTTTAACTCAGAAGCAAATCTCATATAGGTGATAAACCTTGCCAGACATGGTATGTAATAGAATTTCAGACAGACCCTTAAGTGTTCTTTGGAAAGACCCTAGGGAGTGAAGCAGCTTTATATCTAGATGCCCTAGACAGTATTACTTTTATTTACTCTCTGACAATGTGTGTGGGTAGTTGTATTGGACATAAAGCAAGTGTATCTCTTAAATATTATACCTGTGAACTTAAGTGTCAGTTTTTGTGTTTTGTTTTCACTTCTGTTATCATAACAGAAGAAATTTTGTTACAGTAAAATCTAATAAATGGGTACTCACACTTCCAAATCATTTTACGACATGTGCGCACACACACATGCACACACTCAAGCATGCAGAGCTGGGGATTGAGAGTCAGCACTGATTTTACTTTTACATGAATATTTAGGATGTGTCTGCAGAGGATGGGAGTAAGGGTGGGGAGAAGGAGAGGTAGAATAGATGTTGTATATACCATGGGGAATATGGAAACTGTCCTCAACTATTATTCATGTCATCTGCCTCATGATCAATTTTTTAATTCCTTAACTGACAGATCCAGAATTTAAATGATAAAATACTTCAGTACCCCCTCACACCTATCCCCCACAGCTTCACTGATATTTGCACAGCTTTTGGCCACCACTTTCGTTGAACATTTGAGATAAGTGGTAGACAAACTGGAGCAATATGTAAAAAGTAGTCTGAGAAAATTCCCAAAAGACAAAGCCACTTGGCTGAATATTCTTACATACTCTGCTATTGTTGTATCTCTGTCAGTCAACGGAAATGAATCATTCCTTTCTAGTAAAGTCCAATTCCAGTAGCAACACATTCTTACCAGATGAGTAAAAGAATTGACCTCAAAACCCAAATCTTATTATCTGGTCACAGATCACTGAACTCAGAAAATAAGTGGATCATTTCCCCATTACCTTATTACAACAAAGTGTGTCCTCATTTTACCTAGCTATGTTTCTAGAGAATTCCTCAAGCCTCATTTTCTTGATCCCCTTCCCCTCTCAACCTCCTCACAATAGATCTCTTGACTATGGGGAGAGAGACTCTTGAATATTATTATTAGTTTTTACTATAAAAAATAATTAAACCATTGCCAGTGTAAAAGCCAATTAGAATTTTTAAATAATGCCTAAGGCTCCCTTGTTTATATTATGTTGCTAAGTGAACACTATCCTCTTAGAACTCTTAGGACATATTCCTGTCATATAGAAAGAACCAGGGCATTAAAATGCTACTCAGTGACTGCTCTACCTCTTTTGAGTTTGGGGATCTTGTATGCTTTTCTGTTTTTGCAGAATGTCTCTAAGGACATTCTGCTCTTGGGATCAGGCCTTTAAAGTGGTTCTTAGGGTGGTAGTTGTGATGTTTCAATTGGATACAATAAGATGCATTTGTGATGTTTTCTGGTCATTGACGTAACTCTTTAGCTACATATTTTGAAAACTAAAGAGAAGAGTACAAAAAAGTGAAAGTACTAACTTGCCAGTACTAAGACTTAGTGATGTGAATTTTTATTTTTTGCTTACTTGAAAATACTTTCTCTGCAGGAATGCAAGCCAAAAATGTGGAGAAGCATCATAATACAGAAAGGAAATGCCCTTCTAATCCAGGAAGTTCAAGAAGAAGATGGGGGAAATTACACTTGTGAGCTTAAGTATGAAGGAAAACTTGTAAGAAGAACAACTGAATTGAAAGTTACAGGTAAGCATTGGTTTAACCAAATCATGGCAAATGAGATTTTAAGTATAATTTGGTACAGGAAGAAAAAGTTTTCAAACAAAGGGTAAACTAGCTGTGAATTTATAATTAGCTACAAATAAAATAGTTGTGAAACTCACTATTAATAAGTTATACTGATAAGCTATATGTGGAATATGGACAATTAATTTAGGGAACATGGTACCAGTTACTGCATATCTGTTCTCTGCTTTTATGAAAGGTTCTTAACCCTTCAGGGTATCATTGATTGTTACTAAGCGTCTCAGAAGAAATATGCTGGAACCACTTTAGAATGTTGACTTACCCCATATGTGGAGTCTTCTTGCAGGTGAAGGCTGCCTCAGAATGAGGTTCTGTTGGGCTTTTGTAATGAAATCTTCTTGGACTGCATCCAAAATATCATTTATATAGAATTTCTCATAAATGAGTGATGTTATTGTGAGGTTCTAGTGATTCTTAAATGGAGCAACTCCAAATGAATAGCATGCACATGTGTGTTTTACATCAGAAGTACAAGCAAATTGTAAATTAGTAATTCTACTCACAATGGAAGAGAGAGACTCAGAATATTCTTACCTGGTGGAGAATGTTATTAAGTAATTTTCAGCAAAATAGGACAGACCCTAATGACATAAAGATTATCCCTGACAATGGGTGTGATGGACCTTAAGAAACAGTGTGACAAAAGGTCCACCTACTATTGTGCCTGAGCAAATATTGACTAATTCTATTCTTCTTATATATGTTTTAGATGTATGTGTGTGTGTATAAGTACACACACACATTTTTGTATTGTGGGTGAAATCTGAGCCATGGTAAAATTCGACATTATCCAGACAAGTGTAATATTTATTGCACTTATTAGCTTGAGCATTACCTGTTTAACCATCTAATGTTGACATCAACTAGTTGTTTAGTTACAACATACTCTCATTAATGTTAGGAATATAGATTTTCTTCTATATTGTTTTTGTTTATGGCTAGCTGACCTTTATGGGGTAGTGTTAAAATCAGTCTACTAATAATGATACTTGCTTAATAAGTTCATTTGTATAACATATATTTGATTTAGTTTTTGATCCCTGAGAGCCAACTAGTTTCTTTTTTCATCTTTTTCTAAATTCTAAATGTTAACAAAAGGAGTAAAAATAAAAATCAATATATATATACTTTAAAATTAATTAAAAATTAATATATATACTTTAGTTCATTCTCTATTCTGATACATGACAGTTCTACTTCTTAGTCTGAAATTGTAAAGTACCTTCTGTGAAGGTTTGAATTATTATTTTGATTAGAATTGCACGTTGCTTCTCCATGAGCTTTCAAAATAACTACCGTATTTGGCCAATCCAAATAGTAAAGATCTGCTTTTGTTTAATTTCTGATTCCCTTAGTATGAACTAGACTTCCTGCCTCATTCAAGCAGAAGAGTCAATCATAGGCAGTTATACATCATTCATAAGTGGCCTGACCATGCACAAATCCTTGCAGAATCATCACTTTGACCACAGTCACACAATCCTTATCTGATGTTTTCAGAACACTTCCATTTGGAGGTCATTTAGTAAAGTTTGTAACATTATAGTGTTTAGCTTATATTTTAAGTTGGACCAGAATAAGGTAAATATCAAACCTCTTTTATGCTTCCATCTGTTGGGTTATGGTGACAACACATTTGTTTCTTTAGTTTGTTTTTAGATTCTGGAGCTTATTTTGGGTGTCTTATAAGGCATTAATTCACTTGCCCTAAACTTTAAGAAAAGTTGAACTGGGGATTTAAAATTTCACCTGAACTCTACCTCTCAGAGTTTCTCAGACTTTAATGTGCATCAGAATCACATGGAAGAACCCAGGTATGGTAAAGATAAGGCTCCTTAAATATAGATTCCCATCTCTCTCCTCCAAATTCTAATTTAGTACATCAGTAAGACAGGGAATTTATCTTTTTGTCCTGGGGCATCTCTTGCATGCCTTTCAAGGATCATGCTTTGAGAAATACTAGCTGAGAAAATGGTGCCAAAGAAGTCAGTCACAGGTATGATTCCCTTGTGAGCATGTTAGTTCACACATACACACACAGACACACACACACCAAAACTAATTTTCATAGGTCCCAAATTGTTTCACCTAAGCTCCTAACAGCTGTCATGAAAATACAGAGTTTTGATCACTAAGGGAAATCTGTCAAGGGAGGGTGAGGATAAAACCTCAGCCACTGAAACAGTAATTTATTCATTTGGTATTTAAATAAAAATATACTGAGTATATATTACATACTAGAAAAAAATAATTCAAACTTATCCTTGAGTCATTGTTCATGTAAGTATATATCAAGTTTATTTATTCACAGAGTTCAAATGTTATACTTGATGTAGAGACAAAATGTCTTCTCAGTATGGAAGTTCAAGAGGTTGCTCTGTGAAGATTTATTTTATTTGCAATATTGTCTAAGCTATATTATTCCTTGTTTCCTTGTTTAAAGAGCAATTACTCAGCCATAAAAAGGAAAAAAACTGAGTTATTTGTAGTGAGGTGGATGGACCTAGAGACTGTTATACAGAGTGAAGTAAGTCAGAAAGAGAAAAACAAATACTGTATGCTAACACATGTATAAGGAATCTAATAAAAAAATGGTCATGAGGAACCTAGGGGCAAGATGGGAATAAAGATGAGACTTACTAGAGAATGGACTTGAGGATACGGGGAGGGGGAAGGGTAAGCTGGAACAATGTGAGAGAGTGGCATGGACATATATACACTACCCAACGTAAAATAGATAGCTAGTGGGAAGCAGCCGCATAGCACAGGGAGATCAGCTCGGTGCTTTGTGACCACGTAGAGGGGCGGGATAGGGAGGGTGGGAGGGAGGGAGATGCAAGAGGGAAGAGATATGGGGACATATGTATATGTATAACTGATTCACTTTGTTATAAAGCAGAAACTAACACACCATTGTACAGTTATACTCTAATAAAGATGTTAAAAAAACGAGCAATTAACAGATTGTCCTCTTATATTTCAAAATATAAGGCTGGGATTATTTAAAGAGTAACCCACTTATACTTGTTTTGAGTTTAGCGATATGCAGGCATGGGCTAGGAATATTAATACAAAAATCATAGAGTTGGTTAATTACAAAATCATGTAGGTAGAGGTTTTTAAGATTGTGTATTGCAAGTATGCAAGTTTAAAAAGATTATCAAAATTTTAAAAGATTATTTTCTCACTGTTCTTTTAAATTTATAAATCAGAAATATTTCTTCAGTGAAACAAGTGCTCTCTTAAAGTGTATAGGTACTACTTGCTTTAAATATACCGGTTGTAAAAAGATCTAGTTATTCAAAACTGATTAAATAGAAGGTAATCTTTGGCTTTATGAAATTATTTTTTCAATATAAAAGAATTTGTCATGAGATTTCTTTAAATAGCCAGCTGCATTTAAGTAGGATTTGATTTATATGCAACTTTTCTGGAATCATTGTAATATTTAAATCATAGAAGACCTGTGTACTGTTATTGTAGACATTTCTTTTTTATACTTTTAGAGGCTGCAGATAAATAGGGAGTGGTTTAACAACATATAGACATGTACAACAGGGTATTTAGGTCATTTGCCAAAGATACCAACAACTAACAGTTGTATTTCCCACAGCATTTTTCAGGTGGATATTTGCTATTTTAAAGATATTTTTTCCTTTATTCTCACATTGAATTTTGTGCAGAAGCCTAGTCAAAGTGATAAGGAAAGAAGGGAAGGTTGACTACATGAGAATGTAGAACAGGTGATAATAGAAGAAGGAGAAGAGGAGTGGGAGAGAGTGGATAAGATAATGGAATAGGGTCTCCTATTATAATAGAGGAGAACGTCTACCTTGAGAAGGTCAATGACAGACATAAATTATAGGGGCTCCCAAAAATGAACCCAAGCAGGAAGCCAATACTAATTAACTCTATTTAGAAGATAATTCACCCTTCACCTAACAAATCATTCATAAATACATGATTTTATGCCTTTTCAGAAAAGCATATTGACTATTTAGGAAAAAAAACACTAATCTGTTCTCTGGTGAATATGCAAATAATACCCCTACTCCTGATTATCTTAGATAGTTCTAGGGCTCCTGACTTGAGACTCTTCACTTATTAGGGATGAGAGACTTCTTAACCCATTGGTGTCTTAATGTCATGGCTAGAAAGAGAGATTTATTCTATGGATAGGTTGCAAAGATTTGCTGCTGGATTACTATAATAGCAGAAAATCAATCTGGTCATGCAAGGTTTGATTAAATTGCAAACTGGAAGCTGGAATCAGTCTTTGGTGAAGATGTTCAAATGCATGGCTTCAGTAAGTGCTTTTAATTTCACTTTGCAAAGCTAAAACCAACTGTAGTGCATTGTTGAAGGTGTCACTTAGACTGCATAGCTTGTTAGGGTAACCTTCCTTTGGTGTGGAGAATGGCATCTGTTTACACACAGAGGAAGCAATTTCCCATCAGATTTGAAAATGGGCTTTTCCTGGCCCTGGCTCTTTGTTCTTTCATGCCTCTACAGTTAATCCTGAGACACTGGGGTGAGAGTGGGTTTAGGAAAAACAGTGGAATTTAGAGATATGGTGGAGAGATGGGGGAATAAAAAGAAGTGGAGATTCTGACTGAGTGATAATAATGCATCAGGAGAAGTGATCTCTAAGCCAACATCTAAGTTATCATAATAGGGGCACCCTGAGAGCTAATGTCTATTGACAGCTTACTGTGAAGGAGACATTGTGCTTAGTGTATTTCATTCATTTTCTCATCTATTCCTCACAACAACCATATGAGAGTGGTTACTATTATTGTCCTCATTTTATAGAATAAGAAGCTAAAACTTAAAGAGGCTATGTCCCAAGGTCACATACTTTGTAATTGGCCAAGCACAAATATGAATCTAGGTCTTTCTGACTCTCAACTATAACTTTTCAACCATCACCAAGCACAAACCATACAATTTCACCCATATTATATACATTGAAAAAGATGCCAAAATATTGATCACAGTGTACATCATCCCACTATAATGACCTTTTTAGACATTAACTATTTGGTCTTCAATTTGAAGTCCCTGCTGGAATTTAGATAACCCTAAAAAGAATACACTTGACATTTTGGAGCCTAGTCCTTAGCTCTCAGTTAGCACCTTAGATGAGATTAGTAGTAATGGGACACATAATTAAATCTGAGCTTAGGACAGTGCCAGGAGAGAAACAAGGAGCAACATGGTTCCAGGAAAAGCAAGAACGTACAGAAGATAGAATTTGCCAGGCTGCATGTTTTGATGCCATGTGGCCCTATTAATAGAAAATCCGTATTGAGAAAAAAAAATCAATTCCAGTAAGGTTCATTGCAGTTATGGCAATGATTTCAAATTAGTAGAAGTGAAGAAATAGAGAACAGTCTAGTTAAACAACATTGATTCAATTGGTAAAGACCAATCATCACAAAAATCAATGTCTACTCTGTGCAACCAGGAGCATAGGATCTAAGTTTCTAATGTGGTTCTTGAAGGAGACAGGTAGAGACAGAATTTATTCCCTTTGGAAGCTGTGAAAATTTAAAATATGTTCATTAGGACAAATAGTGTTTCCCCAACTGTGTTCTATGGAGCTCCAATTCTAAGAGATGTTAATAGTTACTTTGGGGAGAGAAAAAGGAAAGGAAGAGAGAATGGTGAGAAGTTCTGTGGCAATGTGTTTATCTGCTAGGTCAAAGTTATATAGCTTTCCTTCTTGCAAGGCATTTCAGGGCATCTTAGTGTATATAATATTCTAATATATATTATAATTTTCTAAAAGGAAGATGGGCCATAGTTTAGAACATTTCCTAAACTGTATGACCACGTAACACTCTTCCCCTGGTTGAGAGTATCTGAAGATGCTGTTTCCACAGAATAAACTGTAAAAAAAAAAAAAAAAAAAAAAAAAAAAAAAGCTAATTGAGTAGTCAAGTGAATACCTGGGTCTACTGGCATCCTACTGATGACTGTATCTCTAACAGTTTCAGTAATATACTTAGCAGGCATTATCTTTATGTTACAATTATAATCTTGTTTTCCATTGTTTATCTTATTTTCTCAACTAGCCTATAAGCTCCTTAAGGACAGGGTTTTGTTGACCAATTCTTTTGCATCTCCCCAAGTGCTGAGCATATAGTAAGTACTCAGACATTATGTGTAGCTTGGATTGGTTGGGTTCTTATTTCATTGATGAGTGCTTCAGTTGGGCACAAATAAGACAGCTTGGTATTTGTAGAGAACTTTATAATTTCAAAGCACTTTCACTTCTGAGATCTCATTCTGTTTCTCACAGAACTTTATGGAGTTGGCAAAGATTGTTGTTGTTGTTGCTATCATTATTTGTATTTTGTATTTTTCAGCAGGGTAAATTATGGCTCAGTGTTTAAACCATTTGCCCTGGGCTGGGAACTGGTGAATGGCATAGCCAGGACTAGAACCCGTATCTGCTGATTCCTAACACAATACTTTCCTATCCTATCCCCCTGTTACTCTGTCCACAGTCCCTTAATCCTGGGTTCTGGGCCAGATAAAAAGGAGATGCAACCCAAAAGAGGACTCCAAAAATGGTGACTCCAGAGCTCAGGTCTCCAGAGCTAAGGATCCCTGAAATAACCTGTTATTTAAAATGCTTATTTGCCAATCCACTGTTTTGGCTTTAAGAATAAATAGCTCTGATTCGATTCCTTCTTTAAAAGGAAAAGCATTTACTGCTGATGGCTGACGCTAGGCCAGTGAAGGGGTAATTCCCTAATCAATATTCAAAATGCTTCTAGAAGCCAGGCAGGTCATATACCTGAGTGAGTGTGTGAGGCCACAGAGGGGAGCAAGTTGGAGAGTCCTTGCAGTACCAACTCAGCCCTAGCTGATTGCTGTTATATGAAATTAAGGATCCAGTGCTGCTAGGCCCTCTAATTTTTGAAGAGATGCTAGAAGTCTAAATTTTTATGTGGAAATCCCTGGCTTCTTGAGCATTGTGTGGACCAAATAAAACATGCCTGCAGGCTAAATTCTGTTTGAGGGCTGCCTATTTGTGGCCTTTGCCTTAAAGAATTTGGTTCAGTAGCACTTTTAAACAAGCGACTGGCTGTGTGGTGGGTGCACACTCTGCTCCATGATTTCCATCTCCAGCAGCAAGTGGGGAAAAAAAATCTTAAAGTGGTCCGGAGAGCAGTTAATAGACAAACTGAGAACAGCACTCAGAAGCTATCCTAATCACACCATCCAACAGACTGGTCGATCCAAGCAGAGAGTGAAGGGCACAATTTATGGATGTAATACTACAGGAGGGGTATTGACAAATTGATCACCTTCCAGAGAAGAGCGATTTAGATGATGAAGCAAGTTGGTCTCAAATGTTACAGATAAATGAAGAGCTCTGGGGATAAAGCAGCCACCTTAGAGCAGCATCGAAGCAGTGCCATGTGAAGCACCAAGGGGGACAAATCATTGGCGTGTGTTCTCTCTCCTTCCTGTTCCCTCTCAGCAGCCAGTTGATATGATCTGAATGTATCCCGATTATCGTATGAGAATATATCTCATTTATACCTTTTCTGTGACTTAATGAGGAAAGACCTCAGCAGTCAATAGTTCTTGGCTACATTAATGGAGCTTTCACATGACTGACTGTGCATTTCATAATTGACTGTTCTTTTGCACAGTTTCAGGTACAGAAATCTTATGACCCAAACCGGCTTGCAGCAGCTCCTTTGTCTTTCCTCCTAGGCCTCCCTCTTTTCCTGGGTCACCCTGGCCTTTCCTACCCTACCCAGCCCACCCTGAATGACATCTTTGTCCCTCTCTAGTTCTTTTAAATGTCCTAATGTCATGTCTTCTCTGTAGCCCATCTCCCCAGATCCTTGCTTTCTGGTGGGGCTAATCTAATACCTCAAAGAGATAAAGAATTCATGACTGATATTGGCCAAAATGTTTCCCTTCTAAGCTAACATATTTGCAATTTAATAGATATTTCAATTCTGTAACTCATAGGCATGACTAATGGTGGGAATTTCTGGCAGCTTTGCAGTGCCTGTGGGGGGCCTTTCCCACAGTGTCACAATTCATACCCTACAGGTGTCTGTTTGCTTCCTCTAGAAACAAGGTCAGCTCTACTCATGACCTTGGGGGACAAGGAGGAATAAAAAAAGCCTACTTAGAATTAGTGGGAAGGAGGGCCTTGAATGTCAGTCTAGAGTGATTTTTTTCACTTCCTCTTCTGCTACTCTTATTTTGTCTCTCCTTTCTCCCCCTTATTTCCCTCCTTTGCCTCAACCTATGACACAGTGCTATCTCTTACCCTATTAGTGACAGCCAGGGTCAAAGAGATTTCCAGTCTCTGTCCTAGGAAAATTTTTGTGTCGTGTTTCTATGCCCTACAGGGAGATGAACGAACACTATTAAACTGTCCCATCAGCAGAAAGACACTCTTGTTCCTCTGCAAAGTCAGGGACTATGAGAACATTCATTCCTGTGGGAGTCTTTCGCAAGTAGCTGTGCGGGAGACCAGCTTGCTGGGAGGGCTGGGGGTGAGCAAGTTAGAGCACCGTAGCAGCAGGATGTGGCAAACGTGCCCAGTCTAGGCCAGTTCCGCTCCAGTGGCTCTCTTCCAGCACCTGAGGTGATCATTGACTCCTTGACTGACTTTTCTGACTTGAGTTAGGGGTGGGGGAAGGAGTTCTTAGGAAGGAATTACATTATGAATCCTAGGTGTATAGGCACCTTAGATCCATGGGCACAGATTTCCCTAGTTCCATTATGTTCATTTGTGAGACTCTCAGCTACCTTGCTCTTTGCTAACCTGAAAGCATTGGTTTGAGAAGGCTGAGAATATTCTATCAAGCTACCCTTGTAAAAGGATGAAAACTAGAAGCTTAGTATGGTGGGAGATTAGCCATGAACTAGATCCAACACAGTGGAGTAGATGCTCAGAGAATGCCCATTTATTGGGTCAGGAACTGTACTTCACAATCAGTCAAAGTTCACAACAACATTGGAAGGTTGCCAATATTGTCTTTATTTTGTAAGGGAAGAAATGGAGACTCAGGTTAAGTTACTTGTCTATGGTCACACGGCTAGTAAGTGGTGGGGCTAGGATCTGAACCCACCTTTGTTCTAAAACCTTGCTTTTAAAGCAACATGCCACAGACTACCTGCATGGCTCTTGCACATAACAGTACTACATAAATGCCATTAACTCCTTACCTTCCTGCTTGTTTGCCTACTTCATGCCTTCATACTCTTCTTTGCCAGGACATATTTGCACTTCTGGACTTCCTCCAGGAAGTCTTCACAGATTAACTTTGATTAACTTTATTTTACAATCACCTGTTTATTTCTCCTAAATTCCCTTGGCAATTTTATAAAAGTTTTCACCACACTGACTGATGCTAATTTATAATTAATTATCTTAGACATCTTTGTTTAGGTTTTGTCTCACCAGTTAGATTAATGTTCTCCAAGATTCTTGGTTCCCCATACAAAGGTTTATCTTGACATTTAGACACAAAATACAATTATGGAGCTAGGAGCTGGCTCAATGTTTTTCACAGATATGGTTTCATTTAAGTATCAAAAAGATCCTGTGTGGTATTGTCACCTTAGCCCCTCTTTACAGATGCTGAAGTTGAAATTTGGAGATGTTAGGTAATTTCTCTCAGTGTTTTACAACAACTGAACAATGATGCTAGAATGAAGATTCAGGTGGCTATTGTTTTCTCAAAGCCTGAGCCCCTTCCACTAGTAAATGCTTATAGAACAATGTATTGCTCATAGTACTATGATCTGATTTGACAATAAAAAATTTTCTTATATGTAGAAGGTTAAGATACAGATGCGCACACACACATACACACACACACACAGGAATCTTAGCAAAACAAAGAGTATGATTCTAAGAGAAGACCCTTGGAAAACTCTGAAAACTTGATTTGCTCCCTTATGTCCTGATTTAGAACCAGAAAAATCTGATTCAAATCCTTGTAGCTGTGTGACTTTGAGAACTTTAATTTACTCTTCTGAATTTCAGTTTTTTCTCCATGCAAAATGGGGAGGTGTAGTAGCTGTGCTGAGTGAAGAAAATATATGAAAAACACTTATAATGGTGTCTGGGAAATAGTAGGTATTCAATCAATGATATTAATTATTATGATTAGTATCATTATCATCATCATTATTACTGGAACACTTGCAAAAATGATCTCACAGCCATTTTACCACAAGAAAACAGTCTGATAAATTGTCTAAAACAAATTGATATTTTTAATAGGGTGCTTCATTTACAGGGGATGAATTTTAAAAATTAGGAAGTTAACTAGGGGCTATGACAAACTCAAGCAAAGGGCTACATATGTTTGTATTTTAGGCAAAACTATTTCATTCAAGGAGATGCAATCATGTGGAATAATTTGTCAATTAAGGTGGTCAGAGCAAATGTTGTCTGTATAAATGAGCTTTTGCAGCCAGCAAGACATTTTAATGATGTGTGAGCCAATAGCAAAGGCTGCAGAGACAAAGCTGAGGTGGAAATGAGTCCCTAGAACAGGCATGTTAAGGAGAATGGCCTTTTCCTGTCCAGCAATTCCTTATGGCATTATAATTCATCACTGGTGGTTTATAAAAGGCAGTGAAATGGCCTCCTTTGGCTGTCAAATAGGAAAATAATTCATCAGTTCAAGTCCATAAATCATTTCTTGGTGCCAGGAGAACTTTATATAGCTAGAAATCTCCCCATGATTTGGCACCACTCTCCAGTGGGGATCCTAAGAAATAACTGGGAAGCACCAGATGCAGAAGCCTAAGTGATGAGATGCTTAGGCATGGGTCTGCAGGCAGAGAAGGTTGATTCATTTCTGGGGCACATTGCCTTGATCCTCTCTGACTGGTTAGAAAAAACACCCGGTTGTGTTTCTGGCTTATAGTAATCATTTGATATATTTGTTGGATGAGTGAATTTTAATGTTTTGTGTGTTTTGAATTCTTTGCATCAGACCCTACCTGTAATTTCTGATAATTCTCTTCAGCTGTACTCTGGGAAAATGAGATGGCAAGGCTGTAATAATAATGTTCAGAGATATTGGATCAATACCCTGAGTCGTTTGCTCAATTTTGATATTCAGGGCATCATAGCTTCACTATAAACTTTGGCATAAAAGTTGCATGAGTAATAATTGGGCTTGAATTTTTTTTCTGATAAAAGGTGTTTAACATTATAATTAAATCATCTAATCCACCTTGCTTCTAAAACGGACATCTGTTAATATCAATATCCTTATCTTTTGTGCCAGTAAAATTATCTTCACAATGCTATTTAATTTACGTCCTGTCTACAATATGAGGTGAAAGGTGAAAGGGACATTTTGGGACAAGTGAACAAGTATTTAGTGTCTAATACAGTGATTATCAACCCTGGATCCACAATGAATATATTTGATTTTTTTTAACCTTCATCAAATATTCATTGTGCAGAGTAGAAGTGAGCTAAAAGAGACATGTTCTGCCCTAATAGAGCTTGTAGTGTAATGTGGGGTGGGAATAGATAAGAGACAAAACGAAAAACACATGTATAAGTATATAATTAATAATTGCAGTAAGTGATATAAAGGTAAATAACTGAGAAGTAGGTAGGCTGTTACTTTATATTGGACCATTGGAGAAGGTCTACTTGAAGCAAAATAACATTTAGGCTGGACCCTGAAGGTTAAGAAAAAGCCATCAAGGTGAAAGATGATCAGAAAAATATTTCAGAGGGAATAGCATGTGTTGACTTTGAGGTGCCAAAGATCCCTGCATGCTTAGGGAACAGAAAGAGAGTGATGTGGCTGGATCACAGGGAGTAGTGACGGGGAGTGGGACAAAATGAGATTGGAAAGGTAGGCAAGGACCAGATAACACAGTGCCTTTTAGGGTTTTGTCTTTATCCTAGAGTGGGAGGACACCTTTTGATGATTTTAAGTAGAACAATGTCACATTCCTTCTGACTTACGTAAAAATAATCTTCCTCTGGATGCTTCATGGATAATAGATGGAAGGAGGCAGGGAGACAGGTTAAGAGGCCATTACAGCATCCAAAAGAAAGATGATGATGGCTTGGACTAGAGTGGTGGTGATAGAGATAGTAAAATGTGGACAGATTCAAGAGATATTATAGAGATAAAAATGACTGGACTTTCTCATGATGATTCCTAGGTTTTTGGTTTCAGTAATAGAGTAGACACTAGTTGTATTTACTGAACTGAATTAGAGTGGGGGAGACAAGATTTTGTGGCAAGATCCAAGAGTTCTGTTTTGGCCATTTTTATTTGAGATACCCACTAGACATCCTGGAGGAGACGTTGAATAGGCAGTTGGATATGTAAGTCCTGCATTCAGGGAGAAGTCTGGGATGGAGGTATAAATTTGGGAGCAGTCTGCATGGTATATAAGGTAGAATACAATGAAATACTAAATTGTGTGTGGCAACTGATGATTACTATAGGAGATCAATGAAAACTGCAGCTCCTAGGCCCTGTGTTACATATTTTCTCCAGGATCAGGACAGTGTAATAAAGCCACTTATCATGATTTTTCCAAACCTCATCAACTTGCTAAATATCAGGCATGCTGTCTGTACTTGTATTTTTGCTGATATGTGGGAATGACATCCTGTATTTAGCTGACGTTTGAATCCGTCAGAGCTAGAGGAATATAACTATTGCCATAATAACTACAGACACTATTTATAATCTATTTCAGGTACCGTATAAATCACTTTACAAATATTTATTTCTAATCATTACTCCAGCCCTTCAAAGTACGGGCCCCAATTTTTATATAAAGAAACTCAGATTCAAGAAGTTACATGACTTGCTCAAGGCCACACAGCAAGTATACAGCTGTCCATTCCCTATTCCAATCCCACACTTTAGGAAACATGATTCTAAATTTCCTTTCAAATTCTTCAGATTTCCTAAGTCTTTTACACCCTAATTAAAATAAAGAAAATACTGAGGTGTGCAAACTTATTGCTAAATCTCCTCAATTTTGAATAAAAGTCTGCTAATTTGGATTGTTGCACGGGGCCCGGTCCTTGATTCCTGGTGCATGCACACATCCTGCTGTTGGGATACTCAGCACTGGCTGATCATTCTTCACCCTCCCAGGTTTACTGAGATAAAATTGACACTTAAGCTTGCTGGCCATTCTGAAGGTGACTGCCTACCTAGACTAGCAGCTGCCTTTATAATTTTGGGATACCTTGTTCTGAATTCTTAATTTGATGTTTACTTCCAACAGGAGTATAATTCCCTAAGTGCAGGACAATGAGAGGAGCATAGAACCTGGTATGTAGTTGGTTCACAATAAATGATAGCTATTATGATAATTTTCATCACCTCATTGAATGATAACTTCACAAAAGCCTTGTGAAGTAGGTGTTATTATTTTACTGGTAAGAAAATCAAAACTCTGAGGTTAAGTAACTTGCCCAAGGTCACACGGCTATTAAGGGACTAAGTTGGAATTTGAAGGCCACGCTCTAATTTCTTTTTTTTTAAAATAAATTTATTTATTTATTTATTTATTTTTGGCTGTGTTGGGTCTTTGTTGCTGTGCACAAACATTCTTTAGTTGCAGTGAATGGGGGCTACTCTTCGTTGCAGTGTGCGGGCGTCTCATTGTCGTGGCCTCTCCTGTTGCGGAGCACAGGCTCTAGGCACGCAGGCTTCAGTAGTTGTGGCACGTGGGCTCAGTAGTTGTGACTTGCAGGCTCTAGAGCTCAGGCTCAGTAGTTCTGATGCACGGGCTTAGTTGCTCAGCGGCATGTGGGATCTTCCCAGGCCAGGCCTCGAACCCGTGTCCCTTGCATTGGCAGGCAGATTCTTAACCACTGCACCACCAGAGAAGCCCCGAATCTCTCTAATTTCTAAGCTTATAATCCATACCTCCTCAAGTTGAATGAGAAGGTGAAGCCAGGGGACTGTGCTAGAGAACATTGGGAGGTAAATTTAGATAGGTAAAGTAGACTTGATTACTGGAGGACCTTGAGTGCCAGGGAGAATAACTCATATTCTTGGAATATTTGGGAATATGCACAATGGAAGAGCTATGATTTTTCTCACAGATAAGCAGGGTCCAGCATTTGGATGTTAGGTACCTGTTTCCCAACTAAAATCCCTCACAACTGTGCATAAACCCTGCTCCTTAGCCTGTGCCTCTTAGAGCCCAGAGGGCTTGCCTTCCCTTGTGCTTTCTGGTTTGCACACCTTTCCTTCTTATAGTTCCTCATTTTAACTCAATTCTAGGAAGATTTTTCTGAGTCTCTTCTCTGCAAAGGCACTAAAGTAATTGCTGCTGCACTGGTTGTTGGGGGCATGCAGGTACACCATACCAGCTGGCCTATGTAAGTCTGGGGATGGGAAGGACTAAGAAGAAAGATACGGGAGAGATAGCCAAAATAATTTCCTTAGAGCTTCTGCAAGAGAGAGCACACATTTATACTGTCCTGTCAATCAAATATTCTCCAATTCCTGGAGGCTTCTTTTTCAGTTGATTGATCAATTGATTTTTACTCAGTTGGAATTTTAGCTACACAGGCTTTTGATTTACCCAGTAACATCTGCGAAGTAGAAATAGCTTCAGGAGGGGATAAGAGCTAGAAGAGACTTCGATGAGAATATGATCTGATTCCCTCATGTTTTTACATGAGGTAGCAGAATCCAGAGAGGTTAATTTATGTACCCTAAAGACACAGTTTGGGAGTAGATAAGCTGGGATTTGTCCTAATACAATGCTGCTTTCTACCACTTTCTACTGCTCCACAGTGCCTTTCTAACTTAGTCCTAAATCTTGCCTCAGAGGCTTTTTTATGTCAAATTTAATTGATATCTTCATTATAATTGAAATATTTAAATCAGATTAATGTAAAGACTTCAGAGAGTTCTGCTTATCTGGTTTATAAAAGTCATTCAAGCAAAACTGTGGAAGTATGTGGGATTTTTGACATTTTCCAGAAGCTATTAACTGATATTCTTCACTAATTCTCAGAATGTACATTAAAAGAGGACAATTTTCAAACTAGCCCTTACAAACTCCATATTTATCCCTTTTTGGTTGGTTCACAAGTCAATTTTGTACTCCAAAGATTTTTTGATCCTCAAAACCTTCTCCCCTCCTTAGGGATTATATGCACTACAAAATCAACTCATGAACTATGTCATGAATATTAAAGTCTATTAGCAGGGAGATACCAGGAAGCAGAACTGAGAAAATCACCCCAGCAGTCTCCCTTGCTCTAGAAAAAGTATGGTGAGTGGAAAGAGCACAAGATTTAAAGTCAGAAAGACTTGGTTTCAAATTCTTTCTTTAACAGTAACTTGCCAAATGACCCTGGGTAAGTTATTGAACTTCTCTAAGCCTGCATGTCTACATCTGTTTGTATACTTTTACCCTGCAGAGTTCTTGAGAGAATTTGAGATAACAGAGTAAATGATACCCATTTCTATCATTGCCATTGTCATTATGAATATTATTTACTGGTCCTATGACCAGTACTACTAGTACTAGTACTACCACTGCTACTACTATTACTACCACTACTTAGTAGGCTGAAAGGAAGGAAACGGCCCTCACATATAGTATATTGGCAGATGGAATCAGCTCAAGAGCAGAAAAGCCTTGACACAGGATAGAACAGAGCAGCTTCTAATAATACATTAAAAGTTAGAAAGTGCAAATAACTTACTCAGTAAAAATAGTACTTTAGTTGAGTTATAGAATATATGACTTCATAAATAAAAGTGTTAGAAAAATAACCCTCTCATTAAACTAGAAGTTAAGTTCCATTAGGACAGGAGTTATATCAATCTTGCCCCTTTGCATTCCTCTCTTTAGCACAGTGCTTGAAACAACTTTGTTTCAAAGATGAAAGAATATTTATTGAATAAGCGATAGAAATTCCTAGAAGTAAAACTGTGTATTCTTTATTTTGCTGTTGTTTCTGTATAGTTGTATTTTTTTATTTGCTTAAAATATATTTGAGAGTACAAGCAAGAAGAACTACAATCCTGCAGCCTGTGGAACAAAAACCACATACACAGAAAGAGAGACAAGATGAAAAGGCAGAGGGCTATGTACCAGATGAAGGAACAAGATAAAACCCAAGAAAAACAACTAAATGAAGTGGAGATAGGCAACCTTCCAGAAAAAGAATTCAGAATAATGATAGTGAAGATGATCCAGGACATCGGAAAAAGAATGGATGCAAAGATCCAGAAGATGCAAGAAATGTTTAACAAAGACCTAGAAGAATTAAAGAACAAACAGAGATAAACAATACAATAACTGAAATGAAAACTACACTAGAAAGAATCAAGAGCAGAATAACTGAAGCAGAAGAACGGATAAGCAACCTGGAAGACAGAATGGTGGAATTCACTGCTGCAGAACAGAATAAAGAAAAAAGGATGAAAATAAATGAAGACAGCCTAAGAGACCTCTGGGATAACATTAAACACAACAACATTCACATTATAAGGTTCGCAGAAGGAGAAGAGAGAGAGAAAGGACCCGAGAAAATATTTGAAGAGATTATAGTTGAAAAATTCCCTAACATGGGAAAGGAAATACCACCCAAGTCCAGGAAGCATAGAGAGTCCCATACAGGATAAACCCAAGGAGAAACACGCTGAGACACATAGTAATCAAATTGGCAAAAATTAAAGGCAAAGAAAAATTATTGAAAGCAGCAAGGGAAAAATGACAAATAACATACAAGGGAACTCCCATAAGGTTAACAGCTGATTTCTCAGCAGAAACTCTACAAGCCAGAAGGGAGTGGCACATCCCTTTGAAATGATGAAAGGGAAGAACCTACAACCAAGATTACTCTACCTGGCAAGGATCTCATTCAGATTTGATGGAGAAATCAAAAGCTTTACAGAAAAGCAAAAGCTAAGAGAATTCAGCATCACCAAACCAGCTCTACAACAAATGCTAAAGAAAATTCTCTAAGTGGGAAACACAAGAGAAGAAAAGGACCTACAAAAACAAACCCAAAACAATTAAGAAAATGGTCGTAGGAACATACATATTTATAATTAACTTAAATGTGAATGGATTAAATGCTCCAACCAAAAGAAACAGGCTTGCTGAATGGATACAGAAACAAGACCCATATATAGGCTGTCTACAAGAGACCCACTTCAGACCTAGGGACACATACAGACTGAAAGTGAGGGGATGGAAAAAGATATTCCATGCAAATGGAAATCAAAAGAAAGCTGGAGTAGCAATACTCATATCAGATAAAATAGAGTTTAAAATAAAGAGTGTTTACAAGAGGCAAGGAAGGACACTACATAATGATCAAGGGATCAATCCAAGAAGAAGATATAACAATTATAAACATATATGCAGCCAACATTGGAGCACCTCAATATATAAGGCAACTGCTAACAGCTATAAAGGAGGAAATCGACAGTAAAACAATAATAGTGGGGGACTTTAACACCTCACTTACACCATCATCCAAAATGGTAATAAATAAGGAAACAGAAACTTTAAATGACACAATAGACCAGATAGATATAATTGATATTGATAAGACATTCCATCCACAAACAGCAGATTACACATTCTTCTCAAGTGTGCATAGAACATTCTCCAAGATAGATCACATCTTGGGTCACAAATCAAGCGTAGTAAATTTAAGAAAATTAAAATCATATCATCTTTTCTGGCCACATTGCTATGAGATTAGAAATGAATTACAGGGAAAAAAACTTAAAAAACACAAACACATGGAGGCTAAACAATACGTTACTAAATAACCAAGAGATCACTGAAGGAATCAAAGAGGAAATCAAAAAATACCTAGAAACAAATGACAATGAAAACACAACGATCCAAACCATATGGGATGCAACAAAAGCAGTTGTAAGAGGGAAGTTTATAGCTATACAAGCCTACCTCAAGAAACAAGGAAAATCACAAATAAACAATCTAACCTTACACCTAAAGGAACTAGAGAAAGAAGAACAAACAAAACCTAAAGTTAGCAGAAGGAAAGAAATCATAAAGATCAGAGCAGAAATAAATGAAGTAGAAACAAAGAAAACAATAGCAAAGATCAATAAAACTAAAAGCTGGTTCTTTGAGAAGATAAACAAATTTGATAAACCATTAGCCACACTCATTAAGAAAAAGGGGGAGAGGACTCAACTCAATAATTAGAAAAGAAAAAGGAGAAGATACAACAGACACTGCAGATATACAAAGCATCCTAAGAGACTACTGCAAGCAAATCTATGCCAATAAAATGGACAACCTGGAACAAATGGACAAATTCTTAGAAGGGTATAACCTCCAAGACTGAACCAGGAAGAAATAGAAAATATGAACAGACCAATCACAAGTAATAAAATTGAAACTATGATTAAAAATCTTCCAACAAACAAAAGTCCAGGACCAGATGGCTTCACAGGTGAATTCTATCAAACATTTAGAGAAGAGCTAACACCCATCCTTCTCAAACTCCTCCAAAAATATTGCAGAGGAAGGAAGACTCCCAAACTCATTCTACAAGGCAACCATCACCCTGATGCTAAAACCAGAAAAAGATACTACGAAAAAAAGGAAATTACAGAGCAATATCACTGATGAATATAGATGTAAAAATCCTCAACAAAATACTACCATACAGAATCCAACAACACATTAAAAGGATCATACCACCATGATCAAGTGGGATTTATCCCAGCGATGCAAGGATTCTTCAGTATATACAAATCAATCAATGTGATACACCATATTAACAAATTGAAGAATAAAAAACCATATGATCATCTCAATACATGCAGAAAAAGCTTTTGACAAAATTCAACACCCATTTATGATAAAAACTCTCCAGAAAGTGGGCATAGAGGGAACATACTTCAACATAATAAAAGCCATATACGACAAACCCACAGCAAACATCATTCTCAATTGTGAAAAACTGAAAGTATTTCCTCTAATATCAGGAACAAGACAAGGATGTCCACTGTCACCACTATTATTCAACATAGTTTTGGAAGTCCTACCCACAGCAATCAGAGAAGAAAAAGAAATAAAAGGAATACAAATTGGAAAAGAAGAAGTAAAACTGTCACTGTTTGCAGATGACATGATACTATACATAGAAAATCCTAAAGATGCCACCAGAAAACTAGTAGAGCTAACCAATGAATTTGGTAAAGTTGCAGGATACAAAATTAATGCACAGAAATCTCTTGCATTCCTATACATTAATGATGAAAAATCTGAAAGAGAAATTAAGGAAACACTCTCATTTACCACTGCAACAAAAAGAATAAAATATCTAGGAATAAACCTACCTAGGGAGACAAAAGACCTGTATGCAGAAAAATATGACACTGATTAAAGAAATTAAAGATGATACCAACAGATGGAGAGATATACCATGTTCTTAGATTGGAAGAATCAATATTGTGAAAATGATTATACTACCCAAAGCAATCTACAGATTCAATGCAATACCTATCAAATTACCAATGGCATTTTTTATGGAACTAGAACAAAAGAATCTTAAAATTTGTATGGAGACACGAAATACCCCAAATATCCAAAGCAGTCTTGAGGGAAAAAACCGGAGCTGGAGGAATCAGACTCCCTGACTTCTGACTATACTACAAAGCTACAGTAATCAAGACAATATGGTACTGGCACAAAAACAGAAATATAAATCAATGGAACAAGATAGAAGGCCCAGAGATAATCCCCTGCACCTACGGTCAACTAATCTATGACAAAAGAGGCAAGGATATAAAATGGAGAAAAGACAGTCTCTTCAATAAGTTGTGCTGGGAAAACTGGACAGCTACATGTAAAAGAATGAAATTAGAACACTCCCTAACACCATACACAAACTCAAAATGGATTAGAGACCTAAATGTAAGACCAGACACTATAAAACTCTTAGGGGAAAACATAGGAAGAACACTCTTTGACATAAATCACAGCAAGATCTTTTTTGATCCACCTCCTAGAGTAATGGGAATAAAAACAAAAATAAACAAATGGGACCTAATGAAACTTCAAATCTTTTGCATAGCAAAGGAAACCATAAACAAGACAAAAAGACAGCCCTCAGAATGGGAGAAAATATTTGCAAATGAATCAAATGGACAAAGGATTAATCTCTAAAATATATAAACAGCTCATGCAGCTCCATATTAAAAAAACAAACAACCCAATCCAAAAATGGGCAGAAGACCTAAATAGACATTTCTCCAAAGAAGACATACAGATGGCCAAGAAGCACATGAAAAGCTGCTCAGCATTGCTAATTATTAGAGAAATGCAAAACAAAACTACAATGAGGTATCACCTCACACCAGTTAGAATGGGCATCATCAGAAAATCTACAAACAACAAATGCTAGAGAGTCTGTGGAGAAAAGGGAACACTTTTTCACTGTTGGTAGGAATGTAATTTGATACAGCCACTATGGAGAACAGTATGGAAGATCCTTAAAAAACTAAAAATATTATTACCATATGATCCAGCAATCTCACTACTGGGCATATACCCAGAGAAAACCATAATTCCATAAGACACACGCACCCCAGTGTTCACTGCAGCACTGTTTACAATAGCCAGGTCATGGAAGCAACCTAAATTCCCATTGACAGGTGAATGGATAAAGAAGGTGTGGTACATATATTCAATGGAATATTAATCAGCCATAAAAAGGAACGAAATTGGGTCATTTGTTGAGATGTGGATGGATCTAGAGACTGTCATACAGAGTGAAGTAAGTCAGAAAGAGAAAAACAAATATTATATATGAATGCATATATGTGGAACCTAGAAAAATGGTACAGATGAACCGGTTTGCAGGATAGAATTTGAGACGCAGATGTAGAGAACAAATGTATGGACATCAAGGGGGGAAAGCCACGGGGGGGTGGCGGTGGGGGTGTGATGAATTGGGCGATTGGGATTGACATGTATACACTGATGTGTATAGAATTGATGACTAATAAGAACCTGCTGTATAACAAAGTAAATAAATTTCAAAATTTCACATACACAAATATATATATATATTTATATATATATATATATTTGAGATCCAACTGTATGACAGACACTGTGCAAAGCTCTGGGAATGCAGTGGGAAGCAAAATCATACACAGTTATTACATTTAAGAGCTTAAAATCTAGTGGGAGAAACAGAACTTAAACAATCAGAAAAATAAATATGAAGCTTTAATTATGAAAATAGTATGAAGGAAAGAGCTACATCTGTTAAAAGAACATGTATTAGGGGGATTTGACCTAATCAGAGAGTTCAGGAAAGGCTTCTTAGAGAAAGTAAAGCTTTAGCAGACATACAAAGTGTAAATGGGCATTAACTAGGAAAAGAAAGGAAGGAAGGGCTTTTCTCGCAAAAGCATCAGCATGTACAACTGTGCTCTGTGGAGAGATCATGGGAAATACCAGAAGCTAAAATAAGGCCAACTTCAGCTGGCTGGAGTGAAGTGAGGTAGGAAAAGACTAGAATAAAATGAGGCTAAGGTGGCGATTAGGAGACAGACAATGTAGGGCCTTTATGCCACACTAAAGATTGCCTCTTTATCCTAAGAGTAATGGAAAGCCATTAAAGTGATTTTAAGGAAGGGTATGGCAATGAACCCATCAGATGATTTCAGTATGGAGAATGGATTCGAGGGGAGCCAGAATAGATGGGATTGCTCTAGTCTAGGCTAGAGGTGATAGTAACTTGGACTAGGGTGGAAGTTGTGGTGATGGAGAGAAGCAGATGGACTTGAGGGGCTAGTTAGAATGTAAAATCAACAGGACTTGATGATAGATTAGATATGGAGTATTAGATGAGTAGAAGGCTGTCTCTTAAGTAATTCTTAGGCTCCTTGCTTGTTCAACTGGATGGATTGTGGTGCCTTTCAGTGAGAGGTCCAGGTACGACAAGGTTTATTCAATCACAGATCTTTCTATATGCTACTATGTGCTAGGTATCATGATAGGTGTTGGAGATTCAGAGATGAATAAATTATGGTGCTTATCCTCAAGAACCTCACAGTCTAATCAGGGAGGGGTACAGAAAATCAGCATGTAGTTACAGTGAGTTCAGTGGTGGACTAAATATCTGATAGGCGTCTGCCAAGGGTGCTATGGAAGCCTAGAGGAGGGGAATTGGCTAGAGACTAGACAGAGTTAGGGAACTGTGTTCAGGGAGGCCAAAGAATAGAGGGGTCATTGTGGAGTTGGGTTATTTTGGATTTATATGCACTCATTTGTCGGACATGTTCACTAGACATTAAGCTTTGTAAAGGAAAAGATACCCTTTTCCCCCTTCCTCCTTCTCTATCCTCCGCTTAGTACAATATGCAACCTGGCTGTATATTCTATGCCTATGAGTCAAGAGGCAATTTCTAGTGTCACTGACTGATTTCTCAATCTCTGGCAGACTCTTAAGTGTTCCTCTCTCATTATAAGATACAACAGACTCCTGAAAAGTGGTGTGTAAATCAAATTGGGGCAAATTAAATCCTGCTTTAAATAAACAGGGTAGTTTGCTATTTAGTTTTATAAATTAAAATATTATTTTCAAATTTTCTTCCATATACTCCCATTTAATTCCTCAGCTTTGCTTAAGGCAGTACCTATTATTTTATTGTTTTATTTAACTAACTTCTAAATAGATTTTTCTCACATTCATTTATTTTTAAATCAACTTTATTGAGATAAAGTTTATATTCAATAAAACGCACCCATTAATGAGTTTTGACAAATATCTGCTACTATGTAACCCTACAAAGTTGTAGTTAATCCCCTTCACTCCAGGTCCCAGGAAATCATCTATCTACTCTTTGTCACTTGATTAGTTTGGGCATGGCTCTCACATTTAATGGACTCTAGTGAATTGTTCTGAGCATATACTGGGGGAAAAACACTCCCCCTTTTATTTACTTTAAATTAGAATTCTTATATCCTAACCTTATGGCTGTATATGAGTGACTACATAGACTAGGGGAAAATGGTGATCACATCATGCTTGTTTTAGTATGCATCCTTGGGTCGTGGTGGTGGTGGTACTGTTTGCAAAGAGGGAATTCTGGGAAAAATAATCTGCGGGGGGCTGGCTACAAAATAATGGGCTTTCAGTCATTTCCACACAAACTAAGTTACCATTGGTATTGGTACTGTCTTTTTCTTTTTGTTAAAACTGTCATTTTTAACCTTCATAGGACAAAGCTAGTTTATTGGAATGGGCACAGGACTTGCCATACAGACTAGAGTTTAATTCTTGTCTTACCCTTTTGCCAGTTGTATGAACCTGAACAAGGCACCTAGCTTTTCTGAGTGTCAGTTTCCCCCATCTGTAAAGTGAGAATAGTAATAAATTCTTTATAGGATTATCATGAAGATTAAAAGTCATATTGCATATAAATTCTGCCTGGCACGGAAGAGCTATTAATGAATGCAGGTCCTTCTAATCCCAAATCATAGAACACAAATAAGAATTTACTGAATACATACTTTTCCTGATAGTGTGCTAAGGAGGCCTGAGATGATTGAGAAGAAGATTAAGTTATAAGTTCATAGAATGCTGAAACTGGAAGAAGTTTTATTCTAAAACTCTCATTTGATTGGAGATCATAAGAATCTAGAGGGTCGAAGTGACTTGCTTGATGTTAACAACCAGTGTGTTTGGTCATCCATTCAATCAACAAATATTTATCAAGCATCTAATATACTCTGAGTATTATTCTAGGGGATGAAGATTTAGTAGTTGCAAAAAACCCCAACTATCTTCAAGGAGTGTACACTTTAGTGGAGGAAGATAGGAAGATTGACAATAAACAAATGAGCTGTGTGTGTGTGTGTGTGTGTGTGTGTGTGTGTGTGTGTGTGTGTGTTTGGGAGAGAGAGGGATGGAGAGAGAGGCGTGCTGTGGAGAAAAATCAAGCAAGATGGTAGGGAATTTTGACTATATTATACAGAATGGTCAGAGCAAGCCTCATTTATAAGGTTGTATTTGAACAGAGACCTGGCAAAAGGGAGGGATTTTTGTCGTGTTGATATCTCAGGAATGATTATTTTAGGCAGAGGGGTAGCAAGTGTAAAGGCCCTGGGTGAGAGCCTTTAGGCTTCACTGAACAATAAGGAGGCCAGAGTGGTTGGAGTAGAGTGAACAGTGGAGAATTAGAGAGGAATTAGAAGTTGATGTCTTGAGGAGGTGGTAGGGTCAGATCATGTAGGGCTATGTATGCAGTTGTAAGGATTTTGGCTTTTACTCACAGATGAAAAGCATTGGAGGGTTCTGAGCAGAGACTTGGCATGGTATGGTATATTTTACAAGGTGCATTCTGGACCCCGGGTGGAACTCAGACTTAACAGGCAAGGACTGGAGCAGGGAGACCAATTAAGAGGATATTGCTATAGTCCAGAGGGAAGATGATGGTGACTTGAACTAGGGTGTTAGCAGCAAGGGGAATTAAAAGTGATAGAGTTCTGATTATATTTTGAAGTTAGAACCAACAGTTTTTGGTTCTATTGAGTGTGGGGTGTGAGAGAAAGAGACAAGTCACAGATGATTCCAGATTTCTTGGCTTGTGTAACTAAGAGTGGATTTGCTGATTATTGAGATGGGGAAGATTAGGGATCAGGAATTTGGTTTTCTACATGTTTAATTTGAGACATCTCAGACATCTGAGTGGAGATGTTGAGTACATGAGTTGAAGGGAGAAGTCCACCATAGAGAAATCAAGTTGGGAGTGAACAGCATATAAATGATAAGCAAATTCATGAGATCATTGGGGAATGTAGTTAGATAACAGAAGTAGTCCAAGTTCTGAACTGTGAATGCATGCCAGCATTAGAGGCCGGGGATATGAGGGAGACTACAGAGGGGATTGAAGAGGAGCACCCAATGAAGCAAGAGGAAAACCAAGAGGGAGTAAGTGAAGATAGTGGATCAAGGAGAGTGAGGACTGTGTTGAATGCTGTTGACTGGTCATGTAAGGTAGGGATCAGAACTGACCTTTTGATTTAGAAACATGGCTATTGCTAGTTGACAAAAATCTCAATCCTTACATCTGTTTTCCTTTCACTATACCATGATGCCTTTTCATATTCTTGTCCTTGAGAGTATTTCTTCATTCCTTTATTAGCATTTACTTAAGAGCCTGTTGTGTGCTGGGCATTGGTCTGTTGTGTGCCAGGTGCTAAAACCCAAAGATAAATAAGCTTTGATCTCTGTCCCTAGGGAATCCATGGTATAGTAGACAAATGAGATACATTAACAATGATAATATAGCATGTTTAGTGCTGCAGTAGAAATATGAACAAAATATTATGGGAACACAGAATTCATCTTGGGTGGAGGTGGAGCATGGTGGAAAGCTTTGCAAAGGGGGTGACTTTCGACAAAGAGAATTCAGCAGTGGGTAAAGGTCCAGTAACCATAAGCAGAATTTATCTTGAAATGCTTTATACAGTTGAAACATCTGTACGAAACATCAGAATATTGTTTTGAAAGATGGATTGTAATTTATCAAGTGGACAAGTGAAGAAGGGCCGGAGAGATAGGCAAAGGGCCAAATGATTCAGCGTCCTGGGTGCCATGCTAAGGAACTTAGATTTTATCTTGCAGATGATTCATTGCCATTGAAGACTTTAAGTGGGGGAAGATTTCTATATTAGAGGACTTAGTGGTGATAAATTGGGAAGGGGGAAGAGAAAAGAAGTTAAGTGAATACATTCCTTATTTTCTGCTTGGCTGATTGAGTTGATGGTTATACCAAAGTCTCCAAGATCATTGAAGTTCCAGTATTGAGTATGTCGGAAGGAGTACAAATTTCTTGCTCAAATTTGATTAGAATCGAGTATCCTTACACTAGAGAAGTGAATACTGAAAAACCAGATGCTTTACTAATGCTTAATGGAGTTGGATTTTCCTCTAAGTGAACCGTCCAAGTTCATTGAACTTTACTTTTCTAATAGGAACATTTCTCTTTTGCTAAGGCAAAAGTGGGTCAAGTGCTGGGACACATGGCTCTGAAGGGCCATCAGATGAAATCCACAGCTGGGCCCTTAGTCCCTCATAAAGACCATTTCTGCCTATTTAAAGCCTCCTCTAGGCTTGATCAAAATCAAAACCCTTTAAAATATAATGAATTATTACATTTTGTGCTGAATCACTACTTGTCTAAGCCTCTTACATAGAACAGGATGTTTGAGAATTGAGTTCACTAGGACCTTTGTACAACTTTTTGTGCTTTAGAAAAAAAAAGGAAACAAGAATCTTATAGAACAGATGTATTAGAGGTATATATTTTCAATGGCAAAAGGCCTTCCTATGGCCTTTAAATATCTGTTTACTCTTCATTAACTGTTTGAGAGAAGGGAAACAAGGGTGAAACTTTATCGTGAAGGCCTGTGTCCAACTGAATTCTAATGCTTCTCAAATTATCATAATGGATTTGTGGCATTTATGAAATGATCACAAAGTCATCAGAAATATAAGCCACAATTCTCAAACATAGGCCTTTTGTTCTGTTAGGAATTATTGGTGAAGTCACTTAGCTTTATTAAAGAAACAAAGAGGATACCTCTGTCAGTCTTTATTTATTTTTGAATATGTAATACTAGCACACAGCAAAAAAATACAAACTACAAATATGTATGCACTGAAAAATCTCCCTTGTACCTCCAACCCCTTACTTAAATGCAATCATTTTTTCCAGTTTCTTGGATATCATCCACTATTCAATTGCATGTAACAGTGATTCTCAAAGTATAAATCAAGTATTCTCAGAAGCCCCAAGACCCTTTTGTGGGATCCATACAAGTTCAAGACTATTTTCCTAATAAAGCTGATAAAATGAATGGTGATATTAACAAATATCCAGCAATTCCATTTCCAGGGAGGTTATACATATGTATAATGACATCAAAAGGTGTCTGAGAATACTTGATTCCCCAAAACCTTGTCAGCACAGTTTTTCCTCAAATGTCTTGCTCTTTGCCAAGCATATGGCAAAAACATTATATCTTATTGTAGGTTTATTTGATTTATCTTATTATGATTGGGGTTAAACATGTCTTCATATATTTCAAAACTATTACATTTTACATTTCTGTGAACCATATAGTTTCACTTCTTTAAAAAGAACCTTGGCACAGGCAATCTTTAAATTTCTAAATATAATTCTTAGAAAAATTAATGTAAACTTCAATTTTCCCTTTAGGAATGCGCTCAGTACCTTAAACATTAAGAGCCCTTTCAGTTCAGATATTCAGCTTCAAAACAGTAACAGATCCAATTGAGCTATGTTAGAAGTTATCTTAGCAGGTTTACATCACAGTGATTGAACTGTTTGTAATATGATATAACTAAAACTAGAGAGTTGAGCAAAAGCAATTTGGAACAATAGATCATAATGTAATAAAAAACATTTTGTTCCTACATGTAAGTGATGTGCTGTTCCCTTTACCTGTCCTTTGTGGAAAACAATGGGTCACATTATTCCTGGATTTGTCACCATTTCCCACAGTTCAGTGGACAAGTTCTTCAAGATCCTGCAGTTTTCATTCACCAGAGCTCTGCTTTCTTGGAGCCAAGGCAAAAGGAAATTTCTGTAGACTTTTATAAAAAAAAAAACTAGAGTTTAATAATGACTGGAGTAATTTCAGAAATGAGCCTATTCCATGAGAGAATAGGATTGAATTACAGTTACTATTTTTTTAATATGATGGAGCTTTTCACCCAACACAGATGTGAAAATTTTCTAACAAAGATCACAGCCATATAATTGGCATGTCTGTTTTGAGTCTGCTGGTGCAGAGGACACAACAAACAAAACTGCTGAAGAGAGTAGAGGAAGAGAGTAGAGGAAGAGTCACAGCAACACAAAAGGGGATCAGGGGAAAGCACAGAATATCTTTGGGAACCTCTCACTGCTAATTTTCAACAAAAGTTAGCCAAATGAAAAAATATGAAGATTTACCTTTATTTCTTGCTTTGCTGTTTAGTTGGCTATACTGACTGGGGAAATTTTAAATTAGTTATATACAGTAGTCTCCCCTTATCTGTGGGGGATACATTCCAAGACCCCCAATGGATGCCTGAAACTACAGACAGTACCAAGCACTATATATACTATGGTTTTTTCCTATACATACATACCTATGATAAAGTTTAATTTATGTTAGGCACGGTAAAAGACTAACAATAATAACTGATGATAAAATAGAACAATTATAAAAATATACTATAATAAAAGTTACGTGAACGTGGTCTGTCTCTCATAATATCTTTATTGTACACATTTAATGCCTTTTTCATCTTAACTAAGCACGTAACACATACTGTGGCTGTAACTTTTGCAGTGTAAGGTACAATAACAAAGCAAGCATAGATTTCTTTATCCTTCTACACAATTTCATGGATAGATGATTTGTTATTACTGTAGATCTTAGCAAACCTCAGCATGTGATCTTTTTTCTTTCTTTAATAAGTCGAGAACTTTCACCTTTTCACTTGAAAGATACACTTTACGGTTTCTCGTTGGCATGTCTGAATTGCCAGCATCACTACTCTTGAGGTTTGGAGCCATTACTAAGTAAAATAGAGCTTACTTGAACACAAGCACTGTGATACTGTGATAGCCAATCTGATAACCTGAATGGCTACTAAGTGACTGAAGGGCTGGATATGCCGGACAAAGGGATAATTTACATCCCTAGTGGGATGGAGCAAGTTGACTCAAGATTTCATCATGCTACTCAGAATAGCACATAATTTAAAACTTATGAATTTTTAATTTATGTAATTTTCTATTTAATATTTTCAGACCACAGTTGACCCCAGGTACATGAAAACATGGGAAGCAAAACCACAGATAAGGGGGGATTACTGTACAATGCTAGTGGAGGAGAGTGAATTGATTGACCATTAAATAATCAGATTTTAGTAAGTGTCTACTATGTACTCAACCCTCTGTTAGATACTGTATAAGACATGAAACCCCTTTCTAGTGAAAGAACATGAAAGGGAAAATAGTTGTTGAGTCATATCAGGCATTGTACTATTGATAGATCCTTTATACATCCTATCTCATGTAAATGCTCAAAATAACCTTATGAAGTAGGCACTATTATTGGTACTTAATGGATATGTGGTTTAAGGCTTACAGAAGTAATTTACCAAAGGAGGCATGACTGGTAAATGGCAGATTCCCGATTTAAACTTAGGTCTGTCTGGCTCCAAAGTTTATGCTCTTTCTACTAATCATGTTTTCTCAGGTTATGGAGATAAATCTAATACATTTGAAATAATTAAAGAGCACACGATGGTAAAGTCAAACACTCCGTGGTTGAGTGTGTGTGTGTGTGTGTGTGTGAGTGAGTGTGTGTGTGTGTGTGTGTGTGTGTGTGTGTGTGAAAGCAATTCACTGTGAAACAGAGTAATTAGCAGAAGATCCCTCCTGACGTAGATGGGCTAGGGTAGGTAGGCATTTTTTGTGATTGGTGGAGAAATAAGGGGGAGACATTCAAGACAGTGGCAACAATATGAGCACACTATAGAGGAAGGAACAAGCAGTACATGTTTGTGAGATTAATCAGTCTAACTTGAACATGAGGAGTTGTAGAAGATGAAGTTGAATAGGAAAAGTGGAGATAAATTACAGAGGACCTTGAAATCTACAACGTATAGTTAAGGCTTTTGGGACTAGGCAGTAGAGAACCATAGAAGATTTAGGCAGATTACTCCGACAGTGGTATGTTTGGTGGCAGAGTGACTAGATCTGAGGTTATTGAAGTAGTCTGATGTGAGGTAGATGAGTCTCCTTTCAAATTATAGCATTGTAAGAGATAGGTTTCAAAGGCTTTGAATTATTTGCTTCAGGTCAAATTGATTAACTTTTGGTAGATGGTTAAACAAATGTAAAGTGAAGCCCATGATCTGGAGGTATATGTGAGTTAGTGACATCTAAATCACTAGGACTAAATCTAGAGCAATATTTTTTTCAAACTGTGGGGTATGGCCCATTAGTTGGTTATAAATCAGTGTCAAAGTTTGTGATTGATATTTTTAAATGAAATAGAAAATAGAATAGCATTGCAGATATTAAAAGAAAGTATGTTTGTAAAATTTTATTTCAGTTGTGTATGTACATGTGTGCACACATTTGCATTGAGTCATGCCATAAAATACATTTATTACTATGGCTTGTGGTAAAAAAGAAGTTTGAAAGTCTCTAATCTAGAGCAGAACACTGAATTAGTCTTTTTTCCTCCCATGTAAATTGTCAGCCTACATGATTGACTTTGAAAATTAGTTGAAAAGTCCTATCATCACTTTCCTTTTTGGGCCCTCTTTATCTGTTGCATGGTCCATTTCTAACCACCAAACTGACCTGTATGGTTTCAGTATATCAAGCACATAGTTTATGCCTAAAGTATATGCTTTAGCTTTCAAGGTCCTCTATAATTCATCTCCACCCTTCCTATCCAACTTCATTTTCTATAACTCCTCATGTTCAAGTTAGATTGATTAATCTCACAAAGATGTATTGTTTGTTTCTTCCTCTATAGTGTTCTCATATTTTTTGCTTCACCTTGAATGCCCTCCCCTGATTTCTCCACAAATCACAAACTGCCCTACCAATCCATCACATACCCAGCTTCTAGATCAATATTTCTATAGCACTACTCACATAATGCCATTCTCCTTTACCTAAAGAAAGAATGGTCCTCCCTTCATTTATTTAATGTTCACTCAATAAGTGATGATTGTACCCCCAAGAAATGAAGCCCAAACTCTTGGTTTAGTCAGATATGCAAAGCCTTTTATATTATTGCCCCAAATATCTTTCCAACTTTACTGATTACTGTAGCACCACAGAGACCCCACGGATCAACTTAACTGTACTACTTGCTCTCTCCAGAATACATGTATTTTCATTTCCACATGTCTTTGTTCATGTCATTCCTCATTTACTTGCCATTCTCATCCTTTAAGGCTCATATCAAATATTACCTCTTCTATCAATACTGTTATAATCCTGAATCAGCTGTGCATAGTTAATTCCTTCTCTGGACTCACAATACTTTTTATCACCCACGTGAGACTCATCACATTCTGTCTTGCAGTATATTAATTGGGTTTATTCTCTTTTTTAGCGTTGCTTCTTGTTCACCTCTACAGTGGAAACAGTGCTTTGCATATGGTAGATGGTCAATAAACAGCTGCTAAATAAATAAGAATACTGAATCCATGACACAATTCAGTATCTTTTTGTTTTTATCTAAGCAGTATGACATTATATAGTTCAGCAAAGTATTTTCCCAATATTTTTCTCAGTGTTGCTGACAGCATGAGACAGAATGGACCGGAAGAAAGAGCACTGGGCTAGGAATCAGAAGAACTCAACACTAGTGTTGGCTCTGTCACCAGAAAATTCTGTCACCTTTAATATGCCATTTGATCTCTCTGGGTGTTTTTTTTTTTTTTTTTTTTTGGCTTAAGGGACTGGTCCTATAAAAATATGGGACTGGTCTAGTTAACTTAAAGTATTTTCTAACATTTAACCCTAGATTATTTACTGTGCAAATTTCATTCACTTAGCAAATATTTACTAGGACCTTACTGGGGATACAGCATTGAACAATATACACAGGGAGATCAGCTCCGTGCTTTGTGTCCACCTAGAGGGGTGGGATAGGGAGGGTGGGAAGGAGATGCAAGAGTGAGGAGATATGGGGATATATGTTTATATATAGCTGATTCACTTTGTTATACAGCAGAAACTAACATACCATTGTAAAGCAGTTATACTCCAATAAAGATGTTAAAAAAAAACTATATACTTTCATGGACCTAGCATTATGGTAGTGAAGACAGACAGTAAACAAATGTAATATAGAAAGGTAGTGGTAAATGCTAAAATAAAAATAAAATAAGGCAAAGGGAAGGAGAATGACAGGAAAGGTCTCTGTGGGGAGGTAACATTTGAACAGAGGTCTATATGAAAGTGAGAGATCTAGGTAGAAAAGCATACCAGACAGAGGGAACTGCTATGTAAAACCCCTGAGGTCAGAATGTGCTTTGCTCTTTGTAGGAACACAATGAAAGCCTGGGCCATACAGAGCAGGCAGTTGGGTTGTGGGAGGTGAGGTCAGAGAGTGCTATGGACTGAGTGTCTGTGTCCCTCGCCAAATTCATATGTTGAAACTTAATGCCCCATGTGGTGGTACTAGGATGTGGGGATTTGGGGAGTTGATTAGCTCATGAGAGGAACCCTAAGGAATGGGATTAGTACCCTTACAAAAAGGACTCCAGAGAGCTCTCTTCTCTCTTTTGCCACTTGAGGACATGTGAGGGTGTAGTGAGAAGACGGCCAAATCTGTGAACCAGGAAGTGGGCCCTCACTAGACACAGTATCTGCTAGCAGCTTGATCTTGGATTTCCTAGCCTCTAGAACTGTTCTCATTTTTTAAATTAAACTATGGTTGATTTAAAATGTTGTGTTAATTTCTGCTGTACAGCAAAGTGACTCAGTTTTATATATATATAAATAAATAAATAAATAAATAAATATATATATATATACACACACACACACACACACACACACACACACACACACACACATATTCTTTTCCATTATGGTTTATCATAGGATATTGAATACAGTTCTCTGTGTTGTACAGTAGGACCTTGTTGTTTATCCATTCTATATATAAAAGCTTACATCTGCTAACCCCAACCTCCCATGCCATCCCTCCCCCAACCCCTTCCCCCTTGGCAACCACCAATCTGTTCTCTGTGTCCGTGAGTCTGTTTCTGATAGGTTCATTTGTGTCATATTTTAGATTCCACATGTAAGTGATATCATATGGTATTTGTCTTTCTCTTTCTGACTTACTTCCTTTAGTATGACAATCTCTAGTTGCATCCATGTTGCGGCAAATGGCTGGCCTCTAGAACTGTAAGAAATAAAAAATTTCTGTTATTTATAAGAAATCCAGTCTAAGGTATTTTGTTGTAACAGCCTGGATGGACGAAAACAGAGAGGTAGTCAGGAACTAGGTCATATGGAGCCTTTTCAACAGGGTAAAAAGTTAGATGTTATTCTAAGCATAATGGGAAACCATTGGAAGACTTTAAGCAGGGTAGGGACATGATCTGCCTTATGTTTTAAAATGATCACTCTGGCTACCATTAGAGAATGGATGGCAAGAGTGGATGCACAGAGACTGTTTAGAAAGCTATTAAAAAGGTCACTTCAAGAGATGATAATTGATTAGACTAGAGTGGTAACAGTGGACATAAAAAGAAGTGGGTATATTTGAGGTATAATTGGAAGGAGAATGGACAGGACTTGTTAATGGATTGGTTATGGAGGAGTAAAGGAAAAGAGAGAATTAAGGGATGACTCAGGTTTCTTACTTAACCAACTGGGTTGGATGGTGATACCATTTACTAAAATTGGAAAAACAGAGGGAAAGAATAGATTGGAGGGTTGAGGCTAAAAGTTGAATGAAGAGTTAAGTCTGTGATATGATAAATTTTAAATATGTTTTAGATATTCAAATGCAGAAATAAGAGATATAATTGGATATGTGAGTCTGGAGTTTGAAGAGAAGTCAGTACTGGAGATGTAATGTCAAGGGCTGTCACTATATAAAGAGCACCTAGCGAGTGATCTTAGCTAGGGAATATATATAAATATATAATATACATACATATACACTGTAAACTACTATTGCTGGATAATAAGATTGATCCTTTATTATGGCTAATATTCCACACTGGGGGGGGTAAAGAATTTAATTTATAACATTTAGAGATAATTTATCAAGGTATAGGATAAAAAATTAAGTTGGAGACCTGCAAGGGTACAGTTATTAAAATCAGGAGGTTTAACACTAATACATTAGTTTTATCTAATCTGCAGTCCATATTCAAGTTTGTGTGATTGTCTTAATCATGTCTTTTATAGCTAGTTTTTTTTTTTCCCAATTCAGGATCGCACATTGCATTTAGTTATATCTCTTTAATCATCGTTAACTTGGAATAGTTTTTAAGACTTTGTGTTCCTTAACTTTGACATTTTTGAAAAGTATATACCAATTATTTTATAGAAGGCCCCTCACTTTGAGATTTCCTGATGTTTCCTCCTACTTAGGTTCAGGTTATGCATTTTTGGTAGGAATACCACTAAATAGAGATTGTGTCTTTTTCAGTGCATGTTATTATGTGGCATATGATTTGAGCTTGTCTCAATATCGGTGAGGTTAAGTTTGAAGACTTGGTTAAGGTAGTGTCCTCCAGGTTTCTCAAATATGGAGTTAGTATTTATTTTCTCTTTGTAAGTAATTAGCAATTTGTAAGGAAACACTTTGAGGCCATGTGTATATTCTTTGCCTTATCAAACTTTTCACTACTAGTTTTAGCATCTACTGGTAATTTTCCAACTCCAGCATTTCTTTTATATTTATTAGTTGGCATTTCACAATAAAAGAGGTTTCCTTTCTTCCCTATTTATTTCATTATTTAATCATCGTGAAGTCATGGATTCTTATTTATTCAATGCGTTACAATCCTTTATACCTACTTTTTTGATGTGCAAATTGTCACAGAATTGACCATTAGGAGCTTCTGCAAGCTGGCTCCAGTGCCCTTTTAGCATATCTTATTTGTTGAGCACTTCCTTACTTTAAGATGCAACAAGCTGTTCCAGGCTCTTATTATCCTTTCCCTGCTCCAGAATTAAAACCAGACATTTTTTCATGGGATTCTGGTTAGTTTAGTAAAGAGAAGTATTTTAAAACCAAGATCTGGGCACTAGATGTGCTCATTCCAATAAGCTGCATCATCGTTTCTAGTTCATCTGAAGGAACAGAGTGAGAAAAGACATATCTCTATTAAAAACGTTGAGTTCATACTGATACCTCCAATTCCATTCCAGCATCACAGAGAACATTCTGGTCTTCCCTTTTTCCATATTTATAACTAAAAGAAACATGGCTTCCACTATCCTCAATAGATTTATTCATTTGCTCAAGCCTAGGCTATACAGAATTTAGAATATACAGATTTTAGAATTGCTAACCCATTCTACTACAATTAGGTAGCTCAGAAAGGATTCAATATTTGTCTACAGTCCTTTTCATTTTCATTGATGTAAGATTTGTATCCCTTGAGATGCTTAAATCGTAAGAGTACAATCAATGAATTTTGACAAATGGATACAGCCATGCGATGCACACCCCTATGAAGATTTAGAACATTTCAATCACTCCAGAAAGTTTTCTTGTGTCCCTTCCCAGTCAATCCCTCTCTCCTTTATAGATGTACCCAATGTTCTGAGGTTTTTTTTTTTTTTACCGCAAATTATTTTTTCCTTTTCTAGAATTTCATATAAATGGAAACATACACTATGTAATTTTTTTTGTATCTGAGGGATTTGTCCATAGTATTGCATGTATCGGCAGTTCATTCTCCTTTACTACTGGGTAACCATTCTGTTGATAGATATCCAGGTTGTTTCTATTTTGGGGCAATTATGAATAAAGCTGCTTATGAACATTCTCATACAAATCTTTACAGACATGTTTCCTTTCTTCTTGGGTAAATACTTAGTGGTGGAATTGCTGGTTCAAAGAGTAGAGGAATGTTTATCTCAAAAAGAAAATGTCAAATATTTTGCCAAAGTAATTATATCATTTTATATTCCATTAGCAACGTGTGAGAATCCAGCAACTCTATATCCTTGCCTCATTTGGTGTTCTCTTTCTCATGCTTTCATTCTTTTTCATTCTAGTGCATTAGTGTTGGTATCTTATTGTAGTGGGGTTTTTTTTAAACATCTTTATTGGAGTAGAATTGCTTTATAATGGTGTGTTAGTTTCTGCTTTATAACAAAGTGAATCAGCTATACATATACATATATCCCCATATCTCCTCCCTCTTGCATCTCCCTCCAACCCTCCCTATCCCACCCCTTCCCCAATGACTAATCATAGATTTTCTCTTGTAAATGTCCTTTTAGTTTTTTCTCCATTTTTTTTTTTTTTTTTTTTTTTTTTTTTTTGCGGTACGCGGGGCTCTCATTGTTGTGGCATCTCCCGCTGCGGAGCACAGGCTCCGGACGCGCAGGCTCAGCAGCCATGGCTCACGGGCCCAGCTGCTCCGCGGCATGGCGGATCTTCCCGGATCGGGGCATGAACCCGCGTCGCCTGCATTAGCAGGCGGACTCTCAACCACTGTGCCACCAGGGAAGTCCCTCCATTTTTTAAAATTAGGATTTTCCCTATTATTGTGCTGTAAAACGTTTTTTTAAAATATATATATTCTGAAGAAAGTCCTATGTCAGATATATATTTTGCATATACTTTCTACTTGTCAAGTGTATATATTTTTATATATTGCTGGATTCTATTTGCTAATATTTTGATAAAGGCTTTTGTATCTATGTTCATGAGGCATATATTGTTCTATACTTTTCTTCTAATATCTTTATCTCTTTGAGTATCATGATTATACTGGTCTTATAAAATAAGTTGGGAAGTGGTCCCTCCGACTCTTCTTCTGAAATTGTTTACATAAAATTAGTATTATTTCCTCTTAAAATGTTTCATGGAATTCACAGTGAAACCACCTGGGCCTGGATATATCCTTTGTGGGAAGGCTTTTGGAGATGAAATTAATTTATTTCATAGATATAAAGCTATTTATGTTTTCTAACACTATTTCATCTTTTTTCAGTTTTGGTAACTGTTTCTTAAGGAATTTGTCTCTTTTGCCTAAATTTTGTATTGGTATAAAGTAGTTCTTAATTTTGTCTTAATGCTTTTCATATCTGTAAGATTTGTAATGCTATGGTAGTGTTAATTTGTGTATTTTCTTTTTATTTTTTGCCATCAGTCTTGCTAGAAGTTTATGACTTTTTGTTATCTGTTTGGATAGTCAACTTTTCGGCTTTATTGATTTTTCTAATGTTTTTCTACCTTCAATTTATTTCTGATTTTATCTTTATTATTTCCTTCCTTCTACTTACTTTAGGTTTAATTTTCTTGTCTTTTTGTAGTTTCTTAAGGTAGAAATATATATCATTGAATTAATTTTTTAGTATAAGCATTCGAATTACAAAATTTCCTCTGATAATTGCTTTAGTTGAATCTTACAAATTATCATGTGCTGTATTTTCATCATTATCCAGTTCAAAATATTTTCCACTTACTATAATGATGATTTCTTCTTGGTTAACAGTGTATTTAGAAAAGTGTTGTTTAATTTCCAATTATTAGAACTTTTTAAGATAGCTTACTATCTTGTTGTTACTCATTTCTAATTGAATTCCACTACATTCAGAGAATGTATTTGTAGTATTTCAAATTTTGAAATATTTTATAGTATATAAAATATTTTATAGTATATATCTATTTACTCCCCTTTAAAAATATATTCATATATATATATATATATATATATATATGTAACTCTCTTTTCATTTAATGTACTTGTTGAGACACCTGTGTCTATACTTTCAATTTGCTATATATTTTCTATTTGGCCAATCTGGTTTCTTCTTCTATTCCTCCTTTCATGCCCCTTTTTTGGGGGGTAATCAAATATATTTTTTATTACATTTTAATTTCTTTATGGCCATTTAACTAGGTTTCTTTCCATTCATTTTAGGTGTTTGTGGATTCAATATGTGTCTTAATTTTATCCCAGTTTACTAAGAGTTAATTTTCTACTTCTTATAAAATACGGGAACTTTGCAACAGTATATTTTATCTACTCTCATCCTTTGTGGACAATTATATGTATTTCATATGTGTATTTATATATAATTTATATTTGTATTTACATTCTATTTTATATACATTGTAACCCCAATAAAATGTTATAATTTTTAACTTTAAGAGCTAGGAGGCATCTCCAAGTAAGTGTACAGGAGCATCAAAAAGTGATAGTTAATAAACTGAGAGCTAGGGGGGAGATAGAAAAGTTGAGAAAAATGGACACAGGGACTAAAAATTGATAGTCTACTGAGACCATGTAGTATTGAGTAAAACTCTAAGAAGATCACCACAACATAGCATAGCAATTGCTATTCTAAATTACAATGCACATAAAATAGTGTTAAATATTATTAAGTATCAATCAGTAAATATAGTTTTCAAAGTCAGGTAAATATATAATAATATTTTAGAAAGCTTTCATTTCTGAGACTTTATCTTGAAACTTCACTTAGGTGAATATATGTATTCCTTGATAATTCAACATAATTCACTAATTACTATCAATGTGTGTATATGTGTATATGCACATTTACATAGAGACACTATGAGTGTGCATATTGATTTGTGTGACATTTTCACAAGAAAATTGGGCAAGGGAGTTATCGATGCAAGTGTCTCTTCTACTGGTGGTCATGATTGGGGGTAAGTGACCTCTTTTATACATCATTTAAACACCTTTTTTGCAAAATGACCATCTGAGACTTAGTTATTCCTTTAATACCTGGGCAGAGTGTGAAACAGAAGCATTGTTTCAGGTTAGGACAAGGACAGGTTAGTTGCAAAGAATGGGCAGTAATATGATACTCCCTCCAGGAAAAAAAATGAAATCCATAATTCACCTGAAGCAATGCGATGCATCAGTTCTCTTTTATTGGAAGTGGACATCATCTAATTCAGTATCTAGAGACTTTAAGAAGTCAGTTAAAGATGACTGTGAATTATGTGTTGTTATAGCAGTACTGTCAATGCCTCAAAATAGTTCCATTATGGAAAACGGCCTTTAATTTCCAACCCTAAGTGATATAATCAGAAACCTTATGTCCTACCATTGCTCCTTGAGACAAGTTACTCTTTATTCTTTGTTGGGAAATCTGTTTGGATACAGAAATAGTTAGCATGACATTTCCTGAAGTTGTATAGCATTATACATGAAGACTCAAAAATTAATGTGAAATATTTGAATTGTAAAAGCATATTCAGGTTGTTAAGAATTGTATAGATACTCTCAGAATTTTATATATACATGGTAAAAATAGTTAAGATAAAAGGCAACTTTGGACTTTTCTTTTCCCATTTTCCCAAGATATCTTTCCTAGATTCAAACTATAGCTAAGTCTCAATTAAAAGAACAAGAGGTATAGGGTAATGAAAGTTTAAGATTGTGAGAGTCCACCATATCCACTGAAATACTTGACTTTGGAATATGTGTTCATACAGGTACTTTCATATTGTCAGAAACATACTTGAATCTTAATGTATCACCTTAAAGTTATTTAGCTCTTCTATTGAGAGGCTATTGACTTATTTTAAATGGCCAATGACCAAAATGACAATTGGAATTCCAACCAAACGTATATGGGCTTCCATTCACTTGTAGAAATATAAGGTCTAAGTGATAATAAATGTCAGTTCCTTGTTCCAGAGTGTTATCCTCATTCTGTTCAGCTTTGGCAGGCAACTCAGCCATCAGACAGAAAATGACTTGCCCTCAGATGCTGAGCCCTTCCACGCTGCCAGAAGATGATGACGTTGTCTTAGCCCCTGCAGTTGACCTTAAAGTCAGGCAATAGCAATTTTGAATAGATAGCCTTCGGATACCTTTAAGACCTTAGGGCCTTTGCACTTACTATTTCTTCAGTGTGGAGTGCCCTTCTACCTTATACCCAAGTGGATAGCTCCTTTAACATCCTCAAGTCTTTACTTAAATGTCATCTTTTCAATGAGGTCTTCTTTGACAACACTATTTAAAACCACATCCACTTTCTTCAGTACAACCTTGTTTGATTTTACTCTTTGGCACTTAGCACCTTCTAAAATAGAATGTAATTTACTTTCTTATTTTGTGTATTGTCTGCCTTTTTCCCATTAGCATATAAGTGTCACGTGGGTATATAATTTGTTATTACCTTTCAAAAACATTGTGTTGAAATTCACATGACCTAAAAGTAGCCATTTTAAAGTGTACAATTCAGTGCCCATTAGTATATTCACAACTTTGTACAACCATAACCTCTGTCTACTTCCAAAACATATTCATTACACCAAAAGGAAACCCCATATCCATTAAGCAGCCATTCCCTATCTCCCCACCTCTCCCAACTCCTGGCAATCACTAATTTGCTTTCTGTTGCGCATCCATTTTGACTGTATGCTATTTGATAAGGCTGGTGAAAAACAGATGGAACTAATGCTGGGAAAATTAGCCTGGTGCAATAACAAGTGTATTAAAAAATAAATATAGCTGGTGATGGGCCATCATAGAAAAATCAACTTGTTAATCAATGAAAAAAGGCATGAAATGAGTGACGGCCAGGACCATGCACTCATTAGTTATCTGGCTTTAACCAGAAGAGTGAAGCAAAGATATGTAGACAATTTGGTTAAAATAAAGACATTGCCAAACAGTTATTGATGAAATCAGGCAGGAAAAAAGAGAATCAGGAAACTTGAGTATTTAAATGCTTAGACTTTCCACCATAAGAAGGAAAGAATTGGTTACTGTATGATATAAACACTGCTCTCCCCTGTAAAATAACTCAATGAAGACAAAATCAAAGATGAAACTTACTTATAAGAAGGAAATTCAACTTAATCCATATTCAAATGCTTGGGCATATTGTTGGTAGGCAGAGGCTACTGGGAGTGACAATGGGTATAAACTGGAGGAGCCAATTTTGCATTCACTGCCTAATGGCACAATTCATCTTCTACTGTTCAGTGACTCTTAAGTCTCTTGGAGCCAGATGCACTAGAAATATTGAGAGGAAAACATGGATTTAAGTGTTGAATTTTAACCCATGACTCAAGGGTGAAGGTCTCCAATATTTTTTTTTATGTAAAATACGCATTATCTATATAAAGTCAAACTTGAGATAGTTGGATTAGGAATCACTAGAGGCTCTAATCTGGGCTTCATTAGTAATTAACTTGGTGATATTAGGCTAGTAATTTACCCTTTCTCATCTGATTTTCTTATCTTACCCTCCCTATCTCATAGTGATTTTTCAAAGTAAAAATAGGCTGTATGTTGAAAAAACTCTTTGAAATAGAACTCACAACTTATAGTTTGAATATTTACAAATATCTGTTTGCTGGACCTGCAAAAACAAGAAAAAAAATGCTTCCTACGAAACATTTAATAAGGATTTAATTGCCAGTATCGAATTCCTCTGTAAATTGCAGTCACTAGTAGTTCAACTTATTTTGGGAGGTATTTTGCAAATATGAAAAAGGCACTGATTATGTTTATTCATTTGTACAGGGTGTCCACTCTTTCTGCTCTGAGCTTCTCTCTTAGTTTCTCCTAAAGCCCTTAGCAACTTCTTATATCCCTTCAGCCCAAGCCATAATGTTTTCTCTGTATGTCCTATGATTTCAGAGGGACAAAAGCATTTTTAAAGAATTGTAATTATTTTTTTATTGTTGTAATCCACACTTGGGGGAAAGGTGTCTTTACAAGATATTAGTCTGGAGAGGTAAACATAATCCAAATCATGAAGTATCTTTTATGATTTGAGCCAGGTTACAAAGTTTAGATTTTTATTATTAAGGCACCTGGGAGCCACTTATGGGTTTTATGCAAGGTGTGATATTATCAGGTTTCCACTTTTGAAAAATAACTTTAGCTGCTCTCTGGACTAGAGGAGGGAAAGGCTAGAGTCAGGAGACCAGTTAAGAGGCAAGAGATGATGCCTAAACTAGGGTGGTGACTGTGGAGAAGAATAGAATAAATGGATTTGAGAGCTATTTGGGAGGTAGAATCAGTAGGACTTGGTGAGTGGTTAGGTGTGGGAAGTCAGGGAGAGAAATTAGGTAAGATTTCTGGTACCATTCATTTAAATTAAAAACCAACCAACAAGCAGCCAATTCACCTGTAACCATATTTATTTGTAAAACTTTAGTTATTAGGTTTCTTTTCATTCTTTTCTAAATCTGCTGGAGACTCAGAATGATAAAATGATTAGGAACACAGGTTGTAGAGTCAGATAGATCTGGGTTCAAAACATGACCCCACTCCTTCCTTGCTGTGTAACCTTAGGGAAGTTGCTGAATCTTTCTGTGACTCAGCTTCCTCATCTATAAAATGAGAATAACCATAATATATACCCAATTACATTCAGATGAGTGCAAAATGAGTTAATCTATGCAAAGTATTTAGAATGGTGCCTGGCACTTAATAAGTACTTAGGAAATGTCAGAAAAATTTATTATTGTTGCTGCTGCTACTACTACTACCACAGTACTACTACTACTACTACTACTACTACTACTACTATTAGTTTTAGACTACTTTCACAAATACTACCTAAGGCTATGATTCTTATTTTCAGCACCTTTCAATAGCCCACCTTTAGATTATGGATGAACAGCAGTGATTCCCTACATGCCCATAGGCACCCAGACGATGAGATTTTGGAAGAAAGAGGAAAACGGGATGAAAAATCTCCTATTTTCAGTCCCCTATTTAAGGTCAGAAATCATGTTTGACGGTCATTCCACCCACTGATTTGGGTCTGTCTTCAACAGCCTTCTTTACTAAGCAAGGTAGACCTTACTGATGTGGCATTTCTATTTTTCTTTTTTTTTCCCTAAAAAGTAAAAGCTTTGATGTAACTTCATTGGCAGAAATTAAATTTGAGAACAGGACAGAGCTAATTCTGTGAGGTATCTGTTATTATTTCCATTTCACAGATGAGAAAACTGGAGTTTAGTAAAGTAAGTTACTTGCCTGGAGTCACACAGATAGGCATTAGAGTTGGGCTTTAGTGGTCACACAACTAAACATGAAGTATTTTTACAAATGACTATGTGATGAGCACTTGTAGGCACTATGGGGAATATAAGTCCTTGACCTCCAGGAGTTTTATATTAGCGAACTATACAAGATCGTGTAAATGCAGGGACCAGGCTATGTGGTATAGCCAGTAAGCACTACAGAAATAAATATAAAACAAAGTTATGGGGCTTCCCTGGTGGCGCAGTGGTTGAGAGTCCGCCTGCCGATGCAGGGGACGGGGGTTCGTGCCCCGATCTGGGAAGATCCCACATGCTGCGGAGCGGCTGGGCCCATGAGCCATGGCCGCTGAGCCTGCGCGTCCGGAGCCTGTGCTCCACAATGGGAGAGGCCACAACAGTGAGGCCTGCGTACCGCCAAAAAAAAAAAAAAAAAAACACAAAGTTATGGTTACCAAAGGGGAAGGAATGGGCAGGGATATATTAGAAGTGTGAGATTAACATATATACACTACTATATATAAAATAGATAAACAACAGGGACCTACTGTATAGCATAGGAAACTATACTCAATATTTTGTAATAACCTATAAGGGAAAAGAATCTGAAAAGGAATATATATATATATATATATATATATATATATATATATATATATATATATATATGAATCGCTGTGCTGTACACCTGAAACGAATGCGACATTGTAAATCAACTAAACTTCAATTTAAAAATAAATAAATATCCTAACCTTTAATAATAATAATAAAGAAAGAAGTAGAAGGAAGACATCACTGTGGTTTGTCAAGTCAGGGAGGACTTTTTGGAGGAGATGTGACCTGAGGTAGCTCTCAAAGGAAAATGTAAGAAGTACATTTTTTGAAGTTGGAGGTAGGAGAGAGAGGGTTACTTCAAGCAGAGTCACAAATAGAGTGAAGGCACAGAGAGAAGAACTATATAGTATGTGCTAAAAGGATTCATGACATGTTCATAGTACAGAGCAGTGGAATGAGGTCTGGTGTGGCAGGGTAATCTAAGCAGATAGAAGGCCTTGAATGCCAACCTCTGGGGTTTCTCTCTGCTTTAGAGTTATTTATTGAATAAGCAAATTTCTGCTTGTCCCAAGCACTCTCACTATTGTTATCCATCAAGTGGAGCATGAGATACATTGGTTTTCCAAAGTGCTCTTATAGATTATATTTGTAAGGGGAAATGTGACAAGATGAGCCAAAGTGTCCAAAGGGATTCATAACTATTGCCTTCAAAGCAATACACAACTCCACTCAAGCTGCTAGGATTTTCATGCCTACCAGCATCCCAGAGATACATTATTTAATATTTCAAATTATATATTTTTCTCCTTTCTCTAACAGACCTGTGTTTCTTTCAACGCTCTGCCAGTTCTAGCAGCTCCAGCTGCTGCTGTCACACTTAATAAGGCCTTTTCAGAGTTTAGATATTGTGCCACTGCCCCAACTTTCCCACAGCCCAGAAAAAGAGCTTTGAGATGAGCTGTTCTTTCTGCATTGGTTGATGTTTAAGTTTCAACCTGACAAAGATCCCAGGTTGACCTGCAACTTATTCTGCTATCAGTGAGAGGGTTAAGAATCAGTAAACTTAGCTCCTCCTAATGCCACAGCAAGGTCACTTACAAAGCTGGTAGCTTGTCGAATTGCATGAAATGATCCAAGCTAGTGCAAAACTCCCAATGTGTTAAATGTTGATACCCATATTTGCAAAGTCAGGCATCTGAATTGTGCCTGGTATGAAGCATTAGGCAGTGATTTTAGGAAATTGAGCTCAAGGGTGGGAACATCATAACTTTGGAATTATTGGCATTGACGTGGCTATTTTCACTCATCGTGATGGGAATGTGTTCATAAAAGAAGCAAGATGATTCTGAAAAGTGCCATGCAATCATGAACTATTGGTGGATTAAAAAAGGGTGCTCTCATGTTGGCTTTCTTGCTACTGATTTTTATCCCCTAATTTACTTTATGGTATACTATATGTCAGTCAAATCAAATCAAATTGATGCTGTTTACTATTTGGTGATTTTACTTCTGCTTGTACAACATATGCAGATGTTCTAAAATGTGTCAATAATGCCAGGATATCACAAATAAGATGCACATGTGGTGAAAATAACACTGCGTACACTTATACACACACAGTTTTAATGGGCTGCCATAGAAAAGAATGCAAGCAAAAAAGGCAGAGCTCACATTTCAACTGACAAAATACCAGAATGGCTTATGTTCTCAAAAATGGAAGAGGACCAAAGTGAAATCAAGGGATATATATATATATATATATATATACACACACACACACATACACACACATACACACATACATATACATATTGTGATATTGTGTATGTATGAGTGTGTAAGAGTGTGTGTGTGTTTGTAAAGTTCACCCTGACACAGAAGAGAGAAGAGGACTGGGGACCATGAGGAGAAGGAGTTAGTTCCAGAGTTTGATTTGAACCCCCTCCTCCTGACTCATGAGCCCCTGCCTTGCACCTATACACTGCCTCTTGTTTTGCACAGAAATGCAGTCTGTCTCTGGAAAAATCTTTCCCTTCATCTCTGCCTGGGAAATCTTGACCCATCTCTCCAGGTACAGCTCAGGTGCAGCCTCCTCCATGAAACCTTCCCTGATTTCATGTTCTGCACCCCCAAGGGATCTGACCTCCCCTGTAGTTATGGGCAATTAGCACTGGGGTGCAGAGGAGTGTTGGGGACATTGGGATGGGAAGTTGACCAAAAGGATTAGAGGCTTGCATTCAGAATCTGTGCTTCATAGTCATAACCACCCCTGACGATTCTCATTATCAGGTAGGTTTCAGAAATTCTGACCCAGTCTTATCCCCTCAATTTATAGAAGAGACAACTGAGACAAGCATGTAGTTGCAAACCCGTTTATATTATAGTCCCATTATGTACCCTATTATAGTATATTCCCATGGTAGGACTGGCTATGTAATTTGTAGGGCCCAGTGTAAAATGAAAATGCAGGGCTGCTAGCTCAAAATTACTAGAAATTTCAAGATGGCAAAAGCAGAGCATTAAACCAAGCACAGGGCCTTTCTACATACAGAGCCCTGTGCAACTACACAAGTCACAGACTCATGAGGCCAGCTGTGTCCCACCGAGATTGTTGACTGTATCTTGCATGTGATAGGTCATTATATAAATACTTGTTGGATGAATGAATGGATTGAATTAACACCTCTCATCTGCCAGGAATAAATAAGAGCAGAACACTAGACAAGTTTGTTTTGATGAAAGCACTGGAGAGAAGAAAAATAAGTCTGGAACATGAGACATAGAGTTACCAACATTTATATTGGGATGTGCACATGAGTTTCACACATAAGCTGAGGTTGCTACAAGTGCTGTCCAGTATAAGCACTTCCTAAGTAATAAACACAGGGTCTCTGACTTGTAAGAAGAATGAATTTCAAATGCTTAGCAACCATGACTGGGGAGAAGGCTTTATGGTCATATCAGGCCAGGAACCTGGGAGGAAAAGAAAAAAAAATTAGCTGTCTACTGGATAACTGTACATATTTAATAAGGAATGGTTTAGAGTACAGAAATAAATGTGAATTTATTAGATCTGATTTGCCTGCAGAATTGATGTGTAGCTAGCTCCCTTAGTAAAGCTTAGGCCTAAAGAATAATAAAAACTTTTCTGAGATGTCTGAAATCACTGTCTGGGATCTTTATGCTGCCATCAGAACCTCTGAAAGTCACAACTGCTATGAATATTGTCTGGGTGTTCCATATTATCCCTTTAGGTCATAGTTTCTTAATTTATGTTCGTATTAGTTTTTTATTGCTAGATAACACCACAAACTTAATGGCTTTCAAGCCACCTATTTTTATCCCAAGTTTCTATTGGTCAGAAGTCCAGGCACAGTGTAGCTGATTTCTCTGTTGAGAGTGTCACAAGGCTGAAATCAAGTTGATGTGTGGTCTGTGTTCTCATCTAGATTTTGGGGTTCCTTTTTCAAGCTCATTTACGTTGTTGGCAGCATTGTATTCCTGTGGTTATAGAAATGAGGTCTCCATTTTCTTCTTTACTGTCACCTGTGAGTCATTCTCAGATTCTAGAGGCTGCCATCAGGTTCTACCTGCATGGCCCTCTACATAGGAAGTTTCTAAAATGGTTATTTGCTTTCTTCCAGGCCAGGAGGAGAGCATCTCTGCTGCTTAGAGTTTCTCAGACTTCTTTAGTCTTTTAAGGTTTCACCTGATTAGGTTAGGCTTAATGAGGAAAAACCTTTTTATTAACTCAGAGTCAACTGATTAGGGACTTTAATCTCATCTGCAAGATTCTTTTACCTTTGCAATCTAACATAACCTAATCATGAAAATGATATCCTATCATATTCACAGAGGGGATTGTACAAGGTATGGACACCAGGGGTCAGGATTCTTGGAGGCCATCTTAGAATTCTACCTACCACAATGTCCATGAATGAACTTTGAAGGCATGTCCAAAAATCATCTAAGATGTCATGTAAAAATTTGTGACTGTGCATTTTTCCTAAGCACAGCAACTACCAGCTTTCATCATTGGAGGTCCATGACCCAAATGCCATTAAGAACCACTGATGGGCCAGATAATATGCATTGGGAAGAAATGACCTAGAACCAAATACTTATTTTTGAAAGAATTTTACCAGTGTCTCATTGAGAACCAAATAATTCAAGTGTAGTGTTTATTAAGATGAGACAGGAGATGGCTCAATTTTCATTTAAAACATATCTTTTATTGTACATCTTTGTTTAAACCAGTTACTAATGGACATTTGAAACAGATTTTGCTATTAGTGTGTTTTAAAATTTACCATTGATGGAGGATCTGCTACTCTCTTTATCACATTTGCCTGTGTCTCCACTCTCCTCTTCCACCTGACTGTCTATAACAGTTTGACTAATGGCAAGGCATAGTTAAGTCAGATATATTTTACTTTTCCTGTTAGACATTAGCTGGGGCAGACAATCACCAGTGCTGAATACATTATATTTAATTTCCTACTGTGCTCTAAATTATTTCACATGAAGCTTGGGACCTTCTGGCTAGTCTGTAAGCAACTTGAGGGCAAGAATCAAGTCCTATGCTATATTCCATATAGCATGATATTGGGCAGTGAATAAACCCTTAATAAATATTCAGTGAATTCACTTTGATTCAGTGAATGACTTTGAGAAGATATTGTGTGTAGGAACCATAACAAACAATATGACAAAACTCTGTACCTCAAGTTTACAATTTAGAGAGGATAAGATAATCACAACCCAGAGATTGTAATGTAATGCTGGGTTAGAACTGTGCGAAATGAGAGACATTTGAGACAAATGAGAGCAAAGTCTTGGGTCAGATCACATGTCACATCTGATGGAGGAAATGGGGGTTGGGCAGGGTACTGAGTTAGAGAAGAATAAAGCAGAGGAGGTGAAATTTGCAGTGTGTGAATAGAAAAGGATTACAGAGGGGGGAATCCTTTCAGGTGTAAGAAGAGATAAGGAAGCAAGAAAGCCATACTTCAGGTAAATAGGTGTATTTTACCTGTCCATGTGTGACCCACACTTCCTCTGATTTTTCTGACTGGATTCCTAGATCCCTTCTCTACTTGCTCAAATGCAAATATCCATCATGGTCCAGTTTAAATGTCAGCATCTCCATGAAACTTTTCTGTTCACTCAGGCCAAAAAAGAGACTCTCCCTCCTTTGAAATCATATATAGATAGTATGTTATCTATATCTCTCTCAGGTCATTTTCTGCTCTTTAGCATAGTTTATGTATAGGTACATTTTATCTTCTCTACCACTACTAATAAAAAAAAACCAACCCTTTAATTTATATTGCAATTTATGTGTAAAAAGCAATTTAACGTAGATTCGTCTATTGTTCTCTTGGTTACAGATGATAAAACCAACAATCAGAAAGTCCCAACCTTTACTCTTAGCAAGTAACAGAGTCAGGAGATGACACTGCAAATTATTTTCTCCCACCGTGTGACTTGTCTTCATTTTCTAAATGGTGACCTTGACACATAAATTATTTTTTTTATTTTGATGAACTCCAATTGACCTAGTTTTTATTTTGTCACTTGTGAGTTTGGTGTCATATCTAAGAAATAGTTGCCTAATCCAAGATCACAAAGATTTATGCCAATATTATCCTCTATGAGTTTTATAGTTTTAGCTCTTACCCTTAAGTCTGGAGTCCATTTTTAGTAAATGTTTGTGTACAGTGTGTGGTAGAGATCTAAATTAATCTTTTTGTGTTGCCCCAGTACCATTTTTTGAAAATACTATACTTTCTCCACTGAAATACCTTTTCACCTTTGTCATAAATCTATTGACTGTAAATGTAAGGGTTTATTTTTCTTCAATTGATCTATATATCTATCCTTAGGAAAGTGTAAGCCCTCTGAATTTGTTCTTTATTCCAAGATTGTTCTGGCTGTTCTAGGTTCTTTGCCTTTCCATAAAAATTCAAGGAGTAATTTGGCTGTGTCTGCCCAAAAAAATCCTACTGAGATTTTAAGAGAGATTGTGTTGAATTTATAGATCAATTGGAGGATAATTGTAGTCTTAATAATATTGAATCTTCAATCCATGGACATCAAATGCCTCTTCATTCATTTAGGTCTTCTTTAATAATACATATTTATTCAATGAGTACATAAATGAAAAACTTCTTTTTGTAAAATAGTTTTCCAATTTTGTTCTAGCAAAGGCTGTATGTATAAGAAAAGACAATGCTGAATTGTAGTCTAATACAAGTTGTATTGTCTAGCATTTTTTGAGAAACAAAGTTGAGTGAGTGTTTTATTGTATGTATTCATTGAATGAATCAATGAAAGAGAGAGAGATAGAAGGTTTGGAGGAAGAATCCTAGAGTTTCCAACAGTCTAAGGAAGGTTGGACAAGGCCACCACTGAGTCCTCAAGCCAAAGTCACCAACAAGGTGTTTTCTGTCTCCTAGGAATGGACAGACCTGCCTTAGTATTCCTGCCATGCACAGTCAATGGTTGGGAGAAGTCTATGGGACACATGACCACAACACCAGTGTGGTGATGGATATTAGCATACAGCAACTAAAGCCCCTGGTCAATTATATTCTTTGTAGTTGTAAATCTGTGAGGTACATTCACATGGCCATCACAATACATGATTAAGTAATACTCTTCTTCCTCTCCAGGAGAACTTTAATAGAAGAACCTGATCACTCTGGCCCAGAACCAGTTTTCCTTGATACTCAGCTTTATTGTATCCCTAATACTATTCAATATAGGTTCTCCTACATTCAGGCTGTCACTGCATTCATGTACTTGACTGGGTCATGGTTGTTCCTGGAGAAGTAGCAAGGATAATTTTACTGGGCCTCAACAGAATTGATTATTGAAGATCTAGCAGTAGGATTATTTAAGATTTGCTAAGGAATGGTCTAAATAAATTATGTATGAGACTTCCCTCTATGAACCTGTATGCCTTGCTTTTACACCATGAGAGTAGACTGAGTAGGAAGTCCCAGGGCTTGTGGGAGGGTTTCTTTTATAGGATGTGGACTTTGTAGCTATTGATGTTAATGTCATGGGAAGAGGTAGTTTAAGGAAGCAGATGAGAAGCATGGCCTTGAAAACAGCCTATAGGTAGAGTAGGGAGACTACTGAAAACTGTATTTTCCTGTAGTAGGCATTTCTGTGGCATCTCATCTTCTTTATATATGTGGGAATTATACACTGAAATTTTTAAAAAATTAGGAAAGCATAATTTCTTAGCTATGATTTAATCTCTTTATATCTCTAAAAATCAATCTTCTCTGGGGGTTACTTACCAAAGATCCCCATGCTATCATATGATTTTAAGCTCCTTTCCATTGTGATGGCTTTTTAGCCTCCAGCAAAGGAAAAAGATGAGTTGTGAAGTGGAAGGTTCTTAAATTAAGATAGTATTTTATATATATATATATATATATATATATATATATATATATATATATATATATATAAAATATAATCTCAATACTACAACTATGAAAGAAGCAGGAGTCCTGTCTGGGGCAAAGAATTTAGTTTAACCTAAATTTGGCCCCTTTGTCAAATTATTTTCTGAGCCTAGAAGGAAGTTGTAATAGTCCTCAGATAGCCCCATACTCTCAAGAAAAATGCCATTAACCAATTGTTTTTGGAAACCATGGGGAACCTCACCATTTTAAAGTAAAATTCTGCTGTGCTTTGTATAAGTTCAACTGTTCTGATTCCATTTTCATTTAGTAGCTTAATTCTCATGGCTCTAATCCATCCTAATATACTTACAGGAAGAAGTAGATTGTATTAAGTAAAATTTTACCAATTTGAAATGAAGAAGAGATTTTAACTTTTTATGGTTTTTCCATTTGAGTGGGTGTAATAAGTATACTAATTTCTTCTTTTCCTTCTTGCTTTGTATCTGCTTGCTTCATTTTAGCCTTGGAATGACCTGTTGCAAGTGGCAAAACCCTACAGAATTCAGCTCAGTATTTAGACAGCTAATTATGATTGAGTTATTGGGTGGTGTTTATCAAAGCTCTATTCCTGGCAGGTCACTGCTGCCATAGCAAAGGCTATTTTTCTTTGTTGATTGACTGTCTGTTCAGTCATTAGAAAATATTTGGCTTTGGATTCTCATTCAGTGCTCATTTGTCAACAGAATTGATATATTGTGGAAATAATTCAGGGCCTGGAAGTGTTGGCTTGTGACCATTTGTTACTCCAAGTGTTCACAATACATAGCATTAGATACAGATTAGTAGAAAATGAGAACTGAGAGGAACCTTAGAGATCATCTGGTCCAAACTACCCCCACCTCAACACACACACATACACATTTCACCACGTAGGGAACTATGTGACCCAAGTTATAAGCAACTAAATGGGGACAAAACTCTCTTGCGCCTGCATTTATATCTCCAGACTTCTACTCTGGTGCTTATTCAATTTCTTAATTAACCTGTTCAATTTCTTAATTGACCTGGTCTGGAATGAGTTTATCACATATTTGGTAGCTACATGGAAGTTGAAAGTGAATATTGTCTGAGCTATGTAACTGTTGAATTCACATTGAAAACTAAGAGAGCAGATAGCTATGAACAGAGTGGGATGAAATTTTTCATACGCATTGTGGAAAATTGAGATCTATTTTCATGTGGATGATTTCAGTTTGTTTATCATGGATTCAACACATGATTTAGAACTGAGTATCTGGGCCTGTGCCATCCTTTGAATGTGACTTTTAAGCACTTGAAATGTGGCTAGTTAAAACTGAAATAGATGAAATGTAAGGGTAAACTACACACTGTATTTCTAAACATTAATATTAGTACAAAAAAGGATGTAAAATATCTCATTAATGTTTTAAATATTAGATACATATTGTAATTATATTATTTGGATATATTGGGTTAATTAAATTTATTATTAGAATGAATACCACAAGTTTCTTTTTACTTTTTTAATGTGGCTACTAGAAAATTTTACATTAAATATATGGCTAATATATTTCTATGGGCAGCACTTATCTAGATTGTTGCTACTCAACGTATGGACCACCAACATTGGCATTTCCCAAGAGCTTGATATAAATGCAGAGTTTTATGTCCCACACCAAACCTACTGAATCCAAAATCTGCATTTTAACATGATTCTCAAAGTGACTTCTATGTACACTAAAGCTTGATAAATACTAATCTAGCACATGCATTCTTTATTCATATACTTCCTAGTCCCCCATGTAAAACATGTTAGACATCTTTGGCCTTGACATGTGGCAATTAGGGCCAGGTCAACCCAAGACATTCTGGCTCTAAGCTTTGGTATATTTTTAAGCTGCCTTTATATGCCAAGGTCTCCTGCTCTCAAAGAATCCTACCCTCCTTTTACACCATGATTCTTACTAATAAATCATACAGCAGTGATGAAGGCAGGAACTCCAGAAGGCCAAAGATGAAAAGTGAAAATACTATTGATACACAAATCTATCTTCTGCTCAGTTATCTCTCCTGGTTCTACATCTGGACAGCAGACTGTGTTTTATATTTAGCCCTGGTGTACTACTGGAATGTCAATACAAGCTGTCCAAAATGAAATTAACTACCTTACCTATAAAGTATGCTTTCTTTTGCATTTCCTGTCCTGATGAATGTCACCATCACCTACCTATACACACAAGTGAGACTTGGAAGTCATAATTAATAATTCTTTTCTCACTGTTCTCCCTTAACCTGAAATCCAACTGGCTACTGAGTATGGTCAATTTGCCTCAGATCTCTCTCTCTTGAATATGTTCTTGATTTCCATTTCTACTGTCTTTAATTCAGTTTTCATTAAATCTTGCCTGAATTATTACACTAGCATTTTTTTTTTTTCCGGTATGCGGGCCTCTCACTGTTGTGGCCTCTCCCGTTGCGGAGCACAGGCTCCGGACGCGCAGGCTCAGCGGCCATGGCTCACGGGCCCAGCCGCTCCGCGGCATGTGGGATCTTCCCGGACCGGGGCATGAACCCGTGTCCCCTGCATCGACAGGTGGACTCTCAACCACTGCGCCACCAGGGAAGCCCATACTAGCATCATTTTTTAATCTTCTGCCTCTATTCTCTCCTGTCTAAGCATCTTCCATATTGAAGCCATTAATACATTTCTCACATACAAATCTGATCATGCCTAAAGCCTTTCCTTGACCTCTTAGTAACTCAATCTCCTTGTAAAATGAGGCTAATAATAGTACCTACATAAAAGGTTTATTGTGATAATTAAGTAAGTTAATGTATGTAAAGCATTCAGAACAGTGCCTGGTCCAGAGTAAGCATTATGCAGCTATTACCTTATATTATGGTTGTTGTTCAAGACCCTTTATAACATATGACCTCAACCTACCTTTCTAGTGAAACCAGTGTTCTATTTCTTACAATACACAAAGCATTTTATGGTTTATGCATGTTCCTTCATACTGTTTGCTCTGCCTGAAATACGCTTACTTTATTTTTGTGCCTGGAAAAATCCTACTTCGAACTTTTTTGTTTGTTTTGCTTGAGTTGGTTCCTGGCACTCAAGGCTTCTTTTTGATGGCAAAAATGTACCTATATCCCATGCTTTTATATTGAAATACACCTGTGAACTGTAATTATCTAATGCTGGAAGCTTATATATTCCATTTGATAAATGTATGATGTCCAAATGGAATATGTGGCAACATTTCAGATTTCATTCCCATGAACTTTCCAACCAAAGTAACCAAAGCTCTCTCAGATGGTGAATTGAACAGCTAATTTTTGTAAACAGAACAGCAGGTGGTCTCGTAATTTATCCAAACTGAGAGGAAAAAGAGTTGTTTTGTGACCTTCAAACAGACACTGAGTAATTTAAAGAAAAATGATTGTGGTCAGCCTGTTTATTTATAAAAATTTGAAGCACTATTACTTGGTGTTTTTCTCCTGTTTCATTTGAAAAAGGAATTACAGGCAAAACTTGCTTTACAAATTGTATCTATTCTAGAAGACATATAATTTAATGAAGTTACTTCAAATGAAATATTGTCATAATATCATTAAGCAAACTTGGAATTTAAAGGAACCTGTTAGTGAATCCTACCAGAATATCACCTCCTAACTTAATGTTTCCTGAAGTGTGGACTCTGACAACCTGCATCAGCCTCCCTTGCAGGTACCTATTAAACTTCCAAATTCCTCAGTGGTACCTCAGACCTATGAAGTAGAATCCCTAGAAGTGGATCCAAAAATCTTTATTTTTAACAAGCCATCCCCCAAGTAATGCAGATGCACATAAATGTTTGAGAACCACTGAGCTATGGCTTCGATTTTGTTCATCTGCATTTGTTGCTGGTCCCCGACAGGAACTTTCTGCTGTAATTCATTTGGATTGCTATGGTGATTCTTTGAACATTCATTGCTCCTTTCTGCCTGCCTGTCTTTGCTTATGCTAGTTCTGCCTTTGATCCATTCTTTATCTTGCCATTGTCTCTTTCTAAAAATCGTTCACTATTTTATTTGTTTTTCAAATGTTCTCTTCGTAAAAACGCTTTCTCTAGATTCTGATGTTGGGAACAATCTCTCCTGCTAAACACTTAGTGTGTACTACTCATGAAATCTTCCACATACTGACTTGAGCTCATGGTATGTGAATTAGCATCGTAGTCTTATCTCTCCTGGGATGAACTTCAGTGTCTTATCACCACTCAAATCCTGTGAGTACATAGGTGCTCACACACATACCATCCTTCACACAACAGAAACATACAACTACACTTGAAAATTAGTTTATTTAAAGAAAAAGCGAATCCATTTTCATATAGAGGTTTTCTTAAAGTGAAGTACTAGAATAATCCAGCAGAGTAAGTGGATGGCAGGGTGAATCCTTGAAACAAAGGTATGACTTTCTGGGTCTCGGTATAGTAAAGCCTAATGATACAATATTCTCGACCTGAGAATGCCCAGGCTGCCCTTCTGCTCAGACCCTCTATTCCTTTGTCCCCTGTATTCCAAGGGATTCTATGTTGCTTCTCTCAGTCTGGTGACCTCACATGCATGTCTTTATCAAGAATTTGGCCTTTGAGGTCCTCTTCCATGATCCTGGACATTCATTCATACCCAGATTAGCTGTACTACAGCTGTTCAGTAGTCAGGGCCAGATCTCTTCTCTCAACAGGTATATGTATGTATATATGAATATATATATATATATATATATATATATATATATATATATATATATATATATATATATATATATATATATATAAGGAAGGTACATTCTGCCAAATGATGATTAAACTAACTCAGAGCTAACTGGTGCCACAATGTGGCACAGAGCTGTGTCACACAAAGAGCTCTTCTCAGTGGATCTCTCTGAAACAAACAAAAAAAAGGGTTAACACTTATTCCCAATGCCTTTCATCTGCCAGCCACAGTATTGCTTTAGCTCCTAGATCCTGGCCTAATTATTTCAAACTTAGTAAAAAAGCCATATTGAACCAGGACATAGTTCAGGCCCAGGGCAGAGATTTTAAATGAATGTCTGAGGTATCCAAGCATGTGAGAGCACAGACACATACATACAAAACCCATTTATACCAGATACAAAAACTTAGATGAAAATCTTTCCAGTGGACTACGTCAAATAGTTGAATCCATTTTTAATAAACGTTGTTCTGTTTTGGGGAAAACCACCCTTGAGTTGTGACCAGAAGGGATAGATAGATTGTGTTGAAAGGGCTGAAAACAGAGGATTCCCCTGGAAAGCACAAACTGAGCTTTAATGTTGCCTTGCTCTATCAAACCTTTTACTTTATGAATTCTGGTCTCACTACACAGTAGCAGAAACCATGGGTGGGAGAAGTTAATGCCCCTAGTTTTTCTCTGGAGACATCTTTTTCCAGTAACACAGGAGAATGTTTGCCAATAAAAATGCACACCCAAATGAGTACAGTTATTAGTTGAGATTAAATATTTCTCATTTAGAGTTTTCATGGCTGTTATGAAGAAAATTTCTGCAGCCCTTTACAAACCTCGAAACTGATTGAAACCAACTGAAACTGAGTTATAGTGCTGGTGAATAGCCACACATTTTCCACTCTGAAAATACAAGTGATCAGAGAGCCATTCAACTCAAAAGAAAATGATTGTCATCCAAGCACAAGGTGTGCTGAGCCTTACAGAATAGATCAGGTAAAGTTGTAAAATAATAGAATCACTCACTTACACATTGCAGAGTTACAATTGAGATGCCCAGTTGCTGGTGGTAGCTGAGATGCTCTTGTCCTGAAAACGGCTCTGATGTGGCCTGATTGGCTCTGCTATGGATCCTCTCAGTCCTCATTCATTCATTCAATAAATCTGTATTGCGTGCTTACTATGTACCAAACACTTCGGTAGTCTTTCAAGTCTATGCTATTCCCTACAACATTTTTCTGCTTTGGGTTCTGAGACATTACATTCTCTTGTCTGCTCCTTAGTCACAGATGCAACCTTCCCTTTCTCTTTTTATCTATAACACGTTGTTGGGCTGCACCCCACAAGATTACAAACTGTGTGCTTGCCCAGCTTCAAGACTGAAGAAAGAGCCTGGAGTCAGCGACAGAGACATCAGTGGTTTAATGGAAGGGGAGCTTATGTGTCTGAAGCAAGGTGCTAGAGTGACACCTCACTGTGTGTGACAGATGGCGGGCAGGACATGGCAGCAGGCTTTACTCCCAGGGGTAAGGGGAGATGGCCAGTTATAGGGGAATTGACATCAGGTGGGCTCATTAGTTACCAGGGAAACCAGTAAAGGGGCATTCCCCTCATCTCCCCTTTGATAAACTATCATAGTGGAGATGCTCTGATATAAAGTTAGAACCATCACTAGCTGGGGCTGGGGCAAGTACATAGGAAGGTCAGTCATGTGAGTAGATGAAGCATGTCTGTAGATGAAGCAGGTGCTGGTCGAGCAGGGGATATAGAGAGAGCAAGAAAGTAGCCATCTTGAGTGTCCTGACCACACACATGTGTTCCCCAGGGCTTTGTCCTTGTTTCTTTTCTTGTTCTACACTCTCTCTGAGTAATATCCCATATTCAGCATGACTCTTAAAATATACATCTCAACCTCTGGCTTCTCTCCTGAATTCTAGATACGGACTTCCAGCTGCCCTACTGGCAACATCATCATGGTTACGCTATTGACACCTTCTTTATGGGATGAACCACACATATTATCTTCTACCTAATCCTTTTCTTTGATGTCATTTTTTTTTCTTCTGGTCAAAAATCAAATGAGCCTTCACAGCTTATAAATTCTACCTTTCCTGTGTATTTTCTCTTTTCCATTCGTACTTCCAACACCTTAGTTTAACACATTAAACACATTATTTACAAACTGGCAGCCTGCAAGCCAGATGTGTTTGTTTAAATAGCAAAACATTGATTTTTTAAAATGTGACTGCCTCTAAGATAGACATATACTCTCTAGTTCACTCTAATTCAGCTCTGTTCTCCATGGCACTGACCCAGTACCTTGCATCTAACAGGTAGTCAAGCAATATCTTGGATTGAGTGCCTTTTCCTCAAAAAGCTTATAACATGACTGGAAAACATATATGTGTGCGAAATTATTTAGTAACAATCCAAAGCCGAAAATAGAAAAGTATTGTAGAAAAGTGGAGTAGGCAATAAGTTTTCCATGTAGTGAAAGAAAAGAGAGATCATTTTGGTTGGGAATACTCAGAGAAGGATTCACAGAGGAGAAGGGATTTAATCTGAACTTTGAAGGATGGAGAGAGTATATAAAATATGAAATAGAATTACTTCATTTTGATGTTTTACATCCTACACTGCAAATACTCTGGGTATAGAGAGGTTGAAGAGGGAGAATGGGTACTTATTTTACTCAAACTCCTAACACTGGGACAAATGAAAGAGAGTCTCTTGATGATTGAAAGCAGTAAATATAAAACTGATAAATGGAGATGTTACTTTAAATGGTGAGAAGTACATTTCTGAAAGTATCAATAGCTTCAAATAAATTTAATACTTTGAATAAACAAACCCATTCTATGCATTTATAAATGACAAAACATGGAACTTTAAGGGAACCCAAACTGTTTCAGGAAAAGATGATTGGAAATTAATCATACCTTCCCATCACATACTTCTTTATTCTCTATTAAAGGTCAACATATTGAGCTGGGTGGTACATGCTGTAGGTCTAGAAGCCCAGTTTTGATGTTCTCATTACCTTCGCTCTCTACTTGCATAGGAAGAGATACAGTGGAGCACTTGCCTTAGTTATGTTAGTACCAGGATTGTAGCCATAGATACTCAGATATTCTTTGCTGATGAAGAGAGGTGAGCCTGCAAACAACTTAGAAAGACTGTGCCTTACTTCTTTGTCAGTCACAGCACCTAGAATTGTGCAACAAACATAGAGGCTATTCCTAAACTCTTTTTGATGGATTTCCTCTAGCTGAATTTAAAAGTTCAGTGTTGTTCATTGGAGCCCAATCCTTTGTCTAGGCTCAGATACAGATTATACTGCCTTCTGCCTGTCTCTCTTCCACCATGCCCTCCTCCCCAAAGCCCTTGGTGCTCTGCTGTTTTTGAAGGTGCTCACAGTTCCATCATCACACCATGGCAGACAGGCTGCGCTATGGTGAAGCCAAGGGGAGCCAAATTGCAACAACCCTACTCCAGTTGGGCCCGGCAATAGGGCTTCTGAAGAGTTACGCTTCTAAAGGATAACCTTTTCCATTGTTGTTCTTGTTTTCCTCCCTCAGCATCTTTCGCTGCCCCCACCTCCCTCTACAACTGATTATCTGAAGCAGTTTAACTATCTTTTCATATAAAAGAGCAGCATGGCAAACTGTTGGGCGTGATGCCCCCCTCCCCCACTTGGAGGTTGTAATACTATCGGCTTGCCACTGCCAGCACAGATCCCAGTTGTTTGACACAGAAGGCTAGCATTGTTTTTGATGGTTTATCTTGGATGCTCTACTCTGTCATCTTCCACGTAGATTCCTTATTGGAAAGTCTGGGAGTTCCTCAAAACATATAGAGAATTGTTTATTAATAAAGCCTCCAAATTAATAGCTGGTCTCAGATTTTATGTGTTGGATCTCTTTCACCAAATACATTTTTAGAATCTCATAATTAATAGTGTGTGGAGCACTTGGAATGGAACTAAAGGTGGGGAGATGGTAAGGAAGTTGGGTCAACATATGGTAAGTATGTACATGAGGATAAGGGAAGTAGCATTTTAAATGAAATCATCAAAATAAAAACTCACTTCTTAAAAATCAAAACTCCTAATTTTTTTGTAATCATAATCCAATGTTATCCTATGCTTATGCCAGGTTGGGCACAGGGCAGATATGTTATCTCAGAAACCACCTGCCTGCTCAAAAGTTCAAAGGAAACCTGGTTAGGGAGGCTTCTAATTAGAATTAAGAGAACAAACGCAGATAGCAATCAGATGCAAAACCGGTGGAATATACACGTACAACAAAATCCAGTTTGACTTAATTATTTCAGATTTTAAGCTGGAGTGTGCAAAAACACACTCAGTGGCATACTAAGGGTGAAACCATGGAAGCAGTCCGCTCTGGGTGCAGACAATAAAGGAATGCATTGCCTGCACAGAAGTATAAATAATTATAAGTCTAACTAAATGTTGGTCTGTTTTTTATTATCACCATTTGTCAGCAATTCTGAACAATGTTAGTAACAAAAACTCCTCTGCTGCTAGAGTGGACTGTTTCCTAACACAGACACACACATGGAGGAAAGTTGAGAGAGAGAGAGAGAGAGAGAGAGAGGGAGAGAGAAAGAGACCACTGCACCACACTCTCTATCCACCTTACCTTGATCTAAGGTTTTCTTTTTCTATGTAATTTATGACTTTCTAACAGTCTATGCAATTTATTTATTAGTTTTGCTTGTTTCTTGTCTGTCTTCCCTCACTAGAATGTAAGCATGAATTTTTGTCTCTTGTTCACTCACATATTCCCAGTGCCTAGAATAGTTCCTTTGTGAGAGAATGTATATGTGCAATAAATTATTGAATGAAAAATACTGAATGAATATTGAATGAATAAATGACTTTAACTACATCTATCTCATTTGCTATGAAAGTAACTTAACTGCCTGGAGATAGGGAAGTTCAGTCTTCTGACAGGTCTACATATCATAACTGGGCTGTTCAATATAGACTTGCTTGCACTCGGTAGAATTTGTATATGTTTGTGTATTGTCTTGTTTAGATTATAACCTTATTCTTAACAGAAATTGTAAATGCTTGTGCATACACATTTGCAGTCCCTTACTTTCTCTCAACCTAGATGAGAAATATATTGTAGGAAGAATTCCCCTGCTTCGGCAAATGTCAGTTACTCTAATTCCCTCCTACACACTGGCACATTCAGTCTGTGTGGTTTATATTGTCCTTTACTGAGGATTGTTTTGAAAGTAATTACACAAGACATTTTTTTCCATTCGCATGATTGTTTACTTATCCTCTCATTCATACAAATATTTCCAGTAAGAATAAAGGAAGGTGAATGAGAGAAACCACCTAGAAAGTTACCTGAATTAACTCTTAAATGGCATTTTAAACTAACTTTTAGTCTCCAACTGATCTGTAAATGAGATATTACGTTACGTGACAAATGTTAAGAATTGTTATTTCTACCTCATAGGTAAAGAATGCAATTCATTAATTTCTTAGAGATTCCTATACTGAAATATTTCATTATAAACATTTTAATTATATGATCTTTTTCTTTTCCATCATTACCCGTGATTTTTTTCTCTAAGTTTTCTTCACTTTCTCAAGGAAATCCTGCTGATTCTTTTGGCCACATCTAGTACAATTGTCCCCAAATGCTTTTGTTGAGAAGAGGGAAAGATCACGGGCTAGCTTCATAGGGCAGAGTAGAATGGGGTAGAAAATATAACCTCAGAGCAGATTCAGTACATTCTGTTTTAACCATCAATGAACCAGACAAGTCAGCTATATTTATGGAACTGAGCCAATGGTCAAAACAGACAGGATATAACTTTCTGAGACAAAATGTTGAAAATATCAATTCTGTAATTAGGTTAATCCTGTTTCTCATTTATTTAATCTCAATTAAGGCACAGAAGACCATTTGTTGATTTATTTAAAAAGAAACAAGAAGAAGCATGTTGCAATTAAATTGATCTTTTAAGTCAGGAGGCCCTGGCAATTTGGTCTGACACTGTATCACTTTGGGGGATAAATTTTGAAAATTCCTACTCTGTAATAAGGAAGACCTCATTTCTATCTTTCCAAGGTCTCATATATCATGTTTTATCTTAAAAGAAAACCAGGAAAGTATAGCAATTGGCTGCATACTGAAACCTAGGCAATAGATCTGACATAGCTACTGTGTTGAAAAAAAATAAGGAATCCTCTAAAATGGAAAGGTTGGTCAGGTAGTTAAGTTGAAGAGTCATGGTCCTTGGAAGGCTAATTTATCCTCAGAAAGTCATTAGACAGAGCTAGTGAACTTTCTATCAAGCAAGGTAAGGCTAGCCTTATATGTAGCTTAATATGTTCTTTGGAGTATTTTTTCTTTTATGTCTTTAAAATAGAAAATAATTAATTAGAAAAACTATATTGCAAATACTTATAAAATATAGAATGAATTTTAAAAGATTTACCCCAATACCACTATGCTTATACAACTTCTATTAGCATTTTGGTGTATTTAATTTCAGTCTTTTCTCCTATCCATAAAGGTTACATAGTTGTAATAAAACTGTCTTTACAATTTTCTATGCTGCTTTTTAAAACTTAATATTTTATCATAAACATTTTCCAAGCTGTTATGAAATTCTCAAATCATGATTTTAATGGTTCCATAATGGTCCATTGAATAAATGTACCATGATGATGGACATTTGAATTCTTTCCAATTTGGACCATGTAAACAACTATTTGGTGGGAATGTATCCATGTCATTATTCCTCCATAACTGGATATTTTTCTCTAGTATAGCCATCCACAAATCAAAACATTAGGTCAAAGGGCATACTTCTTTTATAAAATATTACAGTTTGATTTTTTGCAAAAGATGTGTGTGTGTCTGGAAAGATACATATATACTTAAAATTTAACAGTGATTATTTCTACTGGTAGGTTTGCAAATAAGTAACTAATTTCATTTAATTTTAGTTATTTTCAAAATTTTCTATAATGAATATGTATTACTTTTTAAATTAAGAAATGATAATAGAGCAAAATCAGAGTAAAGTGTAATGACTTAAAGCACAGGCCCTGGAGGCAGATTGCCCAGGTTTGATTTTCTGCTGAACTACTTTTTAGCTCTGTGATCTTAGACAAGTAACTTAAACTCTCTGTACCTCAGCTTTCTTGTCTGTAAATTGGGATAATGATGATGTATAGCTCATAAAGCTGTTGACCTCATATCTGTGTTTTGAGAATAAATGAGTTATTCCATGTAAAGAGAACAACGTCCAATATAATAAACACTCCATAAATCTCAGCTTCATTATTATTTGGGACTGGAACAGCAATCCAACCCTCTCACTCCTCACACTGATATGTGAGGATTGTCTTTGAAAGCTTGCTTCCCATTTCTTTCTTGTCCAAGCACCCAGGGCTCTCAGGATATTCTGCTTTATCCTTCAGTAAAACTATTCTGGTGATCAGAGAGGACACTGTATACATTTCAGAGACAATCCTCACATATCTTACAATTTTATATATGATTGGCACTGAACTTAAGTAGAGTGCAGTGAAATATAAATCTGAAAATTTGTAGAAGTGGCTATGTCTTGGTACAAATCTCTATAATTCTCAAAGGTGGCTTTCTCCTAGAAGCAGAATTGATTTTTTTACTTCATCAAACATTGCAAAACTGACTATCATATTTACTGGCCCATATACTAAAGATTTACAAGATACAACCTATCAGTAAATATAAAAATGAGAACTGGGCTTCATTTATTTTATAATTTCAGGATGAACAATCTACCTAGAGACTCACACTTAATTCTGGGGAATAATTTATAAATTCTTGAGTGGATATAAGAAGTCAATGCCTTTCATCACAGTCACCTCCATTCAAAAATCATTTACCAGATCCCCACTCAATTACCTGCTTCCTGCCATTTTATTTCCCAAAACAATATATAAACAAACAAGTATAGTAGAGAAACTCACTGGATGAAGAATCACCAGAGAGACTAGTTCATGCAATGAATAATCATTATTTTGTCTGTTAATTAAGTGCAGGATTTTCATATATGTAACATATAATGTACTTCTACTATACCACATGGATGAAGTCTTTTTAACATGAGGCATTTCTGAGACCCATGGCAGTCTTTTTCAGTCTTATGATACTTTGCTACTTTGAAGAAAGCAAAGTAAATATCCACCAAGTTATCTAGAAGTTTTTCTTTTTCATTTCAAAAGCTTTATAGCATATGTGAAATGGACTGCAAATTAATATTTTTCCAATTAGACTCTTCTTGTTCTGAGCATGATAATGGCATTTTAGGCCATTCACCAAATATTGTGTTTTCCCTTTTTCCTTCAGGTATTATCATCTTCTTTTCATGACCTGGGACATACCACAGAATGTAGCCTCAGGCGGCAATTAGGAATTTAATTTGCCTCCTCTTCTAACCCTGAAATCAAAAGACAGCAACTACTGATACATGCTAGTCATGGCATAAGCACAGGAATAGGATTAACCTGTTTGTCTGTATTTCTATTCTAGGGAGTAATATGAAAATCACACCAACACACAACATAATAAGGCACTTGATGGTCAGGGCATAATTACTGCCTGCAATGTGGCAGGCTCCAGACAGGAAGTTATTATTTGGATCATCAAGGCAGGGAGTGTACCCAGAAACTGACATCACTCAAGCCTACACTCAGCTTTTCTCAAACTCTCCCTCACTTAAATATGAAGCACTGTAAAGTTCACACACACACACACACACACACACACACACACACACACACACACATGATTTATCTTAAGAAGAAACCACTGAGTGTAAAGTCTACAAGGCTTTTGAACAAGCTGCCTCTCACTTAGGCCTAATAAACTCTGATTGTATTAGGAAATGCAGTTTAATAACTCCCATAAACCAAGGGAGTTAAACCAAGAATCAACAATTCCATGTCCCAGGAGAATAAAATGAAATGAAAAGAGTTTGGTAATATTGAGAGCTTTAAACACACAATGCAGTGTATGAACTCCAGGAGTTTCACTTTTGATTTCTATGAGCAGTGATTTTTTTTGTTATAAAAATAAGAGAAATGAAAATTACTGGAGTGCTTGGATACTTACTTCACTGTACTAGTATAACCCACAAGGAAACAAAAGCTCTGTCTATGAATAAGCTCTAAAATCTATCAGAAAAGAAAGTACCTTCATTTTTATTGTCACCAGAGAGCCTTCTGCTAAATGCGGAAGTAGATGTCGTACTGACTGAGGCTTTAATTTGTGACAGCAGGAAAATAGGATCTGACTTGAAAGGCCCTGAAGAAGAACGTCAGGCCTTTGTAATGCTGGTTTTGGGGGACAGGACTAACATCAGTGTCACAAGCAAGCTGGGATAGAGCTGGTTTTGACTGAATGGGGCTGTTATATTTCCAAGATGCAGCCTGGCCTCTGGATATCATAAGCAGTTCTAATGTAAGGGGGGCCTACTCTAGTTTAAAAGTAGGGTGTTTTTTTTGTTTTGTTTTGTTTTGTTTTTGCGTTACGCGGGCCTCTCACTGTTGTGGCCTCTCCCGCTGTGGAGCACAGGCTCCAGACGCACAGGCTCAGCGGCCATGGCTCACGGGCCCAGCCGCTCCACGGCATGCGGGATCTTCCTGGACCAGGACACGAAACCGTGTCCCCTGCATCGGCAGGCGGACTCTCAACCACTGCGCCACCAGGGAAGCCCAAAAGTAGGTTTTTTTTTTTTAAGGACTGTATTGTGCAATAATTTAGCATTGAAAAGAATAGTAAATGTAGCTATTTTTCTCCAGGTAGAATTGTTGAAATGGACAATTTTAGACAGCCTCCTATACTTTTAGCAGAGATAATACACAGGTTGTCCTTGGTGAGAAAGAAGTCTGGCTGCCAAGTCCAGAAGAAATGTGAATGTTGCATCAAGTTTGAAATAAACTGATTCCCAATGGTTCCTTTCCTAAAATGGCATACACACCTGCTTGTCAAGTGATGAATCTTTTTGAAAATTCATTGAATTATATCAGTGGGTTTTTTTCTCAAATTCTTCTTCATAGTACCCTCCTCCACCTACCCCCACCCCAGAACCTGGAAAGGGTTTATCTTGTGTCCAATTCTGGCTCCTGACTTTTGGACCAAGTGTTAACCCTTAACCAATTGTACACATACTGTGAAGTGTTTAATGTAGTGGTGTCTGGGGTCAGACTTGGATGTGAATCCTGATTGGTTCACTCACTAGTTATGTGATCCTGGGCAAGGTACTTACTTCTCTGAGCCTCATTTTCCACATGTGGAAATTTGGACTTATAATAGCACCTATTTCATAGGTTTGCTTTGAGGATTAAGCAAGATAGTGTAATAAAGAACTTAGTACAGTGTGTAGTAAACACTAGACATGTTTTGTAGATTCTGCTTTTACTTTTTGTTGGAGTATTCTAAATTCGTATTTCTTCATCATCACCATCATCATAATCCTTGGTGAACATTGTCTATAAGGTCAGGGTTGGTCATGGAGTCAAGTAGAAGCCTCTAGGCCAGAGTTTCTCAATAATGACACTGAAATTTGGGGATGGATAATTCTTGGTTAGGGTGGGAAGAAGCTGTCCTGTGCATTGTAGGATGTTTAGCAGCATCCCTGTCTTCCACCCATTAGATACCTACCAGTAGCACACATTCCTGTCCCCAAACTCCAAGCTGTGCAACCAGAAATGTCTTCAGATGTTGTCATATGGCCTCTGGTGGCAGGGGGGCAATATTGCCCCCAGTCGAGAACCATTGCTCTAGGCATTCTTTGGTTTAATAATTTCCCTGAAAACTATCTGCCATTCTACCATTCATATACCTGTTACTCTTTATTATCTTGCCTCTGGTTTCATCTGGCAACTTTGATTTTTTTCTCATACTCTCATTTTGGTTTCTTGAAGTTCCCTGGCTTTGACCTTCATTTTGGAACCTAAATCACATTCTCTTCTTGCCTTATTCTAAACCTGAAACTTTGTGACAGCCAGTTCTGACCGTTAATACATCTCTGGACTAACAACTTATTGTTCCCTACTTCGGCCTTCCAGCCCTTATCTCCCAATCCCTAGTGCTAGACCAATGGCCGCCTACCAGAGCCTTTCCTTTAAATTTTTGTATAAAGGGCAGTTGAAATGAGGACTCTGGAGCCATACATCCTGGGTTGGAATCCCAGCTCTGTCAATTACTCACTTAGTGACCTTAACTTCTCTATTTTCTTCCATTTGTAAAACAAGGATATTAATAGTTAGTACTTCATAGGGTTGTTGTAGGATCAGGTGGGTTAAAACATACTTAGAACACTGCCTGGCACAATGGCAAACACCATGTAAGTATAAACTATTATTATTACTACTCCCATAAAGACACCTATGAGAGAACTATTAGCATAATCCAAGAGTTAACTAACCTCCAGGCCCCATCACAGTGCTCCAAAAAAAGCTGCCAAGCTTTTCATGTCACGGTGCATACTGAAAATGATAAATATTTGTCCAGCAAACTGGAATAGAGGGAGGAGGCTCTGACAACCTGAGGGCTGAGGAGATCAATATCTTAGCTATGTGTAACCCATTTGTGACATGCAGTGGTCCACAGCGCTCTGGTTTGAAAGCTTTGCACCAGGCTCATCAAAATTAAAGAAGAAAGGTCCAAATTGTGACCCAGTTAGAAATTCTGATTCACGGTTTTTGACACATAGACTGCAGCATCTTCTAGGTCCACAGGGCCTTACAAGGTCTGTAAGCTATTTTGTGGTTTATTTGAAGAAGTGTAGATAAAATAAAACAAAGGCAAGTTCCATTGAATATTATGAAGTTTTAAACACGTATGCATTTTTTTCTGTGAAGCTTCAGAGTCTAGCAAATCCCACAAGTGTAGAGGTATGAGAATTTAACTCAATAATGTTAGAGAACAGGAGCTCTTCAATCAAATTTCATGTGATGACCCGCTCTTTCTATTTTGTAACTTTCTTTGGAAAGGGCTGGAGCAAAAATAGCCCAGGATATAAAAAGGGCGATTTTCTCTGATTTTCTGTTTGAGTCCTGTGGCTTTGGTTTTGTGGCATGATAGGGCTGTTTTTCATTTGTGACCTCTCCAAGCACTGATTTTTAAGCAACTCATTTGCATATGCTTCCTCTGCATGATTCACCCCATTCAACCAATTGATTCCTTGGTCTCTTCAGCACAATATGAATAATACACTATCTTCCTCCCAGAGACATTTTAAATTGTGGTTTAAATATGTTGAGCCAGAAAAAAAAATGGTGTTTTTGAGTCAACTTCCTGAAAAGTCTACTAAACAAAAGGATGTACAAATGGACCTACTGAGATGAAGCCAACCCTTCCAACCAAGGTCTGACTTATCATAGCACACTGTCAGCTCTACCAGAATCTGTGCCCCTGGACACATTTATTCCAATTTTCCATTGCCATTGTCAATTCTTTAGTTTGTGCCTTTATTAATTTATGCTTCAGCTTTGGTGTTAGCCACATGATTGTATTGCTTGCTTTTCCTCTTCCAAGACCTCCCATATTAACTTCCTAAAACATAGCTTTCATAATATGATTTCACTACCCCAAAATCCTTCAATGGTTCCCTACTGCTTGATGAATAAACTCTTAGGAATCATAGAAATTCTAGAATGTCAGCATTGGAATGAATCCTGGAGTATAATTCAGTGGTTGCCAAACTCTGGTCTCTGAACCAGTGCCAGAAGTTTGCATGAATCCTCAATGGAAATATAAAAATAAAAACAATGAAGTGACTATTATCTGGCTATTCCATAAAACCAAATGTATCCATTTTAAAACGTCTTTGAAATTATCTTTCTTTTTTTTGAAATATCTTTTATTTTATGAAGTGATGGTACTAGATGATAGTTTTTTATACTTTTTAAAACGTCTTTGAAATTATCTTTCTTTTTTTTGAAATATCTTTTATTTTATGAAGTGATGGTACTAGATGATAGTTTTTTATACGTTTGCTCTTTTTTTTTTTTTTAACATCTTTATTGGGGTATAATTGCTTTACAATGGTGTGTTAGTTTCTGCTTTATAACAAAGTGAATCAGTCATACATAAACATATGTTCCCATATGTCTTCCCTGTTGCGTCTCCCTCCCTCCCACCCTCCCTATCCCACCCCTCCAGGCTGTCACAAAGCACCGAGCCAATATCCCTGTGCCATGTGGCTGCTTCCCACTAGCTATCTACCTTACTGCCTTTGTTAGTGTGTATATGCCCATGACTCTCTCTCGCCCTGTCACAGCTCACCTTTCCCCCTCCCCATAACCTCAAGTCCGTTCTCTAAGAGGTCTGCGTCTTTATTCCTGCTTTACCCCTAGGTTCTTCATGACATTTTTTTCTTAAATTCCATATATATGTGTTAGCATACGGTATTTGTCTTTTTCTTTCTGACTTACTTCACTCTGTATGACAGACTCTAGGTCTATCCACCTCATCACAAATAGCTCAATTTCGTTTCTTTTTATGGCTGAGTAATATTCCATTGTATATATGTGCCACATCTTCTTTATCCATTCATCCGATGACGGGCACTTAGGTTGTTTCCATCTCCGGGCTATTGTAAATAGAGCTGCAATGAACATTTTGGTACATGACTCTTTTTGAATTTTGGTTTTCTCAGGGTATATGCCCAGTAGTGGGATTGCTGGGTCATATGGTAGTTCTATTTGTAGTTTTTTAAGGAACCTCCATACTGTTCTCCATAGTGGCTGAACCAATTCACATTCCCACCAGCAGTGCAAGAGTGTTCCCTTTTCTCCACACCCTCTCCAGCATTTATTGTTTCTAGATTTTTTGATGATGGCCATTCTGACTGGTGTGAGATGATATCTCATTGTAGTTTTGATTTGCATTTCTCTAATGATTAATGATGTTGAGCATTCTTTCATGTGTTTGTTGGCAGTCTGTATATCTTCTTTGGAGAAATGTCTATTTAGGTCTTCTGCCCATTTTTGGATTGGGTTGTTTGTTTTCTTGTTATTGAGCTGCATGAGCTGCTTGTAAATTTTGGAGATTAATCCTTTGTCGGTTGCTTCATTTGCAAATATTTTCTCCCATTCTGAGGGTTGTCTTTTGGTCTTGTTTATGGTTTCCTTTGCTGTGCAAAAGCTTTGAAGTTTCATTAGGTCCCATTTGTTTATTTTTGTTTTTATTTCCATTACTCTAGGAGGTGGGTCAGAAAGGATCTTGCTTTGATTTATGTCATAGAGTGTTCTGCCTATGTTTTCCTCTAAGTGTTTTACAGTGTCTGGCCTTACATTTAGGTCTTTAATCCATTTTGAGCTTATTTTTGTGTATGGTGTTAGGGAGTGATCTAATCTCATACTTTTACACGTACCTGTCCAGTTTTCCCAGCACCACTTATTGAAGAGGCTGTCCTTTCTCCATTGTACATTACTGCCACCTTTATCAAAGATAAGGTGTCCATATGTGCATGGGTTTATCTCTGGGCTTTCTATCCTGTTCCATTGATCTATCTTTCTGTTTTTGTGCCAGTACCATACCGTCTTGATGACTGTAGCTTTGTAGTATAGTCTGAAGTCAGGGAGCCTGATTCCTCCCGTTCCTTCTTTCGTTCTCAAGATTGCTTTGGCTATTCGGGGTCTTTTGTGTTTCCATACAAATTGTGAAATTTTTTGTTCTAGTTCTGTGAAAAATGCCAGTGGTAGTTTGATAGGGATTGCATTGAATCTATAGATTGCTTTGGGTAGTAGAGTCATTTTCACAATGTTAATTCTTCCAATCCAAGAACATGGTATATCTCTCCATCTATTTATATCATCTTTAATTTCTTTCATCAGTGTCTTATAATTTTCTGCATACAGGTCTTTTGTCTCCTTAGGTAGGTTTATTCCTACATATTTTATTCTTTTTGTTGCAATGGTAAATGGGAGTGTTTTCTTGATTTCACTTTCAGATTTTTCATCATTAGTATATAGGAATGCCAGAGATTTCTGTGTATTAATTTTGTATCCTGCCACTTTACCAAATTCATTGATTAGCTCTAGTAGTTTTCTGGTAGCATCTTTAGGGTTCTCTATGTATAGGATCATGTCATCTGCAAACAGTGACAGCTTTACTTCTTCTTTTTCAATTTGGATTCCTTTTATTTCCTTTTCTTCTCTGATTGCTGTGGCTAAAACTTCCAAAACAATGTTGAATAATAGTGGTGAGAGTGGGCAACCTTGTCTTGTTCCTGATCTTAGTGGAAATGCTTTCAGTTTTTCACCATTGAGGATGATGTTTGCTGTGGGCTTGTCATATATGGCCTTTATTATGTTGAGGAAAGTTCCCTCTATGCCTACTTTCTGCAGGGATTTTATCATAAATGGGTGTTGAATTTTGTCAAAAGCTTTCTCTGCATCTATTGAGATGATCATATGGTTTTTCTCCTTCAATTTGTTAATATGGTTTATCACATTGATAGATTTGCGTATATTGAAGAATCCTTGCATTCCTGGAATAAACCCCACTTGATCATGGTGTATGATCCTTTTAATGTGCTGTTGGATTCTGTTTGCTAGTATTTTGTTGAGGATTTTTGCATCTATGTTCATCAGTGATATTGGCCTGTAGTTTTCTTTCTTTGTGACATCCTTGTCTGGTTTTGGTATCAAGGTGATGGTGGCCTCGTAGAAGGAGTTAGGGAGTGGTCCTCCCTCTGCTATATTTTGGAAGAGTTTGAGAAGGATAGGTGTTAGCTCTTCTTTAAATGTTTGATAGAATTCGCCTGTGAAGCCATCTGGTCCTGGGCTTTTCTTTGTTGGAAGATTTTTAATCACAGTTTCAATTTCAGTGCTTGTGATTGGTCTGTTCATATTTTCTATTTCTTCCTGATTCAGTCTTGGCAGGTTGTGCATTTCTAAGAATTTGTCCATTTCTTCCAGATTGTCCATTTTATTGGCATAGAGTTGCTTGTAGTAATCTCTCATGATCTCTTTTATCTCTGCAGTGTCAGTTGTTACCTCTCCTTTTTCGTTTCTAATTCTATTGATTTGAGTCTTCTCCCTTTTTTTCTTGATGAGTCTGGCTAGTGGTTTATCTATTTTGTTTATCTTCTCAAAGAACCAGCTTTTAGTTTTATTGATCTTTGCTATTGTTTCCTTCATTTCTTTTTCATTTATTTCTGATCTGATTTTTATGATTTCTTTCCTTCTGCTAGCTTTGGGGTTTTTTTGTTCTTCTTTCTCTAATTGCTTGAGGTGCAAGGTTAGGTTGTTTATTCGAGATGTTTCCTGCTTCTTAAGGTGGGCTTGTATTGCTATAAACTTCCCCCTTAGAACTGCTTTTGCTGCATCCCACAGGTTTTGGGTCGTTGTGTCTCCATTGTCATTTGTTTCTAGGTATTTTTTGATTTCCTCTTTGATTTCTTCAGTGATCTCTTCATTATTAAGTAGTGTATTGTTTAGCCTCCATGTGTTTGTATTTTTTACAGATCTTTTCCTGTAATTGATATCTAGTCTCATGGCGTTGTGGTCAGAAAAGATACTTGATACAATTTCAATTTTCTTAAATTTACCAAGGCTTGATTTGTGACCTAAGATATGATCTATCCTGGAGAATGTTCCATGAGCACTTGAGGAAAATGTGTATTCTGTTGTTTTTGGATGGAGTGTCCTATAAATATCAATTAAGTCCATCTTGTTTAATGTATCATTTAAAGCTTGTGTTTCCTTATTTATTTTCATTTTGGATGATCTGTCCATGGGTGAAAGTGGGGTGTTTAAGTCCCCTACTATGAATGTGTTACTGTCGATTTCCCCTTTTATGGCTGTTAGTATTTGCCTTATGTATTGAGGTGCTCCTATGTTGGGTGCATAAATATTTACAATTGTTATATCTTCTTCTTGGATCGATCCCTTGATCATTATGTAGTGTCCTTTGTCTCTTTTAATAGTCCTTATTTTAAAGTCTATTTTGTCTGATATGAGAATTGCTACTCCAGCTTTCTTTTGGTTTCCATTTGCATGGAATATCTTTTTCCATCCCCTTACTTTCAGTCTGTATGTGTCTCTAGGTCTGAAGTGGGTCTCTTGTAGACAGCATATATAAGGGTCTTGTTTTTGTATCCATTCAGCTAATCTGTGTCTTTTGGTGGGAGCATTTAGTCCATTTACATTTAAGGTAATTATCGATATGTATGTTCCTATTCCCATTTTCTAAATTGTTTTGGGTTCGTTATTATAGGTCTTTTCCTTCTCTTGTGTTTCTTGCCTAGAGAAGATCCTTTAGCATTTGTTGTAAAGCTGGTTTGGTGGTGCTGAACTCTCTCAGCTTTTGCTTGTCTGTAAAGGTTTTAATTTCTCCATCAAATCTGAATGAGATCCTTGCTGGGTAGAGTAGTCTTGGCTGCAGGTTTTTCTCCTTCATCACTTTCAGTATGTCCTGCCACTCCCTTCTGGCTTGTAGGGTTTCTGCTGAGAGATCAGCTGTTAACCTTATGGGGATTCCCTTATGTGTTATTTGTTGTTTTTCCCTTGCTGCTTTTAATATGCTTTCTTTGTATTTAATTTTTGACAGTTTGATTAATATGTGTCTTGGCGTATTTCTCCTTGTATTTATCTTGTATGGGACTCTCTGTGCTTCCTGGACTTGATTAACTATTTCCTTTCCCATATTAGGGAAGTTTTCAACTATAATCTCTTCAAATATTTTCTCAGTCCCTTTCTTTTTCTCTTCTTCTTCTGGAACCCCTATAATTCGAATGTTGGTGCGTTTAATGTTGTCCCAGAGGTCTCTGAGACTGTCCTCAGTTCTTTTCATTCTTTTTTCTTTATTCTGCTCTGCTGTAGTTATTTCCACTATTTTATCTTCCAGGTCACTTATCCGTTCTTCTGCCTCAGTTACTCTGCTATTGATCCCATCTAGAGTACTTTTAATTTCATTTATTGTGTTGTTCATCGTTGCTTGTTTCATCTTTAGTTCTTCTAGGTCCTTGTTAACTGATTCTTGCATTTTGTCCAATCTATTGTCCATTCTATCTCCAAGATTTCGGATCAACCTTACTATCATTATTCTGAATTCTCTTTCAGGTAGACTGCCTATTTCCTCTTCATTTGTTAGGTCTGGTGCATTTTTATCTTGCTCCTTTATCTGCTGTGTGTTTTTCTGTCTTCTCATTTTGCTTATCTTACTGTGTTTGGGGTCTCCTTTTTGCAGGCTGAAGGTTCGTAGTTCCTGTTGTTTTTTGTGTCTGTCCCCAGTGGCTAAGGTTGGTTCAGTGGGTTGTGTAGGCTTCCTGGTGGAGGGGACAAGTGCCTGTGTTGTGGTGGATGAGGCTGGATCTTGTCTCTCTAGTGGGCAGGTTCACGTCTGGTGGTGTGTTTGGGGGTGTCTGTGGCCTTATTATGATTTTAGGCAGCCTCTCTGCTAATGGGTGGTGTTGTGTTCCTGTTTTGCTAGTTGTTTGGCATAGGTTTTCCAGCACTGTGGCTTGCTGGTCGTTGAGTGAAGCTGGGTGCTGGTGTTAAGATGGAGGTCTCTGGGAGATTTTCGCCGTTTGATATTATGTGGAGCTGGGAGGTCTCTTGTTGACCAGTGTCCTGAAGTTGGCTCTCCTACCTCAGAGGCAGAGCCCTGCCTCCTGGCTGGAGCACCAAAAGCTTTTCATCCACAGGCTCAGGATAAAAGGGAGAAAAAATAGAGGGAATTAGTAGAAGTATGAGGAAAGAAAGAAGGAAAGGAGGGTAGGAAGGAAGGAAGAAAGAAAGAAAGAAGCAAAGAAGGAAAGAAGGCAAGAAGGAAAGAAAGGAGGGAGGGAGGGAGGGAGGAAGGAAGGAAGGAGGGAAAGAAGAAAAAAAGAAAGAAAGAAGATACAGTAAAAATAAAATAAAGTATAATAAAGTTATTGAATTAAAAAATTCTTATTTAGAAAAAAAAAAAGGGACGGAAAGAACCTTAGGACAAATGTTGGAAGCAAAGCTATACAGACAAAATCTTACACAGAAGCATACACATACACCCTCACTAAAAGAGGTAAATGGGGAAAAATCCTAAATCTTGCTGTCAGAGACCACCTCCTCAATTTGGGATGATTCGTTGTCTAAAGGAGGGAAGGAAGGACGGAAAGAAAGAAAGAAAGAACGAAGGTAAAGTATAATAAGGTTATTAAAATTAATTATTAAGAAAAAAAATTAAAAAAAAAACATGGACGGATAGAACCCTAGGACAAATGGTGGAAGCAAGACTATACAGACAAGCTCTCACATAGAAGCATACACATACACATTCACAAAAAGAGGAAAGGGGAAAAAATCATAGATCTTGCTCCTAAAGTCCACTTCCTTAATTTGGGATGATTGGTTGTCTATTCAGGTATTCCACAGATGCAGGGTACATCAAGTTGATTGTGGAGCTTTAATCCGCTGCTTCTGAGGCTGCTGGGAGAGATTTCCCTTTCTCTTCTTTGTTCTCACAGCTCCCAGGGCTAAGCTTTGGATTTGGCCCTGCCACTGCGTGTAGATCGCTGGAGGGCGTCTGTTTTTTGCTCAGACAGGATGGGGTTAAAAGAGCCGCTGATTGGGGGCTCTGGCGCACTCAGGCCGGCGGGGACGGAGGGGCACAGAGTGCGGGTCGGGCCTGTGGTGGCAAAGGCCGGCGTGACTTTGCACCAGCCTGAGGCGCGCTGTGCGCTCTCCCGGGGAAGTTGTCCCTGGATCCCGGGAACCCGGCAGTGGCGGGCTGCACAGGCTCCGCGGAAGAGGGGTGTGGAGAGTGACCTGTGCTCGCACACAGGCCCCTCGGTGGCGGCAGCAGCAGCCTTAACGTCTCCCGCCCGCCTCTGGGGTCCGCGCTTTTAGCCGCGGCTTGCGCCCGTCTCTGGATTCCGCGCTTTCAGCCGCGGCTCGCGCCCGTCTCTGGATTCCGCGCTTTCAGCCGCGGCTCGCGCCCGTCTCTGGATTCCGCGCTTTCAGCCGCGGCTCGCGCCCGTCTCTGGATTCCGCGCTTTCAGCCGCGGCTCGCGCCCGTCTCTGGATTCCGCGCTTTCAGCCGCGGCTCGCGCCCGTCTCTGGATTCCGCGCTTTCAGCCGCGGCTCGCGCCCGTCTCTGGGGTTCGCGCTTTTAGCCGCGGCTCGCGCCCGTCTCTGGAGTTCCTTTAAGCAGCGTTCTTAAACCCCTCTCCTCACGCCCCAGGAAACAAAGAGGGAAGGAAAATTCTCCTGCCTCTTCTGCAGGTGCAGGCTTTTCCCCGGACTCCCTCCCGGCTAGCTGTGGTGCACTAACCCCTTCAGGCTATGTTCAAGCCGCCAACCCCAGTCCTCTCCCTGCGCTCCGGCCTCAGCTCGCAGCCCCGCCCGCCCCGGCGGGTGAGCAGACAAGCCTCTCGGGCTGGTGAGTGCCGGTCGGCACCGATCCTCTGTGCGGGAATCTCCCCGCTTTGCCCTCCGCACCCGTTGCTGTGCACTCCTTCGCGGCTTCGAAGCTCCCCCCTCCGCCTCCCGCAGTCTCCGCCCGCGAAGGGGCTTCCTAGAGTGTGGAAACTTTTCCTCCTTCACAGCTCCCTCCCACTGGTGCAGGTGCCGTCCCTATTCTTTTGTCTCTGTTTTTTCTTTTGCCCTACCCAGGTACGTGGGGAGTTTCTTGCCTTTTGGGAGGTCTGAGGTCTTCTGCCAGCCTTCAGTAGGTGTTCTGTAGGAGTTGTTCCACGTGTATATGTATTTCTGGTGTATCTGTGGGGAGGAAGGTGATCTCCGCGTCTTACTCTTCCGCCATCTTCCGCCTTCTCTGCTTTTCTTAATGTCCATACTTGGTAAAATGATGTTGGCAACTCTTTGTTGCTTCATGGCCACCCCTTTTTACAATTTTACTCATCCATGCAATCCAAAAGTCTGGGAGCCACTCATTTCATAAATGAGGAAAGAAGGATTAAGTGACTTGCCTAAGGCCATACTGATAGTAGCAATCTTGGACTGCAAATCCTCATGTTAGCTTCAACTCTTTACCATAATATTCAAAACTCTTCTGTATTTAAATTCCAGTATGCCTCTGCATCTTTATTGTTAGTGTGCCCTAAAATAAACCCTATGCTCTGAACAGTCATTTACCATTCCTTGAATATGCCTTGCATTCTTTCACTGCACTAACTATTCTCCTAAAGTCCCACCCAGTTCAAGCATTGCCTCTTTTACAATAACTCAATGTCAGAAGGGATTCTTCTCTTTTCTGTGCTTCCCCTGCCGAATATATACCATTTATCAGCATATTGTATTTTGACCAGACTGTCATCATCCATGGCCTATACTCCTTTCTGTGTTCTCCATCTCAGTAAATGGCATCACCATCTACCCAACTGCTCAAGCTGGAAACCTTGAAGTCATCCCTTACGACTGCTTACACCAATATCTAATAATCATGAAATCCTGCCATCTTTACCTCCAGAGCTCATCTTCTGTATGTCTACTTGAATCCTTTAACTTGTCTACTACACAGGTCTCTTTGTGTCTCCTTGCTCCCCCCTACAATCCATTTGTTATTTAGCAGCCAATTTTGGGTCTGGTACCTCTCCTTGTAAAGGCCTTCAGTGGTTTTCCATAACCTTCAAGATAAAGTCTAGAATGTTGAACATGTTATATAAGATATAGTATCCTTGCCTACTTCTCTAGCCTCATCTCTTACTCCTCTTTCATTTGCATGTTTCCTTCAGCCTTCCCAAACATTCAACTCTTTGAAAGCATTTTTCTCACTCTTTGCATATTCTTGCTTGCTGACTCTAATTGCTTCTTACCTCTCTGGACCTTCACATATGCTGTTTACATTGCCTGGAACACTTTCTTTAGGACACCTTCCTTGAGCCCCTAATTTTGATTGGACACCCCATGGCACAGTACCTTGTGCCACATATGTCACACCACATTGTGTTATAATTGATTGTTTAACTGATTTCCTTTCTGGCTACACTATATGAACATGAGGTCAGGGATCATATCTATTATGCTTAGTATTCTATTCTAGCTCTTAGCTCTGGCATACAGTAGGCACTCAATAAATGCATGCTGTATGAATAAAAGTCTCAAATTACATTTACGCTTACACTATTATGACTTGCATGCCTATTTTATTTCCTTGATTTGATTGTAATTTCCTGAAAGTCAAAGAAGTCTTTTATGATATAATGCCCTTTTATGGAACCATATATATTATAAACTGCTGGTAAATATTTGGTAAATACATGACTAAGCTATTTTTTCTTAGTTGGCCAGGAAACGTGGTACAGTCAAGGATAAGAATTTTAGTGCATATTTTTACTAAACCTAGGTTGCAACACAACTCTATACAATCCAAGGATTTTAGGCTGATACTAGCACTGACTGTTTATAACATTGCATTTCAGGTGGTCTTCCCACACCCCTCCACAAAATATCCCTACCTTACCTGGTTTAAATTGAGGAATACCCTGTAGCTTCACCAAGCTATTATATGACTGTTCAACTAGGGATTCTGCTGCATTTTAGATAATAAAAATTGTAAAAATCTTAAAGTGACCTAGGATGCATAGGCCTTCATGTGTGTGTGTGTGTGTGTGTGTGTGTGTGTGTGTGTTTCTTGGGGACTGAATTCAGGGTGGACTTTATGGGAAGCTATGGTTAGGGTGACAGCTTCACAATGAAAGCAAATATTTTACTTTAATCATCATTCCAGATTTTTGTGGGGTACTTTATCTATTGAGAATATTTTCAATGTTTATTGATTCTATTTTCATCATCAAGAACATATAAAGATGTTATCAGTCACAGATGATTCATATTGCAAATAATGGGCTCGAATCTCAGCCTCTTTGTATGCATCATAGTACCTGAATTGTGTATCACAATAACCTATAAAGGCAGGAAGCTTCTCTTCTGATTTTTGTTTGCAGCTGACTCAACCTAAATGACTAATTTTCTTTGTAAAAGATGAACAAAACATTATCACTGGTGATTTTTTCTTTTTACAGTTTATGCCTTAAGCCTGACTCACTCTTCTTGTGTGTAAGCATTCTCCCTGCTCAGACCATTTGGATTTGTTGAGTCCAGAGCAAACAAACAGAATGATGAGAATACTGTTATAATTTTAAGCAAGCTCTCTGAATAACAGCCCATGTTACATGGCAGAGGACAGTGCCAAAAGACATGTTTGGGTCAGGAGTGGGAACTGTAACAAGCTTCAGTGCCCATCCTTAAAGAAGTCTTCTCTGACCTTCCAGTGTAAGTCAGTGCTCCTTTATCTCTCACTTATGATCCTCTGTCAAATTCAACAGGGCTTAGCAATGGATGGATGCTGTAGGTGAAAGAAAGGGAGGAGGAATCAAGAATATCTTCATTACTATAACCCCAGCATTATTACCTTGCTCATGGTAGGCTCTGAATAAATATATTTTTAAAGAACAAATAGCTGGGAATGAAACACATTTTGAAACTCTCAGCTACAACACACAGACTATAAAAATAATGGTTGTTTTTATCACTGGGTGGCCATATGTATGGTTAATAAGACCATAGTTTTGAAATTCAGGAAGACCTGGGTTCAAATCCTGACTTCACCATTCAAGTTACGTGATTTTGCAAGAGTTACTTAACCTCTATGAGCCTTGCTTTCTGTGCTTATAAAATGAAAATCAGATCATACCAACCTCATAGTGGTGAGGATTAGATACAATACATTTAATGTACTTAGAACAATGCACTTCGGACTATTTTATTGAGGTAGCTATTATTATTACTGTTGTTCTGTGTTCTTAGCATGTTATGCCCTTAGGTATCGGGGAATAGTATATATTCAGTAATTGTTAGCTGTAAGTATTATAATTATCATCATTATAATAGTTTTATGTTATTTAAATTGAATTATTTTCGATGGAATGCTTATGGGACAAAATTACTCTTTTTAATATTGGGCACAGATTAGTAGTCTTAATTGCAGTAAGTATTATCTTTTAAATTGTTTGGAGTAGACGTGGGATATCTTTGCTTTTAAAGCAATAAGGGTTATTGCTCTTATCATTCATGTAAATTGTTCAGAAATGAGCAAACTGAAGGATTTGTTTGTTTTAACACTGGAAGTTTACAAAAAACATCAGGACAGGATAAAATAGGATTTGGCCATAATGGCTACATGGTTTTTGCTTTATTTTCTGAACCATATTTAAAATTCATTCAAGGACGTCCTTGTTTTCATGAACCTGACATAACTTCTCCAGTTTCTAAAAGTGTGTATGTATATAGATGCGTGCATAGTATACATATATGTTTATATATTTATTATGTATATTAAAATGTTTCCTACCAAGGACCACTATGGAGAATAGTTGAAGGAAGTGTTTTTCAGATGCTTAAGCAAATTGTAAGTACTATTGGTAGCCACAGTTTGACCCAATGTAAATTTGCAAACTTTAGAAAGATACCTCTGCTGTTCTCCAAGTTTATATTCTAATTTGACCTTACATGCTTTGGGGGGTTCTTCAAGCATTTTTTCCAGGTTTATTGAGATACAGTTGACAAAGAAAAGTTGTATGTATTTAGGTTGTACATCATGATTCTTTAAAAGGTGTATGATGTATGATTTAATATACATACACATTATGAAATGATTACTACAAGCAAGTTAATTAATATACCCATCACCTCACATAGTTACCACTTTTTTGTCCAAAAAGATATCACTTCACACCTCTTAGAATGGCCACTATTAAAAAGGCAAGAGATAACAAGTATCGGTGAGGGGTTGGAGAAAAGGGAATCCTTGTGTACTCTTGGTGATTATTGTATTGCTACAATCATTATGGAAAAAAGTATAGAGGTTCCTCAAAAATTTTAAGCTAGAATTACCTTATGACTTTATGTGTTTTATTTCTACACAGTAATTTTTCTTTCACTATCTCATTTCACTATCTCTTTTACTATGTCATTTATTTTATGTCAATATACTGTGAGTGGTTATTTAGGAGAAAACTAACTGACATTACTGACAAACTCAGTCTTATTTTTTAATCATGAAAACAAGTTGCTTTTTAAACATTATGGTTAACAAACCAATAGCAATCTAAAATCTTCATTGAATACCTACTATGTGTCAATGGAGAAAGTATGAAACTATGAAACTGTGTCTCTACCTTCAAAGAACCTCAAATCTAGTTGGGGAAATGTGATATGCATACCTGGAAATACAGCTCATCACACAAGGCAGAATATACTATAATGACAAATCAGTATGAGTCCTCATGGAAAAATACCTCTTATAAGCTCTAATGAGCTTAAAAGTCTTCTGGGGGTATCTTAGTTTGGGTTCCCTAAAAACAGATTCTGAAACAAGGAGTTGCATGATTAAGGTTGATTCTAGAGTGTTCTTGGGAAATTACACCTATAAGGAAGTAAGAAAGACAAAAGGCAAGATTCAGAAGAGGGGGAAGTTGACCGATAATGTGGTTGCTACATGCCCTCAGCAGATCTTAGAGATATCTGGAGCTGGGATGGGTTTTCAAAGTTATCCCAAATGGAGGCAAGGAGCCTGGGCTTTTGAATCTCTGTATCATCCAGTCTTTGGCCATGGACCACTCCCTGCAAGGGTGTTGGCCTTAGCAAAGGCAGCTCTTTGTAATCAAAGGCAGCTCTCAGTGTGGGTCTAGCTTTGAGGGTCAGCAATACGATATTCTCAGCAGCTGGGTGCACTGGCCTGAAGAGTCTGCCCTGAGCAGAGTACTGGAGCATCTACTACAAGGCATTACAATTTGAACAGGCCTTTGAAGGTTGAATAAGATTTATATAAGTGTACTAGAGGAGAATTGACAGATATGCAGTCTTGGGTGAGGAATGGTATGGAAATAGGCAAGTTATATTCTGGATACAACAAATAAATCAGACTTTAATTCAACTGACTTTTGTTGAATTCCTACGTTTAACAGGTGCTAGGAATTTTTATAATGTAGTATCTCATTTAGTCATTATTATAACCCTTCAGGCTTATTCCATTTCATATATGAGAAAAATGCATCTCAGTGTGGTTATGAACTGCACAAAGTCACCCATGAAGTGGTGGAGCTAGCACTCAGACTCTAGTCTTCTGTCTCCAAAGACTTCTCCATCCATTACACCATGTTTATATGACTGGAAACTGAGAAATATGCCTGCAAATGGTGGTGGTAGGATGTGGAGAGTCTATAAGAGATGTTCTGGTCCTTGGTCTCATACTTTATTGTGTTGATCTCTAGATGTCTCAGGACTATAATCTTTTAATGATAATACATTCATTATTAGTAGTAATATTATTAGTACTGGTTATTATTTGCCAAGACTATGTTAAACTTTCTCCCTCTCTCCCTCTTTCTGTGGATTAAAGCATTTATCCTCACAACAAACCAGAGGAAGGTAGTATTGTTCTTATTTTATGGATGAAGTATCTGAAACTCAGACAGTAAAATAAACTTGTTCAATATCACATAGCTCAACTGTGATGGAGCTGAGATTAGAATCCAGGTCCCTTTGACTCCCAAAGTCCATGATTTTAAGCAGTATACTTTAAGCCTTTTTTTTTTTGTATCTTCTATAGTGCTTGGTACATCACTGAACACTTTATTGATACTTAGTGATTACTTATCACCTTAGCAACCTGGGATAAGTGGCTTTGCCTCTCTACTTAAGTGTCCACAGTTTTCACAAAGGTGGCTAACAGGAATATTATATGAGATCAGAGAGTGAACTGGTGAGCTCAGAGGAGTGAGTCTTTACTTGATTTCTTCCAGGTTTCAGGCTCTGTAGCCTATGTCAGTTGGGTTGACCTTATTCATCATTTCATGCCCATCATTCACCCATCCTTTATTATAACAAATATATGTTGAGTCTTACTGTGTGCTGGACACTGTTTAGATGTCAAAATAAATGAGGCAAAGTCCCTGTACTCATAGAGTTTATATCCTAGAGCCAGGAGACAAGTGAGTCACAATTAGTTAAATATGTAATATCTCAAGATGGTGATCAGCGCTCTGGAGAAAAATTAAACCTAGTAAGGAGGATTGGGAGTAGGTTAGGGTTGGAGAAAGGGTTAATATTTTACATAGGGTAGCCAGGAGGGGTTTTTTGGTAAGATGATATATGAACAGAGATCTGAAGGAAGAGAAGTGAGCCATGCAGATATGCTGAGGAAGAGTGTTGCAGGCAGAGGGAACAACAAACGTGAAGGCCTGGAGGCAGGAGCTTTCCTGGTGTGTTAGAGGAACACCAAAATACAATTAATGAGATGTTATTATAATATTTGCCAAATGACTCACCAGTGATATAAAAGATTTAAAAGGCCTTTCCCAAAGTTGGCTATGTATTTCCCACTAGAGTAGATTTAGCATAAGATGAAAAGGACCAATGGGAAAAGATTAAAGTGTTTGAAGCCAACTCATCAAGAAGAAATAAGTAAGATGGGCTACTTAATGACTATCTTTAGCAGTCCCATGCAGGGTTTTTATAAGGAGCTGTGGAACAGCCTTCTGAGGACTAAGTTCTTCCCTTCCCTTTAGGAGATAGCTACAAATTAGAAAATCAGTCAAGAGAGAATGTGTCCTCTGGTAACATGAGAATTATTTTGGGGTAGTAGGAGGCAGAAGCATGACTGTATTCAGTCAACAGGTGAAAAATTTAGAAAAATAAAGAAAAGAGGTTGAATTGAGCAATTTTGGAAGGGAATTAATTTCCATTTTGTTTTCAAGCTAAAAGAAGTGTTTCGATATAAGGGGAAAAAACTCTAAAAATCCAGCTTTATTGATAGTTCTGAGTCAATTGCATGAGTAACATGGTCCTAGAGACAAGTGTGAACTTGATATTAAGGTGAGTAAGCCTGAAAGTGGCTTCCTAGGGAGGATTGATTGGTGCATTCATTCAATTATTTTTTATGTACATATTTATGTCTTGTCTCTTCCAAAAAGGGGTTGAAAAAGGCTACACAGCTATGTATATAATATACAAGATTAAAAAGTAAGAGAGGAAATTATGAGGAAATAATAGCAGTAGGAGAAATAAGATATGATAATGGTAAAACATCCTAAACTGCCAGCCGTAAGATCCTGCACAGTTAGCTAGGGGGAGGCCACATACATTTAAGTTTGATATTTCCAGAAAAAAAATGGAAGGATCCCAGGAAATGATCAGTTCTTTGATATATAGTACCCATAAGATAAAAACTAACTAAAAGTTTTAGAGAGGCCAGAGAGAAATTTTTTCCTCTCTGAGGCAGCCAGATCCTGAGGTAAACCTCCCACCCCAAATGAGTCCCCATATCCAAATACTAAGGCCTCTGTGTAATCCCATTTCCTAGCATGTGGGCACACCTGTGACTCGCTTCTTACCAATAGAATATAGCAAAGTGATGGGTAGACACTCTGGATTGACACACATTTTTATATGAGATTCTGTCTTAGCAGACTATAGTAGGAGACTCTTTCCATTGCTTTGAAGAAGTAAGCAGCCATGTTTTGAGAAGGCCTATAGAAAGGGGTCACATGACAAGGAACAGCTTGCAGCTTCTAGAAGCAGAGAGCGACCCTTGAATGAGAGCCATCAAGAAAATAGGACCTCAGTCCTACAACCACATGGGAATAAACTGTTCCAACAACACGAATGACCTTGGAAGGAGATATTTCCCTGGTCAAACGGATGAGACTGCAGCACCAGCCAACACCTGGATTGCACCCTGCTGAGACCTGGGAGCAGTGGATCTAGCTAAGCTGTGCCTGGACTCTCCATCCATGGAAAATATGATATGATCAACTTGTACTGTTTTAAACTACTAATCAGTGCCTTAAACCATCCCTTAGGTCTCACTCTTTGATACGTCTCCAAGGGAAGCTGGGGAAATAATTTCCATAAAACTTTTCACTTCTTACAGAAGCCTTAGCTACAGTTCTGTATAGAGTCAGGATAAATAGGATTCATGACACTTTAAGATCTCCAGAAGATCTTTCCTCATATATAGAACCCTACCTTGGTTTTGAGATACTTGAATGTAGCAATCTAAATCTTCTGGAATAAGGTCTGTCACCCTCCACATGAGATTCTCTTTTATATGGTATCCATATACTCTTTTGCACTTTGAACACTTCAGGCTTTTACTGAGTATGTAATTACTCTGCTGACTGCTAAACAATAATGTCATTCGTTGAATTCCTTTATCACCAGACACATAATCATCTGTTCAAAAAAATCATGTGAGATTCTCATTGATCTTCAGAATGTCTTTAAAGCTTTATAACTTATAATTAACACATATATTTGTCTTTTTGTGTTAGCAAATGTGGAACAGAATCATTTCCCTGCTGCAGCATTTCATCATTCTCTAGTCTTTGCTGGAATCCTTGAAAATGTGAAGGTGAATGGGTGCTTTTTGCTTTATAATTCAATGTGATAAAACCCACAGCTCCTGTCAAGAGTTCCATTTAATTTAAAAGGGAAAGGGACTGATTTATTCCAAACTAATACGTTTTCCCATGCAGGAGACTGATGGAATTATATAATTCTCTCAATTAAAGTAGATAATAAAGTTTTAAGACATATTTTACAACTTTTTTCTATTATAGACTATATGGGAGTCTAGCTTTTTTTTTTTTCTTCACAACCTGAAGGGGTAGGAACTTTTGCAAACTCTACTTCTCAAGAGACGATAGGTTTTATCTTCGACAATAAACAACTCTACTGTGTCATCAGTGAAGGAAAATACTTTGAATAAACAAGTCTCTTACCTCACTAAAATCCCAGCTCTCCAGCAAACATCTTGTGGAATCAGGAGGCTATCATTCATAAACAAAAACAAACATAAATCTAAATATACTGTTTAGGTTATAATCAATTTGATATATGGCACTGAACTGGTTCTTTATTTTGTTCAGGATGAGTTACAGCTTAAAAGTCAGGACTGGGCTTCCCTGGTGGCGCAGTGGTTGAGAGTCCGCCTGCCGATGCAGGGGACACGGGTTCATGCCCCGGTCCGGGGAGATCCCACATGCCGCGGAGTGGCTGGGCCTGTGAACCATGGCCGCTGAGCCTGCGTGTCCGGAGCCTGTGCTCCGCAGCGGGAGAGGCCACAGCAGTGAGAGGCCCGCGTACCGCAAAAAAAAAAAAAAAAAAAAAAGTCATGACTAAACCAACATGGGGATTTGTAGGGTGTTATTTCTCACAAAACTAATGGCTTTGCATTCAAATGCCACCAAATTAGCAAAGAAAAAACCTTTCATCTACTCTCTCGTATTCTGTATCTGAGGCGTGTGAATTAAACTGACAAAAGACAGACTAACAGGAGAAAATGTTTATTTTGCATGCACAGAAAAGAAGTGAAAACCCAAAGAAATGGTTAGGCTTGAGAACTTATATACCACTTTAACCAAAGGGTGCTATTTTTTGGAGAAGTGACAAGACAAAGGAAAAGGAGTTTGCGCTTCTAGGGGCAGTAAATTATGGAAAGGTAAACATACACAGAAGCTAATGGAAGATAAGAGTTATTTTATAAGCTTTTTCTTAATTCAGACTCATCTTGGTACTGACTTTCCATCTCCTGTGTTAAGTGTTGTTCCCTTCCTCCTGGTATGGGAGAGGGGCGGGAGGACACTTTCAGAAAGGAAAATTTATACTTTGCTTTCAAGTCAAAAGGAGGAGGGAAAAGAGTTCTTCCTGTGTCTGCTGTTTCTTAATTGCTTGTTTCTTTACCTCAAAATAATCCTTATGCCAAAATGGCATGTTTTAGGGTGGGCATATTCTGATCCTCTTCATTAGTAAAATCTTGATTAATAAATACCCAAAGCATTATGAATCTCAATTAACCAGAACTTTTTCATCACTAAATCCTTAGAAATCAAAACTGATTTCAGAGATACTGAAATCAGAGAAGTTAAGTAATTTGCCCAGGCTCACATGGGTAGTAAATAAGGCAGAATTAGGACCAAAGGCCAGTCTTCCTGACTCCTAGTCTACTGTGTTTTCCATTAAGTTTTCTTATCCATAAAGTGAGACTAATAAGATCATAAGCTTTGAAGATAGAATAATTTCATATATAATCCAAGCCTGTGGTACTAGATATATAGTTTGGGGGGTGTTAGTTAACCTTGCTAAAGTTCAGTTTCCTTATTTTGAGTTCTTAGCTGTATCAACCTCATAAGGTTAGTTATTGTGAGCATTAAATGAGACAATCCATGTAAAGTCTTTAGTACAATGTCTTATCAATAATCAGTGCTCAAAGTCAATTATCAATTATTATTAACAATAGTAACATTGTTAGTTGTAGCAGTTTATTAGCATAATTATCATCATGATTGTTTCAGCATGATTGTTAATTATTTCCATAGGTCCAACCCAACTTTTGAGCCAACTAGGCATGCGTGGTTAGAAATGCCTTGAGGGGCATGAAAGACCTCCTCAAGCTTAAATGTCTTTCCACAGGCCTGGCATACAATTCCATCATTAACATTAACTTTTAAAGGTTTTTTGAATATGCATGCACACACATCTGGCATGATATTAACCCATTCCTAGTGGAAAGAAATGCCCTTGGGAAAATGAAAATTAGGCTAATCAGTTTTAATGGGGGTGAGAATAAGAAAAAAAAAATTGTCATTATTTGTATACTAGTAGGCACTATTCTAAGTTCTTCACTTTTGATACCCACAGCAAACTTTTGCAGTAGGCACTGTTATTCACCTCCTCAGTTTATTGATAAGAGAACTGAGACACAAAGAGATTAATTGACTTGCCCACAGTAGGTCACTAGTACCAACTAGGATTCAAGCCCAAATTTGGCTGACTCCACTGTCACTGTTTAAAAGGACAGTTGCTTTTGCCACACAGTCTCCTCAGTGGAGAAACTCAGCAGCCAGAGGTACCCAAGACTGACCTCTGCTGCAATCAATATTAACCCTTTATAGAAAATGAATCAAGACTTTTTCTAGGGGTCTACTATGTCTGGCTGTTGGAAAGTGACAATATTTGGATCATGGCTATTAGTTTGGATTTTCAATGAAAAGAAACACCATTTATACATTTCTTTTGGGTAAGATTTGGAGTAAGATTTTATTAGGAAATGGAGTAAGATTATGGAGTAAGATTTTATTAGGAAATGACTTTTTTTCCAATTTTAAACCTTGCCGCTTTAATACCAGAGGGGTTTTTATAGGAAAGAGCAATAGCATTGAACTGGCAAACATATTATTTTACTTAGATGATTTGAATAATCTGAATAAGTGAGTCTCTGAAATATGATTCTGTAGTTGAAATAATAATCTCCTTTACCAGAAATAATTTCCAAAAGCTGGATGGTGCCCTTTCATTATTCCTCACTTTTTGCCTTCCCTGTTACTTATAATGCTAGCCTCGGGGAATCAACTCTTTTTCATGCAATTAGCACATACCTAGAGCTTGAACTGTTCTCCCTATTCTTGGATTCCAGCCTACCTGACTTCTCTCTTACCCAGTCTGCTTTCCCAAGACATGCCAAATCTCTCTATGAAACCAAAATACTAAATAACTTCCCATTGTTTCCTCCCCGTCAAACATGTAAATCTCATGACACCCTCAATTACCCATTTTTAATTGTTCAGAGTGTTTGTGTTTGTTGATCACACTGTGTCACTGTATTTTCTCAATTTATATTTGTCTCCTATGAAGGGCCTTTAGGTGTTCTCTGTGAAACTGGCTATAGAACCATGAACACATAATTTTTTTTTTAGATTTACAATATGCGTGTTCATTTCAGAAGTGGTAAACTGACCAGGTGTGGGTCCATATATCTGTTTTGTTTGATCTCCAGTGTTTTCAAAATTTACATTAGTTGCCAACATTTATTTAAACATCTAAAAATCACATAAAATCTCTTAAACCCCTTTATGTCAATCACAGCTAGAGCTGAGTAGCAGCCACCTCCTTTCAAAAGAATATATTCTCCAGGTTATACAAGTCGCTATTCTTCCCTATTGTCTTACACCCTTGGCTAATTCATTCATTTATTTTGCCAGTCTGCCTCCGATAGCATGTAAATTTGGAAACCCTGATGATTGTGCAGGAAATAAAATTTTTTTTAGGAAAATTAGAAGGTAAAAATAATAACCATTTGTAGACCCACCATCCAGAGTCAGCCACAATTAATATTTAGTGTATATTTTTCCAGACAGTTCTCTCAAATAGATAGATAGGTTGGTAGGTAGATAGATATGTTTAGAATATGATTGTTATAGTAATGATGATATATCAATATTATTTATTGTTTTTCCTTATTTCAATGCAATAAAGATAGACTGGTCAGGGAATGAAGGTTCAAATTACTTTTCTAGTAAACTGGGCATAAACACCTTTTGTTTCAGTGTTTGGCATGGAAGATATACCCAAATATGCCATTCCAGTTTTTTGCTTAATAAACTAGTGATTAGGTTTGAAATCATCTACTATAGACCAGGACATTTAAAAATCTTTATGTCTTCATTTGGTAATATCTGAGGTGGTTGTTCAGGAAATGGATGCAAATGAGGAAGTTATAGTAGTTTGGTACTAAATTTAGCATATCCCTTAAATATTGAGGCTTCACATAAATTCCTTCCTTTTCATGTCTTCTGTGCTGGAATTTTCTCTATAACATCATTGTTACGGGTTACTAAGTCTGTGTTTGAATATCTGCTATAACAGAAAACTCATTACCTCTTAAACCACAACCTGACCTTGTTGCTCAGCTATTTAAAAGGCCTTCTTTTAAATAAGCATAAATCTATGTCCTTACAACTCCTATCCATTAGATTTAGTTGTACTCTTTGGGTCCACAGAGAATACATTTACTTCCTTTTCTACACATCGATCCTCTTAATATCTTACTATCTTAATATAAAATGATCACATTTTTCCCTTTACTCAAGCCCTTGCTCTTTCAATGAATCTTTATATTGATGGCATGGTTTTCAGACCCTTTCATTATTTTCAGGGACCCACTGAAGACGCTGTTATATACTAATATCCCAGGTATTAGCACCCATAAGAGAAAAAATATATATATATAATATCAAAACTAAACCCCATTTTAATAAGAATTTAATTTCCCTGATATTTAATTGGAACCAATTTTTGTTGCTCTTGTTAGGGCTCATAGTGCTGAATCATACAAACAATAGCATCAACTTGTTATTGCATTCTACCTGTTGCAGACACAGTTTTGGTGCAATCTTCACCTTTAAATATTTCATCAAATTTTTACAATCTCATCAACACAACGTCAAATTAACTATTATCCTCTTTTAAAATTAACTTAATCTGTAGAGGTGAGATTCCTAATAACTTCTCTTACTAGATCAGTCAGTATCAGAATATTTAAAGAGAGGAGGCCTGGTAAGTCATTCAGGGCATACTGCCCCACAAACTCCTATATCCTGAGAGGGTCAGAATCTCAAAGGGCAATCAGGTTTGTGCCAAATGGCCTGAAGAACAACCTGAACTTGCTATATTTCACAGGGTATTACAAAGAAAGGCAAAAGTTATCATTTATTATGTAGGGGAGGAAAAACTTTTCTTCTACCATCAGATTTAGTCACTGGGACCCTCAAATGAAACTGACAAAAGACAGATTAATAATGGAAGAGGCATACAGATTTTATTAATATTTTTACATGCATTTGGAGCTTCTCAGAAAAAAAGTAAAAACCTAAAGAGGCAAACTAGGGGGCTTATATACCATTTTAACAAAGGGGGATAAACTGTGGAGAAGTGACTAGACAAAGGAAAAAGAAGGTTTGTGCTTAGTGGTGGGAAAGGAAAAGGGAAGGGTAGGAAATGTATGGTGGATATGAATTGTTTAGTAAGGTTTATCAGGCAAACTCACGTTGTCTTTTGTGATAAGAATCTTTGTCCTCTTTCCTGGTAAGGAGTGGAGGGGACTTGTCAGGGGGAGACCTTTACAAAGAGAAATTTATACAGTGCTTTTAGTCAGGAAGAAGGAGGACAGAGAGCTCATTCTGGGTCTTCTGTTTTTCAGTTGCAGTCAACTCAAGTTAATCAATATGCCAAGATAGCATAGTTTGAGGTAACATATCTTGACACCATTCAATTATTCGAAACTAAACTTGGCATTCTGGAAATTAGTCAACTTGTTTAAAGGAAATCTGTTAACTGTTTATTGCCATGTTACTTGCTTTTGAGATAATTGACATCTACCCCCATTTATGAGATGTCCCCACCTCCATCTAGGTTATTTAGGAGTCTGTGTGTGTGTGTGTGTGTGTGTGTGTGTGTGTGTGTGTGTGTGTATGTGTGAAAGAGAGAGAGACAGAGACACACAGAGAGAGAATCATAAATATTCAATTTATCAGTTTGTTGAAATAAACCACTAATTATTTGAACAATAACATTCACAATCTGTTCTTTATAGCCTAGCACTTGGTTACATAATGACTTTTATTATTCTCTAGTTCGTGTGCACAAGTCTTGCCAACTGTTTCATAAGCTTTTTGAAACCAAGGCTCATGTCTTCTTTTGCAGTTTCCCCTCCACCCCCCACAACATCTAGTACAGTAAGCACTTAATAATTATTTCTTAACTAGAGAAAATCTGCATGTGGGTTGTGTAGCTTGGCTCCATTCTAACATTCCAGTTGATGCTATTAACCCCACCCAGCTTTCTAGGAAGACTTCAGTCACATGAAAACTGGGCAGGGAAGTTTAGATGACTTAGAGAAGTCAGGCCTCAATGCTGAAGAAAAAACTAAAAGTTCCTAAGCTGCTTCTCAGATGTCAGGCACCCCAGCTCGTACAGATGGTGCACTTATTGAGACTAGCTGGTCCTAGCAAGTTGAAAGCTGTACATGTGGCTTTAACATGCTCTTTGTGGACCACTGACAAAGAGTGTTCACAAATTAGGCCAAGTGCTCCCCCAAGTCATGCTTTACATGTTTACTTTGAGAGATTTACTCTTCCTCCTGGCAAGTATTCTTCCTTCTCCCTCTTGTAAGAAATATGAAATTTGTATCCAGTCATGAAGATTTTATATTAACCTATTTTTCAATCTTTACCAAAGAAAATCCTTTTTTCTGCTGCTCTCGCTTCAATCAGCTGAAAAATGGCAGCCACCTTACTCTGATGCTTCTAAGTCTGCTACTCAGCATTTCTCAAATTACCTGAGATTTTGTTGTTCTTCATGGTAGAAGATAAACCCTTAGACACTTCTTTGCAGAAATTATCACTACTGTAAAAGAGTCACTGAGATGTTTCTACTCTGAGTATTAAAAAATAAGTATTTTTTTCCAAGTCATATCAGCATAATAGAAGTAGGTAAAAAGGAAACTAGTTATTGATTAAAGATATGTTTTAGTTCTAAATGCCCTGTTTTAGAATATCAACCTATAGAGAATTATTAAGGTAAAATTTGCAGTAAATAATTTTGTCTTGTTGAAAAATCTATATGTTGATTGTCAAACAGTGAAGAAAAATGCCAAATCAGCTATACATATATGTATCAGTCATTTGATACACTAATATATCAAAATTTTTAATTAATTTTATTAATTGAAAAATGAAAGTGAATAAAATGTTCAAGCAGTATAACATCAGGTGTAACAAAAGTAAGTATATCTCCAACCCCACACCATCAGTCTTGCTTCTGAGAGGCAATATCTTAACAAATTTTTTTCTAAACTTCCCCCAAATTTCTATAAATATATAAGCATAGAGGGTATTTCTGTGTTTCTATATATCCTTTTTCCGCCTTTTACACAAATGGGAGTAACTTGATATGAAGTTCTACACCTTGTGTCGTGCCCCCCACCGCCTCACTTCACAATAGGTCTTGGAGAGCATTTCATTTCAGCATATATTGACCTAAACATCCTTTTAAACTACTGAATGTAACAAGTCTCCACCTCCATCTAGGATATTTAGGAGTCTGTGTGTGTGTGTGCGTGTGTGTGTGTGTGTGTATGTGTGAAAGAGAGAGAGACAGAGACACACAGAGAGAGAATCATAAATATTCAATTTATCAGTGGATGAATCTGCCAAACAGATTGGAATGACCATTTGTTAACATGATCTTTTTCTTGATATTTCACAGTTATACCAGGTGGGGGAAAAAATCTATCATTTCAATTATTTAAGTATTTGTGAAGGCTTATTCTGTATCCAGTACTGTGCTAGACACTGTTGTATATAAAATTTTTTTATAAGACAAAATTCCTCCTCATACACATTTGCTTTGTTGTAAGACCAGACATCCACACATGAATTAATTAGAGAATATGAGATGGGGTACACTGGAAAAGGAACCCTAATGTGAACTCACTTAGGGGCTCAATATAAACAAGAAGTCTCCGAGAATAGCAGCAGGCTGTGTGTACAGGCCAGCTGAAGTGACTCTCTCCATCAAAAGAACTCCACACTAGGAATATGGCCTGCACTTCTGGGACATCTGAAGTTTAAACTAATTGCAAATTTGAAGACTGTGGACAAATTTTGAAGACCATGAGGCTGCTTTCCTCACAAACAGCTTTATAAGAAGTAAGCAAATCTGACAAAAACAAACTACAGATTGAAATGATATTTCTCTATATCAAGGCTACTTTGCCACAACAAAAACTGAATAATAGACTTTCCAAAATGCACAGGAATGAGCTTATCTCCATTGTATAGGTATAATGACTCGAATTCATTTTCAAAATGGCATTCATTCTACTTATTTCACTGTAAACTACTGACTGGAAAAATGATGTCCCCATTTTAGAGAAGCAAAAGAGAAAAAATAATAAGAGAGGAGGTTGATGTTGGTTAAACTACTGAACATTGAGGTTTTCAGTAGAAGGAAGATTCTTGAGGTTTAAAATATTGGACATGGGGAGAATGGTTCAAGATGGTGAAATAGAAGAATGTGCACTCACTCTCTCTTGTGAGAGCACCAGAATCACAACTAACTGCTGAACAATAATTGACAGGAAGACACTGCAACTCACCAAAACAGATACCCCACATACAAAGACAAAGGAGAAGCCACAATGAGATGGCACAAGGGGGTCAATCACAATAAAACCAAATTCCATAACCACTGGGTGGGTGACTCACAAACTGGAGAACAATTATACCACAGAAGTCCAACCACTGGAGTGAAGGTTCTGAGCCCCATGTCATGTCAGGCTTCCCAACCTGGAGGCCTGGCAATGGGAGGAGGAATTCCCAGAGAATCATACTTTGAAGTCTAGCGGGATATGATTGCAGGACTTTGACGGGACTGGGGGAAACAGAGACTCCACTCTTGGAAGGCACACACAAAGTAGTGTGCGCATCAAGACCCAGGGGGAAGGAGCAGTGACCCCATAGAAGACTGAACCAGACCCACCTGCTAGTGTTGAAGGGTCTCCTGCAGAGGCACGGGGTAGCTGTGTCTCACCGTGTGGACAAGGACAATGGCAGAAGGTCTGGGAAGTACTCCTTGGCATGAGCTCTCCCAGAGACCACCATTAGCCCCACCAAAGACCCCAGGTAGGCTCCAGTGTTGGGTCGGCTCAGGCCAAACAACAGGGAGGGAACTCAGCACCAACCCTCAGCAGACAAGTGGATTAAAGTTTTACTGGACTCTGCTCACCAGAGCAACACACAGCTCTACCCACCACCAGTCTAACCCATCAGGAAGTTTGCACAAGCCTCCTAGATAGCCTCATCCACCAGAGGGCAGACAGCAGAAGCAAGAAGAACTACAATCCTGCAGCCTGTGGAATGAAAACCACATTCACAGAAAGATAGACAAAATGAAAAAACAGAAGACTATGTACCAGATGAAGCAACAAGATAAAACCTGAGAAAAGCAACTAAATGATAGATAGATAACCTTCCAGAAAAAGAATTCAGAATAATGATAGTGAAGATGATTCAGAACCTCAGAAAAAGAATGGAGGCAAAGATCGAGAAGATGCAAGAAATATTTAACAAACACCAAGAAGAATTAATGAACAAACACCTAGAAGAATTAAAAAACAAACAAACAGAGATGAACAATACAGTAACTGAAATGAAAAATACACTAGAAGGAATCAATAGCAGAATAACTGAGGCAGAAGAACAGATAAGTGACCTGGAAGACAGAATGGTAGAATTCACTGTGAGGGAACAGAATAAAGAAAAAAGAATGAAAGAAATGAAGACAGCCTAAGAGAGCTCTGTGGCAACATTAAATGCACCAACATTGGCATTATAGGGGTCCCAGAAGGAGAAGAGAGAGAGAAAGGACCCGAAAAAAGTATTTGAAGAGATTACAGTGGAAAACATCCCCAACATGGGAAAGGAAATAGGCACCCAAGTCCAGGAAGTGCAGAGTCCCAGGCAGGATAAACCCAAGGAGAAACACGGTGAGACACATAGTAATCAAATTGACAAAAATTAAAGACAAAGAAAAATTATTAAAAGCAGCAAGGGAAAAATGAAAAATAACATACAAGGGAACTCCCATAAGGTTAACAGCTGATTTCTAAGCAGAAACTCCACAAGCCAGAAGGGAGTGGCACGATATATTTAAAGTGATAATAAGGGAAGAACCTCCAACCAAGATTACTCTACCCGGCAAGGATCTCATTCAGATTCAATGGGGAAATCAAAAGCTTTACAGACAAGCAAAAGCTAAGAGAATTCAGCACCACCAAACCAGCTCTACAACAAATGCCAAAGGAACTTCTCTAAGTGGGAAACACAAGAGAAGTAAAGGACCTACGAAAACAAAGCCAAAACAACTAAGAAAAGGGCAATAGGAACATACATATTGATAATTACCTTAAATGTGAATGGATTAAACGCTCCAACCAAAAGACACAAGCTCGCTGAATGGATACAGAAACAACACCCGTATATATGCTGTCTACAAGAGACCCACTTCAGACCTAGGGACATATATAGACAGAAAGTAAGGAGATGGAAAAAGATATTCCATACAAATGGAAATGAAAAGAAAGCTGGAGTAACGATGCTTATAGATAAAATAGGCTTTAAAATAAAGAATGCTACAAGAGACAAGGAAAGGCACTACATAATGATCAAGGGATCAACCCAAGAAGAAAATGTAACAATTATAACTATATATGCACCCAACATAGGAGCACCTCAATACATAAGGCAAATGCTAACAGCTATAAAAGAGGAAATCAACAGTAACACAATAATAGTGGGGGACTTTAATAACTCACACCAACGGACAGATCATCCAGACAGAAAATTAAAAAGGAAACACAAGCTTTAAATGACACAATAGACTAGGTAGATTTGATATTTATAGGACATTCCACCTGAAAACAGCAGAATACACTCTCTTCTCAAGAGCATATGGAACATTTTCCAGGATAGATAACATCTTGGCTCTCAAATCAAGCCTCAGTAAATTTAAGAAAATTGAAATCATATCAAGCATCTTTTCCAACCACAACACTATGAGATTAGAAATCAAATACAGGTAAAAAAAAAAACATAAAAACACAAACACATGGAGGCTAAACAATATATTACTAAATAACCAAGAGATCAGTTAATAAATCAAAGAGGAAATCAAAAGATACCTAGAGACAAATGACAATGAAAACATGACAATCCAAAACCTATGGGAAGCAGCAAAAGCAGCTCTATGAGGGAAGTTTATAGCAATACAATCACACCTCAAGAAACAAGAAACATCTCAACTAAACAATCTAACCTTACACCTAAAGGAACTAGAGAAAGAAGAACAAACAAAACCCAAACTTAGCAGAAGGAAAGAAATCATAAAGATCAGAGCAGAAATAAATGAAATAGAAGCAAAGAAAACAATAGCAAAGATCAATAAAACTAAAAGCTGGTTCTTTCAGAAGATAAACAAAATTGATAAAACTTTACCCAGACTCAAGAAAAAGAGGGAGAGGACTCAAATCAATAAAATTAGAAATGAAAAAGGAGAAGTTATAACGGACACTGCAGAGATACAAAGCATCATAAGAGACTACTACAGACAACACTATGCCAATAAAATGGACAAGCTGGAGGAAATGGACAATTTCTGAGAAAGGTATAACCTTTCAAGACTGAACCAGGAAGAAATAGAAAATATGCACAGACCAATCACAAGTAATTAAATTGAAAATCTCATTAAAAATATTCCAAAAAGCAGAAGTCCAGGACCAGATGGCTTCACAGGAAAATTCTATCAAACATTTAGAGGGGAGATAACACCCATCCTTCTCAAATTCTTCCAAAAAATTGCAGAGGAAGGGACACTCCCAAACTCATTCTAAAAGGCCACCATCACCCTGATGCCAAAACCAGACAAAGATACTACAAAAAAAGAAAATTACAGACCAATATCACTGATGAATATAGATGCAAAAATCCTCAACAAAATAATAACAAACAAAATCCAGCAACACATTAAAAGGAACATACACCATGATCAAGTGGGGTTTATCCCAGGGATGCAAGGATTCTTCAATATATGCAAATCAATCAGTGTGATACACCATATTAACAAATTGAAGAATAAAAACAGTATAATCATCTCGATGGATACAGCAAAAGCTTTTGACAAAATTCAACACCCATTTATGATAAAAACTCTCCAGAAAGTGAGCACAGAGGGAACCTACCTCAACATAATAAAGGCCATATATGGCAAACCCACAGCAAACATCATTCTCAATGGTGAAAAACTGAAAACATTTCCTCTAAGATCAGGAATGAGAAAATGATGCCCACTTTCGCCACTCTTATTCAACATACTTTTGGAAGTTTGGGCCATGACAATCAGAGAAGAAAAAGAAATAAAAGGAATCAAAATAGGAAAAGAAGAAGTAAAACTGTCACTTTGCAGATGACATGATACGATATATAGATAATCCTAAAGATGCCACCAGAAAGCTACTAGAGTTAATCAATGAATTTGGTAAAGTAGCAGGATACAAAATTAATGCACAGAAATCTCTGGCATTCCTATACACTAACAACGACAGATCAGAAAGAGAAATTAAGGAAACAATCCCATTCACCAATGCAACAAAAAGAATAAAATACCTAGGAATAAACCTACTGAAGGAGGTAAAATTTCTGTATTAAGAAAACTTTAAGACACTGATGAAAGAAATCAAAGATGACACAGACAGATGGAGAGATATACCATGTTCTTGGACTGGAAGAATCAATATTGTGAAAATGACTATAGTACCCAAAGCAATCTACAGATTCAATGCAATCTCTATAAAACTACCAATGGCATTTTTCACAGAACTAGAACAAAAATTTCACAATTTGTATGGAAACACAAAAAACCCCGAATAGCCAAAGCAATCTTGAGAAAGAAAAACGGATCTGGAGGAATCAGGCTCCCTGACTTCAGACTATACTACAAAGCTACAGAACTCAAGACAATATGGTACTGGCACAAAAACAGAAATATAGGTCAATGGAACAGGATAGAAAGCCCAGAGAAAAAGCCATGAACCTATGGTCAACTAATCTATGACAAACGAGGCAAAGATACACAATGTAGAAAAGACAGTCTCTTCAATAAGTGGTGCTGGGAAAACTGGACAGCTATATGTAAAAGAATGAAATTAGAACACTTCCTAACACCATACACAAAAATAAACTCAAAATAGATTAAAGACCTAAATGTAAGACTGGACACTATAAAACTCTTAGCAGAAAACATAGGAAGAATACTCCTTGACATAAATCACAGCAAGATCTTTTTTGACCCACGTCCTTGAGTAATGGAAATATAAACAAAAATAAACAAATGGGACCTAATGAAACTTAAAAGCTTTTGCACAACAAAGGCAACTATAAACAAGACGAAAAAACAATGCTCAGAATGGGAAAAAATATTTGCAAATGAATCAGCGGACAAAGGATTAATCTCCAAAATATAAAAGCAGCTCATGCAACTCAATATTAAAAAAAACAAACAACCCAATCCAAAAATGGACAGAAGACCTAAATAGACATTTCTCTGGAGAAGGCATACAGATGGCCAAGAGGCACATGAAAACCTGCTCAACATCACTAATTATTAGAGAAATGCAAATCAAAACTACTATGGTGAATCACCTCACACTGGTTAGAATGAGCATCATCAGAAAATCTACAAACAGCAAATTCTGCAGAGGGTGTGGAGAAAAGCGAACCCTCTTGCACTGTTGGTGGGAAAGTAAATTGATACAGCCACTATGGAGAACAGTATGGAGGTTCCTTCAGAAACTAAAAATAGAATTACCATATGACCCTGCAATCCCACTACTTGGCATATACCCAGAGAAAACCATAATTCAAAAAGGCACATGCACCACAGTGTTCATTGCAGTACTATTTACAATAGCCAGGCCATGGAAGCAACCTACATGTCCATTGACAGATGACTGGATAAAGAAGATGTGGTACATATATACAATGGAATATTACTCAGCCATAAAAGGGAACAAAATTGGGTCATTTGTAGAGATGTGGATGGACCTAGAGACTGTCATACAGAGTGAAGTAAGTCAGAAAGAGAAAAACAAATATTGTATATTAATGCATATATGTGGAATTTAGAAAAATGGTACAGATGAACCAGTTTGCAAGGCAGAAATAGAGACACAGATGTAGAGAACCAATTAATGGACACCAAGGGGGGAAAGCAGGGGCAGGGGTGGTGATATGAATTGGGAGATTGGGATTGACATATATACACTAATACTTATAAAATTGATGACTAATAAGAACCTGCTGTATAAAAAAATAAATAAAATAATTTTCAAAAATATTTTAAAAAATCATGTTTATTATTATGAATAAATATTGCCATGTTTCCAAAAAAAATGTTGTACATGAAAATCGAGCAGGTATATGTTTTAGAGAAGACAGGAATCATAATTTTCACTTTAGGAAGAATGCTGTATTTTACCAGTGTGTTATAGGCTTCCTCGTGCTAATATAATCATTTGAGAAAAATGATACAGTGGTAAAATGGGATAAGATACATTTGGAGGAAAGCATGCTCTGCTAGATATCCAGAATTTTAGAAAATGTGTTGTGATAACAGAATGAATGAGCAGGTTTCATAGAGTACATTTAGTTAAGATGAAAGCAGTAGATGGGAAAGAACGACTTTCCCATAACAGATTTTGTATCTGAACATTAAAACATTTAGTGAAAAAGTTTTTTCATGCATAAATATTTCAGTCAGCCATTTACCTCCTATTCCTTGAAACATGTTCACCAACTAAGAACATATGCTCTAACCTTTAATAAAGTAAAAAAATATATCAGCTTCTCAAAAATGTAATGTTTTGTCCAGTTTTCTATTCTAGTCAACCAGTATTTTTTGAATAGTTACTATGTGCAAAGCATCACAGTAGGCATTGTGGAGAATGCAAACTCAAAAGGCAGTCCGCTGGTCTTAGAGTCAGGAGATTTGCCCTCTAATCCCAGCTCTGCCACTTAGTTATGCGATTTAGAGATTCACTTCCCATTTTATGGCCTAGGGGCTGGATTTGATGATCTCTGAGATTCCTTTCAGCTATGATATGATCCAATCCAGTGAGTAAAACAGTTTGTATCCCCAAGAAGTTTACAGTATTTTGTTCAGGTTGAAACTGTTACACAAAAAATCTATGAGAGAAAGCAGAATTATATCAATAATTTCAAAAGAGTGTTACAAACAAAACGATATAGGGATTCAAAAGTAGGAGCTATCATATCAATGGATGATATCATTAATTGCTTCACAGAGGTAGTGGCCCTGAAGGATTAGGCTTTGATAGGCAGAAAAAGGGTCATGAGAATGACTCTGCCTCTTTTGTGGACTTTCTCCATCCTGAGTATTACTTAGGATTTGTCACTGATGAGGAAATAATGGCAGAAAGTCAACCTTTGAAGGCTTTTATTTTTGAAGGAGTTAGCGAATGGGTATATATTTGAGTGGTAGATAGGGAAGCTAAAAGAGAGATGATGGGCTGGGAGCATAGGGAGGGGTTATAAGAATGGACTTCTTCCATGAATGCTGATAGCAATTGTGCCTTGTATTTGTATAATGTTTAATCTGCAAAGTGTTTTGATATCACTTATCCCTAGCATGTGCGAGTATGACAGAGATGTTAAGAGGATGGCTTTGGACTCAAACAAACCTTGGTTTATACTCCAGGTCTGCCATTTACAAGTGGTGTAATCTTGGACATTGATTTGACCACTTATGCCTCAGTTTTCTCACTTGTAAATGGGGATAACATCATGAGGTGACTGTAAGGTTTAAATAAGACTGCATATATAAAGCACTTAGCAATGTAACTTACACATAGGGCATACTCAAAAATGGTAGCTACAAGGTAGTATGTGAGATATTGTTCTCTTTTAATAGAAAGTCAAAACTGAGGCTCTGCAATTCTGTGTCATTTATTAGAATCCAGCATTCTTTCTATTATACCAGTGATTCCTAGCCTGAGTTTTCTGCCCCTACCCTCTCCCTGGGGATATATCTAAAGGTAGTAATGAGAATCTATTAATCATTTTCAATATTTGAAAGGAGCCTAACAGAGAACATTCATTTACTTGTGATAAATTACACAACCTGACTAAAATGTCAAGTTTCTTTGCTTTTGCCTGAAATTATATCAGCTCATTTTGGTAATAGTGACTATCTTATGCTGATGGGAAACTGATTGGCAGCCATATATGTCTTTGATGAATGGAAATGGTAAAAGTGAATTTTATATCGTAAATGCAGTTGATATAGGTGATTTTTTTTTAAACTTAGGAGAACATGAAAGAAAAAGAAAAATTCCCCTGTTGCTGAAACTCTTGAGAAGCAATGCAGTACACCATGCTTCCTTTCTGGCTCAGGGAGAGAGGGGAATAAGGAGGGCAGAAAAATAAGAAGTTGTGGTCAGAGAGAATTTCAGAGTTTGAGATCCTAAAGGTAATTTTTTCACATAATAAGTATGCTAAAAATGAGGACATGACTTGTGGTTTCTTCCTGTGAGAAGACAAGGAAGCTGAGACCCAAGGAGGGGTAAAGAATTGGCAAGGTTGACAGATGCAGCTTGTGGCAGAGCCAGTATTTCAACCCAGTCTCGTGACTCCCAGTTCCATAGCTCTCTCCACTCCAAAGCAAGGCAATATAGTCATCCTGTCTTGAATTCATCAGAGTGTCCACAATGGAATTTCCCTAGGCCTGATTTTAATATTGACCTGTTCTAGTCAAAGAAAACACTTGTTAGAAGATGAATGAAAATGCAATTAGAGACTTACAGACACCTAACATACAAAAGTCTCCTTTGTATTGATTGGCTTCTTTATTGACTTGACAGTACAGATTACCATCTCCTACTCTGAAGCTGTACTGAGAATTCTCTGGTTCAACTTCATTTTTCAGAGTTCATACAAATGCAACAGGTACAGAGGAAAAGGGATGAATAATGATAGCAGCTATAATTTAATAAGCACCCATCATGTGCCAGGAAGTTTACTCATGCATCTCTACTTATTGAGTGCCTACTGTGCTAAAAAATGATATAGCAGTAAACAAGACAGATGAAAGTCTACCCTCATGGAGCTCACAGTTTATTTTCCAAGTGTTTTTACATTACCTCACAACAACCTTATAAGATTGGTAGTTATTATCCCTAATTTACAAATGAGGAAGTAAAGATAGAGTTGATAAATGACTTAGTCAAGATCACACAGCCAGGAATATTAGGTTTGGAAGTTGAACCAAAATTTGTCTCTTACATGCATGTTTTTCTATTATTCTTTCCTAGTTTTATTCCTAACTGTGCTGCCTCAGCAGAGAATTTCTTTCTGCCATTAGTCTCAACTCCCACTTCCCCTTGTATCCATCTTTTCTTTATGTCATGGTACAGAAAACATGAAAATCAGGAAACCAAAGATAGAAAGGCAAAATGCATTCATATTATTGAAACAAGTGGTGCATAGGTCTCCTCACACACTAAACAGAGGGGATGATATGCAGAAGCTGTTAGATTTAGGTAGAGCAGATAGGAAACATTTTATGTTAAGAGACAACATTTATTGACTACTTATTATATGTCAGCCAGTACACTTTTTATACATTTTAATATGTCTAATTCTTACAGCAACCCTATAAGACAGGTTTTGTTGTTATTATCCTCCCTGTTATTTAGATGGAGAAACTAAAGCATAGAGAAATAAAATAACTTGCCAAGAACCCCCAGGTAATAAGTAGCAGAATTTATGTAAGAGAGATTTAAATAGACGCAGCCAGTTTCCAGAGATTGTGGTCAGGATAGTACTTACAGCAGAGTACATAATAACACAATTGAATGATTGTTTAAAATAATCCAGATGTGAGGAAATAAAGGTATAAACTGGGTCAGTTACAATGAGAACAGAAACGAGGATATGAATGCAATAGCCATTTTGGAGAAAGAAGCAATGCGATTTGCCAAGTCTCAGATTTGAGTGACAAGGGGAATGATGGTACCATTGATAGAGATTATTGTTAATTTTTTAATCTAAAGGGATAAAGACTTGGGAGAAAAAAATACTTACTTTGGTTTCTGACATTCTGAGATTGGGTTGATGGTAGAAGTATCTATTAAGCAGATAAAATATGGAATTGAAGATCAAATGTAAAATCAGAACCAGGAGGAGATATGGGGGCATATGTATATGTATAGCTGATTCACTTTGTTATAAAGTAGAACCTAACACACCATTGTAAAGCAATTATACTCCAATTAAAAATGTTAAAAAAAATCAAAACTGGGCTCTGAAGGCAAAGGAGAGGTATGAGGAGAAAGGATAGTGGAAGCCAGGAGAATTGATGAGAACCTAGGAGGAGCGAAGGCTTACAACATGTAGACATTTCATCCTTCTCTTTCCCCATGATGTTAGTGTTGCAATAAAATGAGACCTCAGATGTAACGTGTTCCAAACTAGGATGTTCCTTTGCTTTCTCAGACTCCTCTGCACAAATATGAAGACACAATAGAATGTAAACCCATTCAGGAAAGGAACTGGTTAACAAATTAGACCTTTAAAGGAAGAAAACTTCCTGTGTTGCCCTATGGTGATCTTAAATTTTGTTCACTATACCTTTTATAAAATTGCAAACAGATATCGAGTTAGCTGTAAATCTTTAGATCTATAACTATTTTTCAGAAATAAAATTACAAATGTAACATAAATAAAACCACAAAATGGATAAATTTAAAAGTCATATTAAGCGGTCAGATTTTACTGAAATAAAATCATTGCTTGAAATATGTACTGGCTGACAAGTGCAGGTTCTTTTGAGTTGTGCATGGCTGGGTTACTGTGTGCCATGAGGTGCTGCAGTTTCCCTACCATTATTTATTACTTGGACTATGGTGCACCATGATATCCTTTGGTTCTCATTTAATACGAAATCATCATTTATATACATTTATATGTATGCATTTATATATAATATTAGTTGTTGCCAATATAATCACAAATATGTAAATGTTGGCACTAAAGCCATGTGGCAGTACCCAGTTTTGAGGTGATCACGTAGCATACTGAAAATATATTTTGTTGATTTAGTTCAGTTGAAACACACACAGGTATTCTCATAAAAAGTTCTGCCCCCCAAAACCTCTAGTTTGAGAAGTACTGATGTGAGGTTAAGAGATACATACAGAGTCTTGCTGTGACTTAATACATTAGGACATTTCTCTAGCACTATTAGATTTAATCCTACCTATATGATCATACAATAAAAGTGAGATGTATGAGACATGAATTCTCAAGCTGGCTCTGCCACTACCTTGTTACGGGACCTTAATGAAAGTGCTTTACCTCTCTGAGCCCCAGTTTTCTCATCTATAAAATGGGAGTTGGGGAGAAAGAGACAGGATGGACAACATGATCTTTAAGGTCCCTTCTTGTTTTCAAGTCTACCATCCTTTTGAGGTTCAGAGTAGATGATGTATATGTAACTGTATATGTATATACACACAAATATATATTATTTAGTTAACACTATGGATCTTAGATCATTTGTGAAGGCAGAGCACAACTCCAAATTCATTATAAAGCATATTTATTCTTTTGTTGCTGTTTTGTACCTGTGATCAGAAATTGTATACTTATTTGTCAACCTTGTCACCTGCATATATTTTTCATCACAACTTTCACTGTGTACATTTGCTATAAAAATGTTCTCACTTGATGATTACAAGCGAACAGTTCTATTTTATTTTGTTTATGCTATCACAGTAATCAGGACCATTTCCTTACCATGAAACATAAAACTATACTGTAAGTGAAATGTAATTACAGTGTGAAATTAGTTCATCATAATATTTAAGTTAATAAAGATCTCTTTGCAAATTAAGGAATAAAGGACTTCACATTTGCAATACACTTAAAAAATTAAGACCTCTTCAGCTCAGGTTAATTTAAAAAGCAGAAAGTGATTGATATATATTATGCATTGAGTCTCTAGTATGTGAGTAGTTGAAGGAAACAAGCTATTCTATAAAAGCATAAATTAGTAACTCTGACCATGTCACCTGCCACAGTTTTGCCTACCTAAACAAAAAATTTAGAATACACATACTCATATTGAGACATACCACAAGAAGTTTTGGATCAAAACAAATACTTTACCAACACACAAAGGTTTTTTCACTAATAGTGACTCAAAGTTAATATGATTAAGAAGACAAAATGAATTGTTATGGCCACAGATTTTCTGCAAACATTATTAAAAAAATTGGGCAAATTTATGCTTTTTAATTGAGAGATCTTTATAATTTCCAACTTAACTTCCCCATGTTATAAGGACAAGCTAGTCTGACAAATGGAAAACAGGTAAGAGCAATAACCACAGTCTATGAAGAGGCCAATTCAGTAATGGTCCAACTTACCATTGAAAATAGTGTAAGGCTTGCATCTCTCAATCTTGTAACCAATGACTATATTGTTCTTAAAATCACCCTTTAATTGGAACAAAATATGCACTTTCTTATGTCTAGATTTGTCAGAGTTTTTTGTATAAAACATCTCTTTTATCCACAATTTAGTTTTATTTAATACATCCTGATTGCATCTTGTTATCATTTTGTTTTGATTTGATTTGCTTTGTGTCTTATTACATAAAAGGGGTACTAATCTTTGGGAATTAGTTCTTTATTAGGGTCATTTGAAATTTGCAACTTGAGTTGCAAGTTTGTATTTCTGATTATAAATAATTGACTGCAAAGGAATTCCTAGCATGATATATTATCAGCATAAATTATTATATTTTAATTTTAATGTCTTTTTAAAATATGCTCACAGGAGAGTTCTTCCTCCTGCTTAGTTTTTGTTTTTTGGGGGTTTTTTTTGCGTTACACGGGCCTCTCGCTGTTGTGGCCTCTCCCGTTGCGGAGCACAGGCTCCGGATGCGCAGGCTCAGCGGCCATGGCTCACGGGCCCAGCCGCTCCGCGGCACGTGGGATCTTCCCGGACCGGGGCACGAACATGTGTCCCCTGAATCGGCAGGCGGACTCTCAACCACTGTGCCACCAGGGAAGCCCCTCCTGCTTAGTTTTGGTAGAAGATTATTTTATGCTTTCCTATGCCATTCCTAGTGTGGCTTCTAAGATATACCACTTGCTTGATAGTGTTATTTTGTTACTATTTGAAATTTATAGAATATTTTATTTGTAATTTTATGTTTCTTTGACATATAGTGGAGCATCAGATTGAGTTGGATTCTGTTTATCTTGGAATCAAAGTATAATCTTAGATACTGCCATTTGTTGGCCTCCTCACTTTCTTCTATAGCCAGGAGCTGGGCATAGGCATTAAAATGCCATTTTCCCTAAAAGATGTCCATTGAGTCTCTCTCTTAATTACCAAATTCTACTGTTGTGGTAACTTGAGCTGGATTATGCAGTTGTTAGGCAAGTACCATTCAGGAGCTGTGAATGTCTTAGAGAAGTTTCCTCAGGGTAATTGTGCTCAATGTTTTCAGGATAGGAACTTGAGGCTAGTCAGCCATAGGTTTGACAAACATCCCATTAGTCATCTCATGTTGTTTTTGGGAATTACTGTCCTTCTAGTGTGGAGTGAATACAGAGCATGTTTTACTTTGTTCTGTCTAGACGAGCAGCTGGGATCTCTAAGATAGTTCTTTTTCCAATGACTTCCCAGGTGATGAATGAATACTTTGTTAGTAGAGTCTGCCTTTAGGTAGGGTGCCTATATAATTTATCTTCCAAACTAGATAACTTTTGAGACTGAAGGAGGATAAATTACTAAAAATTATGCTGGGACAACTGGCCTAAATTGGGACCGTCCCAGGCAACTGCATTGTATGATCTAGTCAACTTGGGACAACATGGAGATTTGCCTCAACCCTGCTCCCACCCTTCCTCATCCTCCCCATCTCCCCTCCCCCTATCCTATGGAAATGGTCTATGAGACACACATAGCTCAGAGACTCTTCAGTCATATTGATTTGTGTTCCTCTTTTAGGAGTCACTTAAAAAATAAACATCTCCTACTCATCTGTCTTCCGATCAATTAAAAAATGTTTTTTCATCATATGTTTCCAGTTTGCCCTCCTCTGTAGTTGTGCCCCTTTAATAGTCAGACTTTCAGAGAAAAAGGAAGATTACACCATGCTCTTTCTAAAATGCAAATCTAATCACATCACTACACTACATTAAAACTTCAGTGAGTCTCCATCACCAAGGCCTTTGTGATTTGGCCCCTGCCTCAAATCCCACCATTTTCTACTTCTCTCCTTTCACCAATCACAAATTGCTCCCCATTCATAAGCTAGCATTCTAATAATACAGAAACATTCATACTGTTGAATCCTAGAAGTAAGGAGTGTGTGTATATATCAAAATTGTCCCATCATCCAGCAGAGTGCCTAAAGTATAATTGGTGTTCAATAAATTATTTTTGATGTTATTTAAGTTTATTTTTATTTATTTTTTAACTTTCTATTGCAGTATAGTTGATTAATAATGTTGTGTTAGTTTCACGTGTACAGCAACGTGATTCAGTTATACATATACATGTATCTATTCTTTTTCAAATTCTTTTCCCATTTAGGTTGTTACATAATATTGAGCAGAGTTCCCTGTGTTCCCCAGTAGGTCCTTGTAGGTTATCCATTTTATATATAGCAGTGTGTACATGTCAAATCCCAATAAATGTTTATTGAATAAAAGAATGAATGAAGAGTTAAATGCTATAGGGGATTTTAGTTAAGGTAATCTATTTGTAATATGAATTAGTATATAGCAACTATCATCCTCTTAATCTGCTTGTTTAAGAGTTTCCTATATTGTTTTTTTAAGCAAAGTACAGAGAAATTGCTCTATAAAATAGTATTCCCCACTATCTTATGGGCCTTTAACATGCTTAAGGGAAGTTAATATATTAGTAATAGCAAGCCAATTCCCAAGGCCTTAATTAACCATATTTTACTTGAAATTCTGTGTGAGGGAAATATCTTCACAGATAGTTACACTATCCATGGTACAGGTTTTTGCCTCTGGTACATCCAGGGTGAAAAGCTAATCTTGTAAATATGTGTTTTAGATGTCTTTACTTCAGATAAGTCTGGTGAGTAAGAGACCCACTGACAAAGACTAAATTTTTTAAATCTATAGGTAAGGAAAATATGTGATGAAATAAGTTAAAGACCTGGAATTACTATCACCAACCTCACAATAATGCTTTATATTACAGCACACAAAACATTTTCACAGATATTTTCTTCATTTAATCCTTGGGCCTATGGGGTGAACTCTGTGAGTTAAGCAAGGCAAGGTAGTTATTATTATCCTTTTTTTTTTACACATGAGAAAACTAGCTTGTGATATTTTGTTCATTTATTTCAGCCAATGTAGTTAGGCTTCAATTATTTATGAGACTCCAGAGTGAATAATAATCATGTTGTAGGGTACTCCAGTAAATTAATGATACCTAAGGAGTCTCAATCCTAGCATAACTTCAGCTTATTTAAAATATGCTGTTTGGGCTTCCCTGGTGGCACAGTGGGTAAGAACCCGCCTGCCATTGCAGGTGACATGGGTTCAAGCCCTGGATCCCACTGGCCATGGAGCAACTAAGCCCATGTGCCCCAACTACTGAGCCTGTGCTCTAGAGCCTGCGAGCCACAACTACTGAGTCTACATGCTACAACTACTGAAGCCCACATGCCTAGAGCCTGTGCTCCACAACAAGAGAAGCCCCCGCAATGAGAAGCCCATGCGCAGCAACGAAGACCCAATGCAGCCAAAAATAGGTAAATAAATGAATAAACTTTTTTTAAAAAAAATATGCTGTTCTGCAAAACCAGGCCACTAGGCTTAAAGAAGACTGACTGTATCTGAAGATTAGAGTGATGAAGATTAGAGTGATAAAGTTTAGCCAGGCTCTGTTGGCTACTGACTCTGAATACTTAAGTGGCATAATCAGAAACCACTGAGGTTTTATTCACTTGTCTATTTATGACCTCTCATCACAGCAGTTCACAGAGCTAGTTTGAAACATTCTTAGGAAGCAGAGATTGTATAGAAAAATCTTGTGTTACACTCCCCTCCCAAAAAACAAAATAAACAAAACAAACAAATAAATATATTGATAAATAAATAAATGATGTCCTCTGATGTTGGCCTCAGTTGACAAAAAATAAGTAGAGTTCTAGGTACAATCTCCTGGCACTTCACCAGTATTTGAATACTGAATTGTCACCAAAATGTGCATCAAGTATTTTTCACATTTAAGACATTGTGCAGCATGCCACAAATCCCAGGAGAAGGTGAGGAATTTTGACAGTGACATATTTTTAAAGGTACAAATGGCATATTTGACTTATGAGCCTTATTCTCAGTAGTCCTAATAATACATTTATCCCTCTTAGTGAAAGGGCCTCATAAATCAGCCATGACAATGTACAATGTTCTCAAATTCATGTATGGAGATATATGTGTACCTTTAGTATTCCCATCAGTTGTGCTGAAGGGTTGAATGAGTGTGTATGTATATGTATATGTGTATATGTATGTTTCCTCCAGAGTTTGACTTTGATGAAAACATGCAGAAACTTGAATAGACCCCCTTTTCAAGTTAACAAATCTTAGTTCATTCCTGTTGGCTGTACTCTCTAAGTCTTTGGTTCCTATTGGCATCCATTTTAAAATTGGGGTACTTGATGAAAAATAATTAGAAATAAAGCATGGTTATAAGGAATTTTCTAAGAATCTGTTGATCTCATGAAGATATCAGTTCAATAAGTACTTTTGAGCATTTATTGAGTCAATTCAATAAATATTGTTGCAATATATCTATATCTATATGCATATATGGGCTATACTAGACACTGAGACATACCACATCTCATTTAATGTTTGCAGCTACCCTCTGAGAGCATTATTATTATTATTATTATTTTTTTTTTTTTGCTGTACGCGGGCCTCTCACTGTTGTGGCCTCTCCCGTTGCAGAGCACAGGCTCTGGACGTGCAGGCTCAGCGACCATGGTTCACAGGCCCAGCCACTCCACGACATGTGGGATCTTCCCGGACCGGGACACGAACCCGTGTCCCCTGCATTGGCAGGTGGACTCTCAACCACTGCACCACCAGGGAAGCCCTGAGAGCATTATTATTAACCTCCCTATTAAATAGATGAGGAAACTGAGGCTCAGAGAATTATAATGACCTGTCTCTGATCAAAAGGTTTTTGACCATGCATTTAATAATTTTGTGCTTTTCTTTAAAATGAAGATAAATAAGCAAGTTCACAGTATTGTCTGATAAAATAGGATGAAGTTTGTAAAATGGCTTTTGTGTACTCTGACCCACCATGGGAGGTTTTTTGTTGTTAGCTAATTTTACTTGTGCTACTGGTTTGCTTAATGGGCAGACAAAGCATGTCCTTATGGCATTAACAATGCAGAGATATCTGTAAATTTTGATGAATATTTTTAAAGTATAGAAGTAGTCATGAGAAAAAGATCTTTTTGGTTTGCTAGAATTTATTTTATATTTTAGAATTGTGTTTACTTTGAATTACCGATATTTAGGGATATTATCTATTCAGTACTGAAGACCTCTAAATGTCTTAATTTACATCCTTGTTGAATACGTGGGACTTGGGAATTCTCTTATTCATCCAATCATGCGTCATTTCTAAAATCTGCAAAGAACTGTTTTTTCTTTCCTTCTCAAATTCTCAGAATATCACCCTTCTTTGATAGTCATCTCTCATAACTAGTTGCCTGTCTCCAGTCTCTCTCTTCTTCTAACCTTTTAAATTACTATTTATAAACTTACCTTACCAAAACTCTACTTCTTTAATTCAGGAACCTGTAAAGAATACCTGTATATGGAAATAGAGTTACAGGTATAGAAAACAAACTTATGGTTACCAGGGTGTAAGGGAGGGGGAGGGATAAATTGAAAGATTGGGATTGACATATACACACTACTATACATAAAATAGATAACTAATAAGGACCTACTGTGTAGTACAGGGAATTCTACTCAATACTCTCTAATGACTTATATGGGAAAAGAATCTAAAAAAGAGTGGATATATGTATATGTATAACTGATTCACTTTGCTGTACAACAGAAACTAACACAACATTGCAAACAGCTATGCTCTAATACAAATTAAAAAAAAATAATACATGTATATGTATAACTGAATCACTTTGCTGTACACCTGAAACTAAAACAACATTGTTAATCAACTATATTCCAGTATAAAATAAAAAGTTAAAAAAAATCCTCATTGCTTACCATATCAAGACCAAATGTCTCTGTACTGTTTTCAGGATCTTTCAAATGCTGACTCTTGATCACAAATCTAGTCTGGTTTCACTTTCTGGTCTCTGGTTTTCACATTCTGTTCTGGTTAACCTGATTTTCTCATTGTCTTCTACATAGGCTATGCTAATTCCTACATCCAAGATTTTGTTCTTGTCATTGTCCTGACACTCAATGTTTTTTCTCCTTTCCATCTATCCAATTCTCACCAACTGCCAACATTCAGCTCAAACTCTAAATCCTCTATGAAGTCTTCTCTATTACTTCTGGTGATACTCAGTTCCACCTTCTCTGATTACCCCATTATAATTGTAACACACATTTTAGTATGTAATTGCTCTCTAATTATTTGATATGTGTTGGTTTTGTCTATGTAACCAGACTACAACTCCCCAAAGAGTCTAGCAGCAGAGTACTGTACAGTAATTCAATAACTTTTCTTTGTTTATTTTATGAGCTAGGAAGTATAGAGACTCCATGAATTTAACATTACCTAATTTGACTAGATGGAATTAGGAATAGTGTATATGGTGATGCATATTGTTTTGCCATTGACAAATGTATGGTGTTTCTTCAAACATGCAAATCTTGACACTAGATGAAACTAGAAACCACTTCTCCAATCAGTCTTCCTCCTCTGGGTCTAAGGGTATCCTCATATAAGTCCTCATGTAACCATTATAAAGAAAAATGATATTCTTCTTAAGCTCATTTTAGAGATGAGAAAGTGGAGACTGAGAAGGGAAGACTAAAGTGAGAAAGAGATGCTTAGGCTGGGTCATGAAGGATAAGTTGAATATTCATCAGAAAGAAGGGGGAGAGGCAAAGGAATTACAGACATATAGTTCTTTAGAAGAGAGACATGATATATCTTCATTGCATTCAGTGACTTATAAATAGTACAAAGTGGCTGGAAACTAGAGTTGGTTCAAGGCAAGTAAGGGTATGGAAATAGAGGGTACAGTATGAAACAACACCTTAACATTTCAAAATTAAGCTCATCACGTTTGGTGTCCTCTTCCCAGATAACTCCTTCTATCCTCCTTCTCAGTGATTGCACCAACACCCACCCAACTTCTTAAGTTTCTGATGTCAGAAATTCAGCTCTCACCCTGCACTCCTTATTTTTCCTTCCCCTCGCTGCACAGCCAAGTGATAAATTCTGTTGAGTATACATCCAAATTAACCTGGGAAACTGTTAGAAATGTAAATTTTGAGGCCCAACACCACAGCTCCTGAATCAGAAACCCTGGGGATGGGACCCAACACTCCATGTTTTAACCAATCCTCCTAAGTATACTTACGCACAGGAAAGTTTAAGAGCCACAGCTGCAGACAATGAAGAATTTTTGAGAGGCTTAAGGCAGGCAGGTGACCTAGTAGGATAGGCATTTTAGAAAAGTCATTCTGAAATTTATGTGGGAGATGGAATGGAATAGAGTAAAACTAAAGTAGCAGAACCAATTAGTAGAATACAAAAAATCAAAAAATGAGAGAAGAGAATATAGATTTATGAGATATTAAAGAGTTAGAATTGATTGATTGATGTTACCATTTGTATGCATAGGGTAAAGAGGGAGTAGTCAGGTTGACTGGTCTTATAACACTAAGTAAACATGATGGTCAGGGTATGAAGAAAATAATTAATGTTTTGTTTTTTCTTCTCTTTCTGTTATATATATATATATATATAGAGAGAGAGAGAGAGAGAGAGAGAGAGAGAGAGAGAGTCGTGTTAGGGTGCCATGTGTCAATGTTTGGTAAAAATTTGGATATTTGAGTCTGAACCTCAAGATAGAGGTCATTGCCTACAGATAAAGATTTTGGTGTCAACAGTGTACTAGATAGTAATAGATATTGCCCGAATGGGTTAAGTAACCCAGAAGAACATTGAGGGTGAGAAGAGGACCAAAGACGAAGTTCTGAAAAACACCAATATTTAAGGGAGGACTTCAGAGAAAATAGGAATGGCTAGAGAGTAAGGGAGAGAGCCAGAAAACTGATATCATGGAGATGGGAGGATAGAATTTCAATGAGGTCAACAGTATCAAATGCCATAGACAGGTCAAGTAAGAAAAGAACTAATTAATTATATTTGTCATTCATGGAGTCACTGATGTCCTTAGTAATCACAGCTTCAGGGAAATTTTGAGAGCACAAGACAGCAATAAATTGAAGAGTGAATTGGAATACATTAAGTTGAAACTTTAAATATAACTTATATGTGAAAGGAAGTTAAGGAAGGGGCAGTGACAGACAGATTGAGAAACAACATCAGTGGGAGGTTTTTTTGTTTTTGTTTTTGTTTTTACTAACCAAGAAAATTTTGTATGTTTACAATCCAAAAGAAAACAAGTGAGCTAAGAAGGAAAGTTTGAAGATAGAGTAAAGAGAGGGGGAACGTGATGGAATAAGGTCTCAGAGGAGTGAGGAGATAAGATCCAGGGCACAAGAGGAGATATTAGCTTTGAATATCGTGTTATTATTATCTATTAAATCATCTGCCTCTCTCAACTTAACTGAGAGTCCTCAAGTGAACAGACAGTTTTTTTCAGTCCTTTAATATGCAAGGCTCCAGAAATGTTTGTTGAATGAATGAAGGCCATTTCTTTTGATACTTTCTCTCTCATCTACTTACTCTTCATTGGTTTTTCCCTAATCTTTCATCCTCACCTCTCTTTTTTGTCACTATATTCAGTCTCTTGAGCAGATCTCATCCATGTCCAAAGTTTTCCTTTCTGAGACAGGAGATGCTGAGTTGTGACTAGATCTTTTTATAACTCAGAGAAATACTGAATAATTATACTGTCTCTGGCTTCCTGTTTGCCTTCCCATTGAGCTACAGTAAGTAGAATTCAATTGGCTTTGAAAGTCATGTTCTAATATGTTGCAAATAGTTGACAGATATCATTTGACTTCTTAGTCTTCCTGCCAGGATCTTTCCCAAACCCTCCAACTTCAGGAACGTTCCATTTTCATCCCCTGCTCTGTTCTTCCAGTAGAAAGTAACCCTTGTTGCCTACCTTCTTCATCTGGAAAGAGCTTCCTAGAATCTTCTTTATAGTGATTCTAAAATACATCAGAGTAAATTTGCTTATTCCAGTAGGCTTTGCTTTGACTTTGTTGACTTGTTATTTGCTGAAAGATGTAAGTAGCTTCACAGTAAAAGAAGGAATATTATACCTAGGTTGAAGCAGGATAATTATTTTTGTCTTAAGAGAAAAATCTGATCTAAAGATATATTTGATTTTTTTTCATGTGTGTAATTAAGAATGACCACTTGAAATAGGAGCAGAGATTCCCAAGAGCCCAATTTCCAAAGTAGCAATTTGCTATATTTATTTCTAAGTGAGGCTCTATTCCTAATTTTAGCAAATGCCTTGGAACTGAACCAATATGCTTTAGGAATATTTGGATGTTTAGTTTTTAACCCTTCTGTATTCACTTTAAAATTTCTAATAGTTGCCTGTGAATGAAATACATTATAAACATAAGGGCTCTTTCCTTTTTAGTGCCTTTTTGTAGCAACTAGAAAGTGATTTTGAATGTCAGCTCTTATAAAGAGCACATTTATCTTCCTCTAGGGTAAGAATAGTCTTCATCTCCTCTCTTCTCCATATTGCCTAGTATAGTGCAGGAGAAACAGAAACTCAGTCTATACTTCTTGATTTGAAAGTTTACAAAAACAACATCTTGTCCCCTACCTCCTCCTTTAGAGTATCCCTGTCGACACTATATTTAGAAATGGGTTCTCATCTAAGTCTGGAGACAAGGTTATATCTGTGGAACAGATGCTCATTATAGTTCACATGCATATAGAACAAAATTTCAGAAAAGCGATGAGGTAATTCGTATAATCTTCAGAAATCCCCTAGAAAGGACCATAAGAATAGGAGGCTGGTAAACTCACCCTCCTAACTCATCTGCTCTCTCATTGGCCCCACCGATGCTCTGGGTTCCAATTCTCTGAACCATTTCTGTTCCTGTTTATTTGATTTTAATCTATAAACTTTAAAAGGCATTCTATTATTTACTGATGCTACTTTACTGGTTAGTTTTTAGATTCATTCTTATATTATAAGCAGAGTAAAGGTCAAAAATCAATTTAGATATTACCCGTATCTACCAGGCAGCCTCCCCTTGCCATCACTATCCTTTTTAGAGGTCTCTTCCTTAATGCTCCAAAAGTACTATATTTCTGTCTATCATAGAAGCATTGCTCACCCTACATTGTAAATGCCTGTTATTTTTATCTGTCTCCCTCATATTGAATAGACCACAGGCAAGAAGTATCTTCCATTTTTGTATCTTCCGTACCTGGTACAAAGTCCAGTGTATAATCAGTATTCAAAATATATTTGTTAGATCAATGAATGTATGATGCTTCAATATAGTAAAATTCACTAGCCCATTGTAAAGGCCTTCACTAATCTGAGCCTATTTTAATTATCCAACTCCATTTGTGTATGAGCACCTATTATGCATCAGGCACTGTTAGGCACTGTGGATAGCATGGTAAATGAAAATAGAGATGATCCATACTCTTATAGAACTAATAGTCCAGTGGAGGAGGCACACTCATAATCAAACAAATAAATGTAAAATTACAACTGTGTTAAGTGTCATTAAGGAGAGGTACATAGTGCTATAATAGCTAATAGCAGGGCAGGATGGGAAGTTGACCTAATCCAAAAGAAAGTGATACTTGAATTGAGATCTGAAAGATGACTTGGCATTGCCTAGGTAAAAAGCAAAAGAAAATCTTCCAGGATGTGAGAACAGTGCCATGCAAGGCTTGATCAGAGGCAGCAAAGGGTGGGGGATGAGGCTGGAGAAGTAAGTAGATTCTAAATCATGTAGCAACTTAAAGCCATGTTAAGGAGATTTTGTCTTTATCCTAAAAGCAAGAGGAAATATGGCCTATGAAACTCTTGATCTTTCTGTTGTTTTCCAAAACTACAAAGCTTAGTCTACATACTTCTAACCATACTACCCTCCACTTGTATTCTAATCACCACTACTTTCCAATAATTCAACTCTTGTTAGACATTGAGATGTAGTTCAAATCTTATGTCCTCCAAGATTATTCCTTGATTACTTCAGTCTAGATAGAGTAACCTTTTGATTTTTACTACACTAAATTGTGCTATTCATACACTCATTATAATGCCTCATATCATCCTACCTTGTATTTTTATAGTAGTTTCATACATGGATTTTGGCTCAAGAGACTGTGTAATAATTGTCTTCTGAACCCATCTTAAATATCCATAGCCCAGTACTCTATTCATACTGTATTCCAAACATACACTGAGCATGAAACCAAATACAAACCAATACCTGTAAGAGATGAAGGGAAATATTTTTACACTAGTGCTCTTTCTGATGATACAAGAGCAGCAATTGGAAAAATGAAAAAAGAATCACATCAACTGGTTTTATAGGTTACATCATGACAATTGTTTCACTAAGTTGACTTATCTTTTCACTATATCAATCAGCACTTTACTCACTCAATAAGAATGTATTGAATGAATGTTATGGAACAGCCATTTTGCAGGTGGATACTGGGGATTAAAAGATGAATATGACATGATCTTGACCATCACAAAGCTCAAAGAGATGGTACCCATAGCTACTAAGAATAAGCACATTTCAATTCCCCCAAAGAGTAATATGGATTGGTTGACAGTCATAATCCTTAAGCAGTTTGTAAATGATGCATGTCATTTTCATAGGAAATTCAGCCACACTGTAAGATTAGGAATACAAAGTCTGGATATTGTAGGGTGTGTTCAATGCACCCTACAAAATAATAATTTTGTAATTCACAGAATAATAATTTCCTCTGTGATTATTGTAGTTCTTCACAGGCATTGTATGAGTAATATGAAAAGCGGAATTTTGTAGGGATAACAATTCATCTACATTTTTCAGTAAATCTAGGTAAATTATCTTCCAGTTGTGAGGCAGTGCAGAGTCAGGACTCTTTGAGGTCTGTGATTCTCTTCGTTATGCCACTAACCAGTTATGGAGAAGTCCACAGATAGAGATCAGCAATCAGCCACTGAGAATTAGCTTTTTTTTTTTTTCCTTTGCAAAAGGTTTTGGCTAAGTATAGAGAATAATATTATTCACCCTAATTCCTGGATTTGACTAAAACTTGACTAAAATACTTGTCCAATTGGAGGAGACACAGCAAAGCCAATTATTCTACTAATCAACATATATTTTTAAGCATCCTGGAGGTAACTAGCAGAGTTTAGGTGCTTGAAAAAAATTTCTGCTTTGTGAACAGACATTTGAAGAAACATGCTCCTAAAATTAGACAATTTTAATTAATTGTTTAATTAATAAACTGCTTAATTCAGTGGAGCATGTCACATCAGGGGCTGCTGCTCAAAGGTCTCATAGAGAAGCCGTCAACAAAATTGCAAAAATGAGACTAAAATTTAAAAATAACCTCATATCCATTGATAATCTTTTTTTAACACCTTCAGTTATTATATTCAAAGAAATACAGATTCACGGCATTATCATTAAATTATAAGAATTTTCCAGGGCTTCCCTGATGGCGCAGTGGTTAAGAATCCTCCTGCCAATTCAGGGGACACGGGTTCGAGCCCTGGACCGAGAAGATCCCACATGCTGTGGAGCAACTAAGCTCGTGTGCTACAACTACTGAGCCTGCGCTCTAGAGCCCGTGAGCCACAAATACTGAGCCCGTGTGCCACAACTACTGAAGCCCGCACGCCTAGAGCCTGTGCTCCGCAACAAGAGAAGCTCCCACAATGAGAAGCCTGTGCACCGCAACAAAATGTAGCCCCCACTCGCCGCAACTAGAGAAAGCCTGTACGCAGCAATGAAGACCCAACGCAGCCAAAAATTTTAAAAAATATTTTAAAAAAAGAAATTTTCAAATAGGCTATACCATCCTGTTATGATACACTCATTTCACAGTATTAATGATTACGAGCCAGAGCTTCTGTAGACATACATCTCAACTTGAATATCGGCAAGACTTTCAGCAAGATAAGGGTAACAAGAAAACTACTTTCCTAGCCTGTTTTCAAAGTATGTATAAATATTTTAAAAGGCAGGGGGTTGTAAGAATGTACTATTGTAGGTATTCCCTGAATGAATTTAAGTCCCTTTTTGTCCATATCTTTTATGTCTTCATCCTAGCAACTGTACTCTTATATGATGAAAATAGGATGAAACAAAACCTCTGAGAGTAACTACATTGTTTTTGTTGCTGGAGGACAGACGGTGACCCGAGTCATGGGCTGCTTTGGCTTTGATTAAAATTAAAATCTTGTGCAGATTCCAATTCTGAACATATGTCTCAAACTCTGTGTGCCCACATTATAGTGCATTCAAAATATTTTATGCTAACAGATTACAGTAGGTAACAATATGCCTTTGTTTCCTACAAAGGAATAAGTCAGTAAATTGTTCTACTTAGTAGTAAAAAGACCAGCTCAAGATGCAAATATATCCCAATAGCTCTAAATCCCACTGTAATTCTTCCTAATTTAAGGCATTTATGAACTCATAACAGAGGCTCAAGCTGTTCATATTTCTAGCTTATTTAATTTATTTTTTCTTATTACCTGTTCCACTTAAAGCTTTGCAAATCTTGAAAATCCTGTGTATGTTAAAGGAGAGACTTCCTCAATTAAAGTGTACTGCAACATAGTGGGGAAGAATAAAACTATTGTATGATTCATGGAGAAATGCATGATTTATACTAGTTTATTTTTCTTTCCCTGGTTTGTTATACTAGCCAATTTCACCTAGTCATGTAATGATTAGAAGGTTCTAAGTTCTTTAGCTGGAACCTGCATTTCAAAGTATTTGTTTAGCTCGGGGAGGAGAATGCCATATTTCTTTACAATGGGGGATTTGGTGAAACAGTTAGAGGTTAATATAACATTTTTCTTTCTAAATGCCTTCTAAGAACGAGTACAAATACACAGTTTACTAAAGATATTCAACAGTGCCATTTTCCTGGAACTTCTCCACCAAGTAAATGACATTTTGAAATATTTTTTTTCCTTAAAAGACCTACCCAGCCATTATATAAAATGAGGAAACTCTTCTTGTTGTGTTAACATCTTGAATCTAGTCTCAGGGAAGCTGTTTTATGAGATTTACTGGTGCAATTTGGTTGCAGATGCTTGTGATTTATAGAGAAGCTCATGGAAATAGAATCTGTATAAAGAACCAATACAAAAACAAAGGCATTAGGTAACTCACATGGAGTACATGTCACATTCATCATGTTTCTGTCATGTGCTTTAATGTTAATGTCTTGGGGAGTATTTGGGACTCACGCTTTGTAACCTTCAGATGTATGGGGAGTGGTTCAGGGTCAAACTTCCAGAAAAATCTCATGTGATAAGGTCTGGGCTACTCCCCACCTCAGCCTGCATGATTTGAGACTCTTCTCCACATGCTGGCCCTAACCAATTTCTCTCAACCTCCAAAGGGTTATAAAATTTTGCAGTCTTACTTCTGTCAAGCTCTTTGTTCCTTACTTTGTTAATGGAATAATTTTCCAACTAATTTCTCTTTACAAAACAAAAATATATTGCTTCCTACTTTGCTATTTGCATGCAGTGTTTTAGATGACATACTTCTTACAGGTAGGTACATAGTTACATGCTTCTCTCTCCCAGCGTGCCTTATACAGGATAGTTATAAAATCGATGTTCAGCAACGATTTATTGATTGATTGATCCTGTGTTTTGTCACTCAACTAGTCTTAGACATTATGTTTAGAAGATAAATAGAGCAGGGAGTCTTTCATGCTGACTCATGTTTCCTCCAACCACAGAGATATGAGCCACCTAGTGACGAAGCACCAGAAAAAAGATCAGACTTTAAGCTTCATCCTTGTCTATCAGGGCCTGAGACTGGTCTAGAGGATTTTCTTAGTTGATGTTAGCCATGTTCTCATTTCTCATGTTCAGCCTTACAGATCAACTAGACTAATGTCATGATGACATATCCTCGCCTCTTTTCCCAACCCCTAGTTTACCTCATCTTACTACCATGGGCTAGAATGTTAATATTTGTTGCTCTTGTTGCAGATGATTTTAAATATGTAATTTGTTATCCCTGCAAGATTGTGCTTTCTTCTTCCCTGAAATTTTTTACTCTATCTTTCTGTTTTTTTTTTTTTTTCTTTCCTCTTCAGGGACAGGAGGGAGGAAATTTTTTTTTTCCTGACAAAGAGAGCAGATATGGTAGTTGGTAGGTATGGCTGGGTCTCCTCATTTTACAATTCTGTATTTTACATATTTATATTCAAGTGGTTCAACAATTATACAGGCAATGATCCTACAGTTTCTGGCACTGATGGTGTGTCATCTAAACAAGGTTTCTTTCCTCATAGCTTGAGAAGTTACAGCAAGGATCTCAGTATACATTCAGCCTGTAGTACTGGAAAAGAAAAGATTCTTTTGGCTTACAGAATAAAATTAACACATATTAATATATTTTACTATAATTTCTTAAAATATTATTTACTACTTATACCTAGGTGATATGTTACCCTAACCAATAAAAATTCCATGAACAAATTTATGTATTTCCAATACAGATTTTTTGTTTGTGTTTTGAAAACATTCTAAGCAAGTAGTTTTGAGACTTTATTGTCACACACAGTGATAGATATAGATATGTTTTTGATAAATGATATGTGGTTCATGTAAGTGTCAGTACAATGTATTGTATTTTTAGGTTAGTTTTTATAGATGTGTTTAGTCTGATTTTTGGAATTTCATAGATATGAAAATTATTTAGTCACAGAATAATAAAAAGTAAGACAGTTGATAAAATCTACATGTATTTTCATAAGTCTGTACAGAATTTTCACTGAACATATAAACACTCACATATTCTTCCTTTATTTACTCCTAGGTTTCACTCTGATTCGATTTAGTAACGTAAGAGTAATGGTGATATAAATTTGGGTTGCTCTTAAGAAAGAAATAATTGAGAACACTAAGAGAAAAATCCTGCATTAACAACCCATAATTGTATGAGAACTTTAAGTAGCTTCCAAATATAAAATACGATAAGACCCTTTTATCATATAGTGTAGTATTTACTTTTTGAACTTGGTCTGAAAGTTACGAGTGATATAGCCTAGATTTTAGATATACTTCTACCACTTACTTGTTATATAATCTTGGACAAATTATTTTTCTTCTCTGGGCCTTAATGCCACTATCTGTAAAATTCAGTTACAACAGATCATTCTAACTCAGAGCGTAGTACCAAAATTTTTCTTATGGCTGATACTAGGTTTATTTCCTACATCTCTCTCTCTTTTGAAATGCTTAGGTGTGTCCACAGGTATATAGCTTAAAGTGTCAAGAAGGACATTCATATTTACATTTATTAACTTTTTTCATAACTAATTTTTGAGTACCTATTCTTCTAAACTGGTAAATTAATTTCTGTGTATAATGAAGTTGTTGAAAGCATATGCAAAAGTCAGGATAAATAAACATTGTCCTATGAAAAATGCTATAGATAATATATTCTTTAAAAACTCTATACATTTAACAATTATATTTTGAGACTCTACTATGGTTTTAGGCATTGCTTTTAGGAGCAAGTGCTATAAAAATGATAAATAATGTCCCTGCTCTTACAGAGATAATATTCTTTGGGAGAGAGATATAAAATAGATAAGAAAATAAATAAGAAAATAATATCAGCTAGTGGTAAGTGCCATCCGGAGAAACAACATATGTGATGTGGTTGAGATTGATAGGATGGGATGCATTACACAGTAAGGAAAGGCTGAGATCTGAATGCCACAAAGGAGTTAGCCATATGAAGATGAGTGGGGACAATATTCCAGGCTGATGATATGCAAATTTCCAAAGCAAAAATAAGCCCAGCGTGTTTGAGGAACTGTAAGGAGATTAGACATTCTAATATTTAGAATTTAAATAGAGAAGGAGGAGTTAGCAAAGACAAAGATTGGTCAGTGAGGTAGAAGGAGAACAAGGAGAGACTGTGGTATGAGGGAAACCAAAAGAAAGAACGCATTTCAAGTGGGAGGGAGTAGTAAGCTATGTCAAATGTTGCTGAGAAGATAATTAGGATAAGAACTGAGAGGTGGCTATCAGAAGTGGCAGTATGGAGATCACTGAGTGATGGTAAAGGAAGCCCAATTAATATTGACTGAGGAAAGAATGTGGAATGCTGAAATGAAGTCAGCTATTCCACACAACTGTTTCAAGAAGTTTTGCTGTGAAGGAGATGGGAGATAGGAGGCTGTAGCAAAACGGGCATATTATATGTCAAGGAAGGGTATTTGTTTTATTTTTTGCAAGACTGGACATACTAGAACTTGATGTTTATTGATGGAAAGAAATCAGTAGAGAGGAAAAAATTTTGCCAGAGGAGAGAAAGGGGATAATTGTAGGGGCAAAGTTCATGAAGAGGTGAAAGTGGCAGTATCCATTGCACAAAGGAGTTGCCGGCCTTTAAAGTAGGAGAAGCTTTTTATGCAAAGCTATAGCAGTGAAGGAAGATTCTGAGCATTCATGTTTGGGAATTTCTCTCTGAGTACTCCCATTTTCTCAATGAAGCACAGTAAGGTCAACAACCAAAGATCCAGGGCTGCAGATGAACAGATGTAGAAACTTTGAGGAGAAAAGAGAAGAGATAAAATAGTATTAATGGACCATGGGAAAAAAATAAAACCTACTAAGGGAAACAGAAGAATAATGTACTCTTCGATTTGGGGCAAGTCACTTGGGCTCTCTTAGCTTTAGGTTCTTTTCTCTTTGAGTATCAAAGGATATCGTTTAAAGTTAAAACATGGAATTTAAATGTGTAATGATTCCAAGCTCAATACTATTTATAATTTTTTTAAACCCCAGAGAGAGATTTTAGGAATTAATATCTATTCTGGTGAAGAAAAATGTATTTGAAGTTCAGTAGTTTCTTCTAATTCCATTCAATTTATTTTTCTTCTGTTAAATTCAGGTAAAATGATTGAATGTAATACTTTTTATTCAAAATAGAATATGAGTGTGAGCTTATTTTTGTGAAATTATTTTTCTCTCCATCTTTCTACCTGTATCTATACATAGAGAGGTGGCTGAAATGATGTTTAATAAATGTTAGTAAAAATGTTTCTGAGTATTAAGATTTCGTGTAGTAGTGTTTTGTTGTTTAATTTATTCTTTGTGCTTTTCTCTATTTTATTAACTTTGTCATAAGAAGGCATATTGTTTCTATAAAATGTTAAATTCATTATTATTTTTAAAATATTGTTTTAGTGTAGATAACGTGTTTTCTTGCTGTGGTAGACAGAATCATTCCCCACACCTCCCCTGTAGATGTCCACATCCTAATCCCTGGAACATGTGATTATGTTTGGTTACATAGCAATGGGTAGTTAAGTTTGCAGATGGAATTATGGTTGCTAATCAGCTGACCTTGAGATTAGAGAGATTTGCTGAACTACCCAGGTGGACCCATTGTAATCACAAGGGTCCTTACAAAAAGAAGAGAGAAGTAGAAGAGAGAACCAGAGAGGTGGTAGCATAAGAGGGACACAGCCCAAGGCTGTTAGGTTTGTAGATGGAGCAATGGGACCGTGAGCCAAGGCACATAGGTGACTTCTAGGAGCTGGAAAATGCAAGGAAACAGATTCTCCCCTAAAGCCCACAGAAGGAATGCAACCCTGCCAACACCTTGATTTTAGCCCATGGAGACCCATGTTGGAATTCTGACCTGTGAAATTGTAAGATAATACATCTGTGTTGTTTTAAGCCACTAAATTTGTGATAATTTGCAAGAGTAGCTATCGAAAAAAAATACTTGCTTTAAACCATTCCTCTCTAATTTATTCTCTATACAGCAGCCAGAGTAAACTTTACAACCCTACATTGTCCAGTACAGTAGCCACTAGCCACATGTGACAAATGAGCACTTGAAATGTGGCTGCTCTAAAATGAGGTGTGCTATATGTGTAAAGTACACACTAGGTTTCAAAGACTTAGTATAAAAAATGTAAAATATCTCATTAATGATTTCATACACTGACTTCATATTGAAATGATAATTTGGAAATATTGGGTTAAACAAAAGACAATAGTAAAATTGACATCACCTGTTCTATTTTACTTTTTGAATGTGGCTACTAGAGAATTTAAAATTATATTTCTTTTAGATAGCCCTGATAAAATGTTAATAGGATACTGTAATTTCCCAATTTAAAGCCCTTCACTAGCTTCCAACTGTACTTGAAATATACTTCAAACCCTTGAACTTATAAGATCCTGCATCACCTGGCTTCTGGTCCGTATCTAACTTCATGTTTTGCCTCTTCTTCTCCATTCTAATGGGCCAAGCCTGTTTCTGCCTCAGGGCCATTGCACATGTTGTTCACTAGGCCCAGAAAACTCTTCATCCCACTATTCATCTGAGTGAAGACTTGTCATTCTTCCATCTCAGCTCAAGTCTGCTCAGAGAGAACTTCTCCGGCCTCCCAGTGTAAACTGATCCATTGTGCCTTCTCATTCAAAACATTGTGTTCTTTTCCTTAGTGGCACTTTTCACAAGTTGTAAGGATAGACTTATTTGTTTATCTTTAAAATTCCCTTTGCAAATGATCACCTCAATGTATTTTTTTTAACTACTGTATGCTCAAGGCCAGGCAAGGTATAGCTGCTCAGTAAATGTGTATTACATGGGTGTAGAATGATTAAATGAGATAATGTCTACATAAGCACTTTGTCAACTGTAATGTAATATATAGATGTGATAGGCTTATAGTAGTGATAGTAATAGGAAGAGATGCAGGAAGATGAGAAGGAAGAGAAAGAAGAAAATAAATTGAAGTAGTTTTAAACTACTTGTCATATGTGAATTTTTAAATAGATTTTCTTGATATCTTAGGTTATATCTTCAAACCATTTGGAAAAAATAGCACAATAGGCAACTTTATTACATTGCCTTTTATTTATTTTTTCTTTATTTTTTGAATTTTATTTTAGTTTAATATTTTATACAGCAGGCTCTATTAGTTATCTATTTTATACATATTAATGTATATATGTCAATACCAATATCCCAATTCATACCACCACCACAACCAACAACCTCCCCCCTTTCCCCCCTTGGTGTCCACAAGTATGTTCTCTACATCTCTGTCTCATTTCTTCCCTGCAAACCGGTTTATCTGTACCATTTTGCTAGATTCCACATATATGCGTTAATATACGATATTTGTTTTTCTCTTTCTGACTTACTTCAGTCACTAGGTCCATCCACGTTTCTACAAATGACCCAATTTCATTCCTTTTGATGGCTGAGTAACATTCCATTGTATATATGTACCATATCTTCCTTATCCATTCATCTGTCGATGGGCATTTAGGTTGCTTCCATGACCTGGCTATTGTAAATAGTGCTGCAATGAACACTGTGGTACATGTGTCTTTTTGAATTATGGTTTTCTCTGGGTATATGCCCAGTAGTGGGATTGCTGGGTCATATGGTATTTCTATTTTTAGTTTTATAAGGAACCTCCATACTGTTATCCATAGTGGCTGTATCAATTTACATTCCCACCAACAGTGCAAGAGGGTTCCCTTTTCTCCACACCCTCTCCAGGATTTGTTGTTTGTAGATTTTCTGATGATGCTTATTCTCACAAGTGTGAGGTGATTCATCATAGTAGTTTTGATTTGCATTTCTCTAATAATTAGTGATGTTGAGCAGCCTTTCATGTGCCTCTTGGACATTGTATGCCTTCCTTGGAGAAATATCTGTTTAGGTCTTCTGCCCATTTTTGGATTGGGTTGTTTGTTTTTTTTTAATATTGAGCTGCATGAACTGTTTAAATATTTTGGAGATTAAACCTTTGTCCGTTGATTCGTTTGCAAATATTTTCTCCCATTCTGAGGGTTGTCTTTTCGTCTTGTTTATGGTTTCCTTTGCTGTGCAAAAGCTTTTAGGTTTCATTAGGTCCCATTTGTTTTATTTGTTTTTATTTCCATTACTCAAGGATGTGGGTCAAAAAAGATCTTGCTGTGATTTATGTTAAGGACTGTTCCTCCTATGTTTTCCGCTAAGTGTTTTATAGTATCTGGTCTTACATTTAGGTCTTTAATCCATTTTGAGTTTATTTTTGTGTATGGCGTTAGGGAGTGTTCTAATTTCATTCTTTTACATGTAGCTGTCCAGTTTTCCCAGCACCACTTATTGAAGAGACTGTCTTTTCTACATTGTATATCCTTGCCTCCTTTGTCATAGATTAGTTGACTATAGGTGTGTGGGTTTATCTCTGGGCTTTCTATCCTTTTCCATTTATCTATATTTCAGTTTCTGTGCCAGTACCATGTTTTCTTGATTACTGTAGCTTTGTAATATAGTCTGAAGTCAGGGAGCCTGATTCCTCCAGCTCCTTCTTTTTCCCTCAAGATTGCTTTGGCTATTTGGGGTTGTTTGTGTTTCCAAACAAATTGTGAAATTTTTGTTCTAGTTCCATAAAAAATGCCATTGGTAATTTGATAGGGATTGCATTGAATCTGTAGATTGCTTTGGGTACTATAGTCATTTTCACAATATTGATTCTTCCAGTCCAAGAACATGGTATATCTCTCCATCTTTCTGTGTCATCATTGATTTCTTTCATCAGTGTCTTATAGTTTTCTGAGTACATGTCTTTTGTCTCCCTAGGTAGGTTTATTCCTAGGTATTTTATTCTTTTTGTTGCATTGGTGAATGGGATTGTTTCCTTAATTTCTCTTTCTGATCTTTCGTTGTTAGTGTATAGGATTGCCAGAGATTTCTGTGCATTAATTTTGTATCCTGTTACTTTACCAAATTCATTGATTAGCTCTAGTAGTTTTCTGGTGGCATCTTTAGGATTATTTATGTATCATATCATGTAATCTGCAAAGTGACAGTTTTACTTCTTCTTTTCCTATTTTGATTCCTTTTATTTCTTTTTCTTCTCTGATTGTCATGGCTAAAACTTCCAAAACAATGTTGAATAAAAGTGGCGAGTGTGGGCATCCTTGTCTTGATCCTGATCTTAGAGGAAATGCTTTCAGTTTTTCACTGTTGAGAACAATGTTGGCTGTGAGTTTGTCATATATGGCCTTTATTATGTTGAGGTAAGTTCTCTCTATGCCTACTTTCTGGAGGGTTCTTATCATAAATGGGTGTTGAACTTTGTCAAAAGCTTTTTCTGCATCTATTGAGATGATTATATGGTTTTTATTCTTCAGTTTGTTAATATGGTGAATCACATATTGATTTGGGTATATTGAAGAATCCTTGTATCCCTGGGATAAATCTCATTTGATCATAGTGTATGATCCTTTTCATGTGTTGTTGGATTCTGTTTGCTATTATTTTGTTGAGGATTTTTGCATCTATATTCATCAGTGTTATTGGTCTGTAATTTTCTTTTTTTGTAGTATCTTTGTCTGGTTTTGGCATCAGGGTGATGGTGGTCTTGTAGAATGTGTTTGGGAGTGTTCCTGCTTCTGCAATTTTTTGGAAGAGTTTGAGAAGGATAGGTGTTAGCTGTTCTCTAAATGTTTGATAGAATTCACCTGTGAAGCCATCTGGTCCTGGACTTTTGTTCATAGGAAGATTTTATTTTTGAATTTTATTTATTTATTTTTTTATACAGCAGGTTCTTATTAGTTATCCATTTTATACACATTAGTGTATATATGTCAATCCCAATCTCCCAATTCATCACACCCCCACCCCCCACCCCCACTTTCCCCCCTTGGTGTCCACAAGTTTGTTCTCTACATCTGTGTCTCAATTTCTGCCCTACAAACTGGTTCATCTGTACCATTTTTCTAGGTTCCACATATACGCATTAATATACGGTATTTGTTTTTTTCGTTCTGACTTAATTCACTCTGTATGGCAGTCTCTAGGTCCATCCACGTCTCTACAAATGACCCAATTTCATTCTTTTTATGTCTGAGTAATATTCCATTGTATATATGTACCATATCTTCTTTATCCATTTGTCTGTCGATGGGCATTTAGGTTGCTTCCATGACCTGGCTATTGTAAATAGTGCTGCAGTGAACTTTGGGGTGCATGTGTCTTTTTGAATTATGGTTTTCTCTGGGTATATGCCCAGCAGTGGGATTGCTGGGTCATATGGTAATTCTACTGTTAGTTTTTGAAGGAACCTCCATACTGTTCTCCATAGTGGCTGTATCAATTTACATTCCCACCAACAGTACAAGAGGATTCCCTTTTATCCACACCCTCTCCAGCATTTGTTGTTTGTAGATTTCCTGAGATGGCCATTCTAACTTGTGTGAGGTGATACCTCATTGTAGTTTTGATTTGCATTTCTCTAATAATTAGTGTTGTTGAGCAGCCTTTCATGTGCTTCTTGGCCATCTGTATATCTTATTTGGAGAAATATCTATTTAGGTCTTCTGCTGATTTTTGGATTGGGTTGTTTGTTTTTTTTAATATTGAGCTGCATGAGCTGTTTATATATTTTGGAGTTTAATCCTTTGTGTGTTGATTCACTTGCAAATATTTTCTCCCATTCTGAGGGTTATCTTTTCATCTTGTTTGTTGGAAGATTTTTAATGAGAGTTTCAATTTCATTACTTGTGATTGGTCTGTTCATATTTTCTATTTCTTCCCGGTTCAGTCTTGGAAGGTTATGCCTTTCTCAGAATTTGTCCATTTCCTCCAGGTTGTCCATTTTATTGGCATAGTATTGCTTGTAGTAGTCTCTTACACTGCTTTGTATTTCTGCACTGTCCATTATAGCTTCTGCTTTTTCGTTTTTAATTTTATTGAGTTGAGTCCTCTCCCTCTTTTACTTGATGAATCAGGCTAAAGTTTTATCAAATTTGTTTATCTTCCCAAAGAACCAGCTTTTAGTTTTATTGATCTTTGCTATTGTTTTCTTTGTTTCTATTTCATTTATCTCTACTCAATCTTTGAGTTCTTTCCATCTACTAACTTTGGGTTTTGTTTGTTCTTCTTTCTCCCATTCCTGTAGGTGTAAGTTTAGATTGTTTATTTGAGATGTTTCTTGTTTCCTGAGGTAGGATTTTATTGCTATAAACTGCCCTCTTAGAGCTGCTTTCGCTGCATCTCATAGGTTTAGGATTGTCATTTTTTCGTTTTCATTTGTCTCTAGGTATTTTTTGATTTACTCTTTGATTTCTTCAGTGATCTCTTGGTTATTTAGTAACATATTCTTTAGCCTCCATGTGTTTGTGTTTTTTATGTGTTTTTTCCCTGTAATTGACTTCTATTCTCATAGCATTGTGGTCAGAAAACATGCTTGATATGATTTCAAATTTCTTAAATTTACTGAGGCTTGATTTGTGATCCAAGATATGATCTATCTTGGAGAATGTTCCATGTGCACTTGAGAATAAAGTGTAATCTGCTGTTTTTGGTGGAATGTCCTATAAATATCAAATCTACCTGGTTTGTTTTGTCATTTAAAGCTTGTGTTTTCTTATTAATTTTCTGTCTGGGTGATCTGTCCATTGGTGTAAGTGAGGTGTTAATGTCCCCCACTGTTATTTTGTTACTGTTGATTTCCTCTTTTATAGCTGTTAGCATTAACCTTATGTATGGAGATCCCCCTAGGTTGAGTGCATATATATTTATAATTGTTGCATCTTCTTCTTGGATTGATCCCTTGATCATTTTGTAGTGTCCTTCCTTGTCTCTTGTAACATTCTTTATTTTAAAGTCTATGTTATCTGATATGAGTATTGGGACTCCAGCTTTCTTTTCACTTCCATTTGCATGGAATATCTTTTTCCATCCCCTCACTTTCAGTCTGAATGTGTTCTTAGGTCTGAAGTGGGTGTCTTGTAGACAACATATATATAAGTCTTGGTTTTGTATCCATTCAGCGAGCCTGTGTCTTTTGGTTGGAGCATTTAATCCATTCACGTATAAGGTAATTATAGATATGTATGTTCCTATGACCATTTTCTTAATTGTTTTGGGTTTGTTTTTGTAGGTCCTTTTCTTTTCTTGTTTTTTCCACTTAGAGAAGTTCCTTTAGCATTTGTTGTAGAGCTGGTTTGGTGGTGCTGAATTCTCTTAGCTTTTGTTTGTCTGTAAAGCTTTTGATTTCTCCATTGAACCTGAATGAGATCCTTGCCAGATAGAGTAATCTTGGTTGTAGATTCTTCCCTTATCATAACTTTAAATATATCATGCTGGGCTTCCCTGGTGGTGCAGTGGTTGGGAGTCTGCCTGCAGATGCAGGGGATGCAGCTTCATGCCCTGGTCCGGGTGGATCCCACATGCCACGGACTGGCTGGGCCCGTGAGTCATGGCCGCTGGGCCTGCGCGTCCAGAGCCTGTGCTCCACAATGGGAGAGGCCACGGCAGTGAGAGGCCCACATACCGCAAAAAAAAAAAAAAATATATATATATATATATATATATATATATATATATATAGTGCCACTCCCTTCTGGCTTGTGGAGTTTCTGCTTAGAAATCAACTGTTAACCTTATGGGAGTTTCCTTGTATGTTATTTGTTATTTTTCCCTTGCTGCTTTTAATAATTTTTCTTTGTCTTTAATTTTTGTCAATTTGGTTACTTTGTATCTCGGCATGTTTCTCTTTGGGATTATCCTGCCTGGGACTCTCAGCTTCCTTGACTTGGGTGGCTATTTCCTTTCCCATGTTGGGGAAGGTTTCGACTGTAATCTCTTCAAATATTTTCTCAGGACCTTTCTCTCTCTCTTCTCCTTCTGGACCCCTATAATGCGAATGTTGATGCGTTTAATGTTGTCTCAGAGTTCTCTTAGGCTGTCTTCATTTCTTTTCATTCTTTTTTCTTTATTCTGTTGTGTGGCAGTGAATTCCACCATTCTGTTTTCCAGGTCACTTTTCCATTCTTCTGCCTCCATCGTTCTGCTATTGATTCCTTCTAGTGTATTTTTTATTTCAATTATTGTATTGTTCATCTCTGTTTGTTTGTTCTTTAATTCTTCTAGGTGTTTGTTAAACATTTCTTGCATCTTCTTGATCTTTGCCTCCATTCTTTTTCCGAGGCCCTGGATCATCTTCACTATCATTATTCTGAATTTTTCTGCAAGGTTATCTATCTCCACTTCATTTAGTTGTGTTTCTGGGGTTTTATCTTGTTCCTTCACCTGGTACATATTCCTCTGCCTTTTCATTTTGTCTGTCTTTCTGTGAATGTGGTTTTCGTTCCACAAGCTTCAGGATTTTAGTTCTTCTTGCTTCTGCTGTCTGCCCTCTGGTGGATGAGGCTATCTATGAGGCTTGTGCAAACTTCCTGATGGGTTAGACTGGTGGTGGGTAGAGCTGGCTGTTGCTCTGGTGGGCAGAGCTCAGTAAAACTTTAATCTGCTTGTCTGCTGATGGGTGCAGCTGAGTTCCCTCCCTGTTGGTTTCTTGGCTTGAGGTGACCCAGCACTGGAAGCTACAGGCTCTTTGGTAGGGCTAATGGTGGTCTCTGGGAGGGCTCATGCCAAGGAGTACTTCCCACACCTTCTGCTGCCAGTGTCCTTGTCCCTGTGGTGAGCCACAGCCATGCCCCACCTCTGCAGGAGACCCTCCAACACTAGTAGGTAGGTCTGGTTCAGTGTCCTATGGGATCACTGCTTCTTCTCCCTGGGTCCTGATCTGCACACTACTTTGTGTGTGCACTCCAGGAGTGTTGTCTCTGTTTCCCCCAGTCCTGTCAAAGTCCTGCAGTCAAATCCCGCTAGCCTTCAAAGTCTGATTCTCTGGGAATTCCTTCTCCCTTTGCCAGACTCCAAGGTTGGGAAGCCTGATGTGGGGCTCAGAACCTTCACTCCAGTGGGTGGACTTCTATGGTATAATTCTTCTCCAGTTTGTGAGTCACCCACCCAGCGGTTATGGCATTTGATTTTATTGTGATTGTGCCCCTCATTCTGTCTCATTGTGGCTTCTCCTTTGTCTTTGGATGTGGGGTATCTTTTTTCGGGAGTTCCAGTGTCTTCCTGTTGATGACCGTTCAGCAGTTAGTTGTGATTCTGGTGCTCTCACAAGGGGGAGTGAGCACATGTTCTTCTACTCCACCATCTTGAACCAATCTCTCTACATTGCCTTTTGAAAATGCTTGTATTTTCAAAGATACATTTCTCCTTAAAGGAAGTTCTTAAATGAAGTCCTTCTTAAATTTCTTCTTTTTTTCTTCTTAAAGAATTTCTTATTATAGGAAGCTCACAAAACTGTTGGCTGCTGACTCAGATTCCCTCTTGCATTCTCTAAGACATACATCTCTATTTCCACAGTAGAGGACACCATGGGAATGGAGTGGGAGGGGTGAAGAAAGAAAAGCAACAACAACATTGGGGATATTTTTGTAATAGTTTTCATATAGGAAATCAGAACACAAAAGGAGCAATGAGAAAAACATTCCTACCATCCACTGGTACTTTCAGGTTCCTATTTTTCCAGTCTCTCCTGCTCCTCTAGTCCTGTCACTTATTGGTCTTTTCAACAACTGAATATATCACTGGCAACACCATTCACAAGAGCTTTTTTTTATTGAATTGCGTGGGAGCAGTTCATCTGGTAGCCTTGGGTAAATACACAGAGGGTGTGGGAATGCCATTACAAGCCATTGTGATGGGCAGTAGGCCATGAGTCAGTATCTTCTGGGCTAAAAAGGAAATTGAATATTTGGGAAGATAAAGCTTTGAGGAGATTCAGAAAGCCCCAAATATATCTGAAGTTATTCTGCAACTACTGTATTAGGGCCTTGTGAAGTTCATCATTTTTAGGAGAGTAGGTGCAGGGGTAACAAATATTTGCACAGCCTATCAGTTCACTATTTGTACTGTAGGTGAAGCTGTCCAGAGATGTTTGTCTACTTGAGACTGTTAGGTTTTGCCACTAAAATGAAATAATGCGTCCCGTAGTGTAATGATCAGCCGTATTGCTATAAACAAGTATAATTGTACTGTGCTTTCTTTATATTTTTTCTAACAAGAAATTTCCTTTTTCACTGAAAAAAGTCAGAGCTTAATCCTAGCCTTTCTTAAATTACCTTAAAGTAAATTTTCCTACCTTTGTGCCTTTTCAACAGTGGTTTCTGACTTAAAGTTAACCTTTCCATTAGCATTTTAATAGCCCAAAAAAGTTTACCTTATACTTAGTAGCACATTACAATCTGCATTTAAATGGGAATGTTGTAAAAGAGCAATATAAAAAAAATACTTATGTTAGAAAAGTTGTTTTCCTGGATTTTGTTTTTGTGTTTTCATTATGGCATAGCTTCTTTATATCTTAGACTAAGATTAAGGCCACTGTTTTTGAAGTCACTGAATTAATTCTTGAGAAACAGTTATCATAACCAATTCTTTACCTTTAATAAGAACATCCCAGTTTGATATTTGAAAAGTAATACCCAAGAATTGATACTTTCAGAATGAAGGTTGATCTGCTCATTTCAGATTTGGAAAACCAAAACAAACTAAAACCTTTTAATATAGGTAGAGAGAGAGATATATATAGAGAGAGATAGATAATTATATATGGCCAGAGATATAAGTTTATAGATATAGATATAAATAGACTTAAGACAGCTTTAAAGAATGGGAATGTGTCATTATTACAAGATATCACTGAAAAAACTACAACCAGAGAAGTGCTATTATATGATTCCTGTATACCTAACATTGTTTGCCTTAGATAAATCTCTATGTCTCTTTTGCCACCACCTTCAGCTCTACCCAGGCACACATACCTATTTTATCTCTATCACAATACCCCAAGTGCTCCCATCTCTGCCTCTGCACCTTCTCCAGTCATGGTGTCTTGAATCAGACTGACCGAGTTCAAATCTCTCTTCACCACCTACTAGCCATATGGCCTTGGCAAGTCACCTGATATTTCTGTACTTCAGTATCTGTATCTGTAAAGTGGGAATAATGATGCTACTACTTTATATAATTGTTATGAAGATAAAAAGTAATGCATGTAAAATATTTTTACATAATGCTCACAATAAATATGTTATTTTATTACTTTAAATTATGCTATTAATGATACTATTGATTTTTTACTACTGGCCCTCTAAATACCCTACATTATTAAACTACATCTTTAAAGCATCCTTCTCCTCATAGCCTACCTGTATTAAAGAAAACATATAAGGGCTATTCTCTCACCCCACCTTTGCCTTAGTCTCATTTGCTTTTCATTGTCAAGAGGAAGAGACTGACAAAGTTAAAGGACCATATCTTTGACTAACGTAATCCTAACCAAAAAAGCAATGTATTAAGAAACAATGCAGAACGTCAAAGCTGGTTCTTTGATTACTCCAATTTCCTCAGCTTCCTGATACCCATGCCACAGTATTTCTTCATATTTTGCCTTTGTTCCCTATCCCATATCTTGCTGGTTATCTAGCTCAGTTTTGTAAATTGCAGCCCTAGCTTTCTTCTTTCTTCCATTGTTAGTTCATTTCATTCAGGATCAACAAGTATTTAATGAGCACTTGGCCCTGTGTTAGGGAATTGAGAGGGAGCAGGGGAGTTTTTATGAAACAAAATTTTCGGGACCACCTCTTCTTTCTACCAAATAGGAAGTTAGATTTGTATAAAATTTATATTAAATTGTTAGAAAATCCTGCAAGAGGGGAATTTCATTTGGCTAGCTTTCAACACATATACTGCAATTATTTGTTTTTATGTTTTTCTCTGTCACCATAATATGAGTTCCTTCAGGGCAAGGTCAATGCCTTGGTAATGCTGTCTTCCAGCTCTAGTCTTTGTCTTGTAGGGGACACTGAAAAGATGTTTATTGAATGACCGGATGGAATGATGAAAGGGTGAGACTTGGATCTTAACCTCAAGAAGCTTGCAGTCTAGCAGAAAGGATGACCCGTGTACATAAATAGCAGTAATTCTCATCTCAGCCTACCTTTCTGGCCCATTCTCTCCTCTAATTTCTCTGGTCCACAGAGAATATGACCTGTACATTTATATCTCTCTTCCACGATTTTCTCTGCCTAGAATGTCCTTCTCCTCACTTTCTGCTTAGTGAACTGTTATTCATTTGTCAAAGTATAACTCTAATAGTATCTTCTTAGTGAATTCTTCTCTGAGCATCCTCTCCAAGCAGAACAAATACCTCTTGCCCCTGCCCACTTCTAGCCCTTTTCATATACCTCTCTTAGCACTTAGTACATTGAACCATAATTACCTATTTATCATCTCTTCAGCTTTAACGTGAACTCTAAAAGGTATGGTAATTTATATAGTTGATCTGTGTAATTCTAGGCCTGATGAAAATGTCTGGCATATAGTTACTGCTCAACACAGGGTTAATTGAAAAAAATTAATCAACACTCAGTGAATAATTACCAAAAATACGCTAAAAGATGTAAAAAAATATGAACAATTGTTATATTGTGTAATATGGTCCCAGGTGTCAAGTTCAAATCCCCCTTTTCATGGTTAAATTTCTCTTTACCTCAATCTCACTCCTCCTTTACTTTTGTCCATTCTTGTACCTTCTGTCCGTCCTTGACTTTGCCATCACCATTGTTATTATGTTTAATGCTGTGAGCATCCAGCACAGAATGTGTGCAGAAAAACAAACAAAACAAAATTAACTGTAGGTAAAATTACATCACCTGAAGCATAATGTTAACATGCATAACTAATTGAGGGATATTCTGGTTAATTGCGTCTTTTGATTAATCTTTTTGCTGAGAATAATCATTGACTAATTTTCATGAAATTAAGATACAGAAATATATACTCACCATTACAATTATACTCAACATTGTTGAATAATGATCTGGTATTTGTTCAGGGATTCTGTGATCATTGGATGGTAGATATGGCAGGTGGAGAATATTGATTTGAATCTACACTAATCCCAAAATGCATATAGGGATTTATTCTTTAAAAAAATACCTGACAAATTTCTTATTTGTCATCTACCTTATTATTATAAAATCAAAAGCAGAAAATATCCTAATTACTTTTGCCTTCCAGTTGTTTGGGGATCTGAGAAAATGAGGCATTTTGAAAGTGACTGGACCATAACTGACAAAAACCCATAACAGATATGCCCCACCATCCTGAGTTAGAACCACTGGTTTGTTTTGCTGACATTAGCAGATTTCTTAATCTCTATATTCATTGGATTGGGAGTGAAAATATAGAATTCCCCAGAAGTATATCATCTAGTTACCCTCACAAAATTAGATTGCTTCTATTGATATGTATGAGTGCTTTAAAAATTCAGAATAACACATGGCAAATTCCGTTATAACAATTGCCAAGTGGACATCCACAGTGTGTGACAGTTTTGTTAAAATTCATCATGAAACATATGGGTGAGCAGTCACATCTTTAAAATCCATTTATTATAATGGAAAATTCCACTGTTACAATAGTTGTTTTCATGGGGTTTGTCCATATTATCAGTCCACTATTACTATAGAAATATGGCTGTAATAACCTTTTGTTATTATTGTTTTTTTATTTCTATTTTTTTAAGTATTGGAGGGGCTTGTGATAGAAATATCATTCAGCATAACAAACATTTTACAGTCATCACATGCAGTTACTTTGAGTTTTTGCCTTCATTCTATATGTACCAAGGATTCCACATCTGACTATTTAAATAAGCCTTCTTCAAAGCCAGAATTCTACTGAATTGAGAGTGGGGATGTTGTTTGTTGTTTTCCAGAAACAGACTTGCATGCTACTATATTTTGGACAGATGATCTCAAACACATCCGCATGAGAAGGCAACAGATGTAAAGAAAAAAGTGCTATATTTATTTCAGACTCAGAGCAGTGCAAGTATCACAGAAAATTTGTGCCAACAATTATATATATTCTTTTGCTGACAGCTTGGTCTACAAAGCTGCTGGAGTGCAGCATCAGCAAGTCTAACCCAGAGGCAACTCCAAACTGATGGATAATATTTGATTCAGTAAATGAAATCAAATAGGAGTTTTAAAACCAGTTACATCTCCTTTCATTAGATGTTTCTTCATCTTGTCATTTTTATGGCCTATATATTGGAATTAATATGAAATGTTATATGCAGGGATTTCCACAAACACGCTGCCCCCCCCTTTTCCCCCTTGTTATAAGGCAAGGCCATTTGTTGAAGGAGGAAATAGTTACAAATGCATGTTTGTTATCGATAAATGATAATGTATATGATCCAGTGTTTCAGAGTCTCCTTCACATTAAAAAAATATAGGTTTGAGATGAGAAAATTAAACCCAGGTTTTTGTTTTACTTTAAGTACAACAGATAAAAGGAAAATTGAATCTGAAAGGGATTTTTGAAGTCATTTGGATCACTGACTCCCAAACCAATCTTCACATTATGAACTACCTACAAGAACTTTTTGAAAATACAGTCTTGGGCTCTACTCTGAGATTTCAATTCAGGAGCTCTGAAATGGGGCCTGAGAACCTGCATTATAAACAAGCCTACTGGGTACTTTCAATATAACTGGCCCATATACTATTTTGGAACTACTGATCTGTTACAACTCCTTAGCCATTGTGGAATTCCCTTTACAAGTCCTTAACATGTGGTCATTCAGACTCAAGGTGGCCCATTCCATTTCTGGACAATTATAATTGAGAGAAAGTTTTTGCATATTAAACCAAAGTCCTAGAAACTTCCCCCCAGTAGTGTGTTTCCAGCAGCCTCACAAAGAACCCTCCTCAGTCAGACATGTGTTTGGCCCATCGAAGACTCCTTGTTTTGCTTAGATAATTCTGTCTCAGGGATTATGGAGTGTATATATCAAGAAACCAAATTATAATGTAAGGTACATTTATATTGATAAAGCAAAAATATCCATAGGTTTATGCTCCATAGTTAATAGCTAAGCTTTATTTAAATGTTTTCCCAGCAATGGCTTCCAAAAACAACTTAAATCTTGGCTGAGTATTTAAGATTAAGATTTGTCTGTTTGACAGCACCAACTCAGTCAGTACTGGGAAGTTTGACTGAAAACCCCACTAGCCTACTCAGAGATAGCAGGGTTACAATTGGATTTAACTCCAGCCTACGGCTGCTCCTGGACAGAAAGGCTTCCTTCTACTTCTGAACTTCCTCAAGAAAGACAAGCCTGGGAAACCTTTGCCAAGATAATCATACTGCTTAGGATAAGAATAGTACACAATTGGGGTAGGAAGTGGAATGATAAAAAGGGTTTACATTGAAACTGAAGGGGAGGGTGGGAAGCTAAACAGTGAACAAAGGGTCTGAGTGTGTAACTGACAAGCCTTTTCTTTCTACCATGTCTTCCTTCCCAGGAAACTTGTCTCTTGCTTAGCTCAGTTCACAGCTCTGCCATGCCTCATGATCCTGTATAACACCACCCAGGGGTGTCCTATTCAGGCGGTCAGCTGGGATTGAAGGGCTAGCTTGTTGATTCTCAGTCTCCATCCAACTGAGGCACCAGGACACGGTCAGACTGAAAAGAAATTTAGGGCAGCTATGAGTCTGCCCCAACAGATAAACCAGTGTTCCAGAGTGCAGCTAACCTGAAAGAGGGAAAATTAAATCTCACCTTGGAGAGGAGACTGTCATAACCCAGACTCTGAACAGAGAACAACACTCTGACTAAACCATGGAAAGGTGTGGGCAGAATAGAGATTTTTTGGGTTAGAGCTCAACAACTCTCTTTGCTCTGAGTGCAACCAAGGAGGCAGATGTCACCTTCCAAGAAAACATCTGACTGACCTAAGGCAAAAATAGGCAGGGGAAGAGACAGAAAAAAAGTGGATGGGAGAATAAAGAAGATGAGAGTAGGGAAGAGGCAGGAAAAGGGAAACTGAAGAGATAGGAAAAGGAAAGGGATATAATTAAGGGTGATAACAGCATTCCCCCCAGGGATTGTAATACAGTCATTCTTTTAACTGTTTCTTTTTTCTTCTTTAAGCCAATTTCTATGGAAAGAATTCAGCAAGTTTGAAATTAAATGACGATAACCAGTTTTTTGACTCAATATATATGGCAACCCCTAGTATCCTCTACCTTTCCTTTGTTGGTCTATGTGCACAAGCCCATTATCAGGGAAAGGGAAGCTGAGAAAGTGTGATGCCATTGCCTCCTCCAACCCCTAATTATTCTCACAAGGTCTTTGTAGAACTGGAGTGAAGTTTTGAATTTCTTTTTTTTCTTTTTTACCCCCAGTTTTATTGAAGTATGATTGACAAAAATTTTATATATTTAGGTGTATAATGTCATTTTTAAAATAAATTTATTTTATTTATTTATTTTTGGCTGCGTTGGGTGTTCATTGTTGCACGAGGGCTTTCTCTAGTTGCAGCAAGCGGGGGCTACTCTTCATTGGGTTGTGCAGGCTTCTCATTGCGGTGGCGTCTCTTGTTGAGGAGCACAGGCTCTAGGCCCACAGGCTTCAGTAGTTGTGGCACGTGGGCTCAGTAGTTGTGGCTCGAGGGCTCTAGAGCGCAGGCTCAGTAGTTGTAGCGCATGGGCTTAGTTGCTCTGCAGCATGTGGGATCTTCCCGGACTAGGGCTCGAACCCGTGTCCCCTGCATTGGCAGGCAGATTCTTAACCACTGTGGCACCACCAGAGAAGCCCAAGTGTACAATGTAATTTTTAAAGTGTATTTTTTAAGTTGGAGAACTAGAGAGCAAAAGAGTGAATTTCTTCCTTCTCTTCACCAATAGTTTTCCAGATTTAATTTAGTTTATTTCAATACAAATGCTCAAACCCCCAACAGCAACAAAAGCAATAACATAAACCCAACCAGTGCAAAGCCCTAGGTCAGGAGATGAAATTGATTAAAGGGGTTCCCTCCCCCTATTATTCTCTGTAATAGCACTTATCTATTTCTGCCATAGCATATATAAAAATCTGTAATTATCTTGTTTATTTTTCCTCTTTTCTTATTTACTGCCTGCCTTCCTTTCAGTAGAATATCAGATCCCTGAGGGCAGGGATTAACTATTTTTTTCCCTAGGATATATATTCCCATGGCCTAGAAGAGGGCATAGCAGGCACTCATTCAACATTTACTGAATGAATGGATGGATGAATGAATGAATGGTGAGGCTCAGTGAGCAGGTAGAACAAATCCTCGGGAGAGACTCAGACCACTAGACTGTGAAATCCTGTGTCCTGATTATGTCCCCAACCCCAGTCTGCTCTCTTCCTGGTCTTTCAACTCCTCTCACACACCATGATCTTCCTACCTTAGGGTGTCACACATGCCCTTTCATTACCTATATGCTCTTTCCTGGCTTGGCAGTCCTTCAGTTCTGATTATAAAAAAGCACCTAAGTGAGAACTCCTTGGACATCCCATCTAAGTAGACCGCCCCCCACCTTGTCGTTCTGTCTCACTGCACCCTGCTTACTTCCTTCAATGTGCTTTTCACAAAAAAATTTGTAATTATAAAACTATTTACTCTTTATTATCTGCCTCCCCCATTGTGGTATCTATGAGGACTGGGACTGTGCCTTTGTTTGCTCAACTCTGTATCCCCAGTACCTAACACATCTTTGGTATACAGTTGACAGTTAAATATTTGCTGATTGATTAACTGAGTAAGGAAACTAATAAATGCGTTACTAGTTTTCCTTCCCCCATCCCTCAATATTCAGACATGACCTCCTGAGGCCTGGTGTTTTTATGATATTCTAGGTATGGCGATAGGCTCTCAGTCCACGCCAGAGGAAATCTTGTGTTAGAAATATCTTGATAACCCCAATTATACTTCAATGATTTGAAAGGAAATTACAAAAATAATTTATTTTGAAAGGAGGAACTAAGAAGGACAGGAATCACTTTTATTTCCATTTCTTATATACAAAATGGCTTGGGTCTAAAACTGGATTTTTTTGTAATATAACACACTTGCAGCAATACAATGTACCATGTTATTTTTGTCACAAGCAGCAAATTCCCAACTGGGTGCTACAGAGTCTTTTGGGAGTTTGACTAGCTGGGCCTAGTAAGGCATTTTAATCGGGTCACCTTGGATTAGTTGCTGTCCTGAGTTGGGCTCCATTCTTCCTCTTGCTGGGTTGGGGGCCAGGGCTTGTACAGGCTCCTGGTCAGGCCTTCTGCTGCCAGCACTGTCTCCCTGTCTCTCCAGTTTCTTAATCCTCCCACCTCCTCTGGGACTCTCTAACATCCCATGATTTTGAGCAGCTGTTGTTTCTGTCTCTGAGTCAGTCATGTGTCCAACAGGGGGGTTTAGATGACTAGGCCCCGGGAAGGATTTTTCCCAAATGGAGCCACCTCAAATATTTTATTTACTTTAGGATGTATCACTTCTGCCTTCCTATTCTTCCTAGTAAGTGTCATTTCTCTAAACTTTCTGCAGTCATGTTTATAAATGCAGCAGATGCATGTACTACATATAGACCTTGCTGATTTGCTGCTCCTGGCACTACTCCTTGTCTTTATCAGACATTCAGTAAGTATTGTTTAATTGAATTGGATCAAATCTGAAAGCTTATTGGTGTAATTAGAGGAGGTAGACTCCAAAAGGACTGTCTTCCACGGAAGGAAACATCTTCATTCCTTTGACATTTTGAGAACTACATTTGTGTAGGTTAGATTTAGGTTATGGTTTAAGACTAATACTAACTGCTGGCTTCTATTAGTAATAGGAAGGGTCATTTAGCAAATCTGTGATTGAGTTTCTAATTTAGTCACTATTGAAAATATATAAAATTATATATAAAGTCATCATAACTAGATATTGGAGGTTTGGAATATTACAAAAGATTGTGGTTTAAAATATTGAAAAATATGCCTTCAATATATACAAATTCAAAAAGTATATGAGAAAATTGAAAAGAAAATAAGAATCATAAATATTTTAGTTAATGTTACAATAGAAAGTAAAATTGAATCATACAGCAATGTCTTGGATTCCCTATTTTCAAAATGTAGTGTCAAAAATGAAAGAAATGATAATATCTAAAGAAAAAACTATAAAATATTTGATGCACTAAATAAGTTGAACTATCAAGGATTTCTAAAAGCCTAAAGCTTCTTACATGCAGGCAGGAGTAGTCTAAAATTTGTGTGAGTTGTAAAAACTGCCCACTTCCAGACTCTAGGGGTACAAATAAATGTGGCAGCTTTCTTTTTCTCTGTTGAAACTGAATTTAACTAACTCTCAGCTTTATTTTCATTCCTGGGTCGTGACTTTGCTAACTCAGATTTACTTTGTCTAACTGCCATTTGCTTTGATAATCTCAGAAGCCGTTTCCCCCAGAGTTCTTGATAGCAGCAGCCAGCTCTGTCTGAGACTCCTAAATTTCTAGTGGTCATTTGACTCCACCTCCACCATTCACCTTCTGCCCATTTCATTGACCTCTACAAAGAAAAGAAGCTTTACTTGCCCTGTTTTTGCATTTGGCAAATGATAGCAACCAATAGTTTTATAATTTCTAACATACATAAATGAGAGATAATCAAAGCAGAAGGAATTTAAAGCAGACTACCTAGATTTAGTCAATACTAAATCGGTGGTACATTTGTATAGTCTCCTGATCTGAGAACTTTAGGGATGTAGTTTTCCCATTATAGAACTAGCCATTTGTGCTTAACCCTCATTTATTTCTTACTCCCAGGATCATCATGATTTATATAAAATGAGTTCCAAAAGGTCAGTTGCCTTAAGAATTCAGATTTGGGTGAGAGACTTGGAAAATAGGTGGACTGTGCTTGTTTTTTCCCCTAAATCTGAAAAACTTGTGATTTTCCTTTCCCTCGAGGCAGTCTGCTAGATTAGATGGGGACAGGTTTTGTCCCAAAGACAGAAACTCAAGAACACTCAGAAATGTCTTGATCTGAAATGAAAGCCATGCTAGACTTCACCGAAGAAAGCTTTAGAATGTGAAAATAAGATTAGGGTATGAATTCCAGAGTCTTATCCTAAATCATACTTTTTATCACAGAAATTGTTCACCACTTACTTAGCACATGGTCTAATGCTATGCAGATTCTACATAAAAATGGGACTACAGAAATTAGTATATTGATCAAAAATTGTGAAAATGAGCTTCAAGTTATACATGAGCTGTAACTGAACCTCAACATGGGCAGAATATTGAATGTTCAGGAGAGAAACAAATGGAATTTCTGTTATTTGGCTCTAGGAACACTATGCAAATATTTAATCAATCTGGCAGATTAAAGATACTGTAGGCATCCCTCGACAATATATTTGATTCAGAGACTATACTTATAAAATTTGTGACATAAAACAATAGTTTTCACAATTTAATATGCTTCAGAATAAACTGTCATGCTTTATAAAGTGCAGGTATTTGGCCCCTTAACAAAGAGTTTCATTCAGTGGATTTGGTATTAGCCCAAGAATCTGCATTTTAATGAACAAAGCAAGTTGACAATAAACTGCCTTTGGCAACTAATGAACTCTGTCATTGTAGCATGAAAGCAGCCATAGACAATAAGTAAACAGGTGGGAGTGACTGTGTTCCAGTAAAACTTTATTTATAAAAACAGGCATAGAGCTGAATTTGACCATGGGTCATATATAGTAAACATAGTTTTCAGACCTTGGCCCCTAGCCTAAAGAATTAACTCTTCTTACAAACCTACAACTTCCAGTCTCAGGAGGATTTCTCCCTCCCTTCCTTCCTTCCTTCCTTCCTTCCTTCCTTTCTCCTTCCCTCCCTTCCTTCCTTCCTCCCTCCCTCCCTTCCTTCCTTCCTTCCTTCCTTCATCTTTTATTTTCTTCTCTTTCTCTCTTTTTTATGTAGCTGGTATACAGTTTATATTAGAGAGAAGCATCTATTGGATAACTGTGGTATTGAAGCCTAGTCCCATTTACTATTGTAAATACAAAATAAGGGGGGAGAATAAATTTCCTTGAGCTGTGTACACAAAATGAAGAAGAATTCTTATGACCCATTTTCTCCAAAAATCTTCCTGGATTAACCAAGCCCAATCTCCAGTTAGCCAACACATTCTCTTACTTATGTTTTCTCTATAATTCACATTGATAATTCTGAACTCCCCTATGATAATAGTAGAGGTCAACAAGATTGAACAAGAATATTTTGATAGAGCAAGAATGGAATACACCTGGCATTTGCGCTGCCATTTTCCATTTCTTATCTCCATGACAGACTTTGCCAACCATTTATAGTACTCTTTCCTTCTGGGTATTTATATGGCCAAAAAATATTTCTCAAGAATTCCGGTTACTCATTACCAACCAACGAAAGTTGATATGTGAGATGAAACTTATGTGTTATACCTTAACAAACTAGTCTTGCCATGTGATGTTTTTATTATCTGTGGCTATTCTATTTGGGGTCGCATAATATTTCTTCTATATCTCAATCAATGTAATTATAAGCCTCTCTTAGTGGTGTTCCATAATATGTATTTTGATTAGTTGCCATTGTTTTCCTGTTGGAACATAGATATTTAAATTCAGGGTGTATGCCTAATCATGTTACTCAGTGATATCCTCCAAAAACACTCGTTGCCAGGTTTATACAGCATCTTTTTTCATTAGAATGTCAATGTTTAGTATACTAAAAACTCCTGCTAATAGTTAACTAATTAAAAAACATTTGAAACCGTAAAAACTGATGTTATCAGCAATTTGGAAATTAGAGACTTGTAGTCTGATTTTTGGTCAGATATCTATAAACTATAGCATATGCTTTGAGATAGCATTTTAGATCAGTTTGGGTTAATACTGTTAAAGCATTGTTTAGCTACATAATCAAAATGTTTGCTTACTAAGTACAATGCAAGCTATAGCATTAAATGGACTCAGTTGCATAGCGTAGTATTAACTCTGCAAACTCATTATGTCATATGCTAGCTGTTTTAGTAAAACATGTTTAGTAAAATGTGAAGAAAAATTACCATTTAACGAAGCAAAGCAGTTTTCAAGGCATTTTCAATTTTATCCTGATACATAAAGCTCATGTGTAACATGACTACATTTACATATTTACTGAATAGGTAGTAAGTGTTTTACTGGGTGGTAGGATTGGTTATGAAGAAGGCTTGACCAGAAACTCAAATTGAATAGGATTAAAAACAGTACAGGGGACTAATGCAGTCCTACTATGTAACTTGCCCCAAAGTTTCTGAGGTAAGACAGCCAATAAATGGGATTTTTCCATTGACATGTCATCTAAGAGGTAATGTCCATCAGACACCCAGCTTCTGACTTAGTAAATTTGATAGAGGCTCACACACCAAAATGAAAGAGATGGATAATGGCATCCCTTTATATCTACTATGTGTGTTTCAGCACCAAAATCTCCCTTACAGACAAACCACATTCTTCAGGCTTTTCCTCCAGGTCCATGTTAGGCCTCAGGAAACATTATCTGACCTCTGATATTCCCAAATCTCCATAACAGGATCTGTGTTTATTTTTAGCCAACTTGTTTCTCTTAAAATATGGAAAATCTCTTCTTGCTACTCAACAAAATTGTCAACAGTTTTAGGCAAAGAGAGGGCATTTGTTAGAGACTCTAGGGAGAGCCATCTCCAGAAATAACATGTTCCTCACCTTTCTAATGTCTGTCTTTGAGAGATAAGAATCTGTCTGCTCTTCATATTCTTTAGTCTTGATGCTTACCAAGAGCATATAGGAAGTAGGGAGAGTTTATAAGTGAATGTAGGAGAATGAAAGACATGGAACTCATGTGCAAATTACAGGGAGAGAAGAGATGGTGGAAAAGAGATGTTGGTGTCAGGAGACCTTGTAAGAGAAAGTTAGGGTTAAGAAATCTGTGATGAGAGCTTAGAATATATTGCAGGAACTCAGATCCCGATGTTTTTTTTTTTTTCTTTTTAAAATTTATTTATTTTTGACTGCGTTGGGTCTTTGTTGCTGTGCACAGGCTTTCTCTAGTTGCGGCAAGCAGGGACTATTCTTCATTGCGGTGCGCGGGCTTCTCATTGCAGTAGCTTCTCTTGTTGTGGAGCACGGGCTCTAGGTGTGCGGGCTTCAGAAGTTGTGGCACGTGGGCTCAGTAGTTGTGGCTCACAGGCTCTAGAGCTCAGGCTCAGTAGTTGTGGTGCACGGGCTTCGTTGCTCCATTGCGTGTTGGATCTTCCCAGACCAGGGCTCAAATCCATGTCCCCTGCATTGGCAGGCAAGTTCTTAACCACTGTGCCACCAGGGAAGTTCACCTGATGGTTTTTGGATATACTCTGGCCAAACTTTGACCAGGCTTATAAACTGCTTATTGCTCAGTTTACCAAGCCAAGAACCCTCATGTTCCAAGGATTAGGTAGGCAGGGCTAGCCCCCTGCAAATTTGGGTAGTAGATTCAGTATCCTCAGTCTGCATTTTTTATACTTTTCTCACTCTAGAATGCTACCACTATAACTGTCATATGTGATGCTTAGTATTCTCCCCAGGTGTTCAACCCCGCCCTCTGGAAATTACAACATCTGAAAAAGATTTGGGGAGCTCATTCACTCTAAAGTGTTAACGATGGATGAGAGTGTTCATTGTTTTTCCTTTCCAGGAGGATGTATCTTGAGTCCAGTAAATGACCTATTTGAGCAATTTTGAATATCCCTCAGTTAAATTAAAGAGGTATTGGTGATGTAGCTGGCCTTCTTACTGCTACTGAAATCACAGTACCTATAGGCAATTGATCACTTATAAAGTCTGCCCTGTGGCTGGCCATGGGAATACATGTTGGGAAGTTGGGAGAAGCTGGCTCTCCCAGTGTTTGACTCAGGACTATCACTAAGTACTTTGTGATTTTTTATTTTTTGCTTTTTTTTGATTCACTTTGAATTTAGTTCTCTTGAAATGAAACTCTATAAGAATGCTAGAGATCCCTGAAAGACTTATTCAAGACTTTCTAGAAAAACAAGGTATATTTTATTTTTTTGTACAAGGTTATTTGGGGAGTTGGATGGAGGAGCATTCAGAGAGTTCAGGGCAAACCCTAGGATAGAGACACCAATTTTAAACTGCCAGTCAGACCTTGAGGAAGCTATTTACCACACCCAGGGGACTCATTGCTAAATCAAAGGAGCAATTTGTTGTTTTTAACCCAAAGTAATTTTTCATCAAGTCATTTTATCTATTCAAACAATTATCTGGCAGTGGGTGTAATAATTGATTTTTTGTCTTGGTGACAGATAGGAGACTGACACTTTTAATGTTATGGACCATGTCTGTGCATGACTCTTTAGATCAACTAGAATTTTAATTTACAAAGCTCATCTTGTCTTTAATAAATGGCTTACTCACTGGTATAACAGATACATTTTTATTATCCTTTTTATTACTTTCCACATAGATCAAGGTTTAATATTCTAATCCAGCCATGCTTAGTTATGAAATTGACATACATGCCTATTGCTGAGCACAATGTAGTGACTACCAATGTGCTTTTCCCCTCACAGTGACTATATTTGTACCCAGTGAGAATTGAAAATCAACCATTTGGCTGGTCTCATTTCTCTTAGCTTACTAAAACTACTATCCATTTGGTTGGGACCCCTAGTTCATTTTACTGGAGCAAAATAAACCAAACTAAATGAATTAAATGCTTCTATTAGTTGCTGCACCTACAAAATTATGAAATTGGTGGGATGAATAGAAAGTACCATAGCTATATCCTCTAATATTCCTTCAAGCACTAAACATCTATGAATCTATGTTTAGATTTGGTTCCGTAACAATGATACATTACATCTGATAGCACTTTCTAATTTACTAACACGAGCTTAATCAATCCTTGCAATTACCCTATTCATTTACATATTTATTGAGTTATTGCGAAGTGTCTGCAGTGTCATAAGGCTCTGAGAATATAAATATGAGGTAGACATTCCAGGGATTATTATCCCCATTTTAAAGAGGGAGAATCAGAGACTCAATGAAATTTAGTGATTTACTAAAGGTTACAGTTGTGGAGCTGGGACAGAATAGCGAGTATTTTGACTTAATCTTTTGATATTTCCATTCTACCTCTTGTGTACAAGTACGTAGACCAATGTAAAATGGAAAAGTTAATGATACAGATACGTCATCAAAGGTATGAAAAAAATGATTAAATTGGACTTCATCAAAATTTAAAACTTTACCCTATGAAAGATACTGCTAAAATAGTGAAAAGATAGGTCACAGAGAAGAAGCAAATATTTTCGGATCACATATATAGCAAAGTACTTGAATCCAGAATATATTTAAGAAAGAAACTCAAAACTCAATAATGAGAAAAACAAAATTCAATTAAAAAGAGGTTGAAGAGACACGTAAACAAAGGAGATATAAAGATGGCAAATAGACACATGAAATAAGTTAAACATTATTAATTTTCAGGGGAATGCAAATTAAAACAATCTTGAGCTACCATTACCTACCCATTAAAATAGCTAACATTAAAATTAAAATACTGATAATACCAAGCACTGACAAGGATGTGAAACAGTTGAAATTTTCATATACTACTTGTAGGAATGGAAGATGGCATAGCCACTCTGGAAAATGGCTTGTCAAGTTCTTATAAATTTAAACATATACTTACCATGTGACCCAGAGATCTTAAAACTTATGTTTGAATAAAAAATCTATACACAATATTTATAGTAGCATGATTCATAGTTGCCCAAAACAGAAAACCTCCCAAATGTCCCTCAAAAAGTGAATGGATAAAGAAACTGTAGAGTGTCCACAAAATGAAATAGTAAAATGAACCACTGATACATGCAACAGTATGAATGAATCTCAAACACATTATGCTTGGTGAAAGAAACCAGACACAAGAGATCACATACTGTATAATTCCATTTAGACAACATTCTAGAAAAGGTGAAACTATATGGAGAGAGAAGAGTTCAGTGGTTACCAAGAGGTTAAGGATGGGGACAGAGATTAAAAAGGGGCAGCCCATGGGATATCTCTGGAGTGTTGGAAATGTTTTGTATCCTATCAATGGTGCTAGTTATGTAGTCTATGCATGTGTTAAAACTCATAGAACTGTACATGTAAAAATGTTTATGAAATATTTATTACACATTAATACTTATAGTTAAAATTCACCCTAGCCAAAATTTAAAAATAAGTGGGGTTCGAATTCAGCATTAAACACTTCTTTTATCTTATCAGCAATACTCTTCTAGGCATCTAGTCCCTAATCTCAGTTCCTTATTTCAGCTTTCAGGATATGAGCTGGTGAACCAATTCACATAAAAATTTAAATAACTACTGATAGTTGCACATGTGTCTTCTAGTAGGGTGATTTTCACTTGAACAGGTCACCAAAGTCTTAAGTTGAAGTAATGCTTCTCAGTGAGTGGTATTCCAAGCACTGGCCACTGAGTAAAGGAGCCATTCTAGTGGGGAAGAGCCAGGACAGTCTTCTATGCATTTCTGACACTGAAACATATTTGCTTAGCTCTTCAAATTTTATTTTGGAAGTGTAGTCTGGGTGGTAATACAGATGAATATATAGATATGTATATGACCTTCCCACATACACTCAGCCCGGGAAAGGAAATCGTTGTTGGAATGAAAATAAATGTCTTGAAATCTTAACTTCTTAATAAAAGAAATCATTTAATTGATGAATTTCTTACATAAAAATTCTGAAACTATGCAAGCTCATTGTTTGAATATATATGTATATATATGTGCATATATATAATTTTTATTATCCCTTTCCTTATCCAGATAAGGGAATATTAAGTCAGGAGAGAATTCGGGAAAAGAGCTAAAAGATCAAACTTGGTAACCCAAAGGAGTAACTATTGAAAACTCAGTTTGGGGTTGACTTAAGAGGTGAGTTAGAGATGGGGTATCTGGGTACATCAGAGAGAAGTGCTGTGTTGGGGAAAATGAATCCTAGAGATAATAGAATCCATTTTAGTGCCCATAGTTTGTACTAAGTTGACATCATACCAGTTTTTGCTGCTGTCAGATGGACTGGTTTGTGATGACCTGCAACAAAGTTGGATTTGCTTAAAATTGAGTCCTTCAACACATCAGAGTGGCAAGATTGTAGAGTATTGCTATGGCATCCGTCCTCTTCCATTAGTCATCAAGACCTCAAAGAGAAGACAAATAACTGAGAATAAGGAAGTTATGCTGACCTCAGATTCATATAGAAAATGAGAAGCCACATAGTTCCCTCTATCCTGTCAGTTAGTGACCTGCTTTTTGTCCCTACCCTGTTGCCATTTATAAGCTTGAACCCTATCTCTTCTGTGATCTTGGCTTGGCCATTGGCCCAGTTCTTATATGTTTATGACCTCACTTCCTTTTTGCTGCATCTGCTTTACTTCAGATCCTGATTAGATCCTGTGTTTCTGAGCCTAAACACCCAACCACAAGTCTTAATTGCCCCTTACCAGAATGTTTGGTTTTGGAATTTTTGCTTGGACTGTGCTATGACTCCTATCAATGCCATTACAGTGGCTCAGCCAAAAGTGCCCAAGACCCTTCCCCTAGCAATATAACTTTTGTTAAATGAGAAAAATGGGGTGAGGAGGAGGATAGAAGGGAAATGATACTAAGGAGACAGGGTAGCTCAGAGATTCTACTTAGCCTTTTGTGTTTTATTTCACAAGGAATAAGAACCTTCTTCTCCTTTCAAATGTTTCTTGGTACAGGTCAGAGAAAAACATACTGCACAGGATGGATAATTTCTCTGGCCCAGAGTAGTGTTATGTAGGTCTGGAAAGGAGTCAGGCCCAATGAGGACAAAAAATATCAATGAGAATGGGATAGGAAGTTGAAATCCAAGATTATCCTGCATAATGAAAAACATCTGGTGACCTTAGGCAACTACTAAATTAAACCTGACTTAAAAGATGGTTTGGGGCTTTAGGAGCAAGAATCTAGGTATTATTTCCTTTTTGACAACTATTTGTGACTGCAAAAACAAGGTGAGAACTTCCTGGGTGAATGTTTTCCACAGCTAAATTGAAACATACAGACTCATGTAGAAAAACGTCATGGAAGTTTACCTTTCAAAATTAATTTATATACCAACCCAGAAAACATCCCCCAAAATGACAGCATGTGAAGTGTTGTCCCCTTGGAAAAGGAATTCAATTCTGAAATATCTATACTGTAGTCCTTGAAAGTCTTTAGTCACTTCGTCCAATGGCAAATGGAGATACTTGACTTAGTGACAGATGATCTGCCCAACAGTGTTTCCTTTTTTCTATTGCTGCTTCAATTGTGTATTTAGTGAATTAGTCGTGATTGATGATAGTATTTTAAGCACTTGCTAGTTTTTCTAGTGAAAAGATGGCAATATTTTAACTACCTTAATAGTTTTAGGTTTAAGTGTAGCACAATATATTTTTATCATCCTTCAATAGCAAAGCCACAGTTTATACAAATGGATTCATTCTGTCTTTATCCCTAGCAACTCTGACAAAAAGATGTCATTTATAGTAATGTTGCTCATCATTCAGAGATGAAAAAGCTGAACGCTACATCACTTTGAAATGAAATACCTTTGTAGTTTTGAATACTAACAAAATCTATATATGCTACTAACAGTAACTTAAGTAGTTTGTACAGCTGGAGCCAAACATGCTCCTGAGGGAAAAAAATATCACCAGCTGTTGTAATATTAAAATAAAAAATAGGGCTAAAGAAACAGTTTTGTTCACAAAGACCAACTTACCCCCAAACTGGTTATGAAATATTTAAACGATTTAAAGGTTTATTAATACAACTGTGAACAATGTAAAGTGTCAGTAATTACAGTAGACTGTAGGACTGCTGTCTTACCTTAGGCAGTATTATTTGGAGTCCGATGTCTATCAGATTTAGGGTGAGTACTCTAAAACTTTAGAAGAAATTGTGTTTAGTGAATATTGTTTTCTACTTGGTCTATTCCTCAGTGAAGAAAATAGTGTATACTCTTACTTAATAAATGTCACTGTGGGGGAGAAAGTACAAGGGATTGCCCATATTGTGTCTTTCAGTACAACTACCACATCAAGTATAGTATGGCACTAAGCTATGTGAATGCCAATAGCTAAGTTCTATAAGTGGAGAAGAAAGAGAATTTGGGAAAATTAGTTGATAAGAGATGAGGTTATCTCTCTGTAGTGCCAGATAATGAAGTATTCACTTAAGCCTCTAGGCCTTGAAGAGAACTGTCAATATTTCTAATATCAAATGAACCTAGACCTCTCCTAAAACATAATAGTTCATATGTATTATGTGTACAACATTCAAGCTATTTTTTCATACTGACAGCCTTGAACGGAGGTATACTTAGTTTATTAAAGTCAAACTAAGACATGACAGGTTCCCAAAGTGATGTAAACATGACCCTGACTAATGAATATGCTGGGAGCTGAAACTTATTTACAGGTAGTAGCCTCCATTCTGTTCTAGATCTGGCGGTGCATGGGGAGATGTTTGTGTGTTTGTGTGTATGTGTGTGTGAAGTTGATTATATAAGTGTGTAAACTTACCTGAATTTTTATGTGTTTTTGTAGAGGCTTTGGATGGGGCCTCATCCAGTACAGGGAGATGACAGGGTACCTGGAAGTGAGAGACAGAATTTCTTTGCAAGTGAAGTATAGTAGTACCTTAGCTGATCCATGCTGACTTAGGCTTCAACTCTTTCTACTATAATTGTTTTCCACACAAAGTATTTGATTTATAGCATTCATAAGTAACAACAACTACCAAAAAAAGGCTCATTATTATGAATGGGTAATTGTATACCTGGGGTATAAGAGTGCACCCCTGATCATAGGCCCAGGCAAACAAATGCATGAGGGGCAAATTTGTTTAATCCCTTCAGTATTACCCTCTATTGCTACTCACAAATGTTAACTCCCTAGTATTCCTAAACCTGGCAGCACATTTAAAAGCTGTCTCTAGCCTCTGGTGGCTCCAAATGATACCAACCTTCCATATCCTACATGATTATAGTTTTCAGCTCTGACAGAAGCACACATGGAGCTCTGCCTACATTTTCATTGTTAACACCTCCACTTTTGCACTGTTTCTACCCCATCATACTGTGCAGCAGATGCTGTCTAGACAGTCTTGGCATATGCCCATATACTGGGTCCCTTCTTCTTTAAGGGAGAACAAAAAATCTTCACTTCAAAAGGGTAGATCATAACCTATGAGCACTTCTTATATAATGTCTTCATTGGATTGGTAATTCAAACCTATTTGGATGGTTTCTAATTCAGTCTGACAGCCAATCAGTAACCAGTTAAATCCATTAAACCAGCAATAAATGTGGACTTTGCTTGTCTGAAGGCTAGCTTCAGACTCTCAGTTTTACTCACAGAGTACTTTATAAATACCCAGTGAAGAACTCTGAGAGGAGGAAACAAAACTATTTGTATTGAAGTTTTCAGTTTGTAGCTGGAGATTTTCCAAGAATGGATGTTTGTGAGGAAAATGAACTTTGAATAATATGGAATAATAATCTCTTCTGTTTGAGTAAATCTTTATGTTAACAGGGCACATTCAAACACATTTGTGGATTTCATTTGTACAACAACCTTATGAGGAAAGTAGGACAGGCCTTGGTATTCCAATTTTACAAAATTTGTCAAAGATACACAGGCATTAATGATGCACAACTCAATCCTAAATCTCTTTGTTTTTTGTACTTCTCTGTTAGAATTACAATCATAATTGTTGGTATTGTTTTTTTTAATTATCTGGATTAATTAATGACATTACTCATTTGTATCTCCATATCCTTTCACATTTTGTTCTCTTGCCTAGAATGTCTCCTCCCCTTTCTCTTGGGATTAGTACAAATCTTACTTCCTCCGTGGAGCCTTCTCTGATTATTCCTGAATCTTCCTCTTTTCAGAACTTCCACGGAACTTCTAGTTTATACTCTAAAATAAAGCATTTAATTTTTCATGTCTTACATTTTGTCCAAATTAAACTGTGGGAATGAAACAGGAGCTATTCTATTTGTACAAATGGCCTTTAAACATCTATATCCCTTACTTCCCTGCTTTCTCCCATGGGCTTATCTGATGGCCTGTACCCAGAATTGTACTTTCACCGGGAAAGTGTCAGATTTATCTTTCTCTCAGTTTTCTTGCCCAACAGATGGGGATAATAATTACTATTTTATAGGACTATGACAGTTGAATGAGAATGAATACAAAAATGCCTGGCATCGTTTCTGGCACATGGAAAGGCACTCAATAAATAGGAGCTACTAGTGTAGGATGTAGATATTAAGTTTTGAAGAGTGAGAGAAAGGAAAGACAGTGTTTTAAATCCTTTTAAAGTCTTCTTAGTGATTCCCTTTGGCTTTAGGCATGCCTGCAGTTCCACAGCTCCCTCTATGAACATCTGTGCTTTGATTACATAAACATTCCTGTTCCCAGATTAGTCTATCCATAATAACATCTGTGAAAAGATGAGGTATGTGTGTAAGCATAATATCCATAGAGGTTAAAACCACTTCTGCATACTTATTGCCTGCAGGAACCCATGTCATCCAGTTCAGTTTAATGCTGCCATTGTGAGTATGCTTAATGAAAGGTACAAAGATATTTGGTGAATAACCCAGTAGCCACATGCAATAGAGAGATGGGTAGAGTTTTTCCCCACTGATAATCACAAACTCATAGACATTGTTTTCATATGGTCCTGTGAAAAGTCCTCCAGTATATAATTACTAATCCAAATATAGGCATGTGATGCAAACATATGTATATGTATAACTGAGTCACTTTGTTATAAAGCAGAAACTAACACACCATTGTAAAGCAATTATACTCCAATAAAGATGTTAAAAAATAACAAATATAGGCATGTGGTCTTAAAAAAAAACCTTTATAACACATTTAGATGTTTCCTGAAGCTACATTTTCAATTGTACTTCTTGCTATAGGAGGTACTTAAAACTATGCTTCATTCTTGGCAAAATCTCCAGTGTTGAATCCTTCTTGTTATGATAAATAACACCATTGAAAGAATTTTGAATCATCTTGTAATGATCTAAACTTGATGTGTACATTAAAATAAGGGATGGAAAAAACTTCATATCTAAAGAAGAAAACCCTACAATTTTGGCCAATTTTAGAGCTAAAATGAAACTTTATCCTATTTTTGAGGCTGTTATTGATCTTTTTTAAATTTTTTAATTTAATTTAATTTTTTTATACAGCAGGTTCTTATTAGTCATCAATTCTATACACATCAGTGTATACATGTCAATCCCAATCGCCCAATTCATCACACCACCACCACCACCAACACCACCACTTTCCCCCCTTGGTGTCCATACGTTTTTTCTCTACATCTGTGTCTCAATTTCTGCCCTGAAAACCAGTTCATCTGTACCATTTTTCTAGGCTCCACATATATGCGTTAATATATGATATTTGTTTTTCTCTTTCTGACTTACTTCACTATGTATGACAGTCTCTGGATCCATCCACATCTCAACAAATGACCCAATATCATTCTTTTTTATGGCTGAGTAATATTCCATTGTATATATGTACCACAAATTCTTTATCCATTCATCTGTCGATGGTCATTTAGGTTGCTTCCATGACATGGCTATTGTAAATAGTGCTGCAATGAACATTTGGGTGCACGTGTCTTTTGGAATTATGGTTTTCTCTGGGTATATGACAAGGAATGGGATTGCTGGATCATATGGTAATTCTATTTTTAGCTTTTTAAGAAACGTCCATACTGTTCTCCATAGTGGCTGTATCAAATTACATTCCCACCAACAGTGCAAGAGGGTTCCCTTTTCTCCACAGACTCTCCAGCATTGTTGCTTGTAGATTTTCTGATGATGCCCATTCTAACTGGTGTGAGATGATACCTCATTATAGTTTTGTTTGTTTGTTTGTTTGTGGGACACGGGCCTCTCACTGTTGTGGCCTCTCCTGTTGCGGAGCACAGGCTCTGGACGTGCAGGCTCAGTGGCCAAGGCTCACGGGCCCAGCCACTCCGCGACATGTGGGATCTTCCTGGACTAGGGCACGAACCCATGTCCCCTGCACCGGCAGGCAGACTCTCAACCACTGTGCCACCAGGGAAGCCCCTGCAGTTTTTTTTTTTCTTTTTTTTTTTCATATCTCTATTGGAGTATAATTGCTTTATGATGGTGTGTTAGTTTCTGCTTTATAACAAAGTGAATCAGTTATACATATACATATGTTCCCATATCTCTTCCCTCTTGCATCTCCCTCGCTCCCACCCTCCCTATCCCACCCGTCTAGGTGGTCACAAAGCACCGAGCTGATCTCCCTGTGCTCTGCGGCTGCTTCCCACTAGCTATCTATTTTATGTTTGGTAGTGTATATATGTCCATGCCACTCTCTTACTTTGGCACAGCTTACCATTCCCCCTCCTCAAATCTTCAAGTCCATTCTCTAGTAGGACTGTGTCTTTATTCCCATCTGACCCCTAGGTTCTTCATGACCTTTTTTTTTTCTTAGATTGCATATATATGTGTTAGCATACGGTATTTGTTTTTCTCTTTCTGACTTACTTCACTCTCTATGACAGACTCTAGGTCCATCCACCTCACTACAAATATCTCAATTTCATTTCTTTTTATGGCTGAGTAATATTCCATTGTATATATGTGCCACATCTTCTTTATCCATTCATCCGAAGATGGGCACTTAGGTTGTTTCCACCTCCGGGCTATTGTAAACAGAGCAGCAATGAACATTTTGGTACATGACTCTTTTTGAATTATGGTTTTCTCAGGGTATATGCCCAGTAATGGGATTGCGGGGTCATATGGTAGTTATATCTGTAGCTTTTTAAGGAACCTCCATACTGTTCTCCATAGTGGCTGAACCAATTCACATTCCCACCAGCAGTGCAAGAGTGTTCCCTTTTCTCCACACCCTCTCCAGCATTTATTGTTTCTAGATTTTTTGATGATGGCCATTCTGACCGGAATGAGATGATATCTCATTGTAGTTTTGATTTGCATTTCTCTAATGATTAATAATGTTGAGCATTCTTTCATGTGTTTGTTGGCACTCTGTATAACTTCTTTGGAGAAATGTCTATTTAGGTCTTCTGCCCATTTGTGGATTGGGTTGTTTGTTTTTTTTGTTATTGAGCTGCATGACCTGCTTGTAAATTTTGGAGATTAATCCTTTGTCAGTTGCTTCATTTGCAAATATTGTCTCCCATTCTGAGGGTTGTCTTTTGGTCTTGTTTATGGTTTTCTTTGCTGTGCAAAAGCTTTGAAGTTTCATTAGGTCCCATTTGTTTATTTTTGTTTTTATTTCCAATTCTCTAGGAGGCGGGTCAAAAAGGATCTTGCTGTGATTTATGTCATAGAGTGTTCTGCCTAAGTTTTCCTCTAAGAGTTTCATAGGTTCTGGCCTTACATTTAGGTCTTTTATTCATTTTGAGCTTATTTTTGCGTATGGTGTTAGGGAGTGTTCTAATCTAATACTTTTCCATGTACCTGTTCATTTTTCCCAGCATGACTTATTGAAGAGGCTGTCCTTTCCCTACTGTACATTCCTGCCTCCTTTATCAAAGATAAGGTGACCGTATTCTGTGGGTTTATCTCTGGGCTTTGTATCCTGTTCCATTGATCTATATATCTGTTTTAGTGCCAGTACCATACTGTCTTGATTACTGTAGCTTTGTACTATAGTCTGAAGTCATGGAGGCTGATTTCTCCAGCTCCATTTTTCGTTCTCAAGATTGCTTTGGCTCTTCACAGTCTTTTGTGTTTCCATAGAAATTGTGAAAATTTTTTTTCTAGTTCTGTGAAAAATTCCAGTGGTAGTTTGATAGGGTTTACATTGAATCTGTAGATTGCTTTGGATAGTAGAGTCATTTTCACAAGGTTGATTCTTCCAATCCAAGAACATGGTATATCTCTCCATCTGTTTGTATTATCTTTAATTTCTTTCATCAGTGTCTTATAATTTTCTGCATAGGGGTCTTTTGTCTCCGTAGGTAGGTTTATTGCTAGATATTTTATTCTTTTTGTTGCAATGGTAAATGGGAGTGTTTTCTGGATTTAACTTTCAGACTTTTCATCATTAGTGTGCCAGAGATTTCTGTGCATTAATTTTGTATCCTGCTACTTCATCAAGTTCATTGATTAGCTCTAGTAGTTTTCTGGTAACATCCTTAGGATTCTCTATGTATAGTATCGTGTCATCTGCAAACAGTGACAGCTTTACTTCTTCTTTTCCGATTTGGATTCCTTTTCTTCTCTGATTGCTGTGGCTAAAACTTCCAAAACTATGTTGAATAAGAGTGGTGAGAGTGGGCAATCTTGTATTGTTCCTGATCTTACTGAAGATGGTTTCAGTTTTTCACCATTGAGGACATGTTTGTCGTGTGTTTGTCATATCTGGCCTTTATTATGTTGGGGAAATTTCCCTCTATGCGTACTTTCTGCAGGGCTTTTATCATAACTGGATGTTGAATTTTATCGAAGCTTTCTCTGCATCTATAGAGATGATCATATTGTTTTTCTGCACTTTGTTAATATGGTGTATCACATTGATTGATGTGCATATATTGAAGAATCCTTGCATTCCTGGAATAAACGCCACTTGATCATGATGTATGGTCCTCTTAATGTGCTGTTGGATTCTGTTTGCTAGTATTTTGTTGAGGATTTTTGCATCTATGTTCATCAGTGATATTGGCCTATAGTTTTCTTTCTTGTGACATCCTTGTCTGGTTTTGGTATCAGGGTGATGGTGGCATGGTAGAATGAGTAAGGGAGTGTTCCTTCCTCTGCTATATTTTAGAAGAGTTTGAGAAGGATAGGTGTTAGCTCTTCCCTAAATGTTTGATAGAATTCGCCTGTGAAGCCATCTGGGCTTTTGTTTGTTGGAAGATTTTTAATCACAGTTTCAATTTCAGTGCTTGTGATTGGTCTGTTCATGCTTTCTATTTCTTCCGGGTACAGTCTCAACAGGTTGTGTGTTTCTAAGATTTTGTCCATTTCTTCCAGGTTGTCCATTTTATTGGCATAGAGTTGCCTGTAGTAATCTCTCATGATCTTTTGTATTTCTGCAGTGTCAGTTATTACTTCTCCTTTTTCGTTTCTAATCCTATTGATTTGATTCTTCTCCCTTTTTTTCTTGATGAGTTTGGCTAGTGGTTTATCAATTTTGTTTATCTTCTCAAAGAACCAGCTTTTAGTTTTATTGATCTTTGCTATCGTTTCCTTCATTTCTTTTTCATTTATTTCTGATCTGATTTTTATGATTTCTTTCCTTCTGCTAACTTTGGGATTTTTTTGTTCTTCTTTCTCTAATTGCTTTAAGTGCAATATTAGGTTGTTTATTTGAGATGTTTCCTGTTTCTTTAGGTAGGCTTGTATTGCTATAAACTTCCCTCTTAGAACTGCTTTTCCTGCATCCCATAGGTGATGGGTCGTCGTGTCTCCTTTGTCATTTGTTTCTAGGTAATTTTTGATTTCCTCTTTGATTTCTTCTGTGATCACTTTGTTATTAAGTAGTGTATTGTTTAGCCTGCATGTGCTTGTATTTTTTACATATCTTTTCCTGTAATTGATATCTAGTCTCATAGCATTGTTGTCGGAAAAGATACTTGATACAATTTCAATTTTCTTTAATTTACAAAGGCTTGATTTGTGACCCAAGATATGATTTATCCTGGAGAATGCTCCATGAGCACTTGAGAAAAATGTGTATTCTGTTGTTTTTGGGCGGAATGTCCTGTAAATATCAATTAACGCCATCTTGTTTTATGTATCATTTAAAGCTTGTGTTTCCTTATTTATTTTCATTTTGGATGATCTGTTCATTAGTGAAAGTGGAGTTTTAAAGTCCCCTACTATGAATGTGTTACTGTTGATTTCCCCTTTTATGGCTGTTAGTATTTGCCTTAGGTATTGAGGTGCTCCTATGTTGGGTGCATGAATATTTACAGTTGTTATATCTTCTTTGTGGATCAATCCCTTGATCATTATGTAGTTTCCATCTTTGTCTCTTCTGATAGTCTTTATTTTAAAGTCTACTTTGTCTGATATGAGAATTGCTACTTCAGCTTTCTTTTGGTTTCCATTTGCATGGAATATCTTTTTCCATCCCCTCACTTTAAGTCTGTATGTGTCTCTAGGTCTGAAGTGGGTCTCTTGTAGACACCATATATATGGGTCTTGTTTTTGTATCCATTCAGCCAGTCTGTGTCTTTTGGTGGGAGCAATTAATCCATTTACATTTAAGGTAATTATCGATATGTGTGTTCGTGTTCCCATTTTCTTAAGTGCTTTGGGTTTGTTATTGTAGGTCTTTACCTTCTCTTGTGTTTCTTGCCTAGAGAAGATCCTTTAGCATTTGTTGTAAAGCTGGTTTGTTGGTGCTGAACTCTCTCAGCTTTTGCTTGTCTGTAAAGTTTTTAATTTTTCCATCAAATCTGAATGAGATCCTTGCTGGGTAGAGTAATCTTGATTGTATGTTTTTCTCCTTCATCACCTTAAATATGTCCTGCCAGTCCCTTCTGGCTTGCAGAGTTTCTGCTGAAAGGTCAGCTGTTAACCTTATAGGGATTCCTTTGTGTGTTATTTGTTGTTTTCCCCTTGCTGCTTTTAATATGTTTTCTTTGTATTTAATTTTTGACAGTTTGATTAATATGTGCCTTGGCGTGTTTCTCCTTGGATTTATCCTATATGAGATTCTCTGTGCTTCCTAGACTTGATTAAATATTTCCTTTCCCATATTAGGGAAGTTTTCAACTATAATCTTTTCAAATATTTTCTCAGTCCCTTTCTTTTTCTCTTCTTCTGGAACCCCTAGAATTCGAATGTTGGTGCATTTAATGTTGTCCCATAGGTTTCTGAGACTGTCCTCAGTTGTTTTCATTCAATTTTTTTTATTCTGCTCTGCAGTAGTTATTTCCACTATTTTATTTTCGAGGTCACTTATCCGTTCTTCTGCCTCAGTTATTCTGATATTGATCCCTTCTAGAGTATTTTTAATTTCATTTATTGTGTTGTTCATCATTACTTGTTTCATCTTTAGTTCTTCTAGGTCCTTGTTAAATGTTTCTTGCATTTTCCCTATTCTATTTCCAAGATTTTGAATAATCTTTACTATCATTATTCTGAATGCTTCTTCAGGTAGACTGCCTATTTCCTCTTCATTTGTTAGGTCTGGTGGGTTTTTATCTTGCTCCTTCATCTGCTGTGTGTTTTTCTGTCTTCTCATTTTGCTTATCTTACTTTGTTTGGGGTCTCCTTTTTACAGTCTGCAGGTTCGTAGTTCCCGTTGTTTTTGTTGTCTGTCCCCAGCGGCTAAAGTTGGTTCAGTGGGTTGTGTAGGATTTCTGGTGGAGGGGAGTAGTGCCTTTGTTCTGGTGGATCAGGCTGGATCTTGTCTCTCTGGTGGGCAGGTCCATGTCTGGTGGTGTGTTTTGGGGCATTTGTGGCCTTATTATGATTTTAGGCAGCCTATCTGCTAATGGATGGGGTGGTGTTCTTGTCTTGCTAGTTGTGTGGCATAGGGTGTCCAACACTGTACCTTGCTGGTCGTTGAGTGAAGCTGGGTGTTGGTGTTGAGATGGAGGTCTCTAGGAGATTTTCGCCGTTTGATATTATGTGGAGCTGAGAGGTCTCTTGTGGACCAGTGTCTTGAAGTTGGCTCTCCCACCTCAGAGGCACAGCACTGATGCTTGGCTGCAGCAGCAAGATCCCCTCATCCCCAAGGCTCAGAATAAAAGGAGAAAAATAGAAAGAAAGACAGAAGGAGGATAAAATAAAATAAAATAAAGTTATTAAAGTAAAAATAATTATTAATAAAAAAATAAAAAACGGACGGATAGAACCCTAGGACAAATGGTGAAAGCAAAGCTATACAGACAAAATCTCACACAGAAGCATACACATACACTATCACAAAAAGAGGAAAAGGGGAAAAATAATAAATCTTGCTCTCAAAGTCCACCTCCTCAATTTGAGATGATTCGTTGTCTCTTCAGTTATTCCACAGATGCAGGGTACATCAAGTTGATTGTGGAGATTTAATCCGCTGCTCCTGAAGCTGCTGGGAGAGATTTCCCTTTCTCTTCTTTGTTTGCACAGCTCCTGGGGCTAAGCTTTGGATTTGGCCCTGCCTCTGCGTGTAGGTCGCCGGAGGGCGTCTGTTCTTCGCTCAGACCAGACGGGGTTAAAGGAGCCGCTGATTTGGGGTCTCTGACTCCCTCAGGCTGGGGGTAGGGAGGGGCACGATGCGAGGCGAGCCTGCGAGGGCAGAGGCCGGCATGAAGTTGCACCAGCTGGAGGTGTGCCGTGTGTTCTCCCGGGGAAGTTGTCCCTGGATCCCGGCACCCTGGCAGTGGCAGGCTAAACAGGCTCCCTGGAAGGGAAGCGTGTATAGTGACCTGTGTTCGCACACAGGCTTCTTGGTGGCGGAAGCAGCAGCCTTAGCGTCTTATGCCCATCTCTGTTGTCCGCGCTGATAGCTGCGGCTTGCGCCCATCTCTGGAGCTCCTTTAAGCAGCACTTTTAATCCCCTCTCCTCGCGCACCAGGAAACAAAGAGGGAAGTAAAAGTCTCTTGCCTCTTCGGCAGGTCCAGACTTTTCCCCGGACTCCCTCCAGCCTAGCCATGGTGCGCTAACCCCTTCGGGCTGTGTTCACGCTGCCAGTCCTCTCTCTGTGCTCCGTCCGAAGCTCGAGCCTCAGCTCCCAGCCCCGCCCACCCCGGCGGGTGAGCAGACAAGCGTCTCGGGCTGGCGAGTGCTGGTCGGCACTGACCCTCTGTGCGGGAATCTCTCCACTTTGCCCTCCGCACCCCTGTTGCTGCGCTCTCCTCCACCACTCCGAAGCTTCCCCCCTCGCCACCCACAGTCTCCACCTGCAAAGGGGCTTCCTAGTGTGTGGAAACCTTTCCTCCTTCACAACTCCCTCCCACTGGTGCAGGTCCCATCCCTATTCTTTTGTCTCTGTTTATTCTTTTTTCTTTTACCCTACCCAGGTACGTGGGGGGTTTCTTGCTTTTTAGGAGGTCTGAGGTCTTCTGCCAGCGTTCAGTAGGTGTTCTGTAGGAGTTGTTCCATGTGGAGATGTATTTCTGATGTATCTTTGGGGAGGAAGGTGATCTCCACGTCTTACTCTTCTGCCATCTTCCCCCGAACCCCTGAACTGTTTTTTTTACTGTTGCTTTAAGAGTTCTTTATACATTCTCTATACTATTCCTTTGTTGGATATTTGGTTTGCAAATATTATCTTTTTTTTTCTTTTTTAATTTTTTAATTTTATTGATTTTTTATACAGCAAGTTCTTATTACTTATCCATTTTATACATGTTAGTGTATATATGTCAAACCCAATCTCCCAGTTCATCACACCACCACCACTACCACCCACCACTTCCCCCCCTTGGTGTCCATACGTTTGTTCTCTACACCTGTGTCTCAATTTCTGCCCTGCAAACCGGTTCATATGTACCATTTTTCCAGCTTCCACATTCTGTTTTTCTCTCTCTGACTTCCTTCACTATGTACGACAGTCTTTAGATTCAACCACGTCTCTACAAACGACCCAATATTGTTCCTTTGTATGGCTGAGTAATATTCCATTTAATATACGTACCACATCTTCTCTGTCCATTCATCTGTTGATGGATATTTAAGTTGCTTCCATGACCTGGGTATTGTAAATAGTGCTGCAATGAACACTGGGGTGCATGTATCTTTTTGATTTACAGTTTTTGCCAGATATATGCCCAATAGTGGGATTGCTGGGTTATATGGTAATTCTATTTTTAGTTTTTTTTTTTTTACATTTTTTTTTTCATTGCAGCATTGTTTTTTATTTTATTTTATTTTTTATTTTTTTTAACATCTTTATTGGGGTATAATTGCTTTACAATGGTGTGCTAGTTTCTGCCCCATAACAAAGTGAATCAGTCATACATAAACATATGTTCCCATATGTCTTCCCTCCTGCGTCTCCCTCCCTCCCACCCTCCCTATCCCACCCCTCCAGGCTGTCACAAAGCACCGAGCCAATATCCCTGTGCCATGCGGCTGCTTCCCACTAGCTATCTACCTTACTACGTTTGTTAGTGTGTATATGCCCATGACTCTCTCTCGCCCTGTCACAGCTCACCCTTCCCCCTCCCCATACCTCAAGTCCGTTCTCTAGGAGGTCTGCGTCTTTATTCCTGCTTTACCCCTAGGTTCTTCATGACATTTTTTTTTCTTAAATTCCATATATATGTGTTAGCATACGGTATTTGTCTTTTTCTTTCTGACTTACTTCACTCTGTATGACAGACTCTAGGTCTATCCACCTCATTACAAATAGCTCAATTTCGTTTCTTTTTATGGCTGAGTAATATTCCATTGTATATATGTGCCACATCTTCTTTATCCATTCATCCGATGATGGGCACTTAGGTTGTTTCCATCTCCGGGCTATTGTAAATAGAGCTGCAATGAACATTTTGGTACATGACTCTTTTTGAATTTTGGTTTTCTCAGGGTATATGCCCAGTAGTGGGATTGCTGGGTCATATGGTAGTTCTATTTGTAGTTTTTTAAGGAACCTCCATACTGTTCTCCATAGTGGCTGTATCAATTTACATTCCCAGCACCAGTGCAAGAGAATTCCCTTTTCTCCACACCTTCTCCAGCATTTGTTGTTTGTAGATTTTCTCATGATGCCCATTCTAACTGGTATGAGGTGATACCTTATTGTAATTTTGATTTGCATTTTGCTAATAATTAGTGATGTTGAGCAGCTTTTCATGTGTTTGTTGGCTATCTGTATGTCTTCTTTGGAGAAATGTCTATTTAGGTCTTCTGCCCATTTTTGGATTGGGTTCTTTGTTTTTTAATATTGAGTTCATGAACTGTTTATATATTTTGGAGATTAATCCTTTGTGTGTTGATTTACTTGCAAATATTTTCTCCCATTCTGTGGATTGTTTGTTCATCTTGTTTGTAGATTCCTTTGCTTTGCAAAAGCTTTTAAGTTTCAATAGATCCCATTTGTTTCATTATGTTTTTATTTCCATAACTCTAGGAAGTGGATCAAAAAAGATCTTGCTGTGATTTATATCAAAGAATATACTTCCTATGTTTTCTTCTACAAGTTTTATAGTGTCCAGTCTTACACTTAGACCTCTAATCCATTTTGAGTTTATTTTTGTGTATGGTTTTAGGGAGTGTTCTAATTTCTTTCTGTTACATGTAGCTGTCCAATTTTCCCAGCACCATTTATTGAAGAGATGGTCTTTTCTCCATTGTGTATCCTTGCCTCCTTTGTCATAGATTAGTTGACCATAGGTGCATGTGTTTATCTCTGGGTTTTCTATCCTGTTCCATTTATGTATATTTCTGTTTTTGTGCCAGTACCACATTGTCTTGAGTTCTGTAGCATTGTAGTATGTCTGAAGTCAGGGATCCTAATTCCTCCAGATCTGTTTTTCTTTCTCAAGATTGCTTTGGCTATTCGGGGTCTTTTGTGTTTCCACTGGGAATTTTTTTGTTCTAGTTCTGTGAAAAATGCCATTGGTAGTTTGATAGGGATTGCATTGAATGTGTAGATTGCTTTGGGTAGTATAGTTATTTTCAAAATGTTGATTCTTCCAATCTGAGAACATGGTATATCTCTCCATCTGTTTGTATTATCTTTAATTTCTTTCATCAGTGTCTTATAGTTTTCTGCATACAGGTTTTATCTCTCCCTAGGTAGGTTTATTCCTAGGTATTTTATTCTTTTTGTTGCAATGGTAAATGGGAGTGTTTCCTCAATTTCTCTTTCAGATTTTTCATCATTAGTGTATAGGAATGCAAGAGATTTCTGGGCATTAATTTTGTATCCTGCAACTTTACTAAATTCAGTGATTAGCTCTAGTAGTTTTCTGGTGGCATCTTTCAGATTCTCTATGTATAGTATCATGTCACTTGCTAACAGTAGCAGTTTTACTTCTTCTTTTCCAATTTGTATTCCTTTTATTTCTTTTCCTTCTCTGATTGCCATGGCTAGGACTTCCAACACTGTGTTGAATTGGAGTGGTGAGAGTGGACATCCTTGTCTTGTCCAGATCTTAGAGGAAATGCTTTCAGTTTTTCACCATTGAGAATGATGTTTGCTGTGGGTTTGTCGTATATGGCTTTTATTTTGTTGAGGTAGGTTCCCTCTATGCCCACTTTCTGGAGAGTTTTTATCATAAATGGGTGTTGAATTTTGTCAAAGCTTTTTCTGCATCTTTTGAGATGATCATATGGTTTTTCTTCTTCGATTTGTTAAAATGGTGTATCACATTGATTGATTTGGGTATATTGAAGAATCCTTGCATCCCTGGGATAAATCCCACTTGATCATGGTGTATTATCCTTTTAATGTGTTGTTGGATTCTGTTTGCTAATATTTTATTGAGAAGTTTTGCATCTATATTCATCAGTGATATCGGTCTGTAATTTTCTTTTGTTGTAGTATCGTTGTCTGGTTTTGGTATCAGGGTGATTGTGGCCTCAGAGAATGAATTTGGGGGTGTTCCTTCCTGTGCTATTTTTTGGAAGAGTTTGAGAAGGATGGGTGTTAGCTCTTCTCTAAATGTTTGATAGAATTCACCTGTGAAGCCATCTTGTCCTGGACTTTTGTTTGTTTGAAGATTTTAAATCACAGTTTCCATTTCATTACTTGTGATTGGTCTCTTCATATTTTCTATTTCTTCTGGGTTCAGTCTTGGAAGGTTATACCTTTCTAAGAATTTGTCCTTTTCTTCCAGGTTGTCCATTTTATTGGCATAGAGTTGCTTGTAGTAGTCTCTTAGGATGCTTTGTATTTCTGCAGTGTCTGTTGTAACCTCTCCTTTTCATTTCTAATTTTATTGATTTGAGTCCTCTCCCTCTTTTTCTTGATTAGTCTGGCTAATGGTTTATCAAATTTGTTTATATTCTCAAAGAACCAGCTTTTAGTTTTATTGATCTTTGCTATTGTTTCCTTTGTTTCTCTTTCATTTATTTCTGCTCTGATCTTTATGATTTCTTTCCTTCTGCTAACTTTGGGTTTTGTTTGTTCTTCCTTCTCTAGGTCCTTTAGGTGTAAGGTTAGATTGTTTATTTGAGATTTTTCTTGTTTCTCATCGTAGGCTTGTATTGTATAAACTTCCCTCTTAGAACTGCTTTTGTTGAATCCCATAGGTTTGGGATAGTCGTGTTTTCATTGTCATTTGTCTCTAGGTATTTTTTTTATTTCCTCTTTGATTTCTTCAGTGATCTCTTGGTTATTTAGTAACGTATTGTTTAGCCTTCATGTGTTTGTGTTTCTTACAGTTTTTTCCCTGTAATTCATTTCTAATCTCATAGCGTTGTGGTCAGAACAGATGCTTGATATGATTTCAATTTTCTTAAATTTACCAAAGCTTGATTTGTTATCCAAGTTGTGATCTATCCTGGAGAATGTTCTGTGCGCACTTGAGAAGAAAATGTAATCTGCTGTTTTTGCATGGTATGTCCTCTGAATATCAATTAAATCTATCTGGTCTATTGTGTCATTTAAAGCTTGTGGTTCCTTATTAATTTTCTTTTTGGATGACCTGTCCATTAGTGTAAGTGTGGTGTTAAAATCCCCCACTATTACTGTGTTACTGTTGATTTCCTCTTTTATAGCTGTTAGCAGTTGCCTTATGTATTGAGGTGCTCCTATGTTGGGTGCATATATATTTTTGTAATTGTTATATCTTCTTCTTGGATTGATCCCTTGATCATTATGTAGTGTCCTTCCTTGTCTCTTGTAACACTCTTTATTTTAAAGTCTATTTATCCTATATGTGTATTGGTACTCCAGATTTCTTTTGATTTCCATTTGCATGGAATATCTTTTTCCATCTCCTTACTTTCCATCTACATGTGTCCCTAGGTCTGCAGTGGGTCTCTTGTAGACAGCATATATATGGGTCTTGTTTTTGTATCTATTCAGCCAATCTGTGTCTTTCGGTTGGAGCATTTAATCCATTTATGTTTAAGGTAATTATAGATATGTATGTTCCTCTGACCATTTTCTTAATTGTTTTGTGTTTGTTTTTGTAGGTCGTTTTCTTTTCTTGTGTTCCTTTAGCTTTTGTTTTAGAGCTGGATTTGTGGTGCTCAATTCTGTTAGCTTTTGCTTGTCTGTAAAACATTTGATTTTTCTATCAAATCTGAATGAGGTCCTTGCTGGGTATGGTAATCTTAGTTGTAGGTTCTTCCCTTTCATCACTTTAAATATGTCATGCCACTGCCTTCTGGCTTGTAGAGTTTCTGCAGAGAAATCAGCTGTTAACCTTATGGGAATTCCCTTGTATATTATTTGTCATTTTTCCCTTGCTGCTTTCAATAATTTTTCTTTGTCCTTATTTTTGCCAATTTGAGTTCTGTGTGTCTCAGTGTGTTTCTCCTTGGGTTATCCTGTATGGGACTTGGGTGGCTCTTTCCTTCCCCTGCTAGGGACATTTTCAACTTTAATCTCTTCAGATATTTTCTCGGGTACTTTCTCTCTCTCTTCGCCTTCTGGGACCTCTATAATGTGAATGTTGTTGCGTTTAATGTTGTCCCAGAGATCTCTTAAGCTGTCTTTGTTTCTTTTCATTCTTTTTTCTTTATTCTGTTCCGTGGCAGTGAATTCCACCATTCTGTCTTTCAGGTCACTTATCCGTTCTTCTGCCTCAATTGTTCTGCTATTGATTCCTTCTAGTGTAGTTTTCATTTCAGTTATTGTATTGTTCATCTCTGTTTGTTTGTTCTTTAATTCTTCTAAGTCTTTGTTAATCATTTCTTGTATTTTCTTGATCTTTGCCCCCATTCTTTTTCTGAGGTCCTGGTCATCTTCACTATCATTATTCTGAATTCTTTTCCTGGAAGGTTGCCTATCTCTACTTCATTTAGTTGTTTTCCTGGGGTTTTAACTTGTTCCTTCATCTGGTACATAGCCCCCTGCCTTTTCATCTTGTCTCTCTTTCTGTGAATGTGCTTTTTGCTCCACAGGCTGCAGGATTGTAGTTCTGGTGGATGAGGCTATCTAAGAGGCTTGTGCAAGTTTCCTGATGGGAAGGACTGGTGGTGGGTAGAACTGGCTGTTCCTCTGGTGGGCAGAGCTGAGTAAAACTTTAATCCAGTTGTCTGCTGATCTATGGGGCTGGGTTCCCTCCTTGTTGGTTTTTTGGCCTGAGGCAACCCAACACTGGAGCCTACAGGGGCTATTTGGTGGGGCTAATGGTGGACTCTGGGAGGACTCATGCCCAGGAGTACTTGCCAGAACTTCTGCTGCCCATGTCCTTGTCCTCATGGTGAGAGACAGCCACCCCCTGCCTCTGCAGGAGACCCTCCAACACTGGCAGGTAGGTCTGGTTCAGTCTCCTATGGGGTCACTGCTCCTTCCCTTGTGTCCTAATGTTCACACTACTTTGTGTGCCCCCTCCAAGAGTGGTGTTTCTGTTTCCCCCAATCCTGTTGAAGTCCTGCAATCAAATCCCACTAGCCTTCAATGTCTGATTCTTTAGGAATTCCTTCTCTCGTTGCCAGACCCCCAGGTTGGGAAGCCTGATGTGTGGCTCCAAACCTTCACTCCAGTGTGTGGACTTCTGTGATATAAGTGTTCTCCAGTTTGTGAGTCACCCACCCTGCAGTTATGTGATTTGATTTTATTGTGATCGCTCCCCTCCTATGTCTCACTGTGGCTTCTCCTTTGTCTTTGGATGTGGGGTATCTTTTTTGGTGAGTTCCAGTGTCTTCCTGTCGATGATTGTTCATCAGTTAATTGTGATTCCAGTGCTCTCGCAAGAGGGAGTGAGAGCCCGTCCTTCTACTCTGCCATCTTGAACCAGTCTCCAGATATTTTCTTCTACTATGTAAGTTGTTTTTTCCTCATGTAAGAGGGTCTTTAACAGAGCACATGTTTTTAATTTGATTATATCTAATTTATTAGTTTTTCCTTTTCTGGATTGTGCTTTTGTTGTCAACTCTAAGGACTCTGTGCCTAACTCTGGATTCTAAAGATATTCTCCTGTGTCTTTTTTTTCCTAAATGTTTTATAGTTTTAAATTTTATATTTAAGTCCATGGTCCATTTTAGTTAACTTTTATATAAGGAATGAGTTTCAGGTCAAGGTTCTTTTTTTTATTACAAATGTACCATCGTTCTGGCATCATTTGTTGAAAATGCTATACTCCCTCCAATGAATTGTTTTTCCCCTTTGTCAAAAATCTATTTTGCATGATTCTGAAGGTTTGTTTCTGGGTTTTATATCTTTTCCATTCATCTATGTCTGTCCCTCCACAAATACCACACCACCTTGATAATTGTAGGTATATAATAAGACTTACTTTAGGTAGAGTGATTCCTCCCAACTAATTCTTCTTTGTCAAGATTGTTTTCACTATTCTAGGCCCTGTGACTTTTCATATAAATTTTAGAATAAGCCTGAATATGAAAAATACTTTGCTAAGATTAGGAAATAAATTACATTATACTTAAAAACTTTTGGGGGGAGAATTGATATATTTACTATGTTGAGTCTTCCAATCTATGAACACGTGATTTATCTCCATTTAGATAGTGTTCTTTGATTTCCCTCATGAGTACTTTGTAGTTTTCAACATACAGATCCTGTACATGTTTTGTTAAGTTTGTGGCTATTTCATCTCCTTGCAGAGATTATAAATGGTGTTGTGTTTTAAATTTTGGTTTCTACATGTTTATTATTAGTATACAGAAATACACTTGAGTTTTTGTGCATTTATCTTTTGTGTGTGTCCTGTGAATTTGCTGAGCTCATTTATTAGTTTTACTGTTTGTTGGGAGGTTCCCTGGGATTTTCTATTTAGACAATCATGTCATCTTCAAATTTATTTCTTCCTTTAAAATCTGTATGCTTCCCCCATACCCTTTTTTCACTTATTGCAGTAACTAGAATGTCCAGTACCATGTTGAATAAATGTGGTAATAGCAGACATTCTTGCCTTGTAGATGATATTCAAGGGAAAATATTCAGTCTTTCAAAATTAAGTATGATGTTAGATGTGGACTTTTGACACATTCTTTTTTCATTTTGAGGTAATTCCCTTCTAAACTTGTTGAGAGTTTTTATAATAAATTGTTTTTGGATTTTGTCAAATGCTTTTTCTCATGCAATTGACATGTTCCTAACACTTTTCTTCTTTACCTTGTTAATATTGTAGATTACACTAATTGAATTCAGATCTAGAACCGTCTTGGCATACTTGTTATAAATGTCACTTGGTTGTGGTGCATAATTGTTTTTATACATTGTTGAATTCTGTTGCTGATATTTTGTTGAGGATTTTGCATCTAAGCTTGTAAGAGACATTGGTCTGTAGTTTTCTATTTTTGAATTGTTTTTTCTAGGTTTGTTATCAGAATAATACTGTCCTCAAATAATGAGTTGATAAGTGCTCCTTCCTCTCTATATTTTGGAAGACACTGTGTAAAACTGATTCAAGGCCTAAAGATGTATTTTTTCAGGAGCTTTCTATTAACAAATTCAATTTTTTAATGGTTATAAGACTATAATATAATCAGATATTCAGATAATCAGATTATCTATTTTATCTTTCTTGATTTTGGTATTTTTCAGGGAATTGGTCTGTTTCTTCTAAATTGTAGAACTTACAAGTGTAATGTTGTTCATAATATTCCCCTATTATTCTTTTGGTGGCTGTATAATCTGTAGTAATAGCCCTTATTTCAACCTGCTATGGGTAATTTATGTCTTCTCTCAGTGTTTGTCTGTCTTGCTACACAACTTTCCATTTCATTAATTTTTTTCAAAGTACCAGCTTTTTGTTTTATGAATTTTCTCGATTTGTTTTCCCATTTCCAATTTTATTGATTTCTTCTGTTTATTCTTTCCTTCTTTCTTGCTTTGGACTTATTTTACTCTTGTTTTTCTGTTTTCTTGAAATAGGACCTTAGACTATAGATTTCAGATCTTTCCTTGTTTCTAATATAAGTGCTATAAATTTAGTACTATAAATTTCCCTCTCAGAACTTCTTTAGTTACATCTCATATATTGCCATGGTATAAATTTATTTATAATCAGTTTGTGTATTTCTAAATTTCCTTTGGGACTTTCTCTTTGACTCATGCATTATTTAGATGTGTGTTGTTTAATTTCCAAGTATTTGGAGAACTTCCCTCTTTTCATTCTGTCATTGGTTTCTAGTTTGATTCCACTCTGATCAGATAACATAATCTGTAAAATTTTCAGTTATTTTAAATTTGTTGATGTTTGTTTGTATTATGGTGCAGGATATGATCTGTTTGATGAATGTTCTTTGGACACAAAAAAATTATGTAGTCTGATGTTGAGTGAAGTACTCTGTTGATTTCAATGAGATCTTATTGGTTGGTTGTATTTTCAGTTTTTCTATATAATTGCTGATTTTATGTCTAGGAATTCTATCAGTTGCTGAGGTAGGGGTGTTGCTATAATTGTTGATTTGTCTCTTCTTTTCTATAGTTCCATCCGTTTTTGCTTCTTGTATTTTGTGGCTGTGTTGTTTTGGTCCATACACATTTTAGGATCATCATGTCTTCCTGATAGCTTACTATAACATTATGTAATGTACCTCTTCTCTAGTTATTTTCTTTGCTCTGAAGTCTACTTTCTTTGATACTAATATAGACACTCCTGCTCTTTTCTGGATTAATTATTTCATAATATATCTCTTTTCATCCTTTTATATTAAATATACATATGTTATTGAAATTCAAGTGAGTTATTGTAAACAGTATATATTTTGATCCTGCTCTTTTATCCATAACATTTTTGATTGGTGCATTTAGACCATTTATATTTAAGATAATCATTTTTTAAATTTATTTATTTATTTTACCATTTTATTATGATAAAATAAATTTTATTTTATTATGGTAAAATATACGTAATATTCATCACTTTAACAATTTGTAAATGTATAATTCAGTGACATTAAATACATTCACAGTTTAGTGCATCCATCACCACTATCTATACCACAAATTTTTCATCATCTCAAACATAAACTCTGTACACACTAAGCTAACTCCTCATTTCCCCTCTCCCCCATCCTTTGGTAACCCCTATTCTATCTTCTGTCTCTATGAATTTACCTATTCTAGGTACTTCATATAAGTGGAATCATACAGTATTTGTCTTAATGTCTCATTTACTTCACTTAGCAAGATGTTTTCAAGGTCTATCCATGTTGTAGCATATATCAAAATTCCATTACTTTATATAGCTGAATAATATTTCATTGTATGTATGTATATATTACATGTTGTTTTTCCATTCATCTACCAGTGAGTATTTGGATTATTTCCATCTTTTAGCTATTGTGAATAATGCTGCTAAAACATCAGTGTACAAGTATCTTTGAATCTCTGTTTTCAATTCATTTCAGTATATTCTTAGGAGTGGAGTTGCTGGGTCATGTGGTAAATCTGTGTTTAAATTTTTGAGAAACTACCAGTTTCCACAGTGGTTGTTCAATTTATATTCCCAAGAGCAATGCACAGATTTTCAATTTCTCTACATCCTTACCAATGTTTATTTTATGTTTATTTTTCTTTTTGTCTTAATAATAGTCATCCTTATGGGTTTGAAGTGGTATCTCATTGTGCTTTTTTAATTGTATTTCCTTAATGACTGATGATGTTGAGCATCATTTTATGTGCTTATTGGCTATTTGTATATCTTCTTTGAAAGAAGTGTCTATCCAAGTCCTTTGCTCATTTTTTAATTGTGTTGTTTTTTAATGTTGAGTTATAGTTTTTTATATATTCTGGATATTAATCCTTTATAATATTTGCAAATATTTTCTCCCACTCTGTAGTTGTCTTTTCTTCTTCTTGATCATGTCCTTTGATGTGAAAAAGTTCTCAATTTTAGTGAAGTCATACATATATACACATACATACATATATATAACTTGTTTTTGCCTAATCTTTTGGTGCCATATCCAAGAAATCATTGCCAAACCTAATGCCATGAAGGTTTTCTTTTAAGGGTTTTATAATTTTAGCTTTTAAGTTTAGGACTTTGATCAATTTTGATTTACTTTTTACATAAGGTGTAAGGTAAAGGTCCACTTTTATTCTTTAGTATATAGATAACCAGTTTCTGAGTTCCTTGAAGACTGTCCTTTCTCCATTGAATGATCTTCATACCCTTGTTGTAAAACAATTGACTATATATGTGAGGACTTATTTCTGGGTTCTGTATTGTACTTCATTAGTCTATATGTGCTTGATTTTATTATTTCTTACTGATTTTATTTTTCAGTTTATTTCCTCTAGTTCTTATTTCCATATTTCTTTTTTCTTGTCTTCCTGTGGGTTGCTTGAACACCTTTTAAGATTGAATTTTGATTTATTTACAGTTATTTTAAATTTATCTTTTTTGTATAACTTTTGAACTGGTTGCTTTGTGTATCATGATTATACATATGTGCCTTATGACAGTCTACTTGTGTCATCATTTTACCACTTTGAGTGAAGTGTAGACAACTCACTTCCATTAGGTCTCTTTACCTTCCCCAGCTTTAAATATCATTGTTTTTAGTATAAATATTATAATTTTTCTGTCATTAAATAAGATTTACAAAATTCATGAATAAAAGGATGGTCACTTTTATGTACTCATATTTCTGCTCTTTTCTATTATTCCTTCTTCCTTCTGGATGTTATAAGATTCTTTCATTTATCATTTTCTTTTTTGTTTGAAGAGTGTCCTTTAATCAAGCTTTAAGGGCAGATCTGCTAGCAACCAATTCTTTTAGTTTTCCTTCATCTGAAGATGTCTGTATTTATCTTTCATTATTAAAAGATTCTTTTGCTGGATATAGAATTACAGAGTTTTCCCATTTGGGGAAAGATTCAGCCATTTCTTTCAATATTCTTTCAGCCTCACTGTTTTTCTCCTCTCATTCTGAGACTCTGATGATACAAATATCAGATTTTTTTTTTATTATCCTGCAAGTCTATGAGGTTCTGTCGGTTAATATTCAGTTTATTTGCTCTCTGTTGTTTAGATTGTATGAACTATATTACTTTGTCCTCAAGTCTGCTGATTCTATCAGCTTATATCTCCACTCTACTATTGAGTCTATCCTTAGAGTTTTTATAAATTCTTATTTTGTATTTTTCAGCTTTATGATTGTGATTCTTAGTTACTCCTATTTCTTTGCTGAAATTTTATTATTTTTTCATTTGTTTTATGAGAATTTGTAATTAATTTTTCAAGTATTTTTATGATGCCTGCTTCAAAATCCTTTTCAGATAATCCTAACATCCAATTCATCTCATTGTTTGAGACAATTCATTGCATTTTCTCATTCAAGTTGTGGTTTCTCTGGTTCTTGGTGTAGTGGGTGATTTTTTATTATTCCTTGGACATTTTGTCTATTATATTAGGAGAATCTAGGTCCTGTTTAAATATTTTACTCTAGCAGGCAGTCACCTGCTTAGATTTACCACTCAGAAGCTAGTTTATTTTTGTAGGCTGTGGTTTCAATTTAATTTTCAGAACATTTAGGGAGCTATTTTGGTCTGCTTTGATTATCTGGTGCTGCTGAAATAAAAGTGTATGTCTACATAAAATAACTTGTACACAAATGCTCACAATAGTCAAAAGGTGGAAACAACCTAAATGTCTAACAATTGATGAATGGACAAAGAAAACATGGTATAACCATACAATGGAGTATTACTTTCTCACCAATAAAAAAAAGAATGAAGAATTAATACATGGATAAATCATAAAACTGTATGTTAAGATAGTATGTGCAAAGAGTTGTGAAACCATAACCAAAATCAATTTTAGGATACCTTTAACACCCTAAAAAGAAATCCATACCCATCAGCAGATCTTTTTAGGTCTTTTCCTGGGCTTGTGAACAGTCTTGCTCATGTGTGTGACCTTAGGGTGACTATGAATATCTCAGAGCTTTTCAAAGCCCTCCATGGATATCTCACTCCCCAGTTTTTCCTTTTTACATTTTTTGGTCAGCCTCTTGTTAATGCCAACTAGTAATGCCACCCCAGGCAGCAGCAGCGTTAAACAATTGCTACTGATCATTTTTTATAAAGTCCCTGTGGACAAAACTGTTTGCACAAAGTAGGCTCTGTGTCTGGCCAAAGAAGTCAAGCCCTGAGAATGGAGCTTTTCACCAAACTTCCAGACATCTCATATAGTATCAATTATCTGGCGGTGAGGCTTTTGGATTGCTCCAAACGTGTTCTGCTTTCTCCAATAGCAGCTAGACTGCTGATTTTCAAGCTACCATAATTGTGAGGCTGTTGGTTTTTAAGGCTAGTGTGGAGCTTAGGATTAGGGCAAGTTAAAATGCCACAAAGCTCATTGATTTTAACGAGATTTGGCCATTTTTCTTTAATAAACACTGCTTGGATTGTTGCAAGTCCTAGTTATTTTTCAGTGTTCTGAAAAAGTTTTACTTGACAATTTGTACCAATGCTGTCATTGTTTTTATGAAGGAGTAGATTTTTAAGGTCCTTACTCCACCCTTCCCGAAGTGCCTATCTTGAATGAATGGTTTTAAAATGTTTAATTCAGCATAGAATGCATGTGTGTGTTTGTGTGTGTGCATGTACATATGTCTCTCTGTGTCTGATGTGTTTTAATCTCATATATATGTAATTTTAAAATTCTGTTCATCTACTTAGACTGTATACCTTCTGGCCTTGTGTTGGTTCTGGAATATTTATTTAAAGATATGTTATTTTTACAATTCTTTTGGCTCTTCTTTAAAGGTCAGCCTCCTTTTCCTCTTATATCATCATCTATACCTTTGTGTTTGGATTTTAGCAACAGTGCAATATTCAAGACTTTATCTTTCAGGCTTGGGAACGTGAGCAGGACACACAGGATAATAATACATGTCTTCAAGAGAGCAAGAAGTTTGCTGTAATAATAGAAAATCTATTTAAATATATTTAACAGGCTTTCATGTAGAAACTAAAGACAATCCAACATAAATAGTGTGAGTGTTTGGGACATGTGTGTGAATGTATGTTTTCTGTTTAAAACAAGAAACCTTTATTAGAAATGTCCTCTAACTTTCTTTCATCAATTTGCTCTGCTATCCCAGCCAGGATCATGATCCAAACCAAGGATCCAAATTCAGAAATATAAGCAAAAATAACTATGTACTCATTAAATCCCTATAGAGAAAATCCAATTGGCAAAAAATACTAACCTAAGTGTGAATATATCCAATTTACCAACATAATCTTGTACTTCAGTCATTTTGGCCGTGCTAAGTTGGAGTGCCACTATTCCCCTTTGGAATAGTAAAGGATTCTTTGCTATCAGATTGTCCAGCAGCTAATCATATTTCTTCAGTGCCTATCTTGTCAAAATGGTGAAGCAGGCAGAGTACTGTCTTCAGTGCCCACAAATCTCCCAGATCGAGTTCCTTGTTTCCTTGTTTTTCTTCTGTCACAGTACATGGGCAAGCAAGTAACCCTCTCTATATAAGGCTCTCCAAGTGACCACGAACATGTTTTAATAACAGACATTCTCATTTAAGAAAGGAAAGGTAAACAGCAGGAGGGAATATATACCCAACCCTAAGAATCTCACCATGTATCTCCTTGTAAAACAAAGGATGCTGATGCTCTGACGTCTCTTTCCTTCCTTCCTTCCTGCCTGCCTGCCTGCCTGCCTGACTCCCTCCTCCCCTCCTTCCCTTCCTTTCTTTTCCCAGCCCTCCCTCCCTCTCTTCCTTCCAGGCACAGATGAAACAATTCTTTTTACATTATGGCTCTCAAATATGGAGTATTAATCACATAAGTGCATAAAAAATGACACACTTCTCAACTGGGAATTTTTTCAAACAATGGAGGCTAGCAAGCTATATAATGGCAGCACCTGTGACTAGAATATTATGATGCTAAATAGACTGAAACATCCGGTATTGTTTAGTTACCAATGGGCAAGAAGAGTTTCACTGGTCTCTTCCATCTTCATGTTTTTAAAAGAATTCTCCTTTTAGGAAATCACCTGTATTCAGCATATCATGACCCTTTACACAGATGTGTACTAAAACTCAGTCACTTACTAGCCTAGACCAAACAGCAGGCAGCAATTCCCACATTTAGCCAGAATAATGCCATGTCTGTATTCATACAAAGTTATTTAAAATGGTTCATTTCAGTTTGTCTCTGGAAAGAGAACATTAAAGGAATACAAGTACTTGAGTCAGACAGATGTAGGTTTAAATCTATGTTCTTCTGTATATTTGCTCTTTTCCTTATATATAAAATATATGTGCTTCCTATGCCATATTGAGGGTTGAGATGTTTGAAGTCAAGAGGATTAAATGAAATAAGATATGCGAAATGCCTAACACTGTGCTTGGCACATAGTAAGCACTCAGTGATTATTGTTGGCTGTTGCTGACATTCAAAGAGGGTTTCCAGGGCCCCAAGTCCTGTGGAGCCCAAAGGAGTTACTTCATATTTTATACATTTTTTTCTGTAGTGTCAGTTGTCCTTAGTGCCTTCTAGCAGGAGAAGAACACAGTCTACTTCAGGTTAACTGTATAGAAGGAGATGATTAGGGACTGAGTCAAGAAGAAGCTTATGCTAATGACTTTTACCCCCATGGATACTTGCCTTTACGTCTTTGAATCGTCACCAAAGTCAATTTGAGTTAGAGTGTCCATCTTACTAAATGTCACCCTAGTGACTTGAAAGGGTTAATGCCACTTCCAAATAGAGTATGTTAGGCCCTAAAAGTAATCTGAACACAAATCCCTACACATCTGCACGAATTAATCTCAGCCTGTGTTTCTTTCCTCGTGAAGGCTCAGTCTGTCAAAAGAGTAAGCGTCTAGGTTCTCTTAAGCAATCTATATTTAAGAAAATCACTGAATCTTCCTTCATAAGTAATTCCTTTCATTGTGGAGAAGAAGCATTCTGTCACAAATTCACTGCAATAGAAATGAAGTGAGTAATAGTAGCAGAGTATAGTAGAAGAACAAGAGAGGTGGTGGAGGTGAACTATAGGCAAGAGGTATGTGAATGCTTCACATACAGAAGAAAGAAGCTCTTTCTAGGTATACGTGTGGTGTGTGTGTGTGTATAATTTATAAAGTGCAGCTCCTTAGGAAATAAGTATCTTATTAGAGATGTTGCTCTTTTGGTTCCTAAACAAACAGGACACTGGAAAACATCCACCTTGAACTGTACTCTTGGCTTTCATACCCCATCTCCGCCTCCTTCCCATACAAATCTTTTATAGGACATCATTAATTCCTCCTGCCTGAGGATAGTTCCCAAATTATATTATTACTGGGCTGCTTAGTGCTATCAAAAGTTGGGTTATTAAGGAGCTGTGTGAGGCTTTGTTTCCTGATAATGAAAGCACAATGGCCATCTGAATGGAGATTAATATCTCACTTGGGGTTATGTAATATTTTCTTTATTCCATTCCAGTTGCAATCCCCCCTTTCCTAATTTTTCAAAATGCCACTGAAGCTCATTTCATGAAATTGCAAAGTAATCTGACGGTGATAAATCACTGTTAGAAAGAGAAAATTTGCTGAAGCTATGGATTTGCATTCCCCATGTCATTTTAGTTAAAATGAGGAATGCTTGGAATTGAGACACAAACAAAATTGTATTCTGGCCTTATTTATTAAAGAAGACCCTTGAAATAGCAGTTGGTTTTAATTACACTTTGCCATTGTGTGAAGAGAGAAAAAAAATTGTCTACTTGCACTTAGCTACTATCAGTTTAGAAGTTTTAAGGAGAGTTTGTTAAAATACTATTGAAAAAATTAAGGTCAGAATGATTTTTCTCAGAGACAAATCTATGAATTCTCTTTCTACCTGGCAAGTCATCAAACCAGTGCCTATGAGAGAAGCAGCCCAGTTATTTTAGCATCAATGCTTTCCCTCACTTTCTTCCTACTCCTCTTTCCAATATAATTTTTCAGCCATGCATCAAAATTAAGAGGTTAAATACTCCTGCCACAACACATGGGGGCTTTTTCCCAATTCAGTCAGTTCACACTACTCACCCCTAGATCACTCTCCTGATCTGCCATTTGCAGCCTGACCCCCATTTTCTCTTCCCTCTGGTAGGTGTTAGAAAGGTTCCATTTTCGGTCTCACGAAACCACTATCTTGAAAACACTGGGTAATCCATTTAGGTGAATGGTTTAGTCTGTGAAATGTGATTATTTGGTATAACAACAGATAAGAATCTTATTAATTTGACATGTTAGGGATAGCAGAAAGTATCACTATCTTTTTCTTGAGCAACAATACATTTACCATCTATGGAATAGGCAAGTCCACAGATTTTTTTCCACAACTGTTGAATCAAACCACATTATTTTCCCTTGACTAAATAAGCATCTATTGAGCACTCAGTGTGCTCTCCAACCAATAGACAGTAAGGGGTAGTTGAGTAGGTGGAGGCAAAGGATGCTAAAGATGTGGATCCTGCTTGGCTTCCTTTGAAGGAACTAAGTCATTGATTTGATAATCCTCCCAGAGCCTAGAAAGGTGCTAGGTAGTTCTAGCTCAGGGTTATAATTCTGGTTTTGCTAATAAACAAGTATTTGACTTTAGGCAAAATCATTTTACCTCTTCGGGTTCCTGTTTATATAAAAATAGGGGATTGAGCTTAATTTCTACTTCTCTTTTTCTCTCTCTCTTTCATGTGCATGTGCTCAAATAAAACACAAAGTAAGCAGTCAAGAGAGAGAATAATGAGTCAAAGAATGCTCCTTCTAGGATTTAAGGTTTAAATTTTATTTTGTCTCTTAAGTGTACAGATTAATGGCTGTGCTGAGAAATTTTGCCTTACCTAACTTTCAGGTTTATCTAAAATCTGAGAATAAATCATGTTTCAACATGATCTTAGTATCTGTTCTCCCATTTAAGCAGTCTAGGCTAGTTTTATATTCTAGTCCTGGGCATATACTACTCATTATAGATTAAGCATTTCTAGCATCCACCAGAGACTCTGTCATAACTAGACTATATAGGAGAGAGGGGGAAGATGGCGGAAGAGTAAGACGCGGAGATCACCTTCCTCCCCATAGATACATCAGAAATACATCTACACATGGAACAACTCCTACAGAACACCTACTGAACGCTGGCAGAAGACTTCAGACCTCCCAAAAGGCAAGAAACTCCCCACGTACCTGGGTAGGGCAAAAGAAAAAAGAATAAACAGAGACAAAAGAATAGGGATGGGACCTGCACCAGTGGGAGGGAGCCATGAAGGAGGAAATGTTTCCACACACTAAAAGCCCCTTCGGGGGAAAAGACTGCAGGTGGAAGAGGGGGGGAGCTTCGGAGCCGCAGAGGAGAGCGCAGCCACAGGGGTACGGAGGGCAGAACGGAGAGATTCCTGCACAGAAGACTGGTGCCGACCAGCACTCACCAGCCCGAGAGCTTGTCTGCTCACCACCAGAGCGGGCGGAGCTGGGAGCTGAGGCTCGGGCTTCAGTCAGAGTGCAGGGAGAGGACTGGGGTTGGCGGCGTGAACACAGCCTGCAGGGGGTTAGTGCACCACGGCTAGCCGGGAGGGAGTCCGGGAAAAAGTCTGGACCTGCTGAAGAGGCAAGAGACTTTTTCTTCCCTCTTTGTTTCCTGGTGCGCGAGGAGAGGGGATTAAGAGCGCTGCTTAAAGGAGCTCAAGAGATGGACGCGAGCCGCGTCTAACAGCACGGACCCCAGAGACGGGCATGAGACGCTAAGGCTGCTGCTGACACCACCAAGAAGCCTGTGTGCGAACACAGGTCACTATCCACACATCCCTTCCGGGGAGCCTGTGCAGCCCGCCACTGCCAGGGTCCTGGGATCCAGGGACAACTTCCCCGGGAGAACGCACGGCGCGCCTCAGGCTGCTGCAACGTCACGCTGGCCTCTGCCGCTGCAGGCTCGCCCCACACTCCGTGCCCCTCCCTCTCCCCAGCCTGAGTGAGCCTGAGCCCCCGAATCAGCGGCTACTTTAACCCCGTCCTGTCTGAGCGAAGAACAGACACCCTCCAGCGACCTACACGCAGAGGCGGGGCCAAATCCAAATTTGAACCCCGGGAGCTGTGCGAACAAAGAAGAGAAAAGGAAATCTCTCCCAGCAGCCTCAGGATCAGCGGATTAAATCTCCACAATCAACTTGATGTACCCTGCATCTGTTGAATACCTGAATAGACAAAGAATCATCCCAACTTGAGGAGGTGGACTTTGAGAGCAAGATTTATTATTTTTTCCCCTTTTCCTCTTTTTCTGAGAGTGTATGTGTATGCTTACGTGTGAGATTTTGTCTGTATAGCTTTGCTTTCACCATTTGACCTAGGGTTCTATCCATCCGTTTTTTTTTTTTAACTTTAAAAAAATGTTTTCTTAATAATTATTTTTTTATTTTAAAAACTTTATTTTATTTTGTCTTACTTTATTTTCTTTTCTTTTATCCTCTTTCTTCCTTTCTTTCTAATTTTTCTCCCTTTTATTCTGAGCCATGTGGATCAAAGGCTCTTGGTGCTGCATCCAGGAGTCAATGCTGTGCCTAGAGGTGGGAGACCCAACTTCAGGACACTGGTCCACCAGAGACCTCCCATCTCCACATAATATCAAACGGTGAAAATCTCCCAGAGATCTCCATCTCAACACCAACACCCAGCTTCACTCAACAACCAGCAAGCTACATTGCTGGACACCCTATGCCAAACAACTAGCAAGTCAGGAACACAACCCCACCCATTAGCAGAGAGGCTGCCTAAAATCATAATAAGGCCACAGACACCCCAAAACACACCACCAGACGTGGACCTGCCCACGAGAAAGACAAGATCCAGGCTCATCCACCAGAACACAGGCACTAGTCCCCTCCACCAGGAAGCCTACACAACCCACTGAACCAACTTTAGCCACTGGGGAAACACACCAAAAACAACGGGAACTACGAACCTGCAGCCTGCAAAAAGGAGACCCCAAACACAGTAAGATAAGCAAAATGAGAAGACAGAAAAACACACCACAGATGAAGGAGCAAGATAAAAACCCACCACACCTAACAAATGAAGAGGAAATAGGCAGTCTAACTGAAAAAGAATTCAGAATAATGATAGTAAAGATGATACAAAATCTTGGAAATAGAATAGGGAAAATGCAAGAAACATTTAACAAGGACCTAGAAGAAGTAAAGATGAAACAAGCAACAATGAACAACACAATAAATGAAATTAAAAATACTCTAGAAGGGAACAATAGCAGAATATCTGAGGCAGAAGAATGGATAAGTGACCTGGAAGATAAAATAGTGGAAATAACAACTGCAGAGCAGAATAAAGAGAAAAGAATGAAAAGAACTGAGGACAGTCTCAGAGACTTCTGGGACAACATTAAATGCACCAACATTCGAATTATAGGGGTTCCAGAAGAAGAAGAGAAAAAGAAAGGGACTGAGAAAATATTTGAAGAGATTATAGTTGGAAACTTCTCTAATATGGTAAAGGAATTATTTAATCAAATCCAGTAATCTCAGAGAGTCTCATACAGGATAAATCCAAGGAGAAACACACCAAGTCACATACTAATCAAACTGTCAAAAATTAAATACAAAGAAAACATATTAAAAGCAGCAAGGGAAACACAACAAATAACACACAAGGGAATCCCCATAAGGTTAACAGCTGACCTTTCAGCAGAAACTCTGCAAGCCAGAAGGCACTGGCAGGACATATTTAAAGTGATGAAGGAGAAAAATCTACAACCAAGATGACGCTACCCAGCAAGGATCTCATTCAGATTTGATGGAGAAATTTAAGCCTTTACAGACAAGCAAAAGCTGAGAGAGTTCAGCACCACCAAACCAGCTTTACAACAAATGCTGAAGGATCTTCACTAGGCAAGAAACACAAGACAAGGAAAAGACTTATAATAACAAACCCAAACAATTAAGAAAATGGGAATAAGAACATGCATATCGATAATTACCTTAAATGTAAATGGATTAAATGCTCCCACCAAAAGACACAGACTGGCTGAATGGATACAAAAACAAGACCCATATATATGGTGTCTACAAGAGACCCACTTCAGACCTAGAGACACATACAGACTGAAAGTGAGGGGATGGAAAAAGATATTCCATGCAAATGGAAACCAAAAGAAAGCTGGAGTAGCAATTCTCATATCAGACAAAGTAGACTTTAAAATAAAGACTATTAGAAGAGACAAAGAAGGAAACTACATAATGATCAAGGGATCGATCCAAGAAGAAGATATAACAATTGAAAATATTTATGCACCCAACATAGGAACACCTCAATGCATAAGGCAAATACTAACAGCTATAAAAGGGGAAATCGACAGTAACACATTCATAGTAGGGGACTTTAACAAGCCACTTTCACCAATGGACAGATCATCCAAAATGAAAATAAATAAGGAAACACAAGCTTTAAATGATACATTAAACAAGATGGACTTAATTGATATTTATAGGACATTCCATCCAAAAACCACAGAATACACATTTTTCTCAAGTGCTCATGGAACATTCTCCAGGATAGATCATATCTTGGGTCAGAAATCAAGACTTGGTAAATTTAAGAAAATTGAAATTGTATCAAGTATCTTTTCCGACCAAAACGCTCTAGACTAGATATCAATTACAGGAAAAGATCTGTAAAAAATTCAAACACATGGAGGTTAAACAATACACTACTTAATAACGAAGTGATCACTGAAGAAATCAAAGAGGAAATCAAAAAATACCTAGAAACAAATTACAATGGAGACACGAAGACACAAAACCTATGGGATGCAGCAATAGCAGTTCTAAGAGGGAAGTTTATAGCAATACAATCCTACCTTGAGAAACAGAAAACATCTCAAATAAACAACCTAAACTTGTACCTAAAGCAATTAGATAAAGAAGAACAATAAAACCCCCAAAGTTAGCAGAAGGGAAGAAATCATAAAAATCAGATCAGAAATAAATGAAAAGAAATGAAGGAAACAATAGCAAAGGTCAATAAAACTAAAAGCTGGTTCTTTGAGAAGCTAAACAAAATTGATAAACCATTACCCAAACTCATCAAGAAAAAAAGGGAGAAGAATCAAATCAATAGAATTAGAAATGAAAAAGGAGAAGTAACAACTGACACTGCAGAAATACAAAAGATCATGAGAGATTACTACAAGCAACTCTATGCCAGTAAAATGGACAACCTGGAACAAATGGACAAATTCTTAGAAACACACAACCTGTTGAGACTGTACCCAGAAGAAATAGAAAGTATGAACAGACCAATCACAAGCACTGAAATTGAAACTGATTAAAAATCTTCCAACAAACAAAAGCCCAGGACCAGATGGCTTCACAGGCGAATTCTATCAAACATTTAGACAAGAAGTAACACCTATCCTTCTCAAACTCTTCCAAAATATAGCAGAGGGAGGAACACTCCCAAACTCATTCTACGAGGCCACCATCACCCTGATACCAAAGCCAGACAAGGATGTCACAAAGAAAGAAAACTACAGGCCAACATCACTGATGAACATAGATGCAAAAATCCTCAACAAAATACTAGCAAACAGAATCCAACAGCACATTAAAGGCATCATACACCATGATCAAGTGGGGGTTATTCCAGGAATGCAAGGATTCTTCAATATACGCACATCAATCAATGTGATACACCATATTAACATATTGAAAGAGAAAAAACATATGGTCATCTCAATAGATGCAGAGAAAGCTTTTGACAAAATTCAACACCCATTTATGATAAAAATGCTGCAGAAAGTAGGCATAATGTTGAGGAAATTTCCTCAACATTATAAAGGGCATATATGACAAACCCAGAGCCAACATTATCCTCAATGGTGAAAAACTGAAGGCATTTCCACTAAGATCAGGAACAAGACAAGGTTGCCCACTCTCACCACTCTTATTCAACATAATTTTGGAAGTTTTAGCCACAGCATTCAGAGAATAAAAGGAAATAAAAGGAATCCAAATCAGAAAAGAAGAAGTAAACCTGTCACTGTTTGCAGATGACATGATACTATACATAGAGAATCCCAAAGATGCTACCAGAAAACTACTAGAGCTAATCAATGAATTTGGTAAAGTAGCAGGATACAAAATTAATGCACAGAAATCTCTGGCATTCCTATACACTAAGGATGAGAAATCTGAAAGTGAAATCAAGAAAACACTCCCATTTACCATTGCAACAAAAAGAATAAAATATCTAGGAATAAACCTACCTAAGGAGACAAAAGATCTGTATGCAGAAAATTATAAGACACTGATGAAAGAAATTAAGGATGATACAAATAGATGGAGAGCTATACCATGTTCTTGGATTGCAAGAATCAACATTGTAAAAATGAGTCTAACACCCAAAGCAATCTACAGATTCAATGAAATCCCTATCAAACTACCACTGGCATATTTCACAGAAATAGAACGAAAAATTTCACAATTTGTATGGAAACACAAAAGACCCCGAATAGCCAAAACAATCCTGAGAATGAAAAACGGAGCTGGAGGAATCAGGCTCCCTGCCTTCAGATTATAGTACAAAGCTACAGTAATCAAGACAGTATGGTACTGGCACAAAAACAGAAATATAGATAAATGGAACAGGATACAAAGCCCAGAGATAAACCCATGCACATATGGTCACCTTATCTTTTATAAAGGAGGCAGGAATGTACAGTGGAGAAAGGACAGCCCCTTCAATAAGTGGTGCCAGGAAAACTAGACAGGTACATGTGAAAGTATGAGATTAGATCACTCCCCACAACATCCACAAAAATAAGCTCAAAATGGATTAAAGGCCTAAATGTAAGACCAGAAACTGTCAAACTCTTAGAGGAAAACATAAGCAGAACACTATGACATAAATCACAGCATGATCCTTTTTGACCCACCTCCTTGAGAAATGGAAATTAAAACAAAAGTAAACCAATGGGACTTAATGAAACTGCAAAGCTTTTGCAAGCAAAGGAAACCATAAACAAGACCAAAAGACAACCCTCAGCATGGGAGAAAATATTTGCAAATGAAGCAACTGACAAAGGATTAATCTCCAAAATTTACAAGCAGCACATGCAGCTCAATAACAAAAAAACAAACAACCCAATCCAAAAATGGGCAGAAGACCTAAATAGACATTTCTCCAAAGAAGATATACAGTCTGCCAACAAACACATGAAAGAATGCTCAACATCATTAATCAGTATGGAAATGCAAATCAAAACTACAGTGAGATATCTCACACTAGTCAGAATTGCCTTCATTAAAAATCTAGAAACAATAAATGCTGGAGAGGGTGTGGAGAAAAGGGAACACTCTTGCACTGCTGGTGGGAATGTGAATTGGTACAGCCACTATGGAGGACAGTATGGAGTTTCCTTTAAAAACTGCAAATAGAACTACCATATGACCCCGCAATCCCACTACCGGGCATATACCCTGAGAAAACCATAATTCAAAAAGAGTCATAGGGCTTCCCTGTTGGCGCAGTGGTTGAGAGTCCGCCTGCTGATGCAGGGGACACGGGTTCATGCCCCGGTCCGGGAAAATCCCACATGCCGCGGAGCGGCTGCGCCCGTGAGCCATGGCCGCTGAGCTTGCGCGTCCGGAGCCTGGGCTCCGCAACGGGAGAGTCCACTACAGTGAGAGGCCCGCGTACCGCCAAAAAAAAAAAAAAAAAAAAAGAGTCATGTACCAAAATGTTCATTGCAGCTCTATTTACAATAGCCAGGAGATGGAAACGTCCTAAATGTCCATCATTGGATGCCTGGATAAAGAAGATGTGGCACATATATACAATGGAATATTACTCAGCCATAAAAGAAGCGACACTGAGCTATTTGTAATGAGGTGGATGGACCTAGAGTCTGCCATACAGAGTGAAGTAAGGCAGAAAGAGAAAGAGAAATACCGTATACTAACACATATATATGGAATTTAAGAAAAAAAAATGTCATGAAGAACCTAGGGGTAAGACAGGAATAAAGACACAGACCTCCTAGAGAATGGACTTGAGGACACGGGGAGGGGGAAGGGTAAGCTGGGATGAAGAGAGAGAGTAGCATTGACATATATACACTACCAAACGTAAAATAGATAGCTAGTGAGAAGCAGCCGCATAGCACAGGGAGATCAGCTAGGTGCTTTGTGACCACCTAGAGGGGTGGTATAGGGAGAGTGGGAGGGAGGGAGATGCAAGAGGGAAGAGATATGGGAACATATGTATATGTATAGCTGATTCACCTTGTTATAAAGCAGAAAGTAACACATCATTGTAAAGCAATTATACTCCAATAAAGATGTAAAAAAAAAAAAAAAAACTAGAGTATATACTCCAACTTTGACTACATTCTTTGAAGGCAGTAGCTGTAAAATCTTCTTTCTTCTTTACAGTATCTAGCAAAATTCCAGGCACATAACAGATACTCAGTAAATCTCTTCTGACACAGGTATCTTTAAGAAATGACATTGAGATACAGCACCAATGTTTGGACATTGCTATTTGAATTTTGTAAAGGTTATAAATTGGACCAACAGAATAAGACTGTGGTGATGATCAAAATCACATCAGCTCTAATTTAATAAGTGCTTACATTGTCTCATTTAATCCTTATAACAACCCTATATAATAAAAATTCTAATATTCTCATTTACTTGTGAGGAAACTGATGCATAGAGTGTTTACATAATTTTCATATTGCTAATAAGTAGTGGAGCTGGGATTCGAATTCATGTCTAGTTAGTAAGCCTTTAACCACTGTTGTATTGCCTTAGTTCCCATCCCATCTAGAAAGAAGAAAACATAGCATTCGCTTCTTTTTAAGCTTCAATCCTGAGAGATATCCATGTCTTCCCTCTTTCAAACTGACTCCATAGAAGGCTTTTTTCCTAAGAATGTAAAGTGGACTTGGTATCAAGAATTTCTTTGAATGGGAAAACACATTCTCATTTTGTACTATTAAGTCATGGAAATGAATAATTATGGAACTTGAGAGCTGGTTCTTATTTTAAACATAGATTATTAATTGTAAACTATTGTTGATTTATTTTCCTCTGTTATTACTTAAAGACAGACTTGCTTTTACGTTAAAGGTGTTAACATAAATGTACAAGGATGTTAATATTCTTCTCAAAATTCAGCTTTTTATAGAGATGGACGCTGCATTTGTAGGCAACTTATCAATCCATCCTAATGAGTAATGCTTCACCTAATGTTGAATTTTAACCTGACTCTGGCTAGCCAGAAGGGACCACCCATAGATATATTTGCAGAACTGAGCAGTAAGGAAATCAACCATTCTCCCACTTAGTAGATTGCTAGCCTAGCAAGGAAAGTGCTGTCAACATTTCAGAGTGGGAAAAGCCTCTTCTGTGCAAGGGGTTTTCTCTTTGTTCGAGGACAATGGGCTTTTAAGCAAATACTACTTCTGACTCAGTCCAGCTTTAAAGCTGCTTGTGGCTGCTTGTTAGCTGTCAGTAAGCCTGTTATCTTTGTTCTCTAGCTTTTCTCTCTTTTAAGGGCACAAGATCCCTTGAGCATACTCAGTGGGCATACTTTATCCCTGACATTATTGATGTCACACATATATCTTCTTAGACCATCCAAATTGGCATATTCCAAGGATTTGCGAGGGATAGAGGTAGCATCACTGAAAGACAGAATTGATGGTCCAATTCTCACAGCCAAGTGACGATTTTGTCTCCTGAATCAGAAATCAGAACTCTGCATGTCTCTAGTCACGACTATGATCCTTAAGAAGCTGACCTTTGTGGGGCTGGACTTCTTTGTGACATTACATTACAGAACACCTAACCTCAAATAATTTAGGCCTTTTATTCAGCAGCTTTTCATTGTCAAGACAGTCAAAATATTTTTGGAAAATACATGTTTTTAGCATAAATGAATAATATATTGAGTCAATTTGATTGGAAATCACAAGTTAAAACTTCTCTATCTTCTGTAACTAATAATTTTGGGCATTGGGATTATGTTTCGGGATGGGAGAACAGTCTGCATGAGTGCTCTGATTGGTCATGGAGTATTAATTGGCTGCAGACATCGTGTTTAGAACTCCAGCTTAAAGTTGACAAGAATGATAGCTTTCATTTGTATGCAAAAACTCCAACTGCCCCTTTAAGATGGATGATCAGGTCCTGTGCATCTGTCACTCCGTCTTTACTTTTTAATAGATGAAAGAAGAATGAAAGAAAGAACCATGTGCATCCATGCTTTTCAAAATCATCTTGAACCAAAAGGGGTGCCTCAATCATCTTGCTTCTCAAAAGCACACTTATTTCCTTTCATCAGATTAGGAAGAGCATGAGCTCTGTCTTAGTCTATCTGGGCTGCTATAACAAAAATACCATATAGACTGGGTGGCTTATAAACAACAGAAATTTATTTCTTACAGTTCTGCAGGCTGGGAAGTTCCAGATCAAGTCATTGGTAGATTTAGTCTGATGAGAGCCTGATTCCTCATTGACAGTGGTTTTCTCAATGTAACCCCACATGGCAGAAGAGGCAAGGGATCTCTCTGGGGTCTCTTTTATAAAGGCATTAATCCCATTCATGTGACCTACCTCCAAAGTGCCTCACCTCTGAATATTATCACTTTGGGCATTAGGTTTCAACATATGAATTTTGAGGGGACACATACATTCAGACCATAGTAAGCTGATATAAGGTAAATATTTTTTCATTGAAAAATATCAAACACAGGATATTGTCTCTGAGATTTTTAAGACTTCGACAGTGATATCTCTAGGCTTGTAAGAGGGATTTCTTGATGACTACAGAGAAATACAATCTGATTTAAGATCCTAGTGAAATGAAGTACTGACTTCCATTGCTTCCACCATACTACTCAATTGCTTGGACAAGTTACTCAGAGAAGGCCTGGTTTTATATGAAGATAAAGAGCAACCATCAGCATAAGGAAATGTATATCACGGGCCCTGAAAGAACAGCATAGTCTAACATAATTCCCTGTGGGTTAGGATTAGCTTCTACTACATAGCATAGAAAACTACATAACAGAAAACTCTACTGAATAGTTTTTCAAACACATAAACATTCATTCTCTCAAAGCAAAAAGAATCAGGAGTTAGTCCAGAGTTGGTATGGAAGTTTCAAGAAGTCGTCAGGGATCTAGGCTTTTACTCTCTTTCTGCTCCTCCATTTTTTGCATATAACTTCCATCCCCAAATTACAAGATGGCTGCTGGAATGCCAGACATCAAAACTGCATTCCATGAAGCAGATTAATTAAATACATGAGGTAAATATCACCTGGGAAATAAGAACCAGGAGAAAATCAAACATAGGATGGGGGTATTGCGATAAGGAAAATGGAAGGAAAAGCCTAGACAATGGGTCTCCAAACTTGTCTTATCATCAGAATGAGCTGTGAGGGGTTGGTTAAGAACCCAGATTTCCGGTCCCCACCTCAGACCCACTGGATTGTATTCTCTAGTTGGGGGAACCAGGTGAATTTTGACTAGCCTTCTACGTAATTCTGATATTCAAGCAATGTATTTTCCAGAGTGACATTAACAGCTTAAGAAGCAAACCCAAAGATGTGTAATGATTCAACCCTAATATAAATTAATTTTTTCACACAAAATTCTAAAAAAAGTATTCTTTTTTTTCTCCTTTAGTTCTTTATTTTTTAATGTTCTTATTGGAGTATAATTGCTTTACAATCAAAGTGAATCAGTTATACATACACATATATCCCCATATCTCTTCCCTCTTGCATCTTCCTCACTCCAACCCTCCCTATCCCTCCCCTCTAGCTGGTCACAAAGCACCAAGCTGATCTCCCTGTGCTATGCGACTGCTTCCCACTAGCTATCTACCTTACATTTGGTAGTGTATATATGTCCATGCCACTCTCTCACTTTGTCCCAGCTTACCCTTCCCCCTCCCCATGTCCTCAGGTCCATTTTCTAGTAGGTCTGCGTCTTTTTTCACGGCTTTCCCCTTGGTTCTTCATAACCATTTTTTTTCGATTCCATATATATGTGTTAGCATATGGTATTTGTTTTTCTCTTTCTGACTTACTTCACTCTGTATGACAGACTCTAGGTCCATCCACCTCACTACAAATAACTCAATTTCGTTTCTTTTTATGGCTGAGTAATATTCCATTGTATATATGTGCCACATCTTCTTTATCCATTCATCTGTCGATGGACACTTAGGTTGCTTCCATGTCCTGGCTATTGTAAATAGAGCTGCAATGAACATTGTGGTACATGACTCTTTTTAAAAAGTATTCTTAATTCAAGTACTTTGGTTCCTTCATTCTTGAAATTTTACCACCTCTAGCATGTGGCTTCCAAGGTCTCCATTATCATCTGTATCAAGCTGATGAAAGAGAAAATGACATGAAAAAACTCGTGTGTGAAATTTTTATGAGCCAGGTCTGGAATTGATATATGTCACTTCCATTCACATTGTATTGGCTAGAACTCAGACTCATAGTCACACCTAACTGCAGTGGAGGCTGACACATATAGTCTAGGTATCTGCTCAGAAAGAAAAGAAAACAGATTTTGCAGAACAGCTAGCAGTCTCTGTCACAGGAAAGTTTGGGGATAGGGCTAGCTGCATGGGCACAGGACCTGTGTAGTCATACAGGGTCCCATGCTTAGAAGGGCCCCACACTTGGTTTAATAATCTAGTGTTACTGTCTTAAAATTCTTAAGTTTTGCCCTGGCCTCCACAAAATACTTAGCTTGTCCTATTTGGAGAAGAATGGCTCAGAGCATGAGACACGGCCAGAGAAATGTGGCACAGTGGGGAACATTGGGCAGGCAGCAGACACTATACTTCAGAAGTGTTGATTAGTGAATCAATGTTGTTGACCACCAGAGAGCCCTCTCTCAGGGTGCTGTCCAGTTCTGCATTTTTTATCAGTGACTTAGATGACATATAAATTATACTTATCACATTTGCAGATGAGAGGAAGTTGGGAGGGACAGTTAATTCTTTGGAGGACATAATTCTTGTTCAAAAAGATCTCAGTAGTTTGGAATGATGGGTTGAAACTAACCAGATGACATTTAATCAAAAAAATGTAAAGTTTTTCTTTCAGGTCCAAAAATCCAACTGCAAAAGTACAGTCTCGGGTTTTTATTTGGCTAAGAACACAAGCAGTATGACTAGTTGCCAAAAATGCTAATTTATTCTTAGTCTGCATCGCAGGAAGGCAGGGTCCAGAACAATAGAAGTATTGGTTCCACTGCACTTTAGATGACATCTGAAATCATGTGTTCAGTTTATTTTGCCTTATTTAAGAGACCTATTGACAGACTACATTTTGCCCAAAAAAGAACGTCTAGGATGGTAAAGGGTTTCGGAATACATATCACCTAAAAGACAATGGACAATTGAAGGAACCGAGAGTGTTTAGCCTGGAAAGGGTAAGATTTTCAGAAAGGTAGGGGGGTGGAAGAAACCAAGAGATCTGCCTGCAAATATTTTAGGCATTGGTATATAAAAGGTGTGTTGGTTTATTCTGTGTTATTCCAAAGAGCAGAAATAGGACCAGCAGATAAAACATACAAAGAGACAAATTTTAGATGAATCTAAAGAATAAATTTTTAATAGAGTTATTTAAAATTGAAATGATCAACCTTGTGAGGTAGTGAGTCTATTGCAGAAAAGTTATAAAGCCAAGACTAAATGCTGGGGACTCTTTAGAAGGAATTTATGTGTTAGGAGGACTAGTATATTTCTAATTATGATTTTGTAGGACTAAATGCTTGTCGAAGTGACAAATTGATCGGGATTGTATTAAGCTTATACTTAGCAAGAACTCTGCAGCCAGACTGCCTAAATTCAAACCTCAGCTCTGTTTCTTACTAGATATGTTACCTTGGGCAGGTCACCTAATTTTTTGATGCCTCAGTATTTTATCTATAAAATAGAGATAATAAAAGTATGTACCTCAATCATAGAGTTATTGTAAGCTTTAAGTGAATTAATATCTAAGTCCTTAGAATAGTACCTGACTTATAGTAAGTGCCATATGAGTGTCATATATTATTTTCTACAAATATAGTTGATGATTCTTCTCCCTTTTCTTTAGTAAATGTAGCCTTTCATTGCAGTTAGATATTTATACTAGACATAAAGTAGAATGGTATGGTGACAAAATATTTTAAAACACTGAACAAGCAAACAAACTGGTCCTGTAGATTTCCTCCTTGGATACTTCTAGGAATGGCAGAAGACAGCTATATCTCTGGGATGCATTGTTGGAAGTTGTTAGTTTAGGAGGACATTTCCCACTTTATAGCTTATATTTTTAGAGTTCTTTTTGAAAACTGCATAGGGCTTTTATATTTTTTATTTCATTTGGTCCTTATACTAACCATACAAACTATACAGGGTGATCATCATCCCCATTTTGAAGATGGGGAAACTAAGCAACTGAAAAGTTATCTGAATTGTCCAAGGTCACACAGTATATTATTAGCAGTCTGGATTAGAACTCAGGTCTCTGAAATTTCAGGCCAGGACTTAAACAATATACCTCATGCAGAGTGAGCTTCTTTTAGTCTATCCATTCTGTGGAAGACATTTCATTAAGCTGATGAAGTGGCTTCTATTATTGTGCCAATAATTTGCCTACCTGTTTTGCAGCAAAATGGATATCAGCCTGAAACTCCAACCAACCAGCTCAATTTCCTTTTCATTTTGCACGGGTAGGAGGAGTCAGTAAAATCACTGACTTAGGTTCAGTGTATTATCCACATAGATACTATTGAAACACACCTGCCAGCTCATCTATTTCCTACACAATATTATAGATATTTTTTAAGCTTGTAAAGAAAAATCCAATCCCCTTACCAAGGCAGAAGCTGGCCGTGTGAGTTTTAGATCTGGATCTCTATACACAAGTACTGTGATTGCTCAAGGTATTGGAAAATGGGATTGTTAAAATGAGTGCAAATTGCTTTGGTGATCCTGTTGCTCTGTCTCTACCCTACTCCCACTTCTTCCCTTCAGTACCCTACCCTTGTCCTTTCAACCTTTCTCTCATTGCCATACCTATTCTCAGTCATACATTACATTGGGTTCTCTCCCTAGAAGTAGATACGGCTCAGTGTTTTCTTTAATTGGCCAATTAATAATAATTGCTACCATTGATTGAGAACTATGAGCCAGTTCTCTATTTTGCACTTCAGAAGCATCATCTCATTTAATCCTCATAACAATCCTAAAGAGTGGGTACAATTACCATCCACAGTTATTCATTAAGGAAATGGAATCCTGGAGGAATTAAGAAACGTGATCAAGGTCACACAGTAGGTGGCAGATCCAGATTCAAACTCAGGTATTCTTAACCCAGAGTCTGTGCTTTAAACAGCAATATTATAGGGTTTATGACCTAGATAGTGGGTGGCAGATGTTTTTGAAAGTTGGAAGAGGCTTTCCTTTTAAAATCATAACATATAAGCAGCCATCTGCTCTGAATTAGAGTGAGATCAGCCCAGTGCTGATGAACATCACAGACATTTCCAAGGTCTGGATACACATAAGACAGGCAAGGGTGAGGAGCTTTTGCTGTCCCAGGAACTAAAATTCTCTCTTCAAGAAATGGACAGCGCTTTTTTCTTCTTTAAGGATCTCTGAGACTAAATGGCTATATGCTAGTGAGCTCCAGCTGTCAGGCTCAGGCTGAAGCATTCAGACGAAGATCCTGAAGGCCCCGGTTTTGGTTAGACATATCAGTAACTTAGCAGGCTAAAAGCAGAGCAGTAGACACTGAGTCACCTAATACAGCAAGATCTGTCTGCAGTGTTGTAACAGGTTGATAACCCCAGGTAACCACCGCTACAGAAGAAAGTTCCTTGAAAAGCCTTTTGTTCTCTCACAAATGACCTGACCACTTCTTGACTAAAGACACTATTGGAGAAAGTGTGTGTTTGCTGTAGAAATATCCAGTGACACCAGATCAATATGGCATAAGGCCAGAGCAGCCTTGAGCACCTGGGTTTCATTTGTACTGGAATGTTCCGAAGTGAAGCATTAGTCCAGATCAGTGGATGATGGGGTGGGGAGGGGGTACATGCAGACCCTCAGGTGGATTAACCCACACTTGGAAGCTGCTTCATTTCAACCAGTATGAAGAAGACTGTAATGTGGAGTGCCAGAGAGTGACTATCCTGTCATAGCATTAGCCTGCCTTATGGTAATGAAAGGCTTCTTATTCAGAGATGCATATTCTCCTTCTGAGCATTGAGTCCAATCTCTTGACAAAATTATATCAGGAGATGAATGATACTGACAGCTGAGGAAGTGCTTATCCTATCAGAAAATATGGGTCTATCATTAAAGTTCTACAGTTAGAGGGGAAGTTTATGAGGTTGATTAAAAATATCAAGGCATTCTGTTTTGGGAGACTTGGATCCTACTTTGAAAAATTTCTGAGATTTCATATCTCAGTTTCTGAAGACAGCAATCCTTGCCCTACTAGCCTCTCAGTTGGATTTAATGCGATAATAATTGAAAAGGGAAAGTGCTTTGTAAATTCGGTTTTTCCTTCTCTTGTCTTCAATTTTTCTGCATTCAAAAATTGTGTCTTGAAATCACTCAGCTTATATTTTCTCCTTGGAACTGAGAACAATCATAATTGGCTTCATTTGAAAATCAATTTCAACATCATACATCATCAACTTATATTTGATTAATTACATTAGTGCTCATCAGTGTTTACGAAGACAGGGAACAAGCTTGGAAACCTCCCAGAGTGCTGCCATCATGTGGGAAATCAATCAAGATTTTGAAGGCCAGGTTCTGACTTCAGTGATGAAAATGGAAAGCAAAATGATTTTATTTTCAGATATATTTGTAGTAGGATTGAGTTGATTTGAAATACTATGACATATTCGTCCTAGAGAGTTTTAGGGGGAAAGATCCCAGCTTTAATGTCAGATAGTTGTAGATTTGGGTAACATTTCTGCCCCTTTTGCTAGCTGGTTATGCTACCCAACCTCTCTGAACCTTAATTTCCTCAACAATAAAACAGGAATTATAGTAGTGCTCACCTCATAGGAATGTTGTGAGGATTAAATGAAACTAGGAGACTACAGGATAGGAGTAAGGGAATTGGATTTAAAATCCTGGTTCTGTCCCTTAGTAGCAGGGTATCCTTAGGTGAGTAAATTAAGTTTTCTGAACCTCAGTTTCCTCATCTGCAAAGTCAAAATAATACACTGCAATTTATAGTGTTTTTGATGACCATGCATTTGACTTGCTTTCATGCAAACAAATGGGTTAATCATGATCATGAAAAATTTTCTGGAAATGCAAAGCTGACATGAAGGGATAATGCCCTGTGATTGATACCAGCTGTTTTTTTCAACTTCGGACCCGAAAGTCAGTCTTTATGTTAGAAAAGTTCTCCACTTAGGAGGACAATTTATTCCTGAGTTCTAAATATCACATCATGTTTAATGTCCACCAAAAGATTATTCTGTGAATTAGAAAATTATTCTTGGCATGAAATTTTGATTCTAAAGCAATTCCTTATTTAATGTCTACAGTTGTAGTCCTCATTAGGGACTATAAGCACATCCAAATGGATAAAATTGCTTAAGTGATATTCTGCTTTTTCTTATTCTTTTGCATTACAAAACATTATATTGATAGGCTATGGATGCCTAATCAGTTCAGTACTTGTAAATAAATAAATCATTAAGCTGAAAACAGAAGTATCAATACAAGCCCAATCTACTCAAATAATTAATTGTCTGGATGGACTTCTGTTTGAAAACAAAGATTATGTCCCTGTTCACAAACTGACTTGGCTGAAATGAGACCAGTAAATAAAACTTTATTTCATTAAAATACAATGCATGCAATAATGTATGTTGTTGTTCCATATGACAGCCAAGAAGTCATATCCTTCTATAAATTCCATTTGTATTTTATTTGATTACCTGTTGTGGCATTTTAGTAGGCAGGATAATGGCCCCCCAAAGATGTCCACATCTTAATCTCTTAGGAATCTGTTAGGTTATATAGCAAAGGCAAATTAACGTTGCAAATGGATTTACGATTGCTAATCATGTGACTATAAAATAGGGAAATTAATCTTAATTATCCAAATGAGCCCAATAGAATCACAAGCGTTGTTAAAAGTAGAAGAGGGAGGCAGAAGAGAAGGTTGGTATGATGTAATGTGGGAAGGACTCAACCTATTGATACCATTGCTGGCTTTGTAGATGGAAGAAGACCAAGCACCAAAGAATGTGGGCAGCCTCTATAAGCTGGAAAAGGAAAGGAAATAAATTGTCCCCTAGGGCCTCAGAAAAGGACACAGCTTTGCCAGCACCTTAATTTTAGTCCAGTAAGATCCACGTCAGAATTCTGACGTCTTAAACTATAAAATAATAATAAATGTGTTGTTTTAAACCACAAAGTTTGTGGTAACTTGTTATAATAGCAAGAAAAACTAAAATAGACAATTTCCTCTTTTTGTCAGCCATTTGTACATGCCTATCTCTCATACTAGATTAACCCTTTTTATATGACTCCACATATTGTTCAAATTTGTGCTTTACATCCCCAACTCCAGCACAGACACATACACTATTTATTACAGTAACTTTCTATAATAGAACTATAAACATTTGTTAACTGATTGAAAGAATGAATGACACCAGATAATCCAAATTGAATTTTCATCCCACTCTTTGACTTGTAGAATTGTATAGATACAGTATAAGGTATTCAGTCAATTCATCCCCAAACTCCACTAATTAAATAAGTATTTTCTGAGATGTTTATATGGAAACAGGATATGTTTTGAATAAAAGAAACAAAGTCTTAAATCAAAAAACAAGGAAGAGGGGTAACTGTATAGAGTAGTGTCTATGAGCTCAGACTCAAGAGCCAAATAGACTTAGGCTGATTCCTGGACCCAAAATGTATTTATCAGCAATATGACTTTAGGCAAGTCACTTAATCTCATTAAGCCTCAATTGTCTCATCTGTCAAATGTTGATAATGTTAGGACCTACTTCATGTATTGTCGTGAGGATTTAATGATGGAATGAATGTAAAAGAGCTTGGCGTGGAATGCATGCTTAGTCAATGTTAGCCATGGTGCAGCTGCAAGGATATTGATCTTTAATTCAGGAAACATGGGTTTTAGTCTTCTGTTTGATCACTAATTTGTGATATGATATTCAGAAAATCCTTTCATTTTCTACCTTTCAGTTTCTTCATCTTTCAAAATAGCCAGATGAATTAGACAAATAAGAGCCTGTCTAGCTCTAAAATTATCCATCCCAGAGTATCTTATTATATTCTTAAGCATAACTATCAGGGCCAAATTTCTAGAATCTGACAGATCAGTAACCATAGAAGCCAATGAGGATCTTGATGCAAGTTGAAAATTGATCTATCTTATAAAGATACACAATGGAATACAATTTAGCTGTGAGAAAGAAGGAAATCCTGCCATTTGTGCCACCATAGATGGACCTGGAGGGCACTGTGCTAAGTGGAATAATTCAGACAAGAAAAATACTGCATGATATCACTTATACGTGGAATCTAAAAAAGCTGAACTCATAGAAACAGAGACTGGTATGGTGGTTACCAGGGGCTGGAAGGTGGGAAAAATAAGGCAATGTTGGTCAAAGAGTACAAACTTCTTGTTAGAAGATGAGTAAGTTCTAGGGATCTAATACACAGCATGGTGATTATAATGAACATTACTGTTGTGTATACTTGAAAGCTACTAAGAGAGTAGACCTTAAATGTTCTCACCACAAAAAAGAAATTATAATTATGTGACCTGATGGAGGTATTACTTAGCTATATGGTGGTAATTGTATTGCAATATATGTGTGTCAAATCAACAGATTGTATACCGTAAACTTACACAATGTTATATGTCAATTATATTTCAATAAAGCTGAAAAAAATTAAAACTGATCTATCTTCTATGTGTAACCTCTCATTGTTTTAGCATAAACTATATCCCAAGTTCTGTGTAGAATTCAGAAGTACACTATCTCAGGTAATTTATTTGATAGTAACCACATTTGGAATGTGTTAGACATCAACATTTAAGTGCCCAGAGAGTACTATTTTAAAGAGAGAAGGCAAAAATCTTTCTTGAGGGGGAAAAGGCAAAAGAGAAGAAAAAGCATGTTCTGTGTAGAGAAAAAAAAAAACAAAACTACCATCACAACCTCTGTTTAAGTTTCCATTTCCCCCAAGGTTGTTTTCTTTTCAAGTTTGAAGAAGTTGTTTTATGTCTGGGCGGATTTGTGCTGAATAAACATTGTTCTCTCCAGAGAAGAGCCCTGTGTTAAATGGCATCAAGAAGAAATTTCCCTGCCTTTATGCTCAAGCTTTCCCAAAGCTCATGCATTGCTCAAAACTCAAATATTAGTGGAAATAAATACGGAATCTAGAGGAAAGGGCACCTCAGGGCAACTTCACAGCACCCCTGAGCATTCAGGACCCTCAAGGCACATCCATTGAATTACAAGGCAGCACAGGATCTTTGAGCCAGATGCCCAGAGCAGTTGCTAACGAGATCCTGAGCTGTGCAGGGGCAATGGCCTGGTAGGTTGCCCAGCACTTCCCTGGCAGCTTAGCGTCTGCCTGTTAAAGGATCACCTATTGATTCAAAGAAAATACCTAACTTTATGTTTTAAATAAAGACAAATACTTGGAATGGCTTTAAATTATGGTAGGAGTATTTTAATTCAACTAGAATGTGTTTGTATTAAAAAGCATTTTAATCCTATGAATATGACCTCCTGTCTGTTTGACTCCGTGGTTCTCAATAATTTTATCTTTCAAATACACACATGAGGAACGTGAGCCACCACCATCAATAATAGTGACTTACTAAAGGAAATTATTCTTAGTCAGTAGTAGGGAGGTGTGGGAGACACATATCTAAATATCCAAAGGTTGAGCCACCAGTGGTTTAAAACAAATCTCCAAATGACTCTTGGAATCACTGGCTTGATTTTTTTTTCTGACCCCATCTCAGCCTTTCTACTATAGTTGGAACACCTAGAGAATACATATTCTTTTTGGATGGAATTAATGGACAACATATGTCAGTCTGCCCCCTCCTGTTTTATTTATTTATTTACTTATTTATTTTAATTTAATTTAATTTTTTTTTTTTTACACAGCAGGTTATTAGTTGGGATTGGGATTGACATATATACACTAATATGTATAAAATGGATAACTAATAAGAACCCCTCCTATTTTAAATGAGGTAGATATATTAGAGTTTTGGTGGAGAAAATATTTATAAAAAATTAATTGCTATAGTGCTTAGTTGATGGAGGTAGTAACAGGCTGAAGTGAAAACAAGTGAAACATTGATGTATTTTTAAATTTAAACTATGCTGGGCTCTCTTTCCTAAGATACGTTAAGAAGTGGAGAAATCACTCATAATAATGCTGGTTGGAATCTTGAGGAAAATAACTGTATCTGTCTTCATTAACTTCCGCTGAAGCCCACCCTGTCTGTTGACCAACACCAATATGAAGACAGGAGTAAAGAGAAGGGTCCTGGGGCCAATTATATGCCTGCTGTTTAACCCCCTACTAAGGAATAAAGCCTGCCCTTCCACATTTCCAGACAATCCTTCAAAAGCAACTAGCCTTAGGAGAGGAGATTCAGGTACCTTAAGTTCATTCTAAGGTTTAAATTGCAGAGATTTCTTTGCAGCGAGTTTTGATTAGAGAGACACAACACTGGGTGTCTAAAAGCAGGCTGGAGAAGAAACTCCTCTGAAGTAAGGTACACAAAACGAGGAAGCTTAGGGCAAAGGAGACACATTATATCTAAGACTGATCCTGTTTGGGTTTATAAGTTTGGAGGATTAAAGATAATATTACATAATCATATTTATTGTATATTTTTTCCTGAATGATCACCTAAATTAGGGGATTCTCAGCTTAGTAATCCTAGAAATGAAATATTCACAGTATATGGGACTTTATATTCACTAAGTAGCTAGTAAAATATGTGCCTCATAATTCAGAATTAGGAAGTCTCTAATGTTAATTTCAGAAAGAGATATTCCTTTCCAAGAAATAATAATGCTTATGATGTTTCCAGAACTCAGCAATTTCTGGATTCATTCTGTGTTCAATTTACAAAATCTTGAAACTAGTCGACTACTTTGGCTAGACTTGGATAATCTCCCTTCATGATTACAGGAAACCTTTAAGGATATTAACAAGATCCTTGACTCTCCCTAGATCTAATTTGTTTAGTAAGGACCTCCATTTTCTTTTCCCATGTGAAGACTATTCCCAAGTCTTTTTTCTGAAGATCTTTGGTTCCCTCAGAACATCAGAGAACCTAGGTTTTCTGCAGGGCAGTGGTTCTCAACCTGGGGTGATTTTGCTCCCCAGGGGCATGTGCCAATATCTGGACATATTTTTGGGTTTTACAACTGGGGGAAGGTGCTACTAGATTTAGTGGGTAGAGGCCAGGGATGCTGTTAAACATCCTATAATGCACAAGACAGCCACCTACAAGAGAGAATTATCTGGCACTGAAAATTAATATTGCTGAGGTTGTGAAAGCCTGCTTTAGGGAGATTCTTGTTTTCCTCGGTGTGTGCATGCAGTCTTGGCTAGGGCTGGAGTTAAAAACTTATCCATTCATCCTCTCCTGGGATTTTGAATCTTGGTCAAAGTGACACAAGGACAGAAAACAAGTTACAACACAATAAGACAAAACAAATTAAACACACATACACACACACACACACACACACACACACAAACCAGTTGGAGTGAATTCAGTCCTATGATGGGATCAAGATGAAATTGTTGTGCAGTCCCTTTTGCCTGTACATCTAGACCTAGCCTGGTTTCTTTCCTGTATCTAAACTTAGTTCCCCAGACATCCTGTCCATCATTGAGACATCCTTCTGATAAATTCCCTTTTTGCTTAAATTAGCAAGAGTGTGTTTCTCTTCCTTGTAACCTAAGAACCCTATTGGAGGCACCCATTTTTAGAGAAAGAATACAATGGGAAAATAATTTGAAGATTGTGTTTATTTGTTCCACAGTGTCAGACACTATCTTGATTGTTGGGTTATGTGAGACATGATTCTTGTCATCTAGGAACTTCAAAATCTAGTTAGGGAGACTAGATATACCCATATAAGGTGAAGTTTAATTCGTTTTCAAAGAAATGTGTGCTGTGAACCAACTGAGTGGTTCAAAGAAATAGTAAATGCTTTAGGGTTTCAGAGAGAGGAAAGGTTTGTTTGGGCTTTTATTAGGGAAGGTTTTCTGGAGGATGTTGGACTTAAACTGACTTTTGGAAGATAGATAGGACTTGGGATGGCAAAAAGGAAGGGGAAGGTCTTAGACACTGTGGGCACGGTGAGATCAGACATTACTCATTTCAGATCCCTCTTTTACAAGCTCCTTGACTTTGGGAAAGTTATTTGTAAAATGTAATATAAAATGCCTTAGAACAGGGCCTAGCACACAGCAGATACTAAATAAATGCTAACTATGGTAACTATTATTATTTGTCTCTAAGCTTAGGGAAAGTGTTTAAGCCAAGATGCAGAGTTGGAAATTAATGCAATGTCTAAATAAGGAAAGTAACTTGGCCAAACAAAGAACAGATAAAGTAGAAGAGTGGGTAAGAAGACAGGAAGGCTTTTTTTAAGGCTATATCATGACTGCCTTTATGTTTACACCTGACAGGTTCAGATTTTATCCTCTTGTAAATGTAGGGGTCATTGGGAGATTTTGTATGGTTAAATGTTGTGGTGAAAATAATGATTTTGGAATGTGATTTCAGTGCTGATACATTGAATGGATTTGGAGAGATCCATTTCATTGACCTTAACATACACATTTCATAATGTCTTCATTCCTAGAAATTAAATAGCTACTTTGTGATCCTACTGGGTTCGTACACTTAGTGTCCTTTGCATCAAGCTGTCCTTCTATTCCCTTCCACTTGGCTTGCTAGCAAGTCTAATTAAAGAGACAAATCAACAAAAGAGGACGATGAAACTTGTAATAACTGTATGTAACACTTAGGCAATATAGTCACATAAATTGATTTATTCAAACAGTTAATTCTACTGATTTCTTATACTAAGTTCATAGAAATTTACCAATCATTTCAGCCAAATTAATTGATCTGGTTATATAGGTAGACACACCTTTGCCTGCAATAGAAAAGAAAGAGCTAATTTGGACATTCTCAGGAAAGTTAGTGTTGAACATATAAAACCTAGCTTTGGGAAGAAGCAGGCAGTAACAGTCATAGCTTCACTAGCACATTAAGACTAATACCATGGTATACTCAGTAGAGCAATTATAGTTAAGGATAATTAAACATAAGCGGCTACAGAGGGAAACGCAGGGAGGAATTGTGGACTGAAATGTTAGTACCAAACTGCATCCCTTGCTCCCATTCTTTCAATCAAAGCATGAAGCTTGAGCAGAAAATTGAAAGACTAGCTCAGACCCCAGTTAATCCCTCTAGGGGTCCAGGATAAGTTTTCTAATAAAATTGTAAATCCCCACTGTGTTGTTCATGGGGTCTAGTACTGACAGTTCTCCCCTTCATTTCCCAAACAATAACTGTGATTTTCAGATGATATTTTTTTAAAAAGAAGAAAAATGAAATGAGCTTGCCTACTCATGGCAGCATGTGCTCTAGCTAATCTGCAAATGCTATAATTATGCTGGGCGCTGATAGATTTGTCTCTGGGCTGGTGGTCAGGATCCAGATGAACTGCTGCAGTTCCTGCTTTATCATCACAAATGTTTTGCACTTCTTGGCAATTCCCAGGCCTAGACATGATATTGGAATTTAATGAGGTTCCACGCCCATACATCCCACTGGGATGCATTAGGATAAGTGTAAGTTCATCTCCTTTCATTCATGAGTTTAGGGAAAAAAATGTATGTGCATGGAATGTTCTACAGAAACTGTGTTTCAGCTGGCTGTTTGCCACAAAGCCGCTCCCACTGGCCTGGGAAACTTAGCTTAATTAGTTTGTAGTCAAAGAGGCTAAAACCATTGATTCAGTACTGAGCATTTTTACCTGTTCTGCCTACAACTTATATCTATCTTCCTATCCATTCTGCATATAGGGGCTTTTGGTGACAAGGGGGCACCAAATGAGACAATGCAAGCTTCATTTAGCTTCATCTCTAAGGTGGCCATAATTGTAACTATATTCCTTACCTTCCAAGGTCATTGTGTAGATCACATGAACTAATGTATCTGAAAGCACCTTAAAAATTATGAACCACCTGTAAATGTAAGGCACTTAAAATTATCATTAATATTAATAAATTTTAGTAATTGACATTTAACAATAATAAAATCAGAGTAAGTATATCCATAGTCCATGGCAGGAGGTAAGGATGGGGGGCAACAATGACTCCAGATTCATATCCTGATGAAAGTAAAACAAGATATTCACCTTTGAGCATTAAATACATTACCTACAGTTACTTCCCACCTACCACATCCCAATTAATACATTTGCAGGCAAGACATATTTGAAAATAATACTGAGAACAGTTTCCAGCAATCTAAGTGTCAATAATCTGGATGTGTAAGGCAAATTGACAATAATTATGCCAAGTAACCAAAATAATTCTTTTATAAATAAAATGTAGGTGGCTGGAATTTTAAAATTTTTATTCATGTTTTGAATACACAGTATTTGAATGTTGTTCAAAATGTATAACAGGTATACAGTGAAAATTAAATCTTCCTCTGCTGGCCAGTACCTCCCTAACCCAACCTTACCCACCACTATTCCCCAATCACCTAGCTCATCTCCTCAAAGGAAATCACTGTTATGAGTTTCACATGTATCCATTCAGAAATATTCCACACTTGTACAAATATATATATGCACGGCACGTGTGCGTGCACACACACACACATGTATATTTTTTACACAAAGGATAGTATACTGTGCACACTGTTTGGAACATTGCTTTTTCATTGAATAATATATCTTGGAGATATTTCATAATAGACGTACAGATTTACCTAATTCTTTTAAGTAGATGTATTGTAATATATCATTATATGGAAGTAACATAATATTATTTAACCAACCTCTTACTGATGGATATTGGTAGTTCTCAATATTTTACTATTCCAACTGATAGCAAACAACAAAACTGAACATCTGTTGTGACTGGATTTTGAATACAAATATTTAAATTTTGTTTAAAAGCATATCCTTTATATTTCAAATAATATTTAAATATTGATATAAGGTTATTAAGAGTAACTGAAATATTGAAGAAATGAAGACTATAGATATTGTATTTGTGTGTTTGCCTGTATTATGCCAAAATTAGCTTAGTTAGAAAAATATATCATTCAATTCCATAAGGACAAGATGCATTACAGGCCATCAATAAAGATTTGTTGGAAAAATGAGAACAAGTCACTAAAATTTTTCCTTAACAGTTTGGATATCAGGAAGATAAAGATAATGTTATGTAAAGCTCTTTCCTGGTGCATTTTTTGTTATCAACAATTATTTTGGGAATATCACCAAATTTGTATATTTCCCTAACTTTTCCTATCATGTGATCAACTTTTGTTTCTCTCTTTCTCTTCTAAATATCTTTGCAAATATGAGATGAACTTCTCTCAGGTTGGCACAGAATTCCTAAACCACTCAATTAACAATGGGTTAATGATTATCTCTTTCATACCCAGCTATATTCTATGTCTCTTGTGAATTACAAAGACTTATAAAACATTTCCCTTTGATAGGTAAGAGTCTAGTTGGATAGTTGAAGTAAGGCATAAATACGGGAACAAGTAAAAGGAACTCAGGGTATAAATAATAGCTTCATATAAGGTTTGTCATAAAGCATTTTATGTCTGTGTGTGCCAAGTCCTGACATTTCTTTCTTCTAGGTGCCTCTCTAAGTTCTACCTCTATTCCTCGATTTGTGTTATTAATTTTTCTTGCATTTCTTTTTCCTTACTCTGCCTTTCCAAATCTTCTCCATTCCTTAAGGTCTGTGTGGAGACTCATTTCCTTCATAAAACTTTGCCCGACCCTGACAACAAATACTGACCTCTCCTTTCTCCATTCCTTTACCACATATAGCCTTAGAGATGAAATGCTACAATTTTATTTTTACTAAATTGTATTCTTTGTTCATCTCTTTACTTTCATGTGCTAATTCTGTGTTCATAGTCCTAGATTATATATTGAAGACAAAGATAAAGATTTTACTTCTTTTCCCTTAGCACTTAGCATAAGACTTAGTGGACAAAAGATGCTCAATCAGTATTTTTGATCATTTATCCTAATGAAGGTACCAGTGTTTTATCATATTGTTTTAGAGATTGAGGTGGGGAGTGAGGGATGATTCAGAGGTATAGAAGGTTCATTCCACCATAAATGTCCATTAGGGTTATATTTCATTAAGAATATTTAGTACCACAAAGTGGGTATGAAGATTTAATATTTATATGATTATACTCTTAAAATCTGTATTTCTTTACACTCACAAGCTTATAAAACCACTCAAAATAGACCATTCGTTTGATCTTGTTGGAAAGTGTAGCTGTCAAAGTGGCATATTCACAGTGAATCAATGGTGCTCTAAATGTGTTGGGAAGTGGAGATTGTATGGATAGAGTAACAGCTCAAGTAGGAACACTGTCTAATAAATGTTTACGTACTGTCAAGTCTACAAACTTTAAATATCATACACGATAGAATCTTTCTCATCCTGTAATTTATCTCAATTTTTCCATTACCTTCTTTCATTTTCTCTTCTAGCTTTACTCACAGACAAACCTCCCAAGCCATTGTTCCCCATGGAGAATCAGCCAAGTGTTATAGATGTCCAGCTGGGTAAGTCTCCTTCTGGGAATAATAGGTCCTAAACTTCCTCTCTGTTAACAGATGGGGAAAATTGCATGAACCAGGAAAGGTTTATTGCTACTGTTATTACATGCAAATCAATTTGTGTCTGCTCATTTATAACCCTGGAGTTCATTGCAATAGCAGTTTAAGGAAATGAGTTTGTATTGCATCAAGGAATGGTAATACTAAGTGGTTACACTGGGTATTAAGTGTGCTGTAGGACAGAGCTTTTTAAATCTGTGATTGATAGATTCCTGGGTGTCGTGAATTGGTGATTGGTACAGAAAACTTTTCATGCTTGTCAGTCCCAAATTTTTATTTAGAGAGCACTAACTCCTGGAGAACAAGCCCTTTTTTAAAATAAAAGAGCCCCTCAGTACAGACTTTAAAACGATCTGATAATATTATTTCCAATGGCACAATCCAGGGCTATTTAAAACGTATTTTTAGGTTGAGATCCTAAATATTTATGAATCATCTGGAGTAGGAAAATATAACAAGTTGATTCATGGGTGCTAGTGCCTTTTTACAGATTCAAAGTCACAAGGTGTTGAGCCTCCTGCCACTAAACCTTATGTTTCAAGAAATTTAAGCTTGAAACTCAGAGGCTTGCTAGGGTCTCTTTCAAACCACGGCCTTTACTCTAAACTATATTCTTTAACATCTGTGAGCTTTCATCTATCTTGGGTTTTATTCTATTCTTCAGTTCTAATAATTTCTTCAATTCTAAACAAGAGAACTGGGTAAATATGCTGGTAACATATTATTCGTACTTTGGGCATATGACATTGAAATATGTGACCAGTGGTACCTACCAATTATATAGCTAGGGAAGATGAATTGGCCCCAATATTTCAGTCACTTCGGAAGTTTTTGACTCAACTTTTGATCTTTCCAATCCAACTTGGATTGTTAGAGACTTATTTCTATCTTAAAAATAGGTGAGAGAAAATTACATTCCTAAGAGCTTGTTCATTTTTTAAGAATGAAATATAACACATTATAGTTAATGCAGCCTAGCAGTATGAGTACCAGAGTTAAGTATTTTAAAACAAAAAGAAAATAATAAACATGTTGTTAAGAGTGGGATGGTGAATATTTTGTTGATAATGTTGAAGATTAGACTATGGCTCTCTCCCCACCTCTTGTATATTATTTTGCAGAGTCATCATATTTTGTTAAAGCCAAATCTAGATGTGCAGACACACTCCTTCAGTAAGTTTTATATACTCACATCTTTCCATCCACACTGATATAAAATACCTCAAGGGTACTCTGGTTTGCCAGGGGTTACATGAAGCCATAAGATGATCTTGTATCATTTGTTGAAGATTCAAGTGAATAAGTTATTTCTATATGAAAACATAAACTAAAGAGTAGCAAGCAAAATTCACACAACTATTTCAATTAAAACATGACTAAATTTTGTGTTTGTGGCCCCTAGGGGGATACTTCTTCATTCTCCTCTGCCATTAAGCAAACTTCAACAGAAAAGTTTGAGGAGTGTTTCTCTAAAGGAAGGAGGGAGACCCTTGTAGGAAGTAAATTTCATTCAGATTCACTGGGTGTCACACTTGTCTGTTGTATTCAGGACATCTCTAAGATGTGTACTTTTTATAAATATGTATTCCAACACAGGTATGTATACCAAAATAACTCACCAACACCACCCTGTAAAATCATTAAAGTAATTTGCCTCCAATTTACGTTAGATGCAAGGCTGAACTTTTCAGTTTTTAGTTTGTTACACAATTTGGAAACAACTTTATTGACAGAAAAATGGAGACCTGCCCATTTTTCATTCCAGAAAGGCTGTTTCTCCAAGATGCTAAATCGACCATGTAATTCAGAGAAAGAAAAACAAAATCACTTAAACAAGATCTTTGGCATTTCAAGGAGCACATGACTGGTTAATTTTAAGTGATTTTTAACTTTTCCACAGATTTATTTAGTACTGTTTATTCACAACTGGAAATCATTTTGTAATTTACTCATGCCTCAATAGTAAGGTGATGTTAGAAGCACTATAAATGCCAGAGAGCTCTTCAGTGTTGGTGGGGGCTCTGCAGTCAGAATGATGAGGGCTTAGAAACCCTAGGCATAAAAATGAGCTAGAGAAAGATAACTGTGGTGATTGGACATCCCTGTCTATATCTTGAAAACTTTTAGAATTAACTAAGATCTCAAAACTTCTAGAAATTATTTTCCTTCATTTTTTAAAGTTTACCTAGCACATGCAGTTTTACACATCCTTAAACTAGAACTAAAATTAGAACTACCCAAAATACAACAATCCAATCTAAATGGCTAAGCACATTACCAAGTTCAGTTTTGTCAAATCCCAATATTTGAAAATTTGGGATAGCATTGTAGTGGATTAAAGTTAGCCCCAGATTTTCTCCTATTCCTACCATCTAAACATAGTTTCTCATCCCCCTCCCCTTGAATCTGGTTGGCCTAGGATATACTTGACCAATAGAGTATGGCAGAAATGATATTCTGAGATGTTGGAGGTTGGGTCAAAAGGAATCTTGTAACTTCTCTTTGGATCTCTTGGTCTGGTCTGAAACTACCATGCTGTGAGAAACTCAAGACACATGTAGAGACCCTAGAGGTTGAGATGCCATGTGGAGAAAGAAAGGCCAATAAAACACCAAGGCACCAGACATGTGAGTGTATGAACCCATATTGGAAGTGGATCCTCCAGTCCCAGATGCCCTGACCTATGCCATGTAGTTCAGAGATAAACTACTGAGCTGAACTCTTCTTAGATTTCTGACCCAAAAAGTCATAATCAACCAAAAAAAATGGTTATCACTAGTCACTAAGCTAGGTATAGTTGGTTAAACAATAGATACCTGGAACAAACATTAATTAATTTTCTCTAGAACATTTTGAAGTCCACTTTACCCATGAACAAGAGTCTCATGCAGGCATTTTATGCAAAGTTAGAAATATTGTAGGAAATATTTGAGTATCAGCTTCAAGATAGTTTTAGAAAGCATGATCTAGAATTATTATTTATGTGTTTGTTTGAGGGCTGCACTCAGTTAACAGTTCTGCACATTTGTAAAGGCAATCCAGTAAATGAAAATTTTCAGTCCAGATGAACACTTTATAGTGCATGGAGTTGGCATCAGTACAGATATTTTGTTGTGTCTCTAGAGGAAAATAAACATCTTGACTTTCTCTCTCCTATAGTGTAATCCATTACTCATCCACAAGGTTATAGAAATGTACATATTTTTGCTGACATAGTGATGACAGTTTGGTTGTTGCTAAATTTTGTTCACACTATAATGCTGAAAGAAGATTAATCTTAACAAATAACTATATATGTTGAGATGATAAACATGTTCTTAACAAAATAATATTAAAATTACTGCTCTCACAAAGCAAGTCTATTCAGCTAAAGCTGCCTGTGGTACTGTATGAAATATAAAGATAAAAGTAATGTATAAAACACACACACAAATCCAGTTTGGCCTTATTACCTTCCATTTATTTTCTCCCTCTGAAAGTAGAAAAAATAACACTGCATCACAGTATATTAATTTATATTGTACTTTAATACAAAATTATTAAAGCATCATAGTGATATCTGCCCCACTTGAAATGTATTGATGCTAGGTAGACCCTCTTTTGGTTACTGTTTCTTTTATAGAACACAAACGCATGCTTTACAAACTGTTACAGACGCCTAGAAACTTTGAAAAAGCTATGAACAAATGTGGGTGAAAAGATTTGAGATCTGACATTTCATTTCAGTTAACGGTGAATTAGGAAATGTGCCCTGTTCCTCTCATTGATGATGATAACTATTTTCCTGGGAGTTCCTAAGACTTAAACTACCAGTCAGTGTTATGCATAAAATAAATATACCAGGAAGAAATAGAAAACATGAACAGACCAAACACAAGCACTGAAATTGAAACTGTGATTAAAAATCTTCCAACAAACAAAAGCCCAGGGCCACATGGCTTCACAGGCGAATTCTATCAAACACTTAGAGAAGAACTAACACCTATCCTTCACAAACTCTTCCAAAATATAACAGAGGGAGGAACACTCCCAAACTCATTCTACGAGGCCACCACCATCCTAATACCAAAACCACAAAGAAAGAAAACTACAGGTCAATACAACTGACGAACATAGATGCAAAACCCCTCAAAAAAATACTAGCAAACAGAATCGAATAGCACATTAAAAGGATCATACACCATGATCAAGTGGGGCTTATCCCAGGAATGCAAGGACTCTTCAATATATGCAAATCAATAAACGTGATAAGCCATATTAACAAATTGAAGGAGAAAAACCATATGATCTTCTCAAGAGCTGCAGAAAAAGCTTTTGACAAAATTCAACACCCATTTTTGATAAAAACCCTCCAGAAAGTAGGCATAGAGGGAACTTACCTCAACATAATAAAGGCCATATATGACAAACCCACAGCCAACATTGTTCTCAATGGTGAAAAACTGAAACCATTTCCTCTAAGATCAGGAACAAGACAAGGTTGTCCACTCTCATCACTATTATTCAACATAGTTTTGGAAGTTTTAGCCACAGTAATCAGAGAAGAAAAAGAAATAAAAGGAATGCAAACCAGAAAAGGAGAGGTAAAGCTCTCACTGTTTGCAGGAGACATGATACTATACATAGAGAATCCTAAAGATGCTACCAGAAAACTACTAGAGCTAAACAATGAATTTGGTAAAATAGCAGGATACAGAATTAATGCACAGAAATCTCTTGCATTCCTATTCACTAATGATGCAAAATATGAAAGAGAAATTAAGGAAACATTCCCATTTATCATTGCAACAAAAATAATAAAATAACTAGGAATCAACCTACCTAAGGAGACAAAAGACCTGTATGCAGAAAACTATAAGACACTGATGAAAGAAATCAAAGATGGTACAAACAGATGGAGAGATATACCACGTTCTTGGATTGGAAGAATCAACATTGTGAAAATGACTATACTACCCAAAGCAATCTTCAGATTCAGTGCAATCCCTATTAAACTATTAAGGGCATTTTTCACAGAACTAGACCAAATAATTTTACAATTTGTATGGAAACATAAAGGACCCTGAATAGCCAAAGCAATCTTGAGAAAGAAAAACGGAGCTGGAGGAATCAGGCTCCCTGACTTCAGACTATACTACAAATCTACAGTCATCAAGATGGTATGGTACTGGCGCAAAAACAGAAATACACATCAGTGGGACAGGATAGGAAGCCCAAAGATAAACCCACACACATATGGTCACCTTATCTTTGACAAAGGAGGCAAGAATGTACAATGGAGAAAAAACAGCCTCTTTAATATGTGGTGCTGGGAAAATTGGACAGCTACATGTAAAAGAATGAAATTAGAAAACTTCCTAACACCATACACAAAAATAAACTCAAAATGGATTAAAGATCTAAATGTAAGGCCAGACACTATAAAACTCTTAGAGGAAAACATAGGCAGAACACACTATGACATAAATCACAGCAAGATCCTTTTTATCCACCTCCTAGAGAAATGGAAATAAAAACAAAAATAAACAAATGGGACCTAATGAACCTTAAAAGCTTTTGCACAGCGAACAAAAACATAAACAAGAGGGAAAGACAACCCTCAGAATGGGAGAACATATTTGCAAATGAAGCAACTGACAGAGAATTATTCTCCAAAATATACAAACAGCTAACGCAGTTCAATATCAAAAAAACAAACAACGCAATCCAAAAATGGGTGGAAGACCTAAATAGACATTTCTCCACAGAAGATATACAGATTGCCAACAAACACATGAAAGGATGATCAACATCACTAATCTTTAGAGAAATGCAAATCAAAACTACAATGAGATATCAGCTCACACTGGTCAGAATGGCTATCATCAGAAAATCTACTAACAATAAATGCTGGAGAGGGCGTGGAGAAAAGGGAACCCTCTTGCACTGCTGGTGGGAATGTAAATTGATACAGCCACTATGGAGAAGAGTATGGAAGTTCCTTAAAAAACTCAAAATAGAACTACCATATGGCCCAGCAATCCCACTAGTGGACATATACCCTGAGAAAACCATAATTCAGAAGGAGACATGTACCACAATATTCATTGCAGCACTATCTACAATAGCCAGGACATGGAAGCAACCTACGTGTCCATCAACAGATGAATGGATAAAGAAGATGTGTCACATATATACAATGGAATATTACTCAGCCATAAAAAGCAACAAAATTGAGTGAGAGAGAGGCATGGACATATATACACTACCAAACGTAAGGTAGGTAGCTAGTGGGAAGCAGCTGCATAGCACAGGGAGATCAGCTTGGTGCTTTGTGACCACCTAGAGGGGTGGGATAGGGAGGGTGGGAGGGAGGGAGGGGTGGGATAGGGAGGGTGGGAGGGAGGGAGACGCAAGAGGGAAGAGATATGGGAACATATGTATATGTATAACTGATTCACTTTGTTACAAAGCAGAAACTAACACACCATTGTAAAGCAATTATACTCCAATAAAGATGTAAAAAAAAATTGAGTTATTTGTAGTGAGGTGGATGGACCTAGAGTCTGTCATACAGAGTGAAGTAAGTCAGAAAGAGAAAAACAAATACAGTATGCTAACACATATATATGGAATAAAAAAAAAAGCTTTTGATGGACCTAGGAGCAGGACAGGAATAAAGACACAGACGTATACAATGGACTTGAGGACACGGGGTGGGGAGGAGAAGCTGTGACGAAGTGAGAGAGTAGCATTGACATATATACACTGCCGAATGTAAAATAGATAGCTAGTGGGAAGCAGCTACATTGCACAGGGAGATCATCTGCATGCTTTGTGACCACATAGAGGGGTGGGATAGGGAGGCTCAAGAGGGAGGGGATATGGGAATATACGTATACATATAGCTGATTCACTTTGTTTTACAGCAGAAACTAACACAACACTGTAAAGGAATTATACTCCAATAAAGATGTAAAAAAAATAGAATTGTTTTGAGGATTGTGGCAAGTGAAAGCAATTTCAGGCAAATGTAAATGGATTACCAAAGGTGGATTTAGAATAAGTGTCTTCAAACTTTTTGTAAAAGCCTAGATAGTAAATATTTTAGGCTTTGTGTGCTATATGTTCTTCACTATAAGTATCATGTAGTGTGAAAGTAGCACAGATATTTATATGAGCATGACTTAGTCCTCATAAAACTTTATTTATGAGAACTAGGATTTCAATGTTACATACATAATTTTCATATGTCATGAAATATTATTCTTCCTTCAATTTGTTTGCAAATATTTGAAAAATGTAAAAATCATAGCATGTGGACCATACCAAAACAGAAGTTGGGCCCGCTGTGTCCCCGGGGTTGCAGCTTGCTGGTCCCTGGTGTAGAAGCAAAAAAGTACTAGGCGCCTCAGATGCTGAACATCAACTTCATGTTGAGTAAAAGTGTTTACTCACTAATTGTTAATATGGTTATTTACATTACCCTGAGGATTTTAAATGAAAATAATTCTTGTGGATAACCTTGGATCATTATGCTCATGACGACCATAAGATATTTGCTAAAGTATGCAAATTAGTAAATTGCAACTCGCTAGTGCTGTTTCCTATGTTGGTTCTAAAAATTAAGCAAAGACTATTGTTTTGATAATAAACCTCAGGGTATAGAAAAAATAAATATAAACACTGTTTATTTTCTTTTTCTGTGTTAAAGAGTCAAAAAGGAGGCCTGTGGGCCTCAGTCATATAAGAAAAACTCAGACCAGTGGAATAGTTCCAAGCTAATTGAATACCAGATGAATCTGATCCAGTATGAAAAAGTCTCTTTATTTCTCTTCTATTCTCATTCAGAATTTGTTTTATTTTTATAGGCTGTTTAAATTCATACTTAATGACTGTGTTATGTGCTACTGGCTCAAAAACTTTCTCTGTGTGTATAAGGAGTTTTAATCTTCATCAGAAATCAATGTCACCATCAGTTTCTACTTAAAATTATATTAGGTCCCCTAAGAGACCACTGTATACTACAAGAGAATAAGGGAAAATATAATATTTAATGCAATACTCAGGACTACAAGGCAAAAAAATAACTAATTGAACCCTAATTTAGGAAATTAGCTGTTTAGCCAAATCAATCTTATTTTTAAACTCAATATACATAAAAACATTTTTTGCGTTCTTAGTTGATGCCAAACACTGTGTTAGAACCTGGGGATATAGAGGTTAACAAAATGAGGGCCTTGGCCTTAAGGTGTTTCTCAGTCTAGTGGGGAAGAGAGATGTGTAAGCAGAATTACAATGCAATATGATAACGGCCAAAACAGAGATAACGGCCAAAACAGAGATGGGAAAAGGGAGAGTGACATTTTTGTGGCAAGACCTCATAAATTAACAGTTCTATACTCTTTGACTTTCACTCAATATAATGACAAATCTCTGTAACCTCAATCCAAGTATTAAATTTATGTGAAAATAATTAAAAATTGCCAAGATATAACCTTTTATAATAATAAATTATCTACCATTTCTTCAATATGGTAAATACTAAAAATGGAAACTTATGATATCCCTGAGTCTCTTCAGTTTAGCAAAATTAGCCAACTATTTCTAAAGTTGTCATAGAACAAATAATCCAAAGCAGGTCACCAACAAATTGAGCTAAAGTGTCAAGCCATAATTAATATCAATATAAATAGCAATACATGATTATTCCATAAGCTCGAATCATGTATGTGTCGTGTATATAATGGTGGTAGCAAGGGATTTATTTAATTATTTTTGTTTTTGTATACCCCTCCTATGCTTTTAACTTCAAATAACTCCTTAAAACCTTCACTTAATTTAATCTTGAATAAGTGAAGACTTTGGAGAGGAAGAAGAAGGGTATCATGAGTTCACTCAGCATTCTTGGCACACATAATTGGAGCTGGTTCATGGCAGCATTCACTGTCCCTTGTAGATATTCTAGGGTTAGTGAGCTGTTTCCAAAAGATCTATTTTTTGCAGGATAACATGTACAAGCTTAGCCTGGGGCTACACCAAACTGCAAACTATTCTATTCCCCAGATTGTACAACGTGTGCATTATTTACAGCTTTGGAAATTCTGAGCCAAGCCTTTTCCCTAAGAGTTGGCTGCCATATTAATGCTTGAGATTGAATCTGGTTTACTTACTTTGTCTAAGTTTGTATAACTTAATAGCACAGGGAGATCAGCTCGGTGCTTTGTGACCGCCTGGAGGGGTGGGATAGGGAGGGTGGGAGGGAGGGAGACGCAAGAGGGAAGAGATTTAGGAACATATGTATATGTATAACTGATTCACTTTGTTATAAAGCAGAAACTAACACACCATTGTAAAGCAATTATACTCCAAAAAAGATGTAAAAAAAATCATACTTGTTTTGAGGCACTTGACAATGAAAAGAAAAAAGTTAACACTTAAGATTTATCTGTAATGTAATGAGTTAATTATGAACATCTGAGGAATAACATGATTGTTGACCAGACCTCTATTCCATATATTGCTATTTGGGGGCATTGCTGAAGTTTATGGCTCATTGAGATAATTAATATAAGCTTGAGGGTGTTTCATCACACTTTCACTAATGCCAATACAATGATTTTATACATATCAAAGCAAAATTTGAGAATTTACTATGTATAGACACTGCAATAGGCATGTGTACATACACTGTCTTATTTATTCCTCACAAGAGCCCAAAGTAGTAGTAGGTACTGTTGAACCATTTTGCAGATGAGGAAACTTGGCCTCAGACAGATGAAATAATTTTCCTGAGGTTACATATTTAGTAAGTGGTAAAAATGGGATTTCGATCAGATTTGTCTGACTCCAAAGTTTGCGTTATTTTTATTGCAGCATACTGAGTATGGTAACTTTATCTAGGCCCAAAATTATATCCTCAAAAAAGCTATCAGGCCAATAGAGACATTTTAATAATAATAACAACAACAATAATAATTGTATTATATGTATTATAACTACATGTGAAATAGTAATTATTTAGCAATAGCTCTACTAGTAATAATTATTATTGTTATAATAATATTTAGTATGATTATTTAATAATAGCTCTACTACTACTACTAGTTTTTATTGCCAGTAGTAGTTGTTGCAGTGGTAGTAGTAGTAGCAGTAATGATAGTAGAGCTATCATTTATTGCTTGCTTACCGCATACTGACACTATATTAATACTTTATATGAGCTATCTCATTTAATCCTCCCAATGACTTTGTGGAATGGATGCAACTATTTGTCCCATTTTTAAGAGAATCATTAAGATATTATTCATACACCATACAACTGATCTACTTAAATCATACATTTCAATTATTCCTAATATATTCAAAATTGGGCAACCCTCACCACAATCAATTTCAGAACATTTCAACATCCCCAAAAGAAACTCCAAACCCATTAGCAGTCACTTCTCAGTCCCGCACCTTCACCCCCACCACCATCTCTACGCAACCACTAATCAATTTTCTTTGTCTATAAATTTGCCTATTCTGGACATTTAATATAAATGAAATCATACAACATGTGGTCTTTTGTGATTGGCTTCTTATACTTAGTATATTGTGCTCAAGGTTCAAACATGTTGTAGCTTATATAAGTATTTCACCCCTTTTTAACTGCCAAATAATATTCCATTGTATGGATATACCACATATTATTTATCCATATATCAATTTAAGGACATTTTTATTGTTTCTACTCTTTGGCTATTATAAAGAATGCTTCTATAAATGTTAGTGTACACATTTTTGTATGGATATATGTTATCATTTCTCTTGGGTTATCATTTCTACCTAGGAATAGAACTGTTGGATCACTGGTTACTCTATATTTAAACTTTTAAGGAACTGCCAGATTTTTCCCAAAGCAACTACACCATTTTACATTCTCAGTAGAAATACACAAGCATTCCAATTTATTCACATCCTCACCAACACTTGTTCTTTTCCATTCTTTTGATAATAGTTATCCTAGTAGGTATTTAGTGGTATCTCATTTTGGTTTTGATTTACACTTCTGTAATGGTTAATTATGTTAAGTATCTTTTTTGCGTGTTTATTTGCCATTTGTATATCTTTGGAGAAATGTCTATGGATCATTTTTAAAATGAGAAAATTTGGCTCAGAGAGGTCATATAACTTACCCAAGTTAGTAAGCAGTTTATAAATAGTGAGGCCTAAGTAAGTTGACACTCTTAACACTTACCCATAATGTCCATTAATGTTAGTACTGTTGTTTACTCAGTCTCTTTGCATTGGGGGCTTAGTTCTGTTCCCATTTTAAAATGGATTTTGGACAGAAGTCGAGTGATCCTATAAGTTAAAAGAGTATCCTGTGTGAATTAATTCAGTGGGAGAATAGGAATGAGTAAGAGAGAATTATTTTGAGTTATTGACCTTTGTAACGCATGCCAAAACACATTTTCAAATGGCAAACTAATTCAGAACCTGCAGGCATACCTGAAAACAGGCTATGAAACACAAGGCAGTATGGCAAAACTTTCCAAAGGGATGTACACTTAAGTGACCAGGAAGCTGCATGTATGCTTCATCATCTGAACAAATACCAAGAAATTCATCTGTGTCACTCAATAATAGGAGGGATAGATTAGAGACTAAAAAATACGTTAGGGGGCTTCCCTTGTGGCGCAGTGGTTGAGAGTCTGCCTGCCGATGCAGAGAAGACGGTGTTCGTGTCCCGGTCCGGGAAGATCCCACATGCCGCGAAGCGGCTGGGCCCGTGAGCCATGGCCGCTGAGCCTGCGCGTCCGGAGCCTGTGCTCCACACGGGAGAGGCCACAGCAGTGAGAGGCCCGCGTACTGCAAAAAAAAAAAAAAAAAGTTAGGAAACTCTCTATTTTTTTTTTTTTTTTTGCAGTACGCGGGCCTCTCACTGCTGTGGCCTCTCCCGTGTGGAGCACAGGCTCCGGACGCGCAGGCTCAGCGGCCATGGCTCACGGGCCCAGCCGCTTCGCGGCATGTGGGATCTTCCCGGACCGGGACACGAACACCGTCTTCTCTGCATCGGCAGGCAGACTCTCAACCACTGCGCCACAAGGGAAGCCCAGAAACTCTCTACTTTTGGAACTTATTAGGAATATGTGTCAACTAAGGACACTATTCCCTAATAGCGTGTTTTGTCTTTATTAATATCAATACCATCAGCTTTATAATTCTTTTCAGCAGTTCTGTCCTCTAACCCATTTTAACAAGTGGATAGTGTATGCTTTTTAAATATCTGGAAAGGGAAAAAATAAAGCTACCTCTTTTGACTATGTCTTAACATCCAACATGAACAGGGGGGAAAAAAGAATAATTTAGACACCCCTTCCAACTCAAATAGCTTATTTTATGTAAATAAAAGTGGATTTTATATTATAGGTAAACTTGTAGAAAATTGAGGGAAATATCACCTGGCTGGTTCACACATAAATGACTTTTAAGTGTCTTCAGAATTGAGGTGGAAGTGTGGCTTTGCATCATTTAAATAAGTCCCTTAATTATTTTATACACTTCATTTGTACAGATCTGGCTTAAGCTTTGGAAGATCTTTTGCTTCTTTAGAAATAGTTTTTTTTTTTCAGAAATCACATAGAGATATCAGGAGTGTTATATAAATATATGGTTTTGTTAATAGGCACATGTGCTGCTGTTAATTAGAGAACACCCGAAATTTTCCCACTTTCCTTCCCATCCTTACCCTAATTATCTCCTACACTGTTATGGTGGACAACCGTAGATCAGACTCAACACAAAATAAGGGCCAGGCAAGAGATCTGGAGGAAAAACTCAGAGGTTTCTGAAGACAGAGCTGATAGTCTAGAGTCAAGGTAACAACCTGAAGTCTGGAAGTTTACAGCAAGGTGGTGAGCAAATAGGTCAGGTCAAAGAACACACCAATCTTGGGCTCCTAGCAAGGTGAGAAAGTCAAAGGCTGAGAAGCCATCCAAAATCAAGCAACACATGGATACTGAAAAATCAAAAACAGTGGCATTAGACCTGTAAGAGTTGGCACTTGTTTCCCATAAGAGAAAGGTATTGTCACTGGGCATGGTCCCTAAAAAGGAAGTTGGAAAGAACTGGGGCTTAAAGTAATGCAGAGGAGGATCCACCTGACAGTTAGGAGCAGTTTATGAACACAGGGGTGAGAAAGGGAGCTCCATCAAAAAGAGTGAAAGGCAAACTTAGCCTGAGACCAGTTCTGATAGAAATAGTCTAGTCTTTGCCAATACCTGAATTTTTAAAATTGAATTAATAGTATATGCATCATGTCCAAAAATACATTTTAGTTTTGTTTACAAATGCAATATCAACCCCAGAGCTTCCATATATTGATATTTTGCATATGCTTTATACATTTGTTTTCCATGAACAGCAGCTTTGGTCCACTGAGGGCCTATAACAGGTAGTTTGTTTCCTTCATTGCAAATGTGTTGGGAGTCCTCCCATTGCTATAATGATGATTTTCCATTTAATAGCTAAGCTGTTTGATAAGATTTTTACTTGGTGAGATGATAACCATGGTGTGTCTCAAGGCTGATTGTGATGATGAGTCAGCAGAGGAACAGAAAAAAGGTGAACATTTGGAGTGAGACCCTGCCATAGAGGAGAGGGAATTTTGGTTAAGGCCCAAACTGAAAAACCCTTATCTCAATTATGGGAAAATATTAAGTTCTTTAGAGAGGAAAGAATTGTGATAATTTTAGATAAGAGAATTACAGAAGGGAAAAATTATTTTTTTAACTTTTTAATTTATTTTGGAATAGAGCTGATTAACAATGTTGTGATAGTTTCAGGTGCACAGCAAAGGGACCCAGCCATACATGTGCATGTGTCCATTCTGCCCCAGACTCCCCTCCCATCCAGGCTGCCACATAACACTGAGCAGAGTTCCTTATGGGGAAAGGATTAATTTTAATACTTATATCTCATATTTATGCAGTATACTTCTCTAAGTAACTCAAAGTTTTTGTCAGGTACTATTTACTTAATTTCTTTAATATTTTTGGAAAATAGGATGAGTCATTATTAACCATTGGCGTGTTGAGATTAAAGTTCTTTGTGACACCCACAGGCATTTTAACTAAACATACTAGTGAGGAATTAGCTGGACCAGTAATAAATGAATAAATGTTCATTTATTCATTAAATAAATGATTATTAGCCTGACCAATTATCAGGCAGCTCAGAATTACTGTTGACTCTTCTATTATATATGTACAATTGTATAGCAAGGATGATCTATTTACTCACTTCTGGATGTTTTACTACTTTCTATCTCACTCTAGTAATTAGCTTTATTAACCTACTAACAGCTGTTCTCATGAATGACCACTTAGTATATCAGACTAGTAGGTCTTAAACTTTGAAGATTGGTAGCCTGTGTTTGCATTTACTCTTTGGCTCTATGTGTTGATTCTTGGTATTTTAGTTTTTATATTCTTCTGATGTGCAAAGTATTCTTAAAGAGGACAGGTAAAAAGCAAATAAAATGGTGATATTAGTGGGTACATGTTAACATTTGCAAAGGACAAGAGGGAGACCCTGCCTTCATACAATGTGTAGAAATAGTTCAGTAAGAATGGAATTTCTTTTTGTCAAAGGCAAGTCCATGGTTCTATTAGTCCTCTAGGCTATTGTTTCTTTTAAACCTTCTATTTGACTTCTGTTATGTCTGTATATGCCAAAGAATAATTCTATTAATCACCTTCAGTTGTCTTCTCCAAATGGATTGTTTTATTATATTTAATCTACTCTTATCAACATCTTAATTACATCCCTTTATTTATAGCAGACGTAAACTTAGTACAATTTATTTCATTCTACAGATCTGGAAACCAGCATCACATCAAAAGTCACTGAACAAACAGACCAAGATCATTCAGTATAAAATGTCTCAAACTTTTCCCCTCTGTTTCAAAATGTCTCTTAATTTTTATCCTTTCTTTTCCCCTTTCCTCTATTCTAGGAAGAAGAGGTGCCATGAATTCTTTCCAAATTTAAATTGTCTATGCCTGCTCTTTATTCCACCCCTTCCCATGTCTTTTGTTACCCATGCATTATTCTTTCTTTCAACTGCATTTTTAAACTCTGTCCCAAAGTAAATACACTAATTTTTCTCCCATCCTAAACAAAATATATATTAGAAAAAAAAACATTTTCTGTATCCTGCTTCTTCTTCTTCAAGATACACTGTTCTGTCTCTATTTTTCCTGTCCACACTCAATTGCTTGATACATAGACCATCTGTTTTACCATATATCATTCACTTCCCACCTTACTGAACCTGACTTCAATGCCACAATTCTGTTGAAGCTCACCTCTCAGTTATTTAATTAATTATCTTCTTATAATTAATTCTGCGGCCTCCTCTATTGCCTCTTCCATTTTAGGATCATTTTATACCTTTTGGCACCGTTGAATATGTTCTTTTCCAGTACCTTGCTTGGCACACAGTACATGTTTAGTGTGTGAAGAATACCTCCATTTTCTTCCAAATCTCTTCTTTACTCTTCTAGTTCTTAACCTAATTATCTTCTTGTTTATTCTCAATTTCTCTTTCTAATCTCTCTTCCTACAACTACTTCGTTAGTTGGTGTTAGTGGGAAATAGGATCAGTACAAGTTTAAACCATAAGGATAATTTTTAAATATTCACAAATTTACATTATGAGAACATGGGTTTGGCTAATATGTAGGCCTTTATTAAATAAGATAGAAGTGCCTGCTTTGGTTTATTTGGTAAAAAGGAATGTCTATTCTTAATTAATGAAAGCTTTAAGAAGGGACTCTCATTTTGAACTAGGATTATTAATAAGATTTCTCCAGTAACTGAGATATTAATTGAACACCCACTGTGTATAAGATCCTATGGAGACACATAGATGGCTAAATGTAGACATAGTTCCTATGGAGACTAGAATTTATCTGATGTGATTGAGATAAACAAACAATACAGAGTATGAGGTGACATCAGTAAGACAGTAGAATAGGAAGCTTCTGACCTTGTCCCTCTACAGAAACACCCACTTAACAACAATAAATGATCCAAAAAGCCTTTATGAAAACTCCAAAAATTAGATAGGAAGTCACATTACCCCAGACAAGCTCAAAGCCAAGAATAGTTACATTGAAAAAGTAAGAAAAATCACATTTCAACCATGTCACCTCCTCCCCCAAGCTGGCATAACCAGCAGTTGGAAGAAAAACCCAACTTACAGCTTCTCCCTTGGGAGGGAAAGAAAAGAGTAGAACATACATCCAGTGTTCCAGATTTTCAGGGGACTGAGCAAAGGACTGGTTCCGTCTCTCCTGACACAGGGTACTCATGGGGAATCAGCATGCCTGGGATGCCTAGGGGTCACAGAAATTTAAATAGAGCCAATTGGCTTGAGGCAGTGCAAGACAGCTTACAGACAGATACCAGAGGGAGCAAGATACTACAGGCTCCAGAAAAAACAGTGAATATAGCTAGAGAAGATGCATTCCCAGAAGAGTTTTGAGAGACTCTCAGAATATCTAGACAGCTTGATTAGTGAAGGCATTTCCCTGTGTGAAGATTTTCTATAAAGAGTGGGAGAGGTGGCTGTGTTTTAAAATGCATGGATAACAACACAAACTTTCAAGGCACACAAAGAAATAGGAAAATGTGGCCTAATTGAAGGAACAAAATAAATCTCCAGAAATCAACCCTAAAGAAATGGAGGAATATGGATTACCTGACAAAGAATTTAAAATAAGCCTCATGAATATGTTCAACAAGCTCAGAAAAATGATGCATGAACAAAGTGAAAATATCTACAAAGAATTAGAAAATTTAAAAAAAAACCAACCTAAATTTTAAAGCTGAAGTACACAAAAACTGAACTGAAAAGTTTGCTACAGAAGCTCCACAGTAGACATGATTAAACAGAAGAAAAATCAGTGACCTCAAGACAGGTCACTTGAAATTATCCAGTTAAAGGAGCAAAAGAAAAAAGAATGCGTAAACAAAGCCTGAGACTTATGGGATACCAGTAAGCAGATCAGTATATGCATTATGGGAGTCTCAGAAGGGGAAGAAAGAGAAAAAAAGGAGAAATTTTATTTGAAGAAATAATGGGAGAAACCCCCAAATCTTGGAAAGGTAGTGGACATCCAGATTCAAGAAGCCCAAAACATTCCAATAAAGATGAACACAGAGAGTCCACACCAAGACACATTATGAGTAAATTGTCAGAAATCAAAGACAAGGAAAGAATTTTGAAAGCTACGAGACAAAAGTGACTCATCATGTACAAGCGACACCCATAAGACTATAAGTGAATTTCTCAGCATAAACTTTGCAAGCCAGAAGAAAATGGAATGATATATTCAAAGTGCTAAAAGAAATAGAAAACTGCCAACCAAGTATACTATATCCAGCAAAACTGTCCTTCAAAAACAAAGGAGAAATAAAGACTTCCCCAGATTAACAAAAACTGAGGGAGTTTATTATCATTAGGCCTGCCTCATGGAAAATGCTGAAGGAAGTCCTTCAGGTTGAAATGAAAGGACACTAGGCAGCAACATGAAAACATATGAAAGTATAAAACTTGCTGGTAAAAGTAACTATACAGACATATACAGGAAACTGTAATACTGTAATGGTGGTGCATAAATATTTTTAATTATGGTATAGGAGTTAAAGGACAAAAGTATACAAATAAATATAACTATAAAATATGTTAATGGGTAACAATATAAAATATGTAATTTGTGACATCACTAAAACAGAACTTGGGGGGAAATGTAGAAGAGTAGTTTTTCTCATGAAATTGAAGTTATTATCAACTAAAATATATTGTTAAAACTACAAGGTATTTTATGTCAGCCGCATGGTAACCCAAAATAAAATGCCTGTAGTATATGTATAAAAGATAAAGAAAAAAGAATCAAAGAATGTCACTACAAAAATAAAATCAGGAAAACACAGTGGAAGACAGCAACCAAAGAGGGATGAAAAAGCTGCAAAACAGACAGAAAACAACTAACAAAATGTCAAGAGTAAGTCTTGCACTATCACTAATTACTTCAAATCAAAATGAATAGATAAAAATAAAGCCAACTAACAAACAAACAAAAATCAAGAGAAAACTATTTGGTGTCTACAGGAGCCTCATTTAGATTTAAGGGCACACATAGGTAGAAAGTAAAAGAATGGAAATTATGTCCTATGCAATGTTAACCAAAAGAGAGAAGGGGTGGCCATACATAGAGCAAACAAAACAGAGACTTCAAGACAAAAACTGTCACAAGAGATTAAAAAAAGACATAAAGACATTATGTAATGACAAAAGGCTCAATTCACCAGGAATATAAAACAACTATAAACATATATGCACCCAATATCAGAGCACCCAAATATATAAAGCAATCATTGACAGAGGATTTCAAGAACCCCACTTTCAATAATGGATAGAATATCCAGACAGGTCAATAAGGAGACAGAGGACTTGGCCAATGTACTATAGACCAATGCATTTAACAGATATATACAGAACAATCCACCCAACATCGTCAGAATAACATTCTTCTGAAGCACACATAGAACATTTACCAGGATAAATCACATGGTAGGTCACAAAATAAGTCTTAACAAATTTTAGAAGATTGAAATCATACCAAGTATCTTTTCTGACAACAATGGAATGAAACTAGAAACAAATAGCAGGATGAAAATTGGAAAATTCATAAATATGTAGAAATTAAATAACACAATTTTTAACAACAAATGGGCAAAAGAAGAAATCAAAAGAGCAGTTTGAAAATATCTCAAGATAAACGAATTTAAAATACAATATACCAAAATTTAAAGGATGAAGCAAAAGCAGTATTGAGGGAAGTTTATAGTGATAAACACCTACATTAAAAAGAATAAAGTTTCAAAATTAAAAAAACCTAACTGTACACCTCAAATAACTAGAAAAAGAACAAATTAATCCCAAAATTAGTAGAAGGAAGGAAATAAGAATGATTAGAGGGGAAATTAATCAATTAAAGAATACAAAAACAATAGAAAATATCAACAAAACTAACAGTTTTTTTCTGAAAAAAACAAAATTGACAAACTAGATTAAGAAAAAATAAAGAAGATTCAAATAAGTAAAAAATTAAAGAAGAAAATACAACTGATTCCACAGAAATAAAAAGGATTATGAGATCATTATGAACAATTATCTACTAACAAATTGGATTACCTGGAAAAAAAGGATAAATTCCTAGGACCATACAACCTACCAAAACTGAATCATAAAGAATTAGAACATCTGAACAGACCTATAACTGTAAAGAGATTAAAGTAGTACCAAAAACTTTCCAACAAAGAAAAACCCAGGAGTAAGTGGCTTCACTGGAGAATTCTATCAAAAATTTATATAAAACTTAGTACCAATCTTTTCAAACTCTACCACAAATGTGAACTGGAGGGATCATTTCCAAACTCATTTTATGAGGACAGCATACCCTGATAACAAAGCTAGACAAGGGCACTACAAGAAAACAGAACTGCAGGCCAATATCCCTGATGAGTATGGATGCAAGAATGCTCAACAAGATATTAGCAAACTGAATTCAACATTGCATTAAAACGATCTTGCACCATGACCAAGTGGGATTTATCCCTGGGGTGAGAGGATGGTTCAACATATGGAAGTCAATCAGTGTGATACACCACATTAACAGAAGAAAAGACAAATATCAATATCACAGGATTATCTCAATAGATGCAGAAAACCATTTGGCAAAATTCAACACTCTTTTATAATAAAAACAATGACTAAACTAGGAACAGAAGCAAATTACCTCAATATAATAAAGGCCATATTTCAAAATTCCACAGTTAACATTACATTCAATAGTAAAAAACTGAAAGATTTTCCTTTAAGATCAGAAACAAGTCAAGGATGCCATCTCTTGAAATTTCTATTTAATACAGTACTAGAAGTCCTAGCCAGAGAAATTAGGCAAGAGCAAGAAATTAAATTCATCCAAGTCAGAAATGAAGAAGTAAAATTTTCTCTGTTCATAGATGGTGTTATCTTGTATGTAGAAAACCTTAAAGATTCAAAAAAAAATCCTGTTATCTAATAAATGAATTCAGCAAAGTTGCAGGATATAAATCATTAAAAATTCTGTTGCATTTTTTATACACTAACAATGAGCAATCCAAGAAGGAAATTTTTAAAATCCTATTTATAGTAGCATTAAAAAGAATAAAATACTGAGGAATGAACTTAACTAAGAAGGTGAATTACTTGTACACTGAAGACTATAAAATATTGCTTAAAATATTGCTGAAAGAAATTAAAGAAGACACAAATAAGTGGGAAAACACATCATGTTCATGGATAGGAAGACAATACTGTTAAAATGTCCTTATGACCCCAAACAATCTCCAAATTCAAAGCGAAAAATTCCAATAGCATTTTCCACAGAAATAGTAAAAAACAATCCTAAAATTCAAATGGAACTACAATGGACCTAAATAGCCAGAACAATCTTGAGACAGAAGAACAAATCTGGAGGCCTCACACTTCCTGACTTCAAAACATATTATAAAACCACAGAAACCAAGCAAAGCAGCATTGTACTGGCATGAGAATATACATATAGACCGATGGAATAGACTAGAAAACCCAGAAATAAACCCATACATGTGTGGTCAAATGATCTTACAAAAAGGTGTCAAGATCTCTCAATGGGAAAGGATAATCTCTTCAATAAATTTGTTGAGAAAAATGGATAGCCACATGCAAAAGAATAAAATTAGACCCTTTCTTTACACCATACACAAAAATCAACTCAGAGTGGATTAGAGACTTAAATGAAGGCCTAAAACTATACAACTCCTAGAAGAAAACATGGGGAAACCTTCAAAAGTTTGGTCTTGGTAATAATTTCTTGGATATGACACCAAAGGACAGGCAACAAAAGTAAAAATAGATGAGTGGGACACAACACACTAAAAAGTTTCTGCACATCAAAGGAAATAATCAGTAAAGAGGCAACCTACAGAATGGGAAAAAAATATTTGCAAAACATTTCTGGTAAGGGATTAATACCCAAAAATATAAGGAACTCCTACAATTCAGTAACAAGAAAACAAATTACCTGATTTTTAAAATTGACAAAAGAATTGAATAGTCATTTCTCCAAAGAAGACATACGAATGGTCAGCAGGTTTATGAAAAGATACTTAACATCACTAATAATTAAGAAAATACAAATCAAAACCCTAATGGGATATCACTGCACAGCTGTCAGGATGTGCATTAAAAACAATAAGCAAACAAAAAAACCAAATAACGAGTACTGTTGAAGATATGGAGAAATTGGAACCCTTATACACACTTGGTGGAAATGCAAAATGGTGCAGCTGCTATGAGAAACAGTGTGAATATTCCTCAAAAAGTTAAGGATAGAACTAGTATTTGATCCAGCAATCCCACTTCTATTTATCCAAGAGAACTGAAATCCGTATCTTGAAGACATATTTGCACTCCCATATTTTTTGCAGCATTATTCACAATGGCCAAGGTATGGAAACAATCTAAAAGTTCATCAACAGATGACTGGATAAAGAAAATGTGTTATATACATACAATGGAATATTATTCAACCTTAAAAATATAAGCATATGAATCCTGTCATGTACAACAGCATGGATGAAACTTGAAGACATTATTCTAAGTCAGTCACTGGAAGACAAATACTGCATGATTACACTTATATGAGGTAACTAAAAGAGTCAAACTTTTAGAAGCAGAAATTAGGATTGTGGTTCGCAGGGGCTGGGGAGAGGGAGAAAGGGGGATTTGCTTTTCAATGGGTATAGAGTTTCAGTCATGCAAGATGAAAAATTTCCAGAGATTTGCTGTACAACAACAGGCATATAATTAACAATACTGTACCGTACCCTTAAAGCTTTGTTAAGAAGGTAGGTTATGTGTTATATGTTTGTTGCTAAAACTAAAAAGAATTACTGAGCTGTTGTTAAGAAGTATTCTGAGATCTTCCAAACCAGAAACCTCAGGCTTAAAATGCACTCTTCCCTTTACCACATCTTGCATATCATACCAACAGTGCTTAGGATTCTCCCTACTTAGAATATTATGTATCATTGCTTAAACAGCTTCAGATCAGGCTCCCATATTTCTCACTGGGGCAGGTATTATTATCAATTCCAAACAGGTGTCTCTGCCTCCAGTCTTGCTTACCTTCAATCAATTCTCATACATAACCAGTAAAATGTAAAAATGTAACTCTCATTTATATCTTCGAATTAAATAGCTTCAGTAACTCTCCATTACCTATCTAGAAAAGAAAACACATTTTGCCTTGATTACTGGCTGCCACCTACTTTTCTAGTCCTATCCTCTCCTTGCACCCATTATTCTAAATATACCAAACTGTTTCCATTACTTTCACTTGTGAAGCAACCCATGCCCTTCTCCACCCACAGTCACCTGTCAAAGACTATTTTTATAGAGCAAAATTGATTTTAGCATCACCTCCTAATGATGCTTTTACTGATCCCTGATCCATAATTCCAAGAAGAAGATATATCTCCTTTTAAAAAATATCCCTGCTATATCTTATGAATTTTGTGTCCCAGCATATATAGCTCTTAATTATACCTTTATTTGTTGATACGTCAGTCTCTATTTACTAGACTGTGAACTTGATACTTAGATATTTTGTTCAATATTTTCCCCTAGAAATTAGCACAGTGCCTGATGGTCAGTGAATTTCACATACACATGAATAAATGAATAAAAAAGTGAATGAATATTTGAGATAACCAAATTCCAGATGGTTGGCGCTATCCCTCACAGTAGCCCTCCTATTAACTTTTGTATACTTTCACAAACTAAATTTACTTTAGAAGAGAACCTGTGGTTGTATTTCATGCTATCAAGAAACATAGAATCTTAGACTTAGAAGGAAACTTAGTGGTTTTATTAGTAAGGGTAAATAACTCCAGCAAGTATAATAACCACAAAATCACAGTGGCTGAACATAATAAAAGTTTACTTTTTGCTAACACAAAGTCTAGCTGGGTATTCAGATGATTTTCTGTGATAGTAGCTTTACCATTTCCTAGTGACCTTTCAGAGCCTTCTGCTGTGTCCTTTTTGTTTATCTAGGGAAGGGAGGGAGAGAGAGAGAGGCAGAGAAAGGGAGAGAGAAGGAGAGAGAGGGAGGGGGGAGGGAGAAAGAGAGGGACATAAGGAGGTGGGGAGAGAGGGAGGGAGGGAGGGAGGGAGATTGATTGATAGATAGATACATCACAAGAATGTTTTAAGGTGCCAGAACAGAAAGTAGTGTATTTTACTTCCAACCACATTTTTTTGTTCAGAGTTCAGCTACATGGCCAACCTAATTTCAAGGAAGGCTGTAGACTGTAGAGGAACACATGATATGGGTGAGCATTGACTATCCCTACAGCAGTCATCTTGTCCTATGAGAGTATCCTTAAAAGAGGATTCTTTGGAAGAAGAGAGTTCTATGATAGGGGAACACTCACTATCTTCACAAGGCAGCCTGTTCAAGTATTATAAAATTCTCATCACTAGAAAGTTCTTTATTCTGAGCTGTGATCTCCCTCTTGTAATAAGAGAGAGTAAAACTATTTTTCTTCAATTAAGCCCTTTAAATATTTGAATAAAGTAGCAGATTCCCCCAGGATCTTGTCTTCTTTAGGATAAGTATTTCCAGTTTTTAATAATTTCTTATAGGAACCTTCCACTATTATGGCTACTCTCCTCTGGATATACTCTAACGAAGGTTGTCAGTGAACTTCTTAAAATATGAGACCATACACTAAATGTGATCAAACTCTTGTAGAGAACAGGATAGTGACTTCCTGTAAGCTGGCCACTATGTAAAATGAGATCATCTGTATGAAAGCACTTTTCACAATGTAAAGCAGCATGCTCGTGGAAGGTATCATTATTATTATAAATGTAGCTTGAGATTGCGTTAGTTTATTCAGCAGCCACATCACACTGTTGGCCAGTATTTTAAACTTGTGGTCAGCTAAATCACCAAACCTTTTTCACAGGAATTGCTACATGAAAGAGCCCCATAATCATTTGTTCCATGGTTGGTAATAAATATGCCATTCATTTTTTGCCTTTGAGAAAATAAGCTTAATAGTGTCTAGATTTCCAGGGCTAACTACCAATTTAAAATTTTTGATAAGATTTAAGTCCTATCAACCCACACAAAACCACTTTGACCAAATTCAGTGTTGGGTTTTTTTCTTAAGTACAAATTCAGTTAGCTAAGCATTTTTAAAAAAATTTTCTCTGCATGACAACAAATACCTGATTTAAGTCTTCTTTTGTCTATTTGTGGTTATGGTGTGGGAATGGCCTTAAACTTTTGATTTCCTCTTTAGTAGCTAATGGTTTTGTTTTCATTAACTGCTTTCTGTGGTCAAGAACTACACATTTTCTTGGAATTTGCAAACAGTACGACCAATTTAAATTATACAGAAGCACAGAAATCATAAATAATAGCAGCCTTGAAATCTCACGATTAGTATAGTTAAAGCAGAAAAATGGAAAAACATACCTTTTCCACCATATTCTTTTCCCTCTCTAGGAATGTTCTGGATCATTTACTTTTCAAGCCCATAAATCAGAGCCATCTCTTAATCCAAGATTAATAGTCCATAATGAAAGGATCAGAACTTTTTTAATGCTGTCATTTTAATTGGTTAGTCTATTTGTACTTCTCCATAGGGAATGTGACGGTGTTTTCAAATATTGAGTTTTTAAATAGTTCCCAATGAATTAATTGTACTACTTTAATTTGTTAAAGGCAACTACATTATGTGATGTTTGAAGTATATTAACTTTCTTCAGTCTTGGTAGACCAGACTTTCCAGTTTACTAAATAAGAGAAAAAGGAAAGAAATCAGCTTCCATATTGGATAGTGAAAAGTACATAGTGGTTTTGACTGAGCCTAAAATATTAACAGTATCTCTCTGATTATCTATCACAAGAATATAGTGGTGCATCCTATGTAGGCGGGCTGGTTGCATTTTACTCTAACATACCCACCTTTAACTTTACTACATTCACTAATTTCCTGGGTCGGCTGTAACAAAATGCCACAAACTACGTGTCTTAAAACAACAGAAATTTATTGTCTCATAGTTCCGGAGACTAGAAATCTGAAATCAAGGTGTCAGCAGTATTGGTTCCCTTTTGAGTCTCTGAGGGAGAATCTGGTTCATGTCTCTCTCCTAGCTTCTGGAGCTTCCAGTAATGCTTGGTGTCCCTTGCCTTGTGGATGCATCCCTTCAATCTCTGTCTCTGTTACCACATGCTCTTCTTTCCCTATCTGTCTCTTTCTGTGTCTAATTTTCCCTCTTTTTATAAGGGCACCAGTGATTGGATTATAGGTCTCACCATACTCCAGTATAACCTTGTCTCAACTCTGCAAAGCCCCTATTTCCCAATAAGGTCACAGTCACAGGTACCACAGGTTAAAAGTACATAGCTTTTGGGGGGCACAATTCAATCCATAACACCACACCTTCTTATATTGATATTCATATGACAGTGAACATCTGGATGAGAAGTAAGATCTTCAGTCCCAAAATGAGAAGTTTGCTGTGCTAAAATCTGATCATTTAGAAGCCTGGACATTTCAGTTTTCATATCATTGGAGGCCTCTGGAAAGATATACTCTTAGAAAAGCACATTGGCATGACTTGTGCAGATCTTAAAAAGGAAGTCTTATCTAAAAATAGGTTGTGGCCTCAGTGCTGAATCTACAAGTCTAGCTTACCAAGTCCAGGAGAGGAAATCCTTTTGTATATATGGAGCCCCTTTCAAAAGTGGGCCTTATTTCAAGTATTGTTTTTTCCTCCCTGTCTAGGGCCATAAGGGCTTACTCATTTCAGCTGTCTCCCTTGACAGAAATATTTTCTCATCGCTGGGAAATTTCAGAGATCCTGATGTGTTTATTGAGTTTGTATTTATGGAGCCATATCAGTTTATAGACCAGAAAAAATTGAATAAAAGTCTTTCATTATAACATAGTACCGAGGAGAGCAAAATCTGGCCAATTTAATCTAAGGGTATACATACATGACAGAAGTGGTATAGTAAGCAAGTGCAGTTTCAGGGTTATGTTCATTTCTTATCTTAGCCCAAAAATGATAGAGAAAAGGGGTAGCTTGGAAAATGGAACAAAATAGGTGACATACATCTATTATTTTCCTGTAAGTAGATTACAGATAATTATATAGTGAATTTCTATATTATTTCTGTGTAGGAACGGTATTTGTGCATTACTTTGTATCATTGGAATTTCTTTCAGTCTGAACGTATGATGCAACCTGCGTCTTCCTCCTAGCACCTAGTACAGGGCAGTGTAAATGTCATGTGTAGTCGGTGTAGACAATAGGCAGTCCACACAATAGATCATCAAAAAGTGCTGAATAAATAAATGTAGTATTACTATGTCTAGTAAATAAATATGTAACATTTACTTTTGTTGTAATCCCTAGGTCCTTTTAATACTGGTATGGTCATGTGGGATGGTTTGGTCTTTGTTCTGTCTAGAGCCATAAAGTAACCTCTCACCTTCCCTTCCTAACCCGAGGGTGCTGTTCATGGCCACAAACATGATCTTTGCCAATTATCCTAACTTGCATATATTTTAATTTAATTAGACTTGATACAAATCGGTAATTTCAGTGAGGATCCATTAGATTTAACTCACTCAACAAAGAGTTATCGAATGCTAATGATGTTCTAAACACTGTGAGTATAAGACAGATATGGTTTATTTTCTCATGGTGACTATTGTCTAACAGGGGAGACAGGTTAAGTAAATTAACCTACTATTTCATGTGAATGTAAAATTACTTACTGTGATTGTGTTATGAATGGGAAGAAGAGAGTTCTATGAGAGAATATCAGTAAAATTGTGGATGGGTAGAGCTGTATGGTTTCAGAAAGTTTAGAAGCTAAGACTTATAGGATGAGAAGGAAACACCATGTGAAAATTTAGGGGCATGTGTTTCATGCAAAGGGAATTGCATATGTTAAGGTCTTGCAGAGGCAGAAAAGTTGGAAATATTTGAGAGACTTAAATCCAGTGTAGCTTAAACATTGTAATCTCTGGCAATGGAAGTAGGGATGGCATGAATTGACATCAGAGAGGTAAGGAGTTGTCACATTATGCAGAACCTCATGGAAGGGTTCTAATCAAAGAAGTCTTCTATACAGAAGTCAAAATATAATATTGTACACATGAAACATATAATGTTATAAACAAAAAAAATCTCATGATGCAATTTATATGCATACATCTATATTTAACTTTTTAGTTTGAAATAATTTTAGACTTATAGAAATATTGCAAAATCAGCAGAGTTCTTGTATACCATTCACCCAGCTTCTTTTACTGTGGACCCTAATTAAAAGGATTTGTAGTATTTTAGGCAAAAGATGAAGTTGAATCTGTTGGTGGAGGTAAGATCAATAGCCATTCCCTTAAATTAACCTACTATCTCTCAGATACTGGGTTAGTTGCTGGAGATGCAGTAGTGAGCAAGAGAGACATGGTTCCTGTCTTCAAGAAGCTTGCAATTTAGTGGACTTAATAGTGGATTGGATATGAGGTGATGAGAAGGAGGGTCAACTAATGAAAGTCTTCCAAGTTTCTGACTCTGAACAGTTGAGAGAGTAGAGATGTAATTTACTAAAATGGGCATTTTAATTATGAATTGCTCTGTGACAAACACCCTCCAAAATTTAGTGGCTTAAAAGCAATTATTTTATATGGTGTTATAGTCATCTGGGTGGTTCTTTTGCTACACATGATTTTTACGGTGGTCATTCATGCAGTTGCATTCAGCTGAGAGCTTGGCTGAGCCTGGAATACCTATCATGGCCTAACTCACATTTCTGGGACCTTGGTGATGACCTTTGTCAAAAGTACCTCATTTCTCCTCCATGTAGCTTCTTTTCTCCACGTGATATTTTATTATTCACTTTTTTAGTCCTTGTTTACTTAGCAACTCACTACTAAGACAGGCAGAAGATACAAGGTCTCTTAAAAACTAGGCCTGAAATGGGCATCATTTTCACAATATTCTATTGGTCAAAGCATGGCACAATGCAAGCCCAAATTCAAGAGGAAGGGAAATCGATTCCACCTCTCAAAAGAACTATTGATACATGCACAATGTATCAATAGGTGATGACAATCTTCAGAAATAATCTACTGCCATGGAAATGTCTGAAAGAAGATTTGGATTATAAATCACAAAATCAAATGATACATCAGAATAATAAAGCTAGGGGGATCCCAAGAGAGCTTCTGGTCTAATTGCATTGTTTTTCATGTGAGAAAACTCAACCCCAGAGAATAAAAGTGACATTTTAAGGTCATACAGCTAATTAGAGCATGATATCGGAGGTACAGTTATCTCAAGTGCTTTTTAAACTACATTCCTGCTATCCTTTTGTATAACAAAATGTGATCTACTCTCGAATTTTCCTTCATTCAACATTTTTCAAGCTAACATTTGAAGGAAATATAACTTATTTTCTAGGGAACCTCATGGGTTTCTAAGTGCCTGGATAAGTAAGTGGAGCATCATCTTAGAAAACCAAGAAATAAATTGGGCTCTGTCTATGTTTTATTTCTTTTGCCTGTTTCCCAGATGGATTCATGGTGTTCCATTTTATGTTGTTCTTACTCTGTCTGTCAAGAGAATGAGTTATTTGAATTTGAATGTCTCATATATTCTGTAAATTACAAATAGCAACATTCGCCTCTACTATTTTGACCTTTTCAACAATGTATAATTTTCAGGGTATGCCATTGTACATCTTCTCTTGTTTACAGCCTCAGTGAACTATGGAATAGAGGTGGAATGGCCATCAAATCAAAATATACAATACTGAGAAGGTCAAAATAATGAATCATGAGTCTATTTTTCAAAGCAAGGATTAAAATCAGGATAAGTCTGTCTTATTACTCCCCCCCTTCTCCTCTCCCCCACCATACACATACAATAGGGACATCTGATTTAAAAGACTGTTCACATGATGATGGATGGTGTGGATGGTAGAAATGAATAATATAATAACTAAAGTTGCACTAATGTTTGAGTCCATTTTGAAAAGGAATTTTCCTGAGTATGGGCAGTCTTTAGGTCCATTTCCCAAATGGCTTTGATAGTGCTACACTTATCAACCTTAAGCTTAAAACTTCCTTAAGGATCTCTAACTATCTCAATTTTCTAAAGTTTTGATTAGAAATTTAATTTTAATTTATTTTAATGTTAATATTGAAAAGAACATTTAGCACATATTTGAGAGAAGCACAGGGTATCAAGTCAAATTGGTAGTGTTTGGACTTTACAGAAGTTAAAAATTATTGTCTATTTCAGTTGAATTCCCCTTTTAGTAGTGGAACCATTTCTAGAAAAACAATTTAAAATTGAATCTCAATATGAAAATATATTAAGAGGAGGCAACTTTAGTGAAGAAGGAGATTCCTAATGAGGTCCCAATCCCACTGGGGCCCAAACACTGTCATAGATCCCCTTTGCTCTGAAGAGTGGCTTCTGAAAACCTCTGTTCTATTGCAATGTGCTGCTGCCTGAAACAGCCACTGACCTTCTATAAAGCAAACTTTCATCACTTTGTCCCAAGGAAATATGAGACTCAGAAACTCCCTGCATGCAGGAGAGGATTATTTTTTTATTTCTTCAAGACCCCATATAGCAACCTTGACAGTACTAGGCCCACAGTTAGACTCTATTCAATATCTGGGACTATCGTCAACATTAGGGTCCTTTTCAGAGATCATATTGCCAAGATAAGCATAAATAACTGATTTCTGAAACAGTAACCAAAGCTAATGCAGCCATAAGTCATAGACATAGTGCTGCTTTCAGAGTAAAAGTAACAGAATTTTCTCATGAGTTAACAAGTTTAAAAATACATAAATTATGTTTAATTTCATAAAGTAAGAGAAATAAGCACATGTATATTTGTATGTGCTATGCCTCCAAGTTCTACTGACAGTGAGCAGTGAGCCAGTAACCAATGAAAACCAATGAATAAACATTTCAAAGGGGATGATCAATTAGTAAGTGTAGTTTGTAGCCACAGAATAGACCAATTGGACTGTTATCCAGTCACCTTAGTTTCAGTCTCTGTAAGCAACTGGAATCAGATGTCAAAAACCTTAAGGTAGTGTTTCCCAAAAGTCCAGTGTGATACACTCACAAACAAGAGTTTTATAATCAGTTAAGATTGGGAATGGCCCCATACCCTCTCCCCATCTTGGAGTTGTATAGTGAATATTAATTAGTCCATCAAAATCTCTGCAATATCATGTAATAAGGAAACCTATTGAATTTTGGTTAATCTATTATTTCCTTAACATATTTCACCATGGAATAATTTGTGTGTCAATGTGTGTGTTTTGTGTATATATGTGTGGGTGTGATGCATGTATTTATGTATGTGTGTGCATTGCACCCACACACATCCCACTGAACACACCTTAGAAAAATCTAGATATGAGTTTTGTATGAAAACCAAATGGATTCTGTTTTGTAGTGCTGAACTGTACTCCATGTGGTAGATAGAATAATGCTCCCTCAAAAGATGTACATATCCTAATCCCTTAAGCCTGTGACGGTGTTATTTTACATGACAAAGGGAATTAAGTTTGCAGCTGGAATTATCCTATATTATCTGGTGGGCTCATTGTAATTACAAGAGTCCTAACAAGTGGAAGATGGAGGCAGAATAGGTCAGAGTGATGTGATTTAATGTGAGATGGGTTCAGCTCACTGTTGTTGGCTTTGAAAATGGATAAAAGAGGCCACTAGCTAAGGAACATGTCAGGTGCTAGAAGCTAGAAAAGGCAAGGAAACAGATTGTCCCCCATAGTATCAAGAAAGATATGCAGTCCTGCCAACACGTTGATTTTAGCCCAAATGAGACCCATGTCAGACTTGTGAACTACAGAACTACAATATAATAAATTTGCAACCTACGGAATAGGGGAAAATATTTGCAAACCATCTATCTGAAGATAACAAGTTAATTATCTAAAATATATAAGAACTGCCTACAATTAAATAGCAAAAACAAAACCCTGATTTTAAAATTGAGCCAAGGACTTGAACAGACATTTCTCCAAATAAGACATACAAATGGCCACCAGTATATGAAAAAGTGTTCAACTTCACTAATTATCAGGGAAATGCAGATCAAAACTACAATGAGGGGCTTCCCTGGTGGTGCAGTGGTTGAGAGTCTGCCTGTTGATGCAGGGGACGCGGGTTCGTGCCCCGGTCTGGAAAGATCCCACATGCCGCAGAGCGGCTTGGCCACGGCCACTGAGCCTGCGTGTCCGGAGCCTGTGCTCCGCAACGGGAGAGGCTACAACAGTGAGAGGCCCACGTACTAAAAAAAAAAAAAAAAAAAAAAAAAAAAAAAAAAACCTACAATGAGATATCATCTCACACTTGTTAGAATGGCTATTATATTTTTTAAAAACTCAAAAGATAACAGCAAGTGTTGGTAAGGGTGTGGAGAAACTGGAGGCTTGTACACTGTCAGTGAGAGTATAGAATGGTGTGGCCATTATGGAAAACAATATGGATGTTCCTCAAAAAATTAAAAATAGGGGCTTCCCTGGTGGCGCAGTGGTTGAAAGTCCGCCTGCCGATGCAGGGGACGCGGGTTCGTGCCCCGGTGCGGGAAGATCCCACATGCCGCGGAGCGGCTGGGCCCGTGAGCCATGGCCGCTGAGCCTGTGCGTCCGGAGCCTGTGCTCTGCAACGGGAGAGGCCACAACAGTGAGAGGCCCGCGTACCGCAAAAAAAAAAAAAAAAAAAAAAAAAAAAAAATTAAAAATACAACTACCATATGATTCAGTAATCCCACTTCTGAGTGTATACTCAAAATAATTGTAATCATGATCTCAAATAGATACCTGCACTCCCATGTTCATTGCAACATTGTTCACAATAGCCAAGATATGGAAACAACCCAAATACCATTGGTGAATAGATTTTAAAATGTGGAAATATATACAATGGAATATTATTCAATATTTAAAAAGAAGGAAATCCTGCCATTTGCAACAACATGGGTGAACCTAGAAGACTTTATGCTAAGTAAAATAAGCCAATCATATATTGAAAAATGATATATGATTTCCTTTATATTTGATATCTAAACCAGTCAAACTCATAGAAGCAGAGAATAAAATAGTGGTTGCCAGGGGATGGGGAAAGGAGAAATTGAGGAGTTGTTTCTCATTGGGTATAAAGTTTCTGTTATGCAAGATGAATAAGTTCTAGAGATCGGCTTGTTATATAATAAAGTACCTGTAGTTAACAACACAGTATTGTAAATTTTAAAATACGTTAAGAGGAGAGATCTTATGTTAACTGTTCTTACTGCAACAAACAAACAAAACATAAAAGAGCATAGGAGACTTTTGGAAGTGATGGATATGTTTAGTATCTTGTGTGGTGATAGTACCAAGAGTATATGCATATGTCTAAACTCAACAAGATGTATACATTAAATATAAGCAATTTTTGTATATCAAATATACCTCAATAAAGCTAAAAAGATAATAATTTTTTGTGATTTTAAGCCACCAAGTGTGTGATAACTTGTTACAGCACAGTAGATAACAAATACACCTTACCTTAGGGTAAGATTGCACTGTGTTACCAACACCATATAGAGGACACATTTAGTAGATTATTCTGTTGATATGACATAAAAAATGCAGCTCCAGAATCACTTTGCTGAACACCTGAAACTAACACAATATTGTATACTATACTTCAATAAAAAAATAATGCAGTTCCTTCAACCACACTGACTAGATACAGTACTGAAGTTGACCACTCACATATATAGAGAGAGTGGATGCAAATGAAGATCTGATTGAGCTTTATAAGGCATGTCAATCTTAGAGATCATTTCACTTATAAGCACTTTTCATATTTTTCACTGGTTCTGTTTAACTAGCTCTTGAGGATCTTAGAAAAGATCATTGGGCATTTTGAGATAACTGTTTTCCATTGCACTAGCTCCAGGTCCACAAAACATCATATTATCATGAGTATGAATGATGTCTATTTTTACTAATTTCATTTCTGCAGCAAGTATTCTTGGGTCCTGCTTCTTGAAAGCTGGAAGGAATTTTCTAGAAAAAATCTTCTCAATAGGCTATTTTGTGCTGTCCTGTATACACAAAACAAGCTTTATGCACCTAGCCTCACTAGGGCATATGTTTTGAGTTGTTTTTCTAGCCATAAAGAAGAATTTTCCTGAACTGTCTACCCACCTAACCACAAGTGTTCCATCCAAAATAAATAGCCAGCATTTCATTGGCCAAGATCAAAATGTAGACTGAGACAATGATTGTGTGGATGAACTAGAAAGAAGTTGATTGGCCTTTATAACACCTGGACCCATGAACTTGTCTCATTAGTAGCCAGGTAAACTAACAGAAAAAAAATAATATTTCAACTTTAGCTTTGAGAATTATTATCTTAGCATCTTCTGTTTAGCACAGTATTGAGCAAAAGGCTATCTCTTCTTTGTATCAAACATCTTAAAATAAACATCCAAGTAGATGAGACTGTTAATATCTCATGCTGAACTGAATGTTTTACAAAGGATATATTTTGTTTTTTAAACTGAACTCTTGTATATTTATGTACTATATACCACATGTATACAAGTCCTTTTTTCAGGTGGTTGGCTCCTACAGTAACAGCTAACAGAGGAACAGGAAATTTGACTGAAACCATGTTTAAAATAATATATGTGATGCAAATACTTCAAGATTCTAATTCCAAACTTTTAAAGTTTTCTCCTTAATTTCAGTACAACCATATGGCACTTCTGGGTGAAAAATTGTCACAGGCAGCTTTTATTTTCATGGGTAATTAAATTTGCTCCAATCCAACAGTTCTCAAGGTAGATATTGTAGTTTGACATGGGCGTTTCACCTCTTCTCTGTGGCTTCTTTTCTTTCTTTCTTTCTTTTTTTTTTTTGGCATGTGATATTAAACAAAAATTATTGAGGTATAATTGACAAACACAGTGATAAGATATTTAAAGTGTACAACATGATGATTTGATATGCATATACATTTTAAGAGAATTCTCCCCATCAAATTCATTAATACACCTATCACCTCACATATTTACCTTCCTCTTTTTAGTTAAAACATCTAAGCTCTACCCTCTTAGCAATTATATAATATAGTGTTATCAACTATACATTATATCTTCAGTCTTTATACATCTTACAACTGAAAGTTTTTACTCTTTCACCAAACTCTCCTTATTTTCCCTGCCCTCCAGCCCCAGCAACCACTTTTTTCCTCTCTGTTTCTATGACTTCAACTTTTTTTTGGTTCCACATATAAGTGATAGCATGCGGTATTTGTCTTTCTCTGACTTATTTCACTTAGCATAATGCCCTCTAGGTTCATCTACGTTGTCACAAATGACAGGATTTCCTTCTATTTTAAAGCTGAATAATATTCCTGTTTGTGTGTGTACATACACATTATACTGATTACATTTTCTTTATCCATTCATCTGTGCACAAACACTTAGGTTGTTCCTATACTTTGGCTAATGTGAGTAATGCTGGAATAAACATGTAAGTACAGGTGTCTCTCTGAGATAATGATTTCATTTCCTTTGGATATATACCCAGAATTGGAATTGTTGGATCCTATGGTAGTTCTATATTTAATTTCTTGAGGAACATCCATACTGTTTTACATAGTGGCTGTACCAGTTTACATCCCCACCAACAGTGCACAAGGGTTTGCTTTTCTCCATATCCTTGCCAGCATTTGTTATCTTTTGTCTTTTTGATCACATACATCCTAAGAGATGTGAGGTGATATCTCTTTGTGATTTTGCATTTCCCTGATGATTGGTAATGTCGAGCACTTTTTCATGTACCTGATGGCCATTTGTATGTTTTCTTTGGAAAAATGTCTATTCAGATCCTTTGCCCATTTATTAACTGGGTTATTAGATATATTTGTTATTGAATTATATGAGTTTCTTGAACATTTTGGATATTAACCTCTTATCAGATGTATGATTTGCAAATATTTTCTACCATTTCATAAGTTGTCTTTTCATTTTGTTGATAGTTTCCTTTGCTGTGCATAAACCTTTTAGTTTGATGTAGTCCCAGTTGATTATCTTTGCTTTTGTTGCCCTTCCTTTTGCCAAGGCCAGTGTCATGAAGCTTACCACTTATGTTTTCTTCTAGTTTTATGACTCAGGTCTAACATTCAAGCCTTTAATCCATTTTGAGTTGATTTTTGTGTATGGTGTAAGATAGGGATCCAGTTTCATTGTTTTGCATGTGGCTCTACAGATTTCCCAGCACCATTTATTGAAGAGACTATTCTTTCCTCATTGTATATTCTTGGCTCCTTTGTTTTAAATTAATTGATCATATAAGCATAGGTTTATTTCTGGGTTTCTCTATATTGTTCCATTGACGTATGTGTCTTTTACGGCAATGCCATACTGCTTTGATTACTGTAGCTTTGTAATATAGTTTGAAATAAGGAATTGTGATGCCTCCATCTTTGTTCTTCTTTCTCAAAATTGTTTTGACTACTTGACTATTTTGATTCTATACAAATTATAGGATTGTTTACACTACTTCTGTAGAAAATGGCATTGGAATTTTGATAGGGATTGCATTGAATCTATAGATCATTTTGTGTAATATCAGCATTTTAACAATATTAATTTTTCCAGTCCACGAACAGAGGATGTCTTTTCACTTATTTATGTCTTCTTCAGTTTCTTTCATCAAAGTCTTATAGTTTTCAGTGTACAGCTCTTTCACATCTTTGGTTTATGTTATTTCTAAGTAGTTTATTTTTTGATACTATTGTAAATGGAATTGTTTTCTTTCTGATCATTCATTGTTAGTGTATAGAAAGACAGTTACGTTTTTGATTTTGTACCCTGCAATTTTACTAAATTTGTTTATTAGTTTTTCTGGTGGAGTCTTTAGGATTTTCTATGTATAATATCATGTCATTTGCAAATAGAGACAATTTTGCTTCCTCCTTTCTGATTCAGTTGCCATTTACTTATTATTATTATTAATTACCCTAATTTCTCTGGCTAGGACTTCTAATAGTATGTTGAATAAAAGTGGTGAGAGTGGGCATCCTTGTGTTGTTCCTGACATTAGAGGAAAAGGTTTTAGTTTTTCACCATTGAGAATGATGTTTGCTGTAGGCATGTCGTATATGGCCTTTATTATGTTGAGGTATGTTCCCTCCATGCCCACTTTCTGGAGAGTTTTCTTAATCATAAATGAATGCTGAATTTTTCCAATGCTTTTTCTACGTCTATTGAGGTAATCATATGATTTTTATTCTTCATTTTGTGAATGTGCTGTATCATAATCATTGATTTGTGGCTGTTGAACCAGCCTAGTACCCCTGGAATAAATCTTACTTGATCGTGGTGTATGATCCTTTTAATGTATTGTTGAATTCAGTTTGCATTTATATTCATCAGGGGTATTACTTGTAATTTTCTTTTCTAGTAATGTCCTCCTCTGGCTTTGCTATTAGGGTAGTGCTGGCCTCATAAAATGAGTTTTGAAGTGCTCGCTCCTTTTCTATTTTTTGGAAGAATTTGGGAAGGATTGATATTAGTTTTCTTTTAATGTTTGGTAGACTTCACCAGTGAAGCCATCTGGTCCTGGACTTCTCTTTGCTGTCTTGCTTGACTCTCTTGGTAGTTTCTTACTGATTTTAGGTCAGTGGTAAGAAGTAGCTCTAGACTCTTTTAGTAGGTTCAATTACAACAGAGCTGTCTCTCTGAGTCCACAAGATAATATTTTCCTGGTGTTTTTCTACAGATAAGACACTTTATCTGTATATTTTGGCAACATAGAGGACAAAATTGTACTTCAATTATGGCGTTTCTTCCTCTCATCAAGCCCAATGAAGTGTTAATACCCATATTTTCTGAACCAAAAAACAGAATGCATTATCTAGCATCGTTTTTCTTTTTCTGATTTGTGAATTTACTTACATAGAAAGTCCTTTAAATATATAAAAATAAAATCACATTTGGTTATATATTTAACACACCAAGTTTACTGAAAAAAATAAAATTCATGAATGAGAACAGTTTTAGAAAATTCAAGTAAGAGTCTTTTTTCAAACTAGGGTCAGATAGTATACACAAACAAATCAGATTTTAAAAAATTCAGCAGTTACAGGTCCTTTTATCTTTATACTAACATATTGCCAAAAGAAACAGATGACTGAATTTAAAGAAAAACTTTTTAGCCAACCCTATATTGGTTTATAGGGCTTTTCTGAAAACACGTGGGCACAAAAAAAAAAAAAAAAAACAAACAAGAGTACTCAAATTTTAACTTTTTAAAAAATCTACTAAATTCTGTCAATTGCAAAAAATGGATTTCCCAGAAAAATTGCCTTTAGAGGAAGGCCTACCCAAGACTGAATATTATTCTTGACTGGGAATTGCTCTCCTCTGAAACTGTAGCATCTCTTTTTTCCTAAACTGTTCTGTGAATAGTTTCTAAATTTACATGAATTTATTCAGGACCTGATGACACTATTTACCTTTAGGATTTGAGTCAGTTGACATGCAAGGTGAGATTATTACCTCTAAGTCTACTTCTTGCCAGGAGCACCAATCCAGCACTTTTCTAGTCTTTTCCCTCAAAGTTTCATTGAAGAGAGACCTTCAAGATGGTGGAGGAGTAAGACGTGGAGATCACCTTCCTCCCCACAAATACATCAGAAATACATCTACATGTGGAACAACTCCTACAGAACGCCTACGGAATGCTGGAAGAAGACCTCAGACTTCCCAAAAGGCAAGCAACTCCCCACGTACCTGGCTAGGGCAAAAGAAAAAAGAGAGACAAAAGAATAGGGAAAGGACCTGCAACTCGGGGAGGGGACAGTGAAGGAGGAAAAGTTTCCATACACTAGGAAGCCCCTTCACTGATAGAGACGGAGGGTGGCGGGGGGAAGCTTCAGAGCTACGGAGGAGAACACAGCAATAGGGGTACAGAGGGCAAAGGGGAGAGATTCCCGAACAGAGGATTGCTGCCAACCAGCACTCACTAGCCAGAGAGGCTTGTCTGCTCAACCAGCGGAGTGGGTGGGGGCTGGGAGCAGAGGCTCCAGCTTCAGAGATCAGATCCGAGGGAGAGGACTGGGGTTGGATGCGTGAACACAGCCTGAAGGGGGTAGTGCGCCACAGCTAGCCCGGAGGGAGTCCGGGAAAAGTCTGGAACTGCCTAAGAGGCAAGAGACCATTGTTTCGGGGTGCACGAGGAGAGGGGAATCAGAGCACTGCCTAAACGAGATCCAGACACTGGCGTGAGCTGAGGCTATCAGAGTGGACCCCAGAGACAGGCATGAAACTCTAAGGCTGCTGCTGCAGCCACCAAGAAGCCTGTGTGCAAGCACAGGTCACTCTCCACACCTCCCCTCCCGGGAGCCTGTGCAGCGCGCCACTGCCAGGGTCCCGGGATCCAGGGACAACTTCCCTGGGAGAACACACAGCTGTTGAAATGTCACACTGGCCTCTGCCACTGCAGGCTTGCCTCGCATTCCATACCCCTCCATCTCCCCGGCCTGAGCAATCCAGAGCCCCCTAATCAGCTGCTACTTTAACCCCGTCCTGTCTGAGCAAAGAACAGACACCCTCAGGCAACCTACACACAGAGGCGGGGCCAAATACAAAGCTGAACCCCAGGAGCTGTGCGAACCAAGAAGAGAAAGGGAAATCTCTCCCAGCAGCCTCAGGAGAAGCAGATAAAATCTCCACAATCAACTTGATGTACCCAGCATCACTGGAATATGTGAATAGACAATGAATCATCCCAAAATTGAGGCAGTGGACTTTGGGAGCAACTCTAGACTTGTGGTTTGCTTTCTGCATCTAAATTATTTCCGGGCTTATATTTATCTTAGTTTAGTATTTAGATTTTATTGTCATTGCTGGATTTGTTTATTGATTTGGTTGCTCTCCTCCTTTTTTTATATGTAGATATATGTATATGTTTTCCTTTTTCTCTTTTTGTGAGTCTGTATGTGTCTGCTTCTTTGTGTGATTTTGTCTGTATAGCTTTGCATTTACCATTTGTCCTGGGGTTCTGTCTGTCTGCATTTTTGTTTATCGGGGTTTTTTTAGTATAGTTTTTAGCAATTGTTGTCATTGGTGGATTTGTTTTTCGGTTTGATAGCTCTCTTCTTTCTTTTTTTAAATTAATTTTTAATTTTTAAAATTTTTAATATATTTTTTATTTTAATAACTTTATTTTCTTTCTTTCTTTCATTTTTTCTTTCTTTCCTTCCTTCTTTCTTTCTTTCTATTTTTCTTTCTTTATTTCTATCTTTCTTTCTTTTTTTCTTTCTTTCTTTCTTTCTTTCTTCTTTCTTTCTTCTTCCCTTTTCTTCTGAGCCATGTGGCTGAGAGGGTCTTGGTGCTCTGGCCAGGTGTCAGGCTTGTGCCTCTCAGCAGGGAGAGCTGAGAGCAGGACATTGGTCCACCAGAGTCCTCCTGCTCCACATAATATCAAAAGGTGAAAGCTCTCCCAGAGATCTCCATCACAACGCTAAGACCAAGCTCCACTCAATGATCAGTAAGCTACAGTTCTCATCACCCTATGGCAAATAACTAGCAACACAGGAACACAACCCCACCCATTAGCAGAGACGCTGCCTAAAATCATAATAAGGTAATAGACACTCCAAAACACACCACCAGTTGCGGTCCTACACACCAGAAAGACAAGATCCATGCTCATCCACCAGAACACAGGCACAAGTCCCATCCAACAGGAAGCCTACACAACCCACTAAACCAACATTAACCACTGGGGTAAGACAGCAAAAAACAATGGGAACTGCAAACATTCAGCGTTCAAAAAGGAGACCCCAAACACAGTAAGTTAAGCAAAATGAGAAGACAGAGAAATACACAGCAGATGAAGGTGCAAGGTAAAAACCCACCAGACCAAACAAATGAAGGGGAAATAGGCAGTCTATCTAGAAATGAATTCAGAATAATGATAGGAAAGATGATCTTAAATCTGGGAAATAGAATGGAGAAAATACAGGAAACCTTTAACAAGGACCTAGAAGAACTAAAGAGCAAACAAACAATGATGAATAACACAATAAATGAAATTAAAAATTCTCTAGAAGGAATCAATAGCAGAATAACTGAGACAGAAGAATGGATAAGTGACCTGGAAGATAAAATAGTGAAAATAAATACAACAGAGAAGAATAAAGAAAAAAGAATGAAAAGAATTGAGGACAGCTTCAGAGACTTCTGGGACAACATTAAACGTACCAACATTCAAATTATAGGAGTCCACAAAGATGAAGAGAAAAAAAAAAGGGACTGAGAAAATATTTGAAGAAATTATGGTTGAAAACTTCCCTAACATAGGTAAGAAAACAGTCAATCAAATCCAGAAAGTGCACAGAGTCCAATACAGAATAAATTCAAGGAGAAACATGCCAAGACACATATTAATCAAATGATCCAAAGTTAAATGCAAAGAAAAAATATTAAAAGCAGCAAGGGAAAAGCAAGAGTAAATATACAATTGAATCCCCATAAAGTTAACAGCTGATCTTTCAGCAGAAACTCTGCAAGACAGAAGGGAGTGGCAGGACATATTCAAAGTAATGAAAGGGAAAAACCTACAACCAAGATGATTCTACCCAGCAAGAATCTCATTCAGATATGATGGAGAAATTAAAACATTTACAGACAAGCAAAAGCTAAGAGAATTCAGCACCAACACACCAGGTTTCAAACAAATGCTAAAGGAACTTCTCTAGGCAGGAAAAACAAGAGGAAAAAAAACCTACAAGAACAAACCCAAAACAATTAAGAAAATGGTAATAGGAACATACATATCTATAACTACCTTAAATGTAAATGGATTAAATGTTCCAACCAAAAGACATAGACTGGCTGAATGGTTACAAAAACAAGACCCATATATATGCTGTCTACAAGAGAACCACTTCAGACCTAGGGACACATACAGACTGAAAGTGAGGGGATGGAAAAAGATATTCCATGCAAATGGAAATCAAAAGGAAGCTGGAGGAGCAATTCTCATATCAGACAAAATAGAATTTAAAATAAAGACTTGTACAAGAGACAAAGAAGGACACTACATAATGATCAATGGATCAATCCAAGAAGAAAATATAACAATTGTAAATATGCACCCAACATAGGAGCACCTCAATACATAAGGCAACTACTAACAGCCATAAAAGGGGAAATCAACTGTAACACAATCATAGTAGGGGACTTTAATATCCCACTTTCACCAATGGACAGATCATACAAAATGAAATAAATAAGGAAACACAAGCTTTAAATGATACATTAAACAAGATGGACTTAAATGATATTTATAAGACATTCCATCCAAAAACAACAGATTATACTTTCTTTTCAAGTGTTCATGGAATATTCTCCAGAAGAGATCATATCTTGGGTCACAAATCAAGCCATGGTAAATTTAAGAAAATTGCAATTGTACCAAGTATCTTTTCCAACCACAACTCTATGAGACTAGATATCAATTATAGGACAAAATCTGTAAAAAATACAAAAACATGGAGGCTAAACAATACACTACTAAATAACGAAGAGATCACTGAGGAAATCAAAGAGGAAATCCAAAAATACCTAGAAACAAATGACAATGAAAATAGGACGACCCAAAACCTATGGGATGCAGCAAAAGCAGTTTAAGAGGGAAGTTTATAGCAATACAGTCCTACTTCAAGAAACAAGAAACATCTCAAATAAACAACCTAACCTTATCCTAAAGCAATTAGAGGAGGAAGAACAAAACAACCCCAAAGTTAACAGAAGGAAGAAATCATAAAGATCAGATCAGAACTAAATGAAAAAGAAATGAAGGAAACAATAGCAAAGATCAATAAAACTAAAAGCTGGTTCTTTGACAAGATAAATAAAATTGATAAACCATTAGCCAGACTCATCAAGAAAAAAAGGGAGAAGACTCAAATCAGTAGAACTAGAAATGAAAAAGGAGAAGTAACAACAGACACTGCAGAAATACAACAGATAATGAGTTATAACTACAAGCAAGTATATGCCAATAACATGGACAACCTGGAAGAAATGGACAAGTCCTTAGAAAAGCACAACCTTCTGACTGTGAACCAGGAATAAATAGAAAATATAAGCAGACCAAGCACAAGCACTGATATTGAGAATGTGATTAAAAATCTTCCAACAAACAAAACCCCAGGACCAGATGGTCTCACGGGCGAATTCTATCAAACATTTAGAGAAAAGCTAACACCTTTCCTTCTCAAACTCCACCAACATATAGCAGAGGGTGGAACACTCCCAAACTCATTCTATGAGGCCACTATCACCCTGACAGCCAAACCAGACAAAGACGTCACAAAGAAAATTATAGGCCAATATCACTGATGAAAATAGATGTATAAATCCTCAAAAAATACTAGCAAACAGAATCCAAACCGCACATTAAAAGGATCATACGCCATGATCAAGTGGGGTTTATCCCAGCAATTCAAGGATTCTTCAGTATATGCAAGTCAATCAGTGTGGTAAACCATATTAACAAATTGGAGGAGAAAAACAATATGATCATCTCAATAGACACAAAAAAGCTTTTGACAAAATTCAACATCAATTTATGATAAAAACTCTCCAGAAAGTGAGCATAGAGGGAACCTACCTCAACATAATAAAGGCCATATACAACAAATCCACAGGAAATATTGTTCTCAATGGTGAAAAACTGAAACCATTGCCTCTAAGATCAGGAACAAGACAAGGTTGTTCACTCTCATTACTATTATTCAACATGGTTTTGGAAGTTTCACCCACAGCAATCAGAGAAGGAAAAGAAAGCAAAGGAATCCAAATCGGAAAAGAAGAAATAAAGGTGTCACTGTTTGCAGATGACATGACACTATACTTAGAGAATCCTAAAGATGCTACCAGAAAACTACTAGAGCTAATCAATGAATTTGGTAAAATAGCAGGATACAGAATTAATGCACAGAAATCTCTGGCATTCCTATACACTAATGATGAAAAATCTGAAAGAGAAATTAAGGAAATATTCCCATTTACCACTGCAAAAAAATGACTAAAATACCTAGGAATCAACCTACATAAGGAGACAAAAGACCTGTATGCAGAAAACTATAGGACGCTGATGAAAGTAATTAAAGATGATACAAACAGATGGAGAGATATACCATGTTCTTGGATTGGAAGAATCAACACTGTGAAAACGACTATACTACCCAAAGCAATCTACAGATTCAATGCAATCCCTATCTAACTACCAATGGCATTTTTCGCTGAACTAGAACAAAACATTTTACAATTTAATGGAAACACAAAAGGCCCCGAATAACCAAAGCAATCTTAAGAAAGAAAAACGAAGCTGGAGGAATAAAGCTCCCTGACTTCAGACTATACTACAAAGCTACAGTAGTCAAGACAGTATGGTACTGGCACAAAAACAGAAATATAGATCAATGGAACAGGATAGAAAGCCCCAAATCCATGCACATATTGTCACCTTATTTTTGATAAAGGTGACAAGAATATCCAATGGAGAAAAGGCAGCCTCTTCAATAAATGCTGGGAATACTGTACTGCTACATGTAAAAGAATGAAATTAGAACACTCCCTAACACCATACACAAAAATAAACTCAAAATGGATTAAAGACCTAAATGTTAGAACACTCCCTAACATCATACACAAAAATAAACTCAAAATGGATTAAAGACCTAAATGTAAGGCCAAACATTATTAAACTCTTAGAGGAAAACGTAGGCATAACACTCTATGACGTAAATCACAGGAAGATCCTTCTTGACCCACCTCCTAGAAAAAATGGAAATAAAAACAAAAATAAACAAATGGGACCTAATGAGACCTAAAAACTTTTGCACAGCAAAGGAAACCATAAACAAGACTAAAAGACAACCCTCAGAATGGGAGAAAATATTTGCAAATGAAGCAACTGACAAAGGATTAATCTCCAATTTACAAGCAGCTCATGCAGCTCAATATCCAAAAAGCAAACCACCCAATCCATAAATGGGCAGAAGACCTAAATAGTCATTTCTTCAAAGAATATATACAGATTGCCAACAAACACATGAAAGAATGCTCAGCATCACTAATCATTAGAGAAATGCAAATCAAAAATACAATGAGGTGTCAGATCACACCAGTCAAAAGGGGCATCATCAGCAAATCTACAACCAATAAATGCTGGAGAGGGTGTGGAGAAAAGGGGACCCTCTTGCACTGTCGGTGGGAAGCTAATACAGCCACTATGGAGAACAGTATGGTGGTTCCTTAAAAAACTATAAATAGAACTACCATTCGACCCTGCAATCCCACTACTGGGCATATACTCTGAGAAAACCATAACTCAAAAAGAGTCATGTACCACAATGTTCATTGCAGCTCTATTTACAATAGCCAGGACATGGAAACAACCTAAGTGTCCATCGACAGATGAATGGATAAAGAAGTTGTGGCACATACATACAATGGAATATTACTCAGCCATAAAGAGGAATGAAAATGAGTCATTTATAGTGAGGTGGATGGACCTAGAGTCTGTCATACAGAGTGAAGTAAGTCAGAAAAAGAAAAACAAATACCATATGCTATCACATATATATGGAATCTAAAGAAAATCTGTTCTGAAAAACCTCGAGGCAGGACTGGAATAAAGACGCAGATGTAGAGAATGGACTTGAGGACACGGGGAGGGGGAAGTGTAATCTGGGACAAAATGAGAGCGTGGCATGGACATATGTACACTACCAAATGTAAACTAGCTAGCTAGTGTGAAGCAGCTGCGTAGCACAGGGAGATCAGCTTGGTGATTTGTGACCACCTACAGGTGTGGGATACGGAGGATGGGAGGGAGACAAAAAAGGGAGGAGTTTTGGGGATATAGGTATATGTATAGCTGATTCGCTTTGTTATAAAACAGAAACTAACACACCATTGTAAAGCAGTTATATTCCAATAAATGTTTTAAAAATCCCTAAAAAAGGAATTTCTTTGAATAATTTGGCTTCCTAATAATTCTGTCATTTTTTTTGGTGTGTGTTGGGTATTCTCTCAAAAATTCATAAAACTTTTAGCAGAAAGTAAACAAAGATATCTGACTTTCCTGTTGATAGTAACAGATGATTATGGAATTAAGTAGGGGGCAACAGAACTGCTGGCAGGCATGTGCATAAACTTTTAATATCTAGCTGTACCCTAGATTGAAACCGGCAATGTTTAAAAGTTTAAGATGACTCCATCATATCTGATTTAGATTCTCTATCAAATCATATTAAATGACAGTAGAATAGGGAAGACTAGTATCACGAACTGCAAGTCTGTGGGTTGTCAGAAAAGTGATGAGTCAAAAAACAATCTTGTTTTAACAAACATCAGTCTACTCTCAGTGGGTATTTCCTAAGAAGAATTTGATGTCTGGTACATTTTCTACTTTTAGGCTTTGACCAAATAACCAAAGATTCTCTCACCAGACAACACTTTGAAAAGTTGCCTATCCCGGTTTATCATTTAGAAGCAATAACCACTGGAACCCCTGTGTTTAATATTTCCAATGCAGGAGAAGCAATATGATCGAGTGTAATCTGGAGGCAGGTGGGGCAACAAGAGATTGCTTCCAACTCTGCTCCATCAACTTCCTAGAACCTTCTGTGCCTTGGTTTATTCATTTACCAAATGAAAGGAAAGATGTCTGCCAGAGGCAAGTAAAAAAAATCATATAGGTAGTAAACCTTTGAAATAGATAGAATAAAAGTCCAAAAACATAGAATGTAGTTAGAAATAGACATTGCATTGTAACCCACAACACTAAGTGCAACTAAGAAATATGGGCAGAAATTTCCCAGAAGTATATAAGAAGTATACCCAGAATCAAAGGTGGGCAATAAAAGGCTGGTTTTGAGGAGAAACTACTGTTGTGCAGTGGGATGGTGGTACCCACCAAAAGGAAGAAAGAGTTAATAGAAGTTTTGCTATACAGTTCTACCTAATCAAGCTCCTTAAAGATCAGCCGCACCAGTATGCCACTAAATGAAAGTCCTGCTTTCTTTAATTTGTTTAAAACATTAACCTTTGTCAGCTTCCAGGGCAGATCCTGCTAGAGCAAATCAGTCAAATCAAGGTTGAGGAGAAGGAGAAGTGGGAGAAAGAACAGAGTTAGGATAGGAATGGAGGCAGTACATAAGATCTTTGTAAAATTGTCCAGCACTATGAACATCCCAGAAAAAAATAAATATGAATGGTAATAATAATGCTACTCCTAAGCTCTGAGCACAGAGTTCTTTTCTTTAGGGGCATCTATAGATTTGTAGCCATTCCCTCATTCACAGTCCCTGGGAAGTCAGAGAGGAAGTACATTCACTGATCACAACATCCTTTCATCATTTCAGACCAAAACTTTCCTGATAAGGCCACAAGACAAAACCTCCTATAGTTCTTAACTATTTGTCAATTACAGATCATTTTGAGAATCTAATAAAAACTGTACAAACTTTGCATAGAAAATAATAATCCATAAGCTGAAAATTGTGCATGTAATATAAGGAAGTTCATAGTGTCTTGCAACCCAGTTTAGAGACCTCTGTTTATCATTGGACTACTTTAGGATCTTCTTGTATGCTCATTTGCCAGCTCTACCACTGAGAAGAAAAATCAGTGAGGATTTTAGAGTATTTTCTGACTTGGACATTTAGGTCTTAAAATTTGAATCAACTTACAGGTCAGGGATTAGCAGGATGGAGCGTGACTGGAATGCAATAGCTGATAAGTGTTTTGGGAGTTCATTGCAGGCTTGAGTTATCAAGGGACTCTTCAGTGAGTCCCAAGAATCTGAGCTGTCCTTGGAACATTTAAAGTAGGAGAGAGAAGAAAAGACTTGCTCAAGTTATTACATAAGATTGTCTTGACTGGGCAAATATTACTGCTAGGGGTGTGGTAGAAAAGAAAACCAGGAACTCGTGACCAGGAGGAGTGGAGGGTGGAACAGCTATGATCTGAATCCCTTGATATCTGTTTTGTGACCTGGCATCAGGGAAATGGATCTAGCTTACCTGATAAAAGTAAATGGGAAAATATAATATAAACCTGTAAATATTGCACCTTTATCCTTGTGACTTGTTTTAGTATATGTGACAACAACAGTTTCTGAGCTGTGCTTGGATTCACAGAAAATCTATCCCTAGAGAATTTGCTGGGTTGGCAGTAGGATTTAGAAATTTGTAAGGTGTAAGAATGTATTTCTGAGAGGAGTTCAAAGCCCACAAGTCAGGGGAAGGAGTCAGGAATGGATTTGAATAAATATTATCACATATTCAAACATTTTCTCTTGAATATGTGATTCAGGGTCTGGAGACAGCTGGTAGTCTGTCTGGTTTTCCCAAGCCAGACCAAGTTCTCATCGAGTGCATATTGTTTATTTAGACAGCAAGTAACTCTTACAGCAGTGATTTGGCAAGACAGAACTTTATTCCTCTTGCACTGGGCAGAGATTTTTCATTTAATCCATCATTCTGAACTTACTGCACTGTTTTCAAAAGTCACAGCAAGTCACTCAAAGTCGACTTTGACAGCAGCCCCAGAACACAGGGGAGACTTAGCCTATAATTACAAGATGACATGACATCTGGAGGAGAAGTCAGGAATCAGCCAGGTGTTGGGTATCTCAAATACCTGGCTACAATGAAAGACTTTTAGGGGACAGTGAAATCACCTGCTTCGAAATTGTTGACCTTTTTAGTTTGTGTGTGTGCGTATATATATATATATATATATAATGTTTGTTTATTTATTTATTTATTTATTTATACAGGTCACATATCCCCTAGTACATGAAAAGCTATTTGAGGACATAATTCATCTGATATCACACTATACTAATTGGAGTATCATATACTTAGAAAACAATAAATGTAATAATGCAAGAATAAGTAGTGATATTTAAAAAAAGACTTTGGAACAACAATCATTCCTACATTCACTGGATGCTGTTTTTAGTGTCCACTGTGTCCTAGGCACATGCCTGGTAATACAGAAGTAAAATACATAGTCCTTTTCTAGGCGGATCCCACAGCCCAAGTGCATAGTGAGTAGTGGTGTGATAGAGATGTGCACACAGTCCTAAAATATTTCAGAAGAGGGGCACCTGACCCAGATTGGAGGGTTGAACAGGACTCCAGGCACAGAGGAGATACAGTGAAATTAGGATGGTATTAGTAGAAAACTTGAAATTGGGCTCCAGATTTTCAGACTAGAGTCCTTTCCACTAGACACAAGAAATATGTTGTGTAAGGTCAGAAAATCAAAGATCAGGAGTGTTTTAAAAGGCAATGTTGCCAGTAATTAAGTAGGCATCATTTATTCTTTTATTGACTCCAAGATATCAACACAAAATGCTGATAATGGGGTAGGTTATCGGTATGAAGTGTCCACAGATCATTCTCTCAAGAAACTAAAAAACAACCAGGTATAATGTTGTAAATGTAGTAGTGAATTTTCTTCCTAATTCCAATTTCACCTATGCAGCTCCCTACTGGATGATTCAACCTGATCATCCTGCTAGTACCTTAAGTTCAAATGTAGTCAAAATCCTATGTCTATCACTTAAGACCTCCCCACACATCTCAGCAAACATTAATTCTCACTACTGCATTCAATCATTTTATAATGCAAACTGAAATGCTTGCTGTTCCTGACACATGCTCTATCGTTTCCCAACAATGTGCCTTTGTCCACCCTGTTTCCTCTATTGAGAAGCTTTTTCTACCATTTCTGCTTATCTATATTTTACTCCAGACTTTAAGGCCCCACTGAAAACCTGCATCCCCACCAGGGAATTTCTGATTCCCACTTTATCATCTCTTAAAAAACAAAATAAAATCTGGAAGTGACTTATTTGTTCAAGCTTTTATAGCATTTTATCTGTACTTCTCTCATACTAGAAAGAGAGATTTGGGTGTCATCCATACAGATATAATAATTGATGTCTTAAAGTAAAATGAAATTGCCAAAGGACAAAGTACAAAGAGATAATAGAAAAATGTCAAGGTCAGAGTTTAGGGAAACACATTTTAGGGGACCTGAGGGGGAAAGGCGCCAGAGAAGGGGACAGATAAGTAGCAAAGCAGTGAGAGAGAACAAGGTGAAAGGGATGCTTAACAATGTTGAAGAAGGTAGAAAAATCAAGAAAGAGGAATGAACAATGAATATCTGTTGAACGAATGGAAGGATGAAGAAAGAACAAATGAAGAGACCATTGGATTTAATAGGATTTTGGTGGGGAAAGAGTGATGATATGGAGAAATTTTGAGGGCAGGAGAAAAGATAAAGAATTGGAATTTGTCTGACTTATCTTGCTTAGCATAATGTGCTCAAGGTCCATCCATGTTGTCCCAAATGAGGTAATGTGATAAATATTGCTTCAATGGCAATTGTATTACAATATGTAAATGTATCAAAGTAATTATGCTGTATACCTTAAATTTATAAAATATAACATGTCAAATTTACTAACTAAAGAAGGAATAAAAAGATTTATGTATGCTCCCAGTATGCCATTCTGATATTAATATGAATAATAAAAAGGAAAAAATTATTTTGATGAAAAAAAGAAAGAAAGAAAGAAATGGAATCTGAAAATCTGTACTGGACTACTGGGTCTTCTACTGCATAACCTTAAGCAAGTTAAATTTTGTGAAACTCCTTCCCCATCTCCAAAAAGAGAGCAATAACCACTCCTTCATCTACATCTCAGCTTTATCATATGGGTTCAGTAAGAATGTGAGCAAAAGAGACCAGCAAAATGTAAAGTTCTATACAAATGTAACATAATATAATTAGCATCGTTTTAAAGAGCTCTACAAATGAGGAGACATTCAATCACCAGTCCAGAAAAATATTAGGGGCAAGAGTTTGCAGACGTCGAGTTAACAGTTGTCATGACTTGCTGTGCATCTGCTGGGATTGAGCTCAGGATTGAGCTCAGTACCAGGTATTGTATGAATTTGATTTTACTTTCATCCTCCAGGTTACTATTTACTAGTGACATATTTCAAGTACTTTCTAAATAGTAAAACTTGTGAACAGATCCAAATATAGCCCTATAATAATATCACTCATTGGCTTACAATTCTATCTTAATTCTTCTTCTTTTTTGCAATTTTACTTTATTATTTTTAAAACATCTATATTGGAGTATAATTGCTTTACAATGCTGTGTTAATTTCTACTTTATAACAAAGGGAATCAGCTATACATATACCTATATACCCATATCTCCTCCCTCTTGCGTCTCCTTCCCACCCTCCTTATCCCACTCCTTTAGGTGGTCACAAAGCCTATCTTAATTCTTTATTTTTTAACATCTTTACTAGAGTACAATTGCTTTACAATGGTGTGTTAGCTTCTACTTTATAACAAAGAGAATCAGTTATACATATACATATGCTCCCATATGTCTTCCCTCTTGCGTCTCCCTCCCTCCCACCCTCCCTATCCCACCCCTCCAGGTGGTCACAAAGCACCGAGCTGATCTCCCTGTGCTATGCGGCTGCTTCCCACTAGCTATCCACTTTATGTTTGGTAGTGTATATATGTCCATGCCACTCTCTCACTTTGTCCCAGGTTACCCTTCCCCTTCCCCGTATCCTCAAGTCCATTTTCCATTAGGTCTGCATCTTTAGTCCCATCTTGCCTATAGGTTCTTCTGGCAACTTTTTTTCTTTTTTTAGATTCCATATATATGTGTTAGCATACAGTATTTGTTTCTCTCTTTCTGACTTACTTCACTCTGTAGGACAGTCTCTGGATCCATCCACCTCACTACAAATAACTCAATTTAATTCCTTTTGATGGCTGAGTAATATACCACTGTATATATGTGCCACATCTTCTTTATCCATTCACCTGTTGATGGACACTTAGGTTGCTTCCATATCCATGCTACTGTAAATAGACGTGCAATGAACATTTTGGTAAATGACTCTTTTTGAATTATGGTTTTCTCAGGGTATATGCCCAGTAGTGGGATTGCTGGGTCACATAGTAGTTCTATTTTTAGTTCTTTAAGGAATTTCCATACTGTTCTCCATAGTGGCTGTATCAATTTACATTCCCCAAAACAGTGCAAGAGGGTTCCCTTTTCTCCACACCCTCTTCAGCATTTATTGTTTGTAGATTTTTGATGATGGCCATTCTGGCCGGTGTGAGATGATATCTCATTGTAGTTTTGACTTGCATTTCTTTAATGATTAATAATGTTGAGCATTCCTTCATGTGTTTGTTGGCAATCTGTATATCTTCTTTGGAGAAATGTCTATTTAGTTCTTCTGCCCATGTTTGGATTGGGTTATTTGTTTTTTAGATATTGAGCTGCATGAGTTGCTTGTATGTTTTGGAGATTAATCCTTTGTCAGTTTCTTCATTTGCAAATATTTTCTACCATTCTGAGTTTTGTCTTTTCAGCTTGTTTATGTTTTCCTTTGCTGTGCAAAAGCTTTTAAGTTTCATTAGTTCCCATTTGTTTTTATTTCCATTTCTCTAGGAGGTGGGTCAAAAAGGATCTTGCTGTGACTAATGTCATAGAGTGTTCTGCCTATGTTTTCCTTTAAGAGTTTGATGCTGTCTGGCCTTACATTTAGGTCCTTAATCCATTTTCCATTTATTTTTGTGTATGGTGTTAGGGAGTGTTCTAATTTCATTCTTTTACATGTAGCTGTCCAGTTTTCCCAGCACCACTTATGGAAGGGGCTGTCTTTTCTCCAACAATAAGGTGACCATACGTGCATGGGTTTATCTCTGGGCTTTCTATCCTGTTCCATTGATCTATATTTCTCTTTTTGTGCCAGTACAATACTGTCTTGATTACTGTAGCTTTGTAGTATAGACTGAAGTGAGGGAGCCTGATTCTGCTAGCTCCATTTTTCTTTTTCAAGATTGCTTTGGCTATTCGGGGTCTTAGGCATTTCCATACAAATTGTGAAATTTTTTGTTCTAGTTCTGTGAAAAAGGCCAGTGGTAGTTTGATAGGGATTGCATTGAATCTGTAGATTGCTTTGGGTAGTAGACTCATTTTCACAATGTTCATTCTTCCAATCCAAAAACATGGTATATCTCTCTATCTGTGTATCATCTTTAATTTCTTTCATCAGTGTCCTATAGTTTTCTGCATACAGGTCTTTTGTCTCCTTAGGTAGGATTATTCCTAGATATTTTATTCTTTTTGTTGCAATGGTAAATGGCAGTGTTTTCTTAATTTCATCTTCAGATTTTTCATCATTAGTGTATAGGACTGCAAGAGATTTCTGGGCATTAATTTTTTATCCTGCTACTTTACCACATTCATTGATTATCTCTAGTTTTCTGGTAGCATATTTAGGATTCTCTATGTAGAGTATCATGTCACCTGCAAACAGTGACAGCTTTACTTCTTCTTTTCTGATTTGAATTCTTTTATTTCTTTTTCTTCTCTGATTGCTGTGACTAATACTTCCAGAACTATAATGAATAATAATGGTGAGAGTGGGCAACCTTGTCTTGTTCCTGATTATAGTGGAAAACGTTTCAGTTTTTCACCATTGAGGATGATATTGGCTGTGGCTTTCTCATATATGACCTTTATTATGTTGAGGAAAGTTCCCTCTATGCCTACTTTCTGCAGGGTTTTTTTTTATCGTAAATAGGTGTTGAATTTTGTCAAAAGCTTTCTCTGCATCTATTGAGACGATCATATGGTTTTTCTCCTTCAGTTTGTTAATATGGTGTATCACGTTGATTGATTTGAGTATATTGAAGAATCCTTGCATTCCTGGAATAAACCCCACTTGATCAGAATGTATGATACATTTTATGTGCTGTTGGATTCTCCTTGCTAGTATTTTGTTGAGGATTTTTGCATCTATGTTCATCAGTCATATTGGCCTGTAGTTTTCTTTCATTGTGACATATTTTTCTGGTTTTGGTATCAGAGTGATGGTGGACTTGTAGAATGAGTTTGGGAGTGTTCCTCCCTCTGCTGTATTTTGGAAGAGTTTGAGAAGGATAGGTGTTAGCTCTTCCCTAAATGTTTGATAGAATTCGCCTGTGAAGCCATCCGGGCTTTTGTTTGTTGGAAGATTTTTTTTTCTTTTTGGTGGTATGCGGGCCTCTTATTGTTGTGGCCTCTCCCATTGTGGCCATGGCTCACAGGCCCAGCCGCTCCGTGGCATGTGGGATCTTCCCAGACCGGGGCACGAACCCGTGTCCCCTGCATCAGCAGGCGGACTCTCAACCACTGCGCCACCAGGGAAGCCCTGTTGGAAGATTTTTAATCACAGTTTCCATTTCAGTGCTTGTGATTGGTCTGTTCATATTTTCTATTTCTTCCTGGTTCAGTCTCGGCAGGTTGTGCATTTCTAAGAATTTGGCCTTTTCTTCCAGGTTATCCATCTTATTGGCATATAGTTGCTTGTAGTAATCTCTCATGATCCTTTGTGTTTCTTCAGTGTCAGCTGTTACTTCTCCTTTTTCATTTCTAATTCTATTGATTTGAGTCTTCTTCCATTTTTTCTTGATATGTCTGGCTAATGGTTTATCAATTTTGTTTCTCTTCTCAGAGAACCAGCTTTTGTTTTATTGATCTTTGCTATGATTTCCTTCATTTCTTTCTGATCTGATCTTTATGATTTATTTCCTTCTGCTAACTTTCAGGGTTTTTTTTCTCCTTTCTCTAATTGCTTTAGGTATAAGGTTAGGTTGTTTATTTGAGATGTTTCTTGTTTCTTAAGGTAGGCATGTATAGCTATAAACTTCCCTCGTAGAAGTGCTGTTGCCAAATCCCATAGGTTTTGGGTCCTTGTGTTTTCATTGTCATTAGTTTCTAGGTATTTTTTAAATTCCTCTTTGATTTCTTCCGTGATCTCTTGGTTATTAGTGTGTTGTTTAGCTTCCATGTGTTTGTATTTCTTACAGATTTTTTCCTATAATTGATATCTTGTCTCATAGCCTTGTGGTCGGGAAAGATACTTGACACTATTTCAATTTTCTTATATTTACCAAGGCTTGGTTTGTGACCCAAGATATGATCTATCCTGGAGAATGTTCCATGAACACTTGAGAAAAATCTGTATTCTGTTGTTTTTGGATGGAATGTCCTATAAGTATCAATTAAGTCCATCTTGTTTAATATATCATTTAAAGCTTGTGTTTCCTTATTTATTTTCATTTTGGATGATCTGTCCATTGGTGAAAGTGGGGTGTTAAAGTCCCCTACTATGAATGTGTTACTGTCAATTTCCCCTTTTATGGCTGTTAGTATGTGCCTTATGTTTTGAGGTGCTCCTATATTGGGTGCATAAATATTTATGATTGTTATATCTTCTCAGATTGATCCATTGATCATTATGTAGTATCCTTCTTTGTCTCTTGTAATAGTCTTTATTTTAAAGTCTATTTTGTCTGATATGAGAATTGCTCCTCCGGCTTCCTTTTGATTTCCATTTGCATGGAATATCTTTTTTCATCCCCTCACTTTCAGTCTGTATGTGTCCCAGGTCTGAATTTTGTCTCTTGTAGAGAGCATATATACAGGCCTTGTTTTTGTATCCATTCAGCTAGTCTATGTCTTTTGGTGGGAGCATTTAATCCATTTACATTTAAGGTAATTATTGATATGTATATTCCCATTACCATTTTCTTAATTGTTTGGGGTTTATTATTTTTGGTCTTTTCTTTCTCTTGTGTTTCCTGCCTAGAGAAGTTCCTTTAGCATTGTTGTAAAGCTGGATGGTTGGTGCTGAATTCTCTTAACTTTTGCTTTTATGTAAAGCTTTTAGATTCTCTTTCAAATCTGCATGAGGTCCTTGCTTGGTAGAATAATCTTGGTTGTAGGTTTTTCTCTTTCATCACTTTCAATATGTCTTGCCACTCCCTTCTGGCTTGCAGAGTTTCTGCTAAAAGATCAGCTGTTAACCTTATGGGGATTCACTTATATGTTATTATTTTTTCCCTTGCTGCTTTTAAAATTTGTTCTTTGTATTTAATTTTTGATAGTTTGATTAATATGTGGCTTGGCGTGTTTCTCCTTGGATTTGTCCTGTATGGGACTCTCTGTGCTTCCTGGAGTTTATTAACTATTTCCTTTCCCATATTAGGGAAGTTTTCAACTATAACCTCTTCAAATATTTTCTCAGTCCCTTTCTTTTTCTCTTCTTCTTCTGGGACCCCTATAATTCGAATGTTGGTGCGTTTAATGTTGTTCCAGAGGTCTCTGAGACTGTCCTCAATTCTTTTCATTCTTTTTTCTTTATTCTGCTCTGCACTAGTTATTTCCAATAGTTTATCTTCCAGTTCACTTATCCGTTCTTCTGCCTCAGTTATTCTGCTATTGATCCCTTCAAGAGAATTTTTAATTTCATTTATTGTGTTGTTCAACACTGTTTGCTCTTTAGTTCTTCTAGGTCCTTGTTAAATGTTTCTTGAATTTTCTCTATTCTATTTCCAAGATTTTGGATCAACTTTACTATCATTATTCTGTATTATTTTTCAGGTAGAGTGCCTATTTCCTCTTCATTTGTTAGCTCTGGTGGGCTTTTGCCTTGCTCCTTCATCTGCTCTGTGTTTCTCTGTCTTCTCATTCTGCTTAACTTTCTGTGTTTGGGGTCTCCTTTTTGCAGGCTGCAGCTTCTTAGTTTCCATTGTTTTGGGTGTCTGTCCCCAGTGGCTAATGTTGGTTCAGTGGGTTGTGTAGGCTTCCTGGTGGAGGGGACTAGTGTTTGTATTCTGGTGGATGAGGCTGGATCTTGTCTTTCTGGTGGGCAGGTCCACGTCTAGTTGTGTGTTTTGGGGTTTCTGTGGCCTTAATATGATTTTAGGCAGCCTCTGTGCTAATGGATGGGGTTGTGTTCCTCTCTTGCTAGATGTCTGGCATAGGGTGTCCTGCACTGTAGCTTGCTGGTCGTTGAGTGAAGCTGGGTCTTGGCCTTGAGATGGAGAGCTCTGGGAGATTTTCACTCTTTGATATTACATGGAGCTGGGAGGTCTCTTGTGGACCAGTGTCCTGAACTTGTCTCTCCCACCTCAGTGGCACATCCCTGATGGCTGGCTGGAACACCAAAAGCCTGTCCTCCACACAGCTCAGAATAAAAGGGAGAAAAGAGAGAACGAAAGAAGAAGATAAAATAAAGTAAAATAACATAAAGTTATTAAAATAACAAATAAAATTATCAAGAAAAAAATGTTTAAGTAAAAAAAAGAAAGAAAAACAGACAGAACCCTAGGACAGATGGTAACAGCAAAGCTATACAGACAAAATCATACACAGAAGTGTACACATACACACTCAGAAAAAGAGAAAAAGGGAAAAATATATTTATATTGTTGCTCCCAAAGTCCACCTCCTCAATTTGGGATGATTCATTGTTTATTCAGGTATTCCACAGATGCAGAGTATATCAAGTTGATTGTGGAGACTTAATCCGCTGCTCCTGAGGCTGCTGGGAGAAATTTCCCTTCCTCTTCTTTGTTCGCACAGCTCCCGGGGTTCAGCCTTGGATTTGGACCCACCTCTGCGTGTAGGTCGCCTGAGGCCGTCTATTCTTCGCTTAGAAAGGACAGGGTTAAAGGAGCAGCTGATTCGGGGGCTCTGGCTCTCTCAGGCTTGGGGGAGGGATGGGTATGGGTTGCAGGGCGAGCCTGTGGCGGCAGAGTCCAGCATGACGTTGCACCAGCCTGAGGCCCGCCGTGCGTTCTCCCGGGGAAGTTGTCCCTGGATCCCGGGACCCTGGCAGTGGTGTGCTGCACAGGCTCCCGGGAGGGGAGGTGTGGATAGTGACCTGTGCTTGCACACAGGCCCCTTGGTGGTGGCAGCAGCAGCCTTAGCGGCTCATGCCCGTCTGGGGTTTGCGCTGATAGCCGCGGCTCGCGCCCGTCTCTGGAGCTCCTTTCAGCGACGCTCTTAATCCCCTCTCATCGCGTGCCAGGAAACGAAGAGGCAAGAAAAAGTCTCTTGTCTCTTCGGCAGCTCCAGACTTTTCCCGGACTCCCTCTCGGCTAGCCGTGGCACACTAGCCCCTTCAGGCTGTGTTCATGCTGCCAACCCCAGTCCTCTCCCTGTGCTCCGACCGAATCCCAAGCCTCAGCTCACAGCCCCGCCCACCCCAGCGGGTGAGCAGACAAGCCTCTCGGGCTGGTGAGTGCCGGTCGGCACCAATCCTCTGTGCGGGAATCTCTCCGCTTTGCCCTCCACACCCCTGTTGCTGTGCTCTCCTCCGTGGCTCCGAAGCTTCCCCCCTCTGGCACCCGCAGTCTCCACCCACGGAGGGCCTTCCTAGTGTGTGGCAACCTTTCCTCCTTCACAGCTCCCTCCCATTGGTGCAGATCCTGTCCCTATTCTTTTGTCTCTGTTTTTTCTTTTTTCTTTTGCCCTACCCAGGTACGTGAGGAGTTTCTTGCCTTTTGGGAGGTCTGAGGTCTTCTGCCAGCGTTCAGTATGTGTTCTGTAGGGGGTTTTCCACATGTAGATGTATTTCTGATATATTTGTGAGGAAGAAAGTGATTTCCACATCTTACCCTTCTGCCATCTTGAAGCCATTCCCTGTCTTAATTCTTGAATGAGAAAGAAAGGCTAGTCTGACAGGAATTGTTTATAATCCACAACCTGCCTTATGCTACAACTCAGACATCTGTATTTCTTTCACCATTAGTGCCCTGGTAGAACAAAATATTAATATTCAACCACATCTTGAGAGATCATTTAGTCCTATCATTTCATTTACAGGTGAGCAAAGTTAAGGCCCAGATAAGGGGAGGGACTTACCCAAAACCACAAGTAGTTAGAAGCAGGAACACAGATGGAACACAGATTTCCTGTTAGTCCAAGATCCTTTCCTCTACATCAGCCTTTCTCAAAATGTATGAATGTGCAAAGTGTTACATACACACACAGACACACGTGCACATGCACACACATTCATGTACATGTATGTATATGTTGAGGAAAGTCAAATTTAGAAAGTTATGTGTGCTATGCCATCCTCTTGAAGATTCTGTTATGAAGTCTCCTGGAATATCACCAACACAACTTGTGGATAAAACAAAGTTGTGTTTATTTCTTAAATACCTTCACAGAACTTGGGCTGTGTTTCAGAGTGAGGAAGGTGAGGACAGAATTTATTAAGAACTGGAAATTTGGTTTATGGGGGGTATTTAAATGTGGGAGTTTGACTAGTATTGACTAAGAATTGTGATACAACAGTCCAGGATTGGTGGAAGCAGCAAGGTAAGGATTTTGAAGACACGATTCAACGAATCTTAGGGCTCAAGCTGTTGGATGCTTTCCACTGAAGAGTTAGTGAGTCTTTCAGGAATTTCCTGTAATAAATAGTCAAACCATTTGCATGGACAAGATAGTCCTGGAAGAGTGAAGAAATGCTAATAAAGAAAATGAAATAGCAAAGTCATGTTAATATAGACAGTAAGGTGTGGTTTTGATTCTCAGTGTCCAGAGTGAGTGTGAAAGTAAACAGTTTGGTTTTCAATTCACAATGTATATTAAAGCCTCAAAGAAGTCCTGCATTAATTAAAATTGTTTTACTTTATTTAATCCAGACTTTTTCAACATCTACCTGACTACAGAATCCTTGTTTTTACTTTAAGCACATTCTAGAAAACTGAATTCTATTTGTTCTCCTAAAATTCATACTTTGGGGGACCTATTCAGAAGTTGATCAGTTATGAATTGTCTAAAAACACTAAATGGATGGTATCAAGTTTCTTTATCCAGTATTAGCAGTTGTTTTGATGGCTCGTCTAATTGACTAGGCTTCTTCTATTATATGCTACATAATGATTGCTCTCCCTGATAAGAACTGCTTGAGTTGTAAAGGTTTTAATTGAGGACCCATTAGTGCTGCAAGAATTAAGTGTCTGGAATGGATCATTCTATTTACCTTTTCATCAGGTTGGACCAGAATAAACTTTCTTTATACCCATATAGCTTACACCACATTTGTCAATGAGTTGGTGTCATCATTTGCATTTTGAGGTAGATGATCATGCTCAGGTGATTTTCAGATATTGCTTTTTGGCTGTGTTTTTTGTTTTGTTTTGTTTTTGTTTTGCGGTACGTGGGCCTCTCACTGTTATGGCCTCTCCCGTTGCGGAGCACAGGCTCTGGAGGCGCAGGGTCAGTGGCCATGGCTCACGGGCCCAGCCGCTCCGCGGCATGTGGGATCTTCCCGGACCGGGGCACGAACTCGTGTCCCCTGTATCGGCAGGCGGACTCTCAACCACTGCACCACCAGGGAAGCCCTTTTTGGCTGTGTTTTAATATAGTTTTATAAATTGTTTTCCAAGCCACTTTAATTAGTACTTATTAGATATTAATCACCTGTCTAGTTTGATTTATAAAAATGATACAATTTTGAGTTCTCTCAGCTGCATAAGAAAACTATCGGTGCTTTGTGACCACCTAGAGGGGTGGGATAGGGAGAGTGGGAAGGAGGGAGGTGCAAGAGGGAAGAGATATGCGGACATATGTATATGTATAACAGATTCACTTTGTTATAAAGCAGAAACTAACACATCATTGTAAAGCAATTATACTCCAATAAAGATATTAAAAAAATAAAAATAAATAAAAGAGAAAACTATCTCCAAAGCCTTAAATTCTTCTTTATTCAATTTTAAACCACAGCAGAGTCAAGGCTGTGTATTTTTCCTCTTTTTAACTTAAAATTGTGCCATATTTTTTTCTTCTTGAAGCAACAGTTTATGGCCAACCCATTTCCCTAAATTACTCCAACACATACAGATATTTAGTTACAAATGCAGAACTTTAAGTGGGAAAAGACTCAATGAGTCCAAAGGTGAACCCAAATGAATTGAAGGGAAATTCACAAGTCAGGAATGCGGCTAGAATGCTGTACTTGCTAAAACTGCAACTGCTTAGACTCCTCCATTAGATTTCATTTAGCTGATCATGTGATGTTAACCAGGTAGTTCCTCTATTAGAGCTAGTTCTAACAGAGCAAGGGAATTCAAGTTTGGAGCATCTGAGTTTTGCCAGCTGCATTAAATGGATCAGGAACTCACATGGAGATTTGGAGGGTAACAACAACAATAACAAAATGGAACCAGGGAAGAGCAAATAGACTGTGACTTACTCTTTAACTGCAGTTATATGACACCAAGAAATTTAAAGAGAACAGTCCGTCATCTGATGTTTAGGTGCTCATCATGAAGCTGCATGTGTCTTGGTGATGTAAATCATCCTCACCACCAAGTAATATAAGAAGTCACTTAGTAGTAGTTGTATAGACAACTATAGCCCACTGGCCCACAGGGTACATACATGGTTTATGGAAATTTCATTAAATCAGTTTTAATTTTTAACATTTTCTAGCACTTAATATTGACCAGCACTTTCACATATGTTATTTCAATTGATCCTCTCAAAAACTCTTGACTTGGCTATTATGCAGTCTTAATATCACACATCTCTAATATATCGATACATATTAAATCAAGTATTTGGTACATGGTGCACCATCAACGAATTTTAATTGAATTCAGAACTAAGGTTTCAAGAGTTGGAAATTTATTCTATGAATATGGCAAGCTTGAAGGTAGTGTCATGAAGCTTTGCTATATGGAATTATTTGGTTTGAAAGAGGTGATTTGACATAAAGTATATCTGAGTCTTCATGATAAATCTCATAGCTATATTAGTTAGTACTAATGTGCATCAACCTAATGTGTATATATCAACACTTTAGGTAAAAAATTGAATTTTATTTAGTCAGCAAGATAATTTCCTACATGATGTCAAGCATCTGGATATTTAGAACCATACATCAATCAAATTTAGTACCATCTGGACATTTGGCATTATTTAGAAACAAGTAACATGACATGCTTGCCTGTGTGCATTACTCTAACTTTCAGTGTTGAGACCAGTAATTACATACCTGTAGGTTCAATCCTATCCCAGTTTCTGGGATAATTTATGTGTCTACATAGGAGAAAATAAAGAGTTCTAGTTACTCCATGCTTGGTACTTAGTTTAGTGGTTCTAAATTTTGTCTGGATATTATAGTCAATGAGCAGCTTTGAAAAGTATTGATACCCAATGTTACCTCCCAGAGATTCTGATGTAGTTGGCCAGGAGTATAGTGTAGGTATCAGGTTTTTTTAGAAGTTTGCTAGGTAGTTTTAATGTAGAGGCAAGGTTAAGAACCACTGATCTAGTTCATTCACTTACTGGTTCTATGCTGCCCTTGGTACTTCAATACTTCTCCAATAATCAATTTCCTATTTAGTACATCAATTCCCCAGGGTTTCTCAATGACTGTGTCTCTGAAAATTATTTATCTCCTATCAGTAACCTCCCTACTTGGACTCCTACCAAATTCTTTTCACTTAAAACTCAATCACATGCTTGATCCGGCCCTGCTAGAAACAGTATGTCTTGGAACCTGGTTCTTTGTTGACAGGTTTCCTATTTTCCAGAATATTGTGCCTTTCCCCTATGTTCTGACCCCTAACCTTTAATCAAATCTAGGGATCTTACTAGATTTTGAGTCCTGATCCTGTGCAGTCTGCCCCAACTTACCACTAGAAATTGATTTACATCGGTATCTAAATGATTGTGAATTGTTTTTTCCTTTTCTCCCAAATATTTTGGCATCATCCTATCACAAATGGTATAGCATGGTAGTGAATTCAGAGTTAGGCTGTCTGAAATTAAATCCTGGTTCCACCATTTTCTAACTAGATGACCTTGGATTACTAATGTAACCTCTCCTAGCCTCAATTTTCACATCTATACAATATAGATAATGATCATAATTATTAGGGTTGTGATCATTAAGTGAAATAATACCCATAACATGCTTCACACAGAGCAGGGTACATATTGTTTAAATCCATGTTAGCAGCTCTGTTTTCAAATGAAAATTTGACAGGTAATAGAGTTTGTTTAAAATTAACAAACAATGATTTGGTAGTTAAAACAAATTACCTCATCCATCTTATTTACCATTCATATACTAGACCTCTCATATTTACACATCTTTCAAAACAGTGACTTTGCCTTGGAAGTATTGAATTTCACAGGGGAAAAGTGAATAGAGGTCCACTTTACTTTTAATGCATGAAAAGTCCATTGCCTTTGATATCATAGATAAATGCTAGGATACTGACATAATAATTACTTTACTGCTGGGAGTTTTCAGTGAAGCCATAAAAGAAAAAAATGATCAGCCTAATTGCCTCAAGATGGATATATAATGCATAAATCTCTTGTTTAATGGATCTAGTAATAGACCACCTGTTACCCCTGCCTCCTTCTCAGTTCAGTGCATGGATGACTAGTGTTCCTGAAGTGAACAAACTCAGACTTTGAAGTGCTATAATGCTGTAATTTAATGACAGTTCATCTCAATTTTGCATTTTACATAATCAGATAATTCTAGATTTTAAGAAAAGATCCATGCCCTGCTTATCGTGTTTATTGCACATTCATCATTGAGATATTCTCTCAACAGAAGTTCTAGGTTCAAAGGCTCCACTTAGAGGGGTGAATAAGAAATAAGTAGAGGAAAGGATATAGAGGTATGTAGGTGGTGGAATACTTGGTTGATTTGTTCAAGACCAAATTCACAGTATGCTATCATAGCTGAATTTAACATTGTCAGGCTGCTCAGCAATAATTTCCCACCATTTGACCTCATTATTTAATCTATCACAACATTCAAAGACTGCCATACATGATCCTATCTAGAATAAGTATAAATTAAGTCTAAATGAGCCTTACCACTTTTAACATTTCAGAGGTTCGGGCTCTAGTAATTCAGAATTTGTGATGAATCAGACTTCTCTGAAAAAAAGGGGTGCAATTATTCTTGGCAGATTAATAGTGTTAGCAGATTAAGGGAAGTGTGTTTAAGCTACTTAAAACACATCGTTTGTAAGTACCTAAGAAGTTATTTGCTACAAATACTAGATAGAATAATTATAAATCATCGTGACAAACTCGATGAAACTTGTCACTGTGTTTACAGTAAAGATGTTTTTTGAGGATGTTTTTCATTATTTGCTCTACAAATCTCCTGGAATATATGTTTCTCTCTGGTTTCATTATTAGAAAAAGTTACGCTTACCAGGAAAAGAGATAGTATTAATTAGAGATTAAAATGTGATAGTTTTAATGTGATAGTATTAATTAGAGATTAAAGTCTTCTAGTCCAGACTAGCTGTGGTTAAATCCTAACTCTTTCACCTTTTGGCTGTGTGAACTTTGACAAGTCACTTAACTTCTATGAGCCTCAATTTCCTCACCCGTAAAATTGGGGAAAATAGTAGCCCCTATGGTGAGGATTCAATGAATTTATACGTGAAAAGTGCTTAGAACTATGCCTGACAAACATGGTAAATGTTCAGTAAATGTTAGCTCTAATAGTATCATAATGTTTTCTTAGTAACCAGTTTATTTTTTTCTCAAATAAACATTGTATTGAATATTTCCCTCTTTATGTTGCCGCCAGACAGCTTAAGGTTCACTTTGTGGCCCACTTCACACAAGGATAAAAACTTGCATGTTGTGATTCCTTCTTACATTTTTACTATTATTTTAAATCTATTTGACTTTGTTAAATTGCTTGAACCTCTGTAATTCCTTTTTAAACAAGGCATATATAAGGCAAAACTAGCTTAACTTCAGCTACTATGAAGAATCAAAGTTAATAGTCTCTTTCAAAAGTTGTTGTCAGGACTTCTCTGGCAGTCCAGTGGTTAAGACTCTGCCCTTCCACTGTAGGGGGGCACTGGTTCGATCCCTGGTCAGGGAACTAAGATCCTGCATGTCATGCGGTGTGGCCAAAAAAAACTTTCTTATGATTGAAATTGGCTTTTCCCCATTAATCTGATTGGTAAAAAAATTAACCTTTATTATAAAAGTTTGAAGACATACAGAAAAGCAAAGAAAATAATCTGATGAACACCCATGTATCAAGTACCTAGATTTTACAATTATTAACATTCTGCCACATTTGCTACCTCTTTATTTTTCCATATATATTTTATGGTAATTAAAAATACATGGTGTTTCACCCCTAAATACTTCAGCATGCATGTCTTAAAAAATAAGGACATTTTCTTTTGTAACTATAGCATTATTAAAACAAGTGACAAAATTAACAATATGAATTAGCGCATTTTAAAAGACTACGGACTCCTTGAAGGGCAGGGATAGGGGCTTCTGCTATTCTTTATCTCAGTGACTGACACAGAAATGGGTATATGTGCTCAGTGCATCCTCATGAAGTGCCTAGTCATTTAATTGCTTAATGCAGTTTTATTGTATTTGCTCAGTTCTTTCCTCCAGAACAAAAAAGGTAGAAAACCCATTTCTGCTGCTCTTGTTCCCTCATTCCTGCCCCTCCCCAAATCATCAAGAGAGAAAAGAATGGAGGCAAATTAAATTCCTCTCCCTCTGTAAATTCATACAGGTTGCCCCTCCCTATTGGCACCCTGCATCTGTAGGCAAGTTAATAACTCTTTCCCCATTGGCAAAAATCACTGACTTCTCACGAACTGTGGTAGTTAATGTTTGTTAGATAATTTGTGATTCATGGCTGGAAGTTGCAATATATACCCTGAGGTATCTTAATCCCACAGTTGAAATGAATTGTGTTAGTAATAATTAAAATTGTTACTATATCAACTCTAGCAGCAATAAGACAAGCCAGGTTAACCACTAGCCCCAATCTCTCCCCACCTTTCCCACAGAGAATATTTTCCTCTCCTTCCTTTCTAGCTTTGTAAAATTCTTTCATCATTTTGGAAAATGTTGAATAATTCTCTGCATACTAGTGATATGAAACCCCCTTGAATTTTATCATATGTGATCAGTTTATTGTCCATTTGAGGCTTTGCCTGTTTTTTGCTTTTTGTTTTGTTGTTTTGTTTCTTTAAAGAAATACATGATTTAATCACATCATTCTTCTCTGGGGGAACTCAGGCCAAAATAATGCTTCACCACATGGAAAATCCACCTAATTATTTAATAACATCTTTCATCAATGTTTTCCTCAATTCATTCTTCCATGATTGTGTTCTCCCATGTATTAGAGATTAAATCTTGAGTCAAATATTTAATCTTGGACAAAACATCACATTTAGAAATAGCATGGGTTCCATCATGCCTAGACAAGCACTGTACAGCTCTTATTCCCATGCTCATAGTTACTGACAGGACTGCTGTCACTCTTTGCTATTATGGGCTCCATTAATGCTGCCAGGAAAAAGGGACTCTGGCATTTTAGCAGTTGCTCTTTGCCAGGCTCTAAGCTTTCTTCTAAGCTTTACAAGTTGGATACACAGAGATTTTAGGAGCGCTATTTGACATCTTGGCTGTTGAATTAGTCATAACTGAAAAATACACTAAGTTGTCTTTGTGTTGTCTGGCTCTTTTTTCTGGTTTAGTGCTTTCTGGGCAGGAGATATGTATTTTACATAAGTCAAAATTTGATGCAAAGTACTATGTTCATGTTTGCTAGTATGGATCACCTTAAATGCATTTCTGGATTTGATCATCATCATAACACTAAAGTTGAGCAAGAACTAATAGGTCCATTTCATAGGTGAGCATGTTAAGAACATTTTTAATTTTAATTTCCTGAGATCATAAAGGCCAGGAAGAGAGCCCAGCTCTCTTGAACTGTGGCCAAGTGTAATGTGCTGCCTCGTAATCTAACTTGTTTTTCCTATTAATGAGAATTTGACAAAGGGCACTTAACTATAAGCCAGGAGACTAGGTTCTAGAGTCAGCTGTAAGAATTGAATGAATGAATGGCAGCAGATATAATTTAGAGAAGATTGACCAGTAACCTTTATTCATAAGGTGGTACAATTGAATGGACCTGTATTTCTAAGTCTCTATTATTTAGGTCTGCATGTTGATCGAGGTCTCTACCGAGTAAATAATGGACAATTATGGGTCATAAATGTGGCTTTCTTCCCAGAGCCTACAAGAGAAAGAAGACATTCAGTGAATGTGAGTGCATGCATATGTCTGATTATCCTTTCTGAAATAGTTTGAATATCTTATTTTTTTTTTACCAAAAGTTACCCTTAGATTATCTATGGCACATTTTGCATGCCAAGGATATTGAATCATTAATTAAGTGTAAAATGAGTCCTGACTCATGTAATGATTATTGAAAAAGAATTAACTTGGGTATTTCCAAACAGTGTGAATGAGACATTGACTTTTGGACAGTCTTCCCACCACTAACTATATGGCAAATTTGTGAGCAGCGGTAAGTGATTGCTCTAGTGAAATGTAAGAACACCCCAGGGAGATAGATACCTGTATATAACAGTGTCAAGACTTTCTGGTCCTCTCCCTTAAAATGTACCAAGGAGTCTCTTCATGACACTGCCACCTTTCCTTCCTCTTTCCTTCCACCAACCTCTCTTCTGTTCACCATCTTCTCTGGTTACACTTGATTTAACCAGAACTACTACCACTGACTCAAATGGAAAATATGCAGAACTGCTGCCCAGAAAGCAGGCATGTGGCAGAATCCTCTTGGACACCAGTGGTGTCATTCAGTGCTAATGATAGCCTGCAAGGGCCATCAATCATTTTAGGGAATACCCATCATAGGATACAGGAATTTCAAAAGCAAAGGGGTAAATGCACATCATCGAAAATGTGCAAATCAGTAATTGTCAGTTTCCAGAAATGAATTTGGTAGTAGACAATGTAAAAATATTCTGACTAAGATGACATAACAGTGAGTGTTCTGAATTTGAATAGCACTTTTTCCCCTTGTCAGTGTACTTTCCCATCTGTTATCTCATTTAATTCTCACAACAGCCCTATAAAGTAGACATGGCAAAGAGGTATTATCACCCCCTATTTGACCCATGAAAAAACCCAAGTTAAATGACAAGTTAATGACAGTACCTGGACTAGAATTTAGGGCATCTGACTATTTATCCAGTCATCCAGCCATTCCTTTCTTCCTTCAAATATAGCAGCTTCAGCCTCAGCATAGTAGATGACTTTAAGGAGAGAGAGTGAATATCTTTTTTAAGAGATTTTAATTTTATTTTTTATAGCTTTATTTATTTGGAAACATTTCAAAATGTTCATTTCAAACATTTCAAGTGGGAAAATTGTGAGAAAATTACCTTTTATCTAAATTCACCAATTGTTAACATCGTGCCACATTTGTATTATTTCTATGTATACATATGTGCCTAAGTATGTTTTTTTCTGAACCATTTGAAAGTTAACTGCAGATATGATACTTCACCCCTAAATAATTTAGCATGTGGCTCATAAGAATAAGGACCTTCTCCTACATAGCTGCAATACAATTATCACATTCAGTAAACTTAACTTTGATACAATACTATATCTAATGTATATTCTATATTCAGATCTCCCCATTTGTCCCAATACTGTCCTTTATGGTATTTTTCTGATCCAGAATCCAATAGAAGATTATGCATTACATTTTTTATCATGTCTTTCTCCTTTAATGTAGAACAGTTCCCTAGATTTTTAAATTTAAATTTATTTAAAATTGATTTCATGACATTGACATCTTTGAAACAACTAGGCCAATTGTTTTGTAGAATTATCTTCAATTTGAATTCATCTGATTGTTTCCTCATGATTAGATTCACATTATACATTTTTGACTAGAATACGACTTGCATGATTTTTGTGTCCTTCTCTGTGCCTAACTTCAAGAGGTAGGTACGTGATTTACTTTGTCTCATTATTGATTATTCTGAGTTTGATCATTTATTTGAGGAAGTATCTGACAGATTAATCCACTGTAATTAATTATAATTCAACAGAGTATAACTAATGAATAATCTGTTGGGTGATACCTTGAGCCAATTTAAATACCTTGTTTCACAAAACTTTTCATTGATGATTCTTTCCTGAATCAGCTATTACAATGGTGGTGGCCAACTGGTGATTTTTAAGTCATTCTCCATATATTAGTTGGTATTCTTATATAAAAAGGAGCTCTTCCCTCTTTTATTAGTATTACTGTGGACCCATAGACTCTTTGCCATCCAATTCTGTCCATTCTGAAATGCACAGATCTTCAATGTAATCTCAGAGAATTATTTTTATTACAATTTTAACCATATTTAAGTGTCCATTTCAGGACATTTATAACATTCACATTTTTTAAAACCCATCACCCGCATCCATCTCCAGAACATTTTCATCTTCCCAAACTGAAACTACATACCCACTAAACAGTAGCTCCCCATTTCCCCCTATCCCAAGCCCCTGGCAACCACCATTCTACTTTCTGTCTCTACAAATGTAACTATTCTAGGTACCTCATATAAGTGGAATGGCTTATTTCACTTAGCATAGTGTCTTCAAGATCCAACCATGTTGTAGCATCAAAATTTCTTTTTAAAGCTGAATATTCCATTTTTGTATATATCTCGTTTTGTTTATCCATTTATCTTTATATGGATACTTGGGTCGCTTCCACTTTTTGGCCATTATAAATAATGTTTCTGTAAATATTGGTGTACAAATATCTGTTTGAGTTCCTGCTTTTAACTTTGGGGGGTATATGCCTAGAAGTGGAATTGGATCATATAGTACCTATATACTTAATTTTAATTTTCTGTAGAACTGTCACATCGTTTTCTGTAGCAGCTGCACCATTTTACATTCCTACCAGTAATATGCAAGGGTTACAATTTTTCCACATCCTTGCCACACACATTTTTCTGTTGTTTATACACACACACACACACAAACACACACACACACGTCATTCTAATGGATATGAAATTGTATCTCATTATGGTTTTGATTTATGTTTCTCTGGTGATTAGTGACATTGAGCATCTTTTCAAGTACTTATTGGCCATTTGTGTATCTTCTTTGCAGAAATTTCAACTCAAGTCCTGTGTCCATTTAAAAAATTGGGTTTATTTGTTGTTGAGTTACAGGAGTTCTTTATATATTTTGGATATTAATCCCTTATCAGATATATGATTTGCAAATATTTTCTCCTGCGGGTTACATTTTCACTCTGTTGATAGTGTCCATTGATGCACAAAAGTTTTAAATTTTGATGAAATCCCAATTTATCTTTTTTTTCCTTTTGTTGCCTGTGCTTTCTGTACCCAAGAAATCATGGTCAAATTCAGTGTCATGAAATTTTCTCCTATATTTTCTTGTAAGAGTTTTATAATTCTTCCTCTTATGTTTAGATTTTTGATCCATTTTGACTGAATTTTTGTATATGGTGTAAGGTAAAGGTCCAACTTCGTTCTTTTTCATGTGGATATCCAGTTTTCCCAATATCAATTGTTCAAAAGACTGTCTTTTCCCCCATTAAGTGGCCTTGGCACCCTTACCAAAATAATTTGACTGCATATGTGAAGTTTTATTTCTGGGCTCTGTATTCTATTCCATTGGTTTAAATGTCTCTCTTTATAATAGTACTGTACTGTTTTGATTACTTGAGCTTTGTAGTAACTTTTGAAATCAGAAAGTATGAGGCCTTCAACTTTATTATTTTTCAAGATTGCTTTGGCTATTCAGGGTGCCCTGAGAGTCCCATATTCCATATGGGGTTTTAGGATGGATTTTCCTGTTTATGAAAAAAAAAAAAACTCATTGGGATTTTGATAGGGATTTCATTGAAGCTGTAGATTGCTTTGAGTATTATTCCCATATTAACAATATTAATTCTTCCAATCCATGAATGCAGGATATCTTTTTAATTATTTGTGTATTTAATTTATTTCAGCAACATTTGTACTTTTCAGTGCACAAGGCTTTCACCTCTTTGGTTAAGTTTATTCCTAAGTATTTTATTATTTTTGATGATATTGGAAATGGAATTGTTTTCTTAATTTCCTTTTTGAATTGTTCATTGTTAATATATAGAAACACAATTGATTTTTTGTATTGATTTTTATCCAGCTCAGTGAATTTTTAAATATAAATGTACCCATGTAATCAACACATCAAGATTAGAACTTTTCCATCATCCCAGAAAATTCTTTCATGTCCCTTTCTAGTTAAAACTCCCTAAGCACTATTGTGGTGTCTATTACCATATATTTAATTGGCAAGTGTTTGAACTTCATATAATAGATACAAACAGTACACATCCTGTTGCTCATTTTTTTGAACAGAAGTTTATTCAGTGCCTACATTTTGTCAAGTAAACATGTCAAGAATACACAGAAATATGATACAAAGTCCCTACTTTCAAGGAACTTAAGGTTTAATAAGAGAAAGAACTTACCACCACTTGAAGTGGTAGTATAAAGCAGATGCAAACTGAACTGGATGGACAGCCTTGGATCAATAATATGGCTCTTGTGGTCCTGGACATGCTGGGCTCATTTGGAGAACTGTAGGAGTGTCAGTTTTGCTAGAGTGTAGCTGGATGTCTTTCAGTCCAGTGGTGGACAGGCAGAGATATGTTGTGCTCAATACGTTTTTGAGATGCATTCATATTATCCCTAGTTCAGCAATTCATTATTTTATTGCTGTAGAGATTCTATTGCATGAATATGCCAAATTTTGTTTATCCATTCTCTTGTTAAAGGGCATTTGGGTTATTTCCAGGTTTTTGCTTCTGTAAATAAAGCTAATATCAACATTCCTGTTAAGGTCTTTGGTAAACATATGGACTCATTTTCCTTGGATAAATACATAGGTGTGGAATAACTAGGTTATGTGGTAAGTATATGTTCAATTTTAAAAGGAATTGCTAAATCATTTTTCAAAGTAGTTGTAAGATCTTGGTATTATAATTCTTTGTCATTTTGTCCTTTCTGGTGTGTGTGGTAGTATCTCTTGGTGATTTTAATTTGCATTTCCTTGATTGCACATGATATTGACCACTTTTTCATATGCTTATTGGCCATTCAGATATCTTCTTTGGGGGCTGCCTTTTCAGGACTTTTGATCAGTTTTTATATGGTTTTTAAAATTATTTGTTTTCCTCATTGAGTTTTAGGAGTTCTTTATATTTTCTGGATGAGAGAGAGAAAAATATAGCTAGAGACTGAGATTGGATATTTTCACCCAGTTTGTGGCTTGCCTCTTCACTTTCCTAATCATGTTTTTTTGATGAACAGAAGTTTTGAAATTTGATAAGTCCATATTATTCTTTTTCAATACTCACCTTTTTCCTAATTAGGCCAGTGGGAACCACTTCAAGCTAGCTTCTGTGTTCTTTTGAACTATCTCCATCAGTTTTTTAATATTTCCTTATGATCTGGCACATAGTGTTCTAGACTCGCTGTGTACTTCCCCTTTCCCAGCCCTGGAAGGAGCACTGGTTCATTTTAGTGGGGGATGGCCTTTTGAAACCAAGATGTCTAGGCATCAGTTGTGCTCATTTCTATTGAGGTGTCATTGATTTTAGACATTTTCAGTAGGTAAATGGGTTGATACCAATATCTCTAATTCCACTCAAAACCACAGGTTTCATTCTCTCTTTCCTCCATTTTATATTTGTACTCTCCACCCAAAGTGTGAACGCTGATTCCCTAAAGCATTTACACACACACACACACACAGTTTTGGAATTTCTACACCTATTGAAGCATCCACAATAAATCTGATAATTAAAGCTCAGAATTTCTGTGCAGTTAATTTTGCCCTTTTATGGAAACAATTTCATTTATTTCTGTGTCATTATTCCTTTGTCACATTTTGCAAAAGCAAATATATAATTACATTTTTTAACATCTTTATTAGAGTATAATTGCTTTACAATGGTGTGTTAGTTTCTGCTTTATAAGAAAGTGAATCAGTTATACATACACATATTTTTCTCTTCTCACATTTTCACCTTCTTTCTTTCATGAAATATAGTATATTAAATGTACATTTTCTTTTGTATTTTTTTAACTTGACAATATATCCTGGAAAATATATGTCCTGACAATATATCCTGGAAAATTACTCCATATATTTCAGCTCATATCAGCTCATGGAAAACCTCATTCTTTTTAAAATTTAACTTTGAAATAATTATAGATTCACAGGTGGTTGCAAAGAATGTATAGGACGGTCCTTTATTTCCTTCCCCCAGCCTTCCTGATAATATCTTATATAACTGCAGTTCAATATCGATACCCAGGAATTTGACATTGTTACAATCCACAGAGCTTATTCAGATTTCACCACTTACATATATACTTATTTGTATTTGTGTGTGTTCAGGTTTTTGAAGTTTTATCACATATATGGACTTGTATAACTACCACAACAATCAAGATATTGTACTGTAATATCACAAGATTTCCTCAAAGGTATGGAGAAAAGTGAACCCTTGTGCTGTTGGTGGGCATGTAAATTGGTACAGACACTATGAAAAATAGTATGTATGTATGTATATATATATATATATATATATATATATATGCAGTGGAATATTATTCAGCCATAAAAAGAAGTAAAATACCATTTTCAATGTGGGTGACCCTTGAGAGCATTATGCTAATAAGTGAAATAAGTCAGAGAGAGGAAGACAAATACTGTATGATATCTTTGTAGAAACAGAGAGTAGACTGGTAGTTGCTAGGGGCAGGTAGGGGTGCAATAAGGAGATGCTGGTCAAAGGGTACAAACTTTCAGTTATAAGATGAATAAGTTCTGGGTATCTAATATACACCATGGTGACTATAACTTGTAGTTATACAAGTCTATATATGTGATAAAACTTTATATACTTGGAAGTATAAAAAGAGAGTAGATCTTAAAATTTCTCACCACACACACATTCACATGATAACTGTGTGAGGTGATGGAAGTGTTAACTGACCTTTTAGTAATCATTTCACAATATATACCTATATCAAATCATCACATTGTACACTAAATTGATGCCATATTAATATCTCAATTAAATCTCAATAAAGCTGGAAGAAAAAGACTCCCTTAAGTTACCTCTTTATAGACATACCCTTCCTCTCCCCCACTATCCTTAATGGTAGAGAGCCACTAATCTATTTTTTGTCTCTATAATTATGCTGTTTCACAAATGTTACATGAATGGCATCATACAATATGTATCCTTCTGAGACTGGATATTTTCCTTCACTCAGTAAAATTTCCTTGAGTTTTATCCAAGTTATGTGTACTAGTAGTTTGTTCTTTGTTATTGCTGAGCAGTATACTATGGAATAGATGTACCACAGTTTAACTATTCACCCACTAAAGGACATTTGGGTAGTTCCCAGTTTTTAGCTATAATGAATAAATAAATCTGCTCTGAACATTCATGTACAAGTTCCTTTATCCTCATTCATTTTTGCAGCCACATAAAACTTCATTGTGTGGATTTCTAATGTATGGGCACATAGATTGTTTCCAAAATTTTGAGATTATAAACAATCCTGCAGTGAATAATTTGTACATATTCATTTTTGTATGTTGAAGATATATCTTCGAGTAAATTCCTAGAAGTAGGATTGTTGGGTCAAAGGATAAATGTGTATTTAGCTTTTCAGCTATTTCAGTAGTGTGCTCAAAGTGGTTCATAGTGGGTTTTCAGAATCAATTTTTACATTTTCAGGAATTTTGTGAGCTAGTTGTAAAACATAACTAGTAGTAAAAATTAAATCCTCTAAACTCATCATTGTAAAAAAATATTTAAAAGTAAGGCAATGAATACTCTAAATTCATCACTAATCCTAATTCTTTTAAACTACATTTTGCTATTAGCTATGTTCTCTCAGATAGTCATGTTAATTGTAACTATATGGTAGGAAATCTATATAAATGTATGCTAATGTGTATCTCTTTCCAATCTGTGTTCAGTGACGTTACCTTAGAAGCTTGAAATTGGCCATGGTGAGACTACTTTCACCAAGGAAATCAACAAATGCTATACCTCAGAGCTTTTCGGTTTGGGGTTTGGTTGTTTCCAGAGAACCAGCTGTCAAACATTTACTGCCACACCATTGTGTATTTTGAAATTCCTGTTGAAGAATTAATGCCATTCTGCACTTTTACCAGAAATATATGAGAGTGCCTGTTTCCCCCACAGCCTCACCAACAGTGTATTGTCAAACTTTTGAAGTTTATCAAACTTGTGGATTAGAAATTTTTTCTCATTGTGGTTTTGATTTACATTTCTCTTATTATAAGCAAACTTGAGCTTCGTTTTTTATATACTTAAGAATAATTGTTTATATATTTTTGTTAACTGTTTGTCCATGGTTTTTGCCTATATTTCTTACCCAATTTTGATCTTTTGTTTTCATCTATTTTGAAGAATACATATCTCTATATTAGGGATATTAGCCCTTTTTTGTGATGCATGTTGCAAGTAACATTTTGAACTAGTTTGTAATTTGAATTTTTGCTTGTTATGATTTTTTTTGCCCTGCAGAAAATTTTATGTAATCAAATTTTCCAATATTTTATTGCATCTGGACTTTGAATCATAGTTAGAGTGATTGTTTAACAATCCTCTCATATGATTTTAATTGGGAGCAATAGATCAAACTCAATTAAATAGACATTAGGTACCTATTATTTGCAGGATGCTCTGGTGAATATACAGACAAAAGTAGCACATTCCTCATCTCAAGGAATCCATAATTTCTTGGGAAACAGAGACCTATACATCACTTTCCTGAACCTGCTGTTAATTATAGCTGCCTAGATTCTGTTTAAATTAAATCTCAAACCTAAAACAGGCATGTAATGCTACTTTGTAACTGTACTATATTCCTCTTTTTGCTCACCTTTCCATTTATCAAAATGACTATTTCATATCTTTTCCTCTTTCATCCAAGGTTTTCAAACTTTGCTTATATCTGATTATTTCTTAACTCACTGAAAAAGTAACATATGGTTAAAAGCATGAACTTTGAATCTATACTGACTAGGCATGAATTGCAGCTGTATGTGAATACCAACTGCATAACATTGAGCAAGTTTATTAACCTTTCTGTGTTTCAGTTTCTTCATCTAGAAAATGAAGCTAATAATAGTACTTGCCTGATAGTTTTGATTAAGTGTGTGGGTGGGTGTGGATGTGGGTGTGTAATGCCTGGAAAATAACAAGTGTCTGTAAGAGTTTGTTATCATCATCATCATCATCATCTAATCATTCCCTCATCTTCCCATGCCCAAATCTATCAATACAATACTACCTTTGTCTGCATTCATATTCTTCCCCTTTCCCACAGTTTCCAAATGAGGATATATCCCTCCTTCTGTCACAGGCAAATTCTTTCAACTGCTCTTTATTTCCCATCCTTTTTCTCCTATTCAAAATTTTTGCTACTTCATTTATCTTCTCCTTTTTCTACATCATTAATTTTTCCTTCTTTACTGGATCAATGCCAACAACATTAGCATGCCTTCCTACTTCCCAGTCTCTCATTTTGCAAAAAGAAACAACCTTTCTTGACGTCACCTCTACTCTAACTATCTCTGTATTTCTGTTATTCATCCTAGTCAAACTCATTGGAAGATTTAGCCACACTTACTTTCTTTAATTTATGAGCTTCCATTTACCCTTCAACCCACTCCATTCTGGCTTCTTTCTCTACAACTCAAATGAAAATACTCTTGACACAGTCACCAACAACTTCCATAATGCAAAATCCAATGGACCTGTCTCTGTCATCTTCTTACTTGACCTGAGTAGCATATGGCACAATTTACCTCACTATTTGTCTTGAAATATTCTTTGCTTTCATCAACCTCATGCTCTGTCATGTTGTTTTTTCTACCCCAATAGCTGCTTTGAATAAGTCTTATGTGTAGGCTTCTTCTCTACCTTCTAAATGGTAGAATGCTTCAGGACTGAGTGTTTTGTCCTCTTCTCTCTCTGCATTCTCTCTAAGTAATCTCATCCAATTCTGAAATAATTTTCTCCAGTTTATTTATGTCTCACAAAGCCTCCAGCCTCACACCTTTCACTGTGCTCAACCCCACATCAATTTTCTTTCAGTATTATTATTATTTTTTTTTTGGCGGTACACGGGCCTCTCACTGTTGTGACCTCTCCTGTTGTGGAGCACAGGCTCCAGACGCACAGGCCCAGTGGCCATGACTCATGGGCCCAGCCGCTCCGTGGCATGTGGGATCTTCCCGGACCGGGTCACGAACCCGTGTCCCCTGCATCGGCAGGCGGACTTTCAACCACTGCGCCACCAGGGAAGCCCTTCTTTCGGTTCTTTGAATGTATTGTACCAAGGCCTTTCTTATCTCAGTGCCTGTGCGTATGTTACTCTTTTTGCCTAGAATGCCCTTCTCCATACCCTCCACAAAACTCCCTCCTTCCTATCCTTTAGGTCTTAAATATTATATCCTCAGTCAAGCCTTTGTTGACATAGAACTTTCTCTCGATCTACATCATTCTAAATATCAGCCCCTTGAGCATGTCCTTTATATCACTGACTATAACTCTCAATCAGTTTATTTAGTTATTTGTTTTTGCCTGCTTCTTCCAGTAGAATATGTGCTCCATAAGCTAAAGCACTATATCTGTCTTCTTCCCTATTGTATTTGCAGGGTTCAGCAAAGTGCCTGGCATAATTAGGTATGCAAATATTTTTGGATGAATTAATTAGTGAATTAATCAATGACCAAATAAATACTTCTTTGTGTTAGAGACCTTGGATGCCATGGTAAGGCTTTTGAACTTTATTCTCTTGGTGATAAAATATTGTGGACTGTATGTACAAAGTGGGATGCATGCTAAACCAGAGTTAAAATAAAATGCTAGGAAAGAATAGAAGAAGGAGTTAATTCTGGTTGAAGGAAAATCAGGAGAGGTTGATGAAAGAGATGACATTTGAACTGAAGTTTCAAGGATGGATAGAATTTATACATGTGGAGATAAGGAGAGTAAATGGATAAGTGCAGGGTATGCTTTAATAAAGAAATTCAATCCACTACAGCTTGGAGAATGAGCATGTGGCTTGCTTAGTGAAAGATAAATCTGAAGAAAGTAGTTGGAACAGATTGTGGAGAGTACTGAATGCTGAACTGTGACATAGCCTAAGCAGAGTAGGAATGTGATAGACTGTCAAATCCTCATTTATGTTTTCTCCTGAAATTCCTCTTTAATCTATCCTCTCCTTTACATTACCCATTACCTTTTCCCTGTTTCTAACCCAAGTTACCTCTTGCCTGGACTATTCAAACAACTTACAAATTGGACCCTCCTCTCCTTCTCTTAACCTTCTTACCAGCTTAATCTTTCTAATACACAGCTCTGGTCATATGATTTCCTTCTTCAGGGAACTTCTGTCATTCTGTGTTGGCTACAAGATAAAATCCAAACTCCATAGTAGTGTAGTTCAAGCTTCACTCCTCTGAACTCCCTTTACACACATATAAGGCAATTTAAACTACATTTACAGTCTTTGTATTCTTCACCCACACTTCATGCATCTTACCTCACACTGTCCTCTCTGCACATCCTATGCTTTTTTCCCCCTCTCTCCCTTTGCACATAGTTGCCTCCCCTTATAGTACATTCTTCCAGTTCCTTTTCTCTCAAGCTGGATATGTCTGAATCCTGAGCAGCTTAAACATCTTTTCTACCAAGCTTTTACTGTTTTTCTACCCTCCCAAGTTGTTAGTAATTTCCCTCCTCTGAATCTCCATAATATTTCACCTGTACCACTCTTGTAAGGAACATTGTATCAGCCATTGAGGATACAAAGGTGAATAAGACAAAGTCTTACATTATTATTAATACTATACTACACTTTAAAGATCAAGAGTATAGGAGGATGGGTGATGCAACCCATTGTAGTCAGCCAGTCTAGTTTGATGAACTCTCTCCAAAGAATGTACTGATAGAACAAACCTCCCTCTTGGCCTCTATGGAAAACAGGCTACACAAATGGCTTTCATTGGAGAAATTAGACTATATATCATCTCTATGCCACTAATAGCACTGTGTTTTTTCTTCTTCCTTTAATGGAGGTGTTGTGGAAGAGAATGAGTGGGGTCAGCAACATTTATTGAATGCTTCCTATGTGTTGTTTAATCCTCAAAACAATCCTATAAAATAGATCCTATTATGTTCATTTTATATATACAGTAACTGAAGCATAGAGTAAGTGAATAAATCAGAATTCAAATTCAGTCTAGGAACTGGAGAAGTTGGGATTAAAATCCATACAGTCTGGCCCCATAGTGTCTACTACTTAACCACCATGCTACACTCATAGGTACTACTGTTTAGCAGAAACAAATATGTTAGTTTATTGGGGAGGCAACTTCTTCAGACTTCTGAGAAGAATTTGTAACATTCGTCTCTTTGTAAGAAAACACTGCTCTTTTATGGTACCATGAGACAATAACTCCTTATGCAAATATATTTCCAAGGAAGTGACCTGGCATCTTCTTTCATCTAAATCCTGTGAAAACAGTAGACTCACAAAGTTCAACCAATGAATCAACAGTAATTCTTGAGTACATACTGTGTGGCCCAATCCTATAAGGAATAAGAGAAAAGAAATATGGTTACACAAAAATATTCAGCAATATCAGGAGCACTGCATTGAATGGGTTATACTTTTTTTGAATGAGTACTGTAGAGTTGGAGAAAAATCCAAATATAAACATTTCTGGTCTTTTCCCATACCACACAGTGGCTCCTTCTTCCCTGGATAGCATATTGGAGCTATGCAAATGCACTGAGTGTGAGATATGCTGAGTTTATTTGCAAGGTTTCTTCTGGATGGCATTGATGCTCACATGACATGGAGGGCTGGCTGAGGCTGAGACTATGAACATTCCTGGAGAATCAGCATGAGACATCTGAAGACAACAAAGACCATAGTGGTGACTGACCACCTACTATGAGTCAAGCATAGTTCACTTCCTATGGAATTATACAATGTATGGTCCCTTGTGACTAGCTTTCTTCACTTAGTATACTATTTTTGATGATCATCCTTTGTAGCATGCATCAGTACTTTGTTCCTTTTCATGACTGAATAACATTCCCTTGTATGAATATATCAGGTGTTTACCCATTCATCAATTGATGGACATTTGTGTCTTTTTCACTTTTTGAATACTATAAATAATACTGCTATGAACATTCACATACAACTTTTTATGTGGACATGTTTACCTTTATCCTGGGTATATATCTTAAAGTTGCTGGGTGGGTCATAAGGTAAAGCTATGTATAACTGAGGAAATTGTCAGATTTTAAAATCCCACCAGTAATCCATGAGTCTTCCAATTTCTTCACATCCTTACTTATACATTATTAACTGACATTTTTTATTATAGTCATCCTAGTTTGCATATAGTGGTATCTCATTGTAATTTCTTTTTAACATCTTTATTGGGGTATAATTGCTTTACAATGGTGTGTTAGTTTCTGTTTTATAACAAAGTGAATCAGTTATACATATACATATGTTCCCATATCTCTTCCCTCTTGCGTCTCCCTCCCTCCCACCATCCCTATCCCACCCCTCCAGGCTGTCACAAAGCACCAAGCCAATATCCCTGTGCCATGCGGCTGCTTCCAACTAGCTATCTACCTTACTACGTTTGTTAGTGTGTATATGTCCATGACTCTCTCTCGCCCTGTCACAGCTCACCCTTCCCCCTCCCCATAACCTCAAGTCCGTTCTCTAGGAGGTCTGCGTCTTTATTCCTGCCTTACCCCTAGGTTCTTCATGACATTTTTTTTCTTAAATTCCATATATATGTGTTAGCATATGGTATTTGTCTTTTTCTTTCTGACTTACTTCACTCTGTATGACAGACTCTAGGTCTATCCACCTCATTACAAATAGCTCAATTTCGTTTCTTTTTATGGCTGAGTAATATTCCATTGTATATATGTGCCACATCTTCTTTATCCATTCATCCGATGATGGGCACTTAGGTTGTTTCTATCTCCGGGCTATTGTAAATAGAGCTGCAATGAACATTTTGGTACATGACTCTTTTTGAATTTCGGTTTTCTCAGGGTATATGCCCAGTAGTGGGATTGCTGGGTCATATGGTAGTTCTATTTGTAGCTTTTTAAGGAACCTCCATACTGTTCTCCATAGTGGCTGAACCAATTCACATTCCCACCAGCAGTGCAAGAGTGTTCCCTTTTCTCCACACCCTCTCCGGCATTTATTGTTTCTAGATTTTTTGATGATGGCCATTCTGACTGGTGTGAGATGATATCTCATGGTAGTTTTGATTTCCATTTCTCTAATGATTAATGATGTTGAGCATTCTTTCATGTGTTTGTTGGCAGTCTGTATATCTTCTTTGGAGAAATGTCTATTTAGGTCTTCTGCCCATTTTTGGATTGGGTTGTTTGTTTTCTTGTTATTGAGCTGCATGAGCTGCTTGTAAATTTTGGAGATTAATCCTTTGTCGGTTACTTCATTTGCAAATATTTTCTCCCATTCTGAGGGTTGTCTTTTGGTCTTGTTTATGGTTTCCTTTGCTGTGCAAAAGCTTTTAAGTTTCATTAGGTCCCATTTGTTTATTTTTGTTTTTATTTCCATTACTCTAGGAGGTGGGTCAGAAAGGATCTTGCTGTGATTTATGTCATAGAGTGTTCTGCCTATGTTTTCCTCTAAGAGTTTGATAGTTTCTGGCCTTATATTTAGGTCTTTAATCCATTTTGAGCTTATTTTTGTGTATGGTGTTAGGGAGTGATCTAATCTCATACTTTTACATGTACCTGTCCAGTTTTCCCAGCACCACTTATTGAAGAGGCTGTCCTTTCTCCACTGTACATTCCTGCCAACTTTATCAAAGATAAGGTGTCCATATGTGCATGGGTTTATCTCTGGGCTTTCTATCCTGTTCCATTGATCTATCTTTCTGTTTTTGTGCCAGTACCATATCGTCTTGATAACTGTAGCTTTGTAGTATAGTCTGAAGTCAGGGTGCCTGATTCCTCCAGTTCCTTTTTTCGTTCTCAAGATTGCTTTGGCTATTCGGGGTCTTTTGTGTTTCCATACAAATTGCAAAATTTTTTGTTCTAGTTCTGTGAAAAATGCCAGTGGTAGTTTGATAGGGATTGCATTGAATCTATAGATTGCTTTGGGTAGTAGAGTCATTTTCACAATGTTGATTCTTCCAATCCAAGAACATGGTATATCTCTCCATCTATTTGTATCATCTTTAATTTCTTTCATCAGTGTCTTATAATTTTCTGCATACAGGTCTTTTGTCTCCTTAGGTAGGTTTATTCCTAGATATTTTATTCTTTTTGTTGCAATGGTAAATGGGAGTGTTTTCTTGATTTCACTTTCAGATTTTTCATCATTAGTATATAGGAATGCCAGAGATTTCTGTGCATTAATTTTGTATCCTGCCACTTTACCAAATTCATTGATTAGCTCTAGTAGTTTTCTGGTAGCATCTTTAGGGTTCTCTATGTATATGATCATGTCATCTGCAAACAGTGACAGCTTTACTTCTTCTTTTCCAATTTGGATTCCTTTTATTTCCTTTTCTTCTCTGATTGCTGTGGCTAAAACTTCCAAAACAATGTTGAATAATAGTGGTGAGAGTGGGCAACCTTGTCTTGTTCCTGATCTTAGTGGAAATGCTTTCAGTTTTTCACCATTGAGGATGATGTTTGCTGTGGGCTTGTCATATATGGCCTTTATTATGTTGAGGAAAGTTCCCTCTATGCCTACTTTCTGCAGGGTTTTTATAATAAATGGGTGTTGAATTTTGTCAAAAGCTTTCTCTGCATCTATTGAGATGATCATGTGGTTTTTCTTCTTCAATTTGTTAATATGATTTATCACATTGATAGATTTGCGTATATTGAAGAATCCTTGCATTCGTGGAATAAACCCCACTTGATCATGGTGTATTATCCTTTTAATGTGCTGTTGGATTCTGTTTGCTAGTATTTTGTTGAGGATTTTTGCATCTATGTTCATCAGTGATATTGGCCTGTAGTTTTCTTTCTTTGTGACATCCTTGTCTGGTTTTGGTATCAAGGTGTTGGTGGCCTCGTAGAAGGAGTTTGGGAGTGTTCCTCCCTCTGCTATATTTTGGAAGAGTTTGAGAAGGATAGGTGTTAGCTCTTCTCTAAATGTTTGATAGAATTCGCCTGTGAAGCCATCTGGTTCTGGGATTTTCTTTGTTGGAAGATTTTTAATCACAGTTTCAATTTCAGTGCTTGTGATTGGTCTGTTCATATTTTCTATTTCTTCCTGATTCAGTCTTGGCACGTTGTGCATTTCTAAGAATTTGTCCATTTCTTCCAGATTGTCCATTTTATTGGCATAGAGTTGCTTGTAGTAATCTCTCATGATCTCTTTTATTTCTGCAGTGTCAGTTGTTACCTCTCCTTTTTCATTTCTAATTCTATTGATTTGAGTCTTCTCCCTTTTTTTCTTGATGAGTCTGGCTAGTGGTTTATCTATTTTGTTTATCTTCTCAAAGAACCAGCTTTTAGTTTTATTGATCTTTGCTATTGTTTCCTTCATTTCTTTTTCATTTATTTCTGATCTGATTTTTATGATTTCTTTCCTTCTGCTAGCTTTGGGGTTTTTTTTGTTCTTCTTTCTCTAATTGCTTGAGGTGCAAGGTTAGGTTGTTTATTCTAGATGTTTCCTGCTTCTTAAGGTGGGCTTGTATTGCTATAAACTTCCCCCTTAGAACTGCTTTTGCTGCATCCCACAAGTTTTGGGTCGTCGTGTCTCCATTGTCATTTGTTTCTAGGTATTTTTTGATTTCCTCTTTGATTTCTTCAGTGATCACTTCATTATTAAGTGGTGTATTGTTTAGCCTCCATGTGTTTGTATTTTTTACAGATCTTTTCCTGTAATTGATATCTAGTCTCATGGCATTGTGGTCAGAAAAGATACTTGATACAATTTCAATTTTCTTAAATTTACCAAGGCTTGATTTGTGACCCAAGATATGATCTATCCTGGAGAATGTTCCATGAGCACTTGAGGAAAATGTGTATTCTGTTGTTTTTGGATGGAGTGTTCTATAAATATCAATTAAGTCCATCTTGTTTAATGTATCATTTAAAGCTTGTGTTTCCTTATTTATTTTCATTTTGGATGATCTGTCCATAGGTGAAAGTGGAGTGTTTAAGTCCCCTACTATGAATGTGTTACTGTCGATTTCTCCTTTGATGGCTGTTAGTATTTGCCTTATGTATTGAGGTGCTCCTATGTTGGGTGCATAAATATTTACAATTGTTATATCTTCTTCTTGGATCGATCCCTTGATCATTATGTAGTGTCCTTCTTTGTCTCTTCTAATACTCTATATTTTAAAGTCTATTTTGTCTGATATGAGAATTGCTCCTCCAGCTTTCTTTTGATTTCCATTTGCATGGAATATCTTTTTCCATCCCCTTACTTTCAGTCTGTATGTGTCTCTAGGTCTGAAGTGGGTCTCTTGTAGACGGCATATATATGTGTCTTGTTTTTGTATCCATTCAGCTAATCTGTGTCTTTTGGTGGGAGCATTTAGTCCATTTACATTTAAGGTAATTATCGATATGTATGTTCCTATTCCCATTTTCTAAATTGTTTTGGGTTCGTTATTATAGGTCTTTTCCTTCTCTTGTGTTTCTTGCCTAGAGAAGATCCTTTAGCATTTGTTGTAAAGCTGGTTTGGTGGTGCTGAACTCTCTCAGCTTTTGCTTGTCTGTAAAGGTTTTAATTTCTCCATCAAATCTGAATGAGATCCTTGCTGGGTAGAGTAGTCTTGGCTGCATGTTTTTCTCCTTCATCACTTTCAGTATGTCCTGCCACTCCCTTCTGGCTTGTAGGGTTTCTGCTGAGAGATCAGCTGTTAACCTTATGGGGATTCCCTTATGTGTTATTTGTTGTTTATCCCTTGCTGCTTTTAATATGCTTTCTTTGTATTTAATTTTTGACAGTTTGATTAATATGTGTCTTGGCATATTTCTCCTTGTATTTATCCTGTATGGGACTCTCTGTGCTTCCTGGACTTGATTAACTATTTCCTTTCCCATATTAGGGAAGTTTTCAACTATAATCTCTTCAAATATCTTCTCAGTCCCTTTCTTTTTCTCTTCCTCTTCTGGAACCCCTATAATTCGAATGTTGGTGCGTTTAATGTTGTCCCAGAGGTCTCTGAGACTGTCCTCAGTTCTTTTCATTCTTTTTTCTTTATTCTGCTCTGCAGTAGTTATTTCCACTATTTTATCTTCCAGTTCACTTATCCGTTCTTCTGCCTCAGTTATTCTGCTATTGATCCCATCTAGAGTACTTTTAATTTCATTTATTGTGTTGTTCATTGTTGCTTGTTTCATCTTTAGTTCTTCTAGGTCCTTGTTAACTGATTCTTGCATTTTGTCCATTCTATTGTCCATTCTATCTCCAAGATTTCGGATCATCCTTACTATCATTATTCTGAATTCTTTTTCAGGTAAGCTGCCTATTTCCTCTTCATTTGTTAGGTCTGGTGCATTTTTATCTTGCTCCTTTATCTGCTGTTTTTCTGTCTTCTCATTTTGCTTATCTTACTGCATTTGGGGTCTCCTTTTTGCAGGCTGCAGGTTCATAGTTCCTGCTGTTTTTGATGTCTGTCCCCAGTGGCTAAGGTTGGTTCAGTGGGTTGTGTAGGTTTCCTGGTGGAGGGGACTAGTGCCTGTGTTGTGGTGGATGAGGCTGGATCTTGTCTCTCTAGTGGGCAGGTTCACGTCTGGTGGTGTGTTTGGGGTGTCTGTGGCCTTATTATTATTTTAGGCAGCCTCTCTGCTAATGGGTGGGGTTGTGTTCCTGTCTTGCTAGTTGTTTGGCATAGGTTGTCCAGCACTGTGGCTTGCTGGTCGTTGAGTGAAGCTGGGTGCTGGTGTTAAGATGGAGGTCTCTGGGAGATTTTCGCCATTTGATATTATGTGGAGCTGGGAGGTCTCCTGTTGACCAGTGTCCTGAAGTTGGCTCTCCTACCTCAGAGGCAGAGCCCTGACTCCTGGCTGGAGCACCAAGAGCTTTTCATCCACACGGCTCAGAATAAAAGGGAGAAAAAGTAGAGGGAATTAGTAGAAGTATGAGGAAAGAAAGAAGGAAAGGAGGGAAGGAAGGAAGGAAGAAAGAAAGAAAGAAGCAAAGAAGGAAAGAAGGAAAGAAAGGAGGGAGGGAGGGAGGGAGGAAGGAAGGAAGGAGGGAAAGAAGGAAAAAAGACAGAAAGAAAGAAGATACAGTAAATATAAAATAAAGTATAATAAAATTATTGAATTAAAAAATTCTTATTTAGAAAAAAAAAAAAGGGACGGATAGAACCTTAGGACAAATGTTGGAAGCAAAGCTATACAGACAAAATCTTACACAGAAGCATACACATACTCCCTCACTAAAAGAGGTAAAGGGGGAAAAATCATAAATCTTGCTGTCAGAGACCACCTCCTCAATTTGGGATGATTCGTTGTCTAAAGGAGGGAAGGAAGGAAGGAAGGAAAGAAAGAAAGAAAGAAAGAAAGAAAGAAAGAAAGAAAGAAAGAAAGAAAGAAGGTAAAGTATAATAACGTTATTAAAATTAAAATTGATTATTAAGAAAAAAAATTTTTTAAAAAAACCATGGACGGATAGAACCCTAGGACAAATGGTGGAAGCAAGACTATACAGACAAGATCTCACACAGAAGTATACACATATACATTCACAAAGAGAGGAAAAGGGAAAAAAATCATAGATCTTGCTCCTAAAGGCCACTTCCTTAATTTGGGATGATTGGTTGTCTATTCAGGTATTCCACAGATGCAGGGTATATCAAGTTGATTGTGGAGCTTTAATCCGCTGCTTCTGAGGCTGCTGGGAGAGATTTCCCTTTCTCTTCTTTGTTCTCACAGCTTCCAGGGGCTCAGCTTTGGATTTGGCCCTGCCACTGCGTGTAGGTCGCTGGAGGGCGTCTGTTTTTTGCTCAGACAGGGCGGGGTTAAAAGAGCCGCTGATTCGGGGGCTCTGGCGCACTCAGGCCGGCGGGGCGGGAGGGGCACGGCGGGCGGGGCGGGCCTGCGGCGGCAAAGGCCGGCGTGACTTTGCACCAGCCTGAGGCCCGCTGTGCGTTCTCCCGGGGAAGTTGTTCCTGGATCCCGGGAACCTGGCAGTGGCGGGCTGCACAGGCTCCGCGGAAGAGGGGTGTGGAGAGTGACCTGTGCTCGCACACAGGCCCCTCGGTGGCGGCAGCAGCAGCCTTATCGTCTCCCGCCCGTCTCTGGGGTCCGTGCTTTCAGCCGCAGCTCGCGCCCGTCTCTGGGGTTCGCGCTTTTAGCCGCGGCTCGCGCCCGTCTCTGGAGCTCCTTTAAGCAGCGTTCTTAAACCCCTCTCCTCACGCACCAGGAAACAAAGAGGGAAGAAAAAGTCTCTTGCCTCTTCGGCAGGTGCAGACTTTTCCCCGGACTCCCTCCCAGCTAGCCGTGGTGCACTAACCCCTTCAGGCTATGTTAAAGCCGCCAACCCCAGTCCTCTCCCTGCGCTCCGGCCTCAGCTCACAGCCCCGCCCGCCCCGGCGGGTGAGCAGACAAGCCTCTCGGGCTGGTGAGTGCCGGTCGGCACCGATCCTCTGTGAGGGAATCTCCCCGCTTTGCCCTCCGCACCCGTTGCTGTGCACTCCTCCGCGGCTCCAAAGCTCCCCCCTCCGCCCCCTGCAGTCTCCGCCCGCGAAGGGGCTTCCTAGTGTGTGGAAACTTTTCCTCCTTCACAGCTCCCTCCCACTGGTGCAGGTGCCGTCCCTATTCTTTTGTCTCTGTTTTTTCTTTTTTTTCTTTTGCCCTACCCAGGTACGTGGGGAGTTTCTTGCCTTTTGGGAGGTCTGAGGTCTTCTGCCAGCGTTCAGTAGGTGTTCTGTAGGAGTTGTTCCACGTGTAGATGTATTTCTGGTGTATCTGTGGGGAGGAAGGTGATCTCCGCGTCTTACTCTTCCGCCATCTTCAAGGTCCCCCTCATTGTAATTTTGGTTTGCATTTTCCTAAGACAAATGGTGTTGAGCATTTTTTCATGGGCTTATTGACCATTTCTGTATCTTCTTTGGAGAAATGTCTATTCAAATATTTTGTTCCTTAAAATTACATCACTTATCTTTTTATTATTGAGTTGTAAAGGTGCTTTATGTAACCTAGAGACAATTATTTAACAGATGTATGATTTACACATATGTTCTCCCAGTCTGCGTCTTGTCTTTTCATTTTATTAATGGTTTCTTTTGAAGTGCAATTAATTGTTTTTTGATAAAGTTCAATGTATCAAAATTTTCTTTTATGGACTGTGATTTCTTTTCTAGAAAGCTCTTTTTCCCTAAAGATGTTTTTCCCAAGTCAGGATCACAAAGTTCTCTTTTATGTTTTTGTCTAGAAAATTAATAGATTTACTTCTATGCTTACACTTATGATCCATTTTGAGTGACTTTTAGTGCTTGTTGTGGCACCCTAGTCAAAATGTAATTGACGATAAATGTAAGGCTTCATTTCTGGACTCTCATTTCTATTCCATTGAAACTATATATTCATTATTGTGCTAATACCACACTGGTGGTTTATAATAAGTTTTAAATCAGGAAGTGTGAATAATCCATAACTATTCTTTTTCAAGATTGTTTTAACTATACTGGGTCTATTGTATTACCCCATAAAATTTAGGATCAGCATGTCCATTTCTATAAAAAGGTAACTGGTGACTATTGTTAATAATACTATCTGTCTTGTAAATTTGAAATTTGCTGAGAGTGTATCTTAAGTATTCTCACTAAAGAGAATAAAAGGAAATATATGAGGTGTTAGATTACCACTCGATTGTGGTAAATATTTCACAATATATATGTACATCAAATCATCACATTGTACACTTTAAATATATAGAATTTTATTTGTCAATTATACCTCAGTAAATCTGGGGGAAGGAGAGAAAAAAGAGCTAGCTGGAATATTAATAGTGTTTACATCGAATTTATAGATTAATTTGGGGATACTTTTCATTTATTTTTTGTCAGTCTTAAAACCCATGAACATAGAATGTATTTCCATTTACTTATATTTTCTTTAATTTCCCTCAACAATGTTCTGTAGTTTATTCAGTATATAAAAATTGCACTACATTTGATGTATTTATCCCTGAGTATTTTATTCTTTTTGATAATATTGTCAATTAAATTATTTTAAAAATTTTATTTTTAGATTATTCATTGGAATTTAGATACAAAATTTCTTTCTGTATATTAATCTTGCATCTTGCAATTTGCTACATTTGTTTTTGTACATTTTTAATAGATCCCAGGTCTCTTATAGATGTTTTATATCCAGATTAAAGACAGTTTAAGTTTTCCATTTCTAACTTAGACACTTTAGATTCTTTTCTTTTCTTTTTTCTCTTTTTAATTTTTCTTTTTTGTTTGTTTCTCCTCATTGATCTAGCCAAAACCTCTTGTAAAGTGTCAAACAGACATGACTAAAGCAAACAACTGCCTCATTCTTTTTTCTAACATCTTTATTGGTATATAATTGCTTTACAATGGTGTGTTAGTTTCTACTTTATAACAAAGTGAATCAGTTACACATATACATATGTTCCCATATCTCTTAAATCTTGAGACTCCCTCCTACCCACCTTCCGTATGCCACCCTTCTAGGTGGTCACAAACAACCTAGCTGATCTCCCTGTGCTATGCGACTGCTTCCCACTAGCTATCTATTTTACATTTGGTAGTGTATATATGTCCATGCCACTCTCTCACTTTGTCACAGCTTACTCTTCCCCTCGCCATAACCTCAAGTCCATTCTCTACGTCTGTGTCTTTATTCCTGTCCTGCCCCTTGGTTCTTCAGAACAATTTTTTTCTTTTTTTAAGGATCCATATATATGTGCTAGCATATGATATTTGTTTTTCTCTTTCTGACTTACTTCACTCTGTATGACAGACTGTAGGTAAATCCACCTCACTACAAATAATTCAATTTCATTTCTTTTTATGGCGAACTAATATTCCAATGTATATAAGTGCCACATCTTCTTTATCTATTCATCTGTCCTATTCATAGGTTGCTTCCAAGTCCTACTATTGTAAATAGAGCTGCAACGAATATTGTGATACATGACTCTTTTTGAGTTATACTTTTCTCAGGGTATATGCCCAGTAGGGGGATCGCTGGGTCATATGGTAAATCTCTTTTTAGTTTTTGAAGGAACCTCCATAGTGGCTGTATTAATTTACATTCCCACCAACAGTGCAAGAGAGTTCCCTTTTCTCCACACCCTCTCCAGCATTTATTGTTTGTGGATTTGCTGATGATGCCCATTCTGACCAGTGTGAGCTGATATCACATTGTAGTTTTGATTTGCATTCCTCTAATGATTAATGATGTTGAGCATCCTTTCATGTGTTTGTTGGCAATCTGAATATTTTCTTTGGAGAAATGTCTATTTAGGTCTTCTGCCCATTTTGGTATTTCATTGCTTTTTGATATTGAGCTGCATGAGCTGCTTGTATATTTTGGAGATTAATCCTTTGTTAGTTGCTTCATTTGCAAGTAGTTGCTCCCATTCTGAGGGTTGTCTTTTTGTCTTGTTTATGGTTTCCTTTGCTGTGGAAAGCCTTTAAGTTTCATTAGGTCCCATTTGCTTACTTTTGTTTTTATTTCCATTTCTGTAGGATGTGGGTCAAAAAGGATCTTGCTGTGATTTATGTCATAGAGTGTTCTGCCTATGTTTTCCTCTAAGAGTTTTATAGCATCTGGCCTTCCATTTAGGGCTTTAATTCACTTTGAGTTTCTTTTGTGTATGGTGTTAGGGAGTGTTCTGATTTCATTCTTTTATATGTAGCTGTCCAGTTTTCACAGCACAACTTATTGAAGAGGCTGTCTTTTCTCCATTGTATACTCTTGCCTCATTTGTCAAAAATAAGGTCACCATATGTGCGTGGGTTTATCTCTGGGCTTTCTATCCTGTTCCATGGATCTATATTTCTGTTTTTGTGCCAGTACCATACTCTCTTGATGACTGTAGTTTTGTAGTATGGTCTGAAGTCAGGGAGCCTGATTCCTCAAGCTCCATTTTTCTTTCTCAAGGTTGCTCTGGCTATTCATGGTCTTTTTTGTTTCCATACAAATTGTGAAATTTTTTGTTCTAGTTCTGAGAAAAATGCCATTGGTAGATTGATAGGGATTGCATTGAAACTGTAGATTGCTTTGGGTTGTTTAGTCATTTTAACAATGTTGATTCTTCCAATTCCAATGAAAGAACATGGTATATCTCTCCATCTGTTTGTATCATCTTTAATTTCTGTCATCAGTGTCTTATAGTTTTCTGCATACAGGTCTTTTGTCTCCTTAGGTAGGTTTATTCCTAGGTATTTTATTCTTTTTCTTGCAGTGGTATATGGGAGTGTTTCCTTAATTTCGGCTTCAGATTTGGCATCATTAGTGTATATGAATGCAAGTGATTTCTGTACATAAATTCTGTATCCTGCTACATTACGAAATTCATTGATTAGAGCTAGTAGTTTTCTGCTAGCATCTTTAGGATTCTCTATGTATAGTATCATGTCATCTGCAAACAGTGACAGCTTTACGTCATTTCTGATTTGGATTATTTTATTTATTTTTCTTCTCTGATGGCTGTGACTAAAACTTCCAAAACTATGTTGAATAATAGTGGTGAGAGTGGCAACCTTGTCTTGTACTTCATCTTAGAGGAAATGATTTCAGTTTTTCACCATTGAGAATGATGTTGGCTGTGGGTTTGTCATATATGGCCTATATTATGTTGAGGTAGGTTTCTCTATGCCTACTTTCTGGAGGGTTTTTTTTATCATAAATAGGTGTTGAAATTTGTCAAAAGATTTTTCTGCATCTATTGAGATGATCATATGGTTTTTATCCTTCACTTTGTTAATATGGCATGTCACATTGATTGATTTGCTTATATTGAATAATCCTTGCATTCCTTGGATACACCCAACTTGCTCATGGTGTATGATCGTTTCGGTGTGCTGTTGGATTCTGTTTGCTAGTATTTTGTTGAGGATTTTTGTATCTATGTTCATCAGGGATACTGGCCTGTAGTTTTCTTTCTATTTTTTCTTAGATTCCATATACATGTGTTAGCATATGGTGTTTGTTTTTCTCTTTCTGACTTACTTCACTCTGTATGACAAACCCTAGGTCCATCCACCTCAATACAAATAACTCAATTTCTTACCTTTTATGGCTGAGTAATATTCCATTGTATATATGTGCCACATCTTCTTTATCCATTCATCACTTGAAGGACACTTAGGTTGCTTCCATGTCCTGGCTATTGTAAATAGAGCTGAAATGAACATTGTGGTACATGACTTTTTTTGAATTATGGTTTTCTCAGGGTATATGCCCAGTAGTGGGATTGCTGGGTCATATGGTACTTCTATTTTTTTTAAACATTTTTATTGGACTATAATTGCTTTATAAGGGTCTGTTAGTGTCTGCTTTATAACAAAGTAAATCAGTTATACATATACATATGATCTGATATCTCTTCCCTCTTGCATCTACCTCCTTCCCACCCTCCCTATCCCACCCCTCCTGATGGTCACAACGCACCGAGCTGATCTCCTTGTGCTATGCAGCTGCTTCCCACTAGCTATCTATTTTACATTTGGTAGTGCATATATGTCCACACCACTCTCTCACTTTGTCACAGATTACACTTCCCCCCTCCCCATATCCACAAGTCCATTCCCTAGTAGGTCTGTATCTTTATTCCCGTCTTATCCCTAGGTTCTTCATGACCGTTTTTATTCTGTTTTTTTCCCTTAGATTCCATATATATGTGTCAGCATATGGTATTGGTTTTTCTCTTTCTGACTTACTTCACTCTGTATGACAGACGCTAGGTCCATCCACCTCACTACAAATAAGTCAATTTTGTTTCTTTTTATGTTGGAGTAATATTCCATTGTATATATGTGCCACATCTTCTTTATCCATTCATCTGATGATGGACACTTAGGTTGCTTCCATGTCCTGGATCTTGTAAATAGAGCTGCAATGAACATATTAGTATATGACTCTTTTTGAATTTCGGTTTTCTCAGGGTATATGCCCAGTAGCGGGATTGCTGGGTCATATGGTAGTTCTATTTGTAGTTTTTAAAGGAACCTCCATACTGTTCTCCATAGTGGCTGTATCAATTTACATTCCCACCAACAGTGCAAGAGAGTTCCCTTTTCTCTACACCCTCTCCAGCATTTATTGCTTGTAGATTTGCTGATGATGCCCATTCTGACCGGTGTGAGCTGATACCACATTGTTGTTTTGATTTGCATTCCTCTAATGATTAATGATGTAGAGAATCCTTTCATGTGTTTGTAGGCAATCTGAATATTTTCTTTGGAGAAATGTCTATTTGGGTCTTCTGCCGATTTTGGTATTTCATTGTTTGTTTTTTGATATTGAGCTGCATGAACTGCTTGCATATTTTGGAGATTAATCCTTTGTCAGTTGCTTCATTTGCAAGTAGTTTCTCCCATTCTGAGGGTTGTCTTTTTGTCTTGTTTATGGTTTGCTTTGCTGTGAAAAGCCTTTAAGTTTCATTAGGTCCCATTTGTTACTTTTGTTTTTATTTCCATTTCTCTAGGAGGTGGGTCAAAAGGATCTTGCTGTGACTAATGTCATAGAGTGTTCTGCCTATGTTTTCCTCTAAGAGTTTGATAGTGTCTGGCCTTATATTTAGGTCTTTAATCGATTTTCAGTTTATTTTTGTGTATAATGTTAGGGAGTGTTCTAATTTCATACTTTTACATGTCCCTGTCCAGTTTTCCTACCACCACTTATTGAAGAGGCTGTCTTTTCTCCACTGTATATTCTTGCCTCCTTTATCAAAGATAAATTGACCATATGTGCGTGGGTTTATCTCTGGGCTTTCTATCCTGGTCCATTGATCTATATTTCTGTTTTTTGTCAGTACCATACTCTGTTGCTTACTGTAGCTTTCTAGTATACTCTGAAGTCAGGGAACCTGATTCCTCCAGCTCTGTTTTTCTTTCTCAAGATTGCTTTGGGTATTCGGGGTCTTTTGTGTTTCCATACAAATTGTGAATTTTTTTGTTCTAGTTCTGTGAAAAATGCCAGTGATAGTTTTATAGGGATTGCAATGAATCTGTAGATTGCTTTGGGTAGTAGAGTCATTTTCACAATGTTGATTCTTCCAATCCAAGAACATGGTATGTCTCTCCATCTGTTTGTATCATCTTTAATTTCTTTCATCAGTGTCTTATAATTTTCTGCATACAGGTTTTTTTGTCTCCTTAAGTAGGTTTATTCCTAGATATTTTATTCTTTTTGTTGCAATGGTAAATGGGAGTGTTTTCTTAATTTCACTTTCAGATTTTTCATCATTAGTATATAGGAATGCTAGAGACTTCTGTGCATTAATTTTGTATCCTGATACTTTACCAAATTCATTGATTAGCTCTAGTATTTTTCTGGTAGCATCTTTAGGATTCTCTATGTATAATATCGTGTCATCTGCAAACAGTGACAGCTTTATTTCTTCTTTTCTGATTTGGATTCCTTTTTATTCTCTGATTGTTGTGGCTAAAACTTCCAAAACTATATTGAATGAAGTGGTGAGAATGGGCAACCTTGCCTTGTTCTGATCTTACTGGAAATGATTTCACATTTTCACCATTGAGGACTATTTTGACTGTGGGTTTGTCATATATGGCCTTTATTATGTTGAGGAAAGTTCCTGTATGCTGACTTTCTGCAGGGTTTTTATCATAAATGGATGTGGAATTTTTTGAAAGCTTTCTCTGCATTGATTGACATGATCATATCATTATTCTCCTTCAATTTTTTAATATGGTGTATCACATTGATTTATTTGCATATATTGAAGAATCCTTGCATTCCTTGGATAAACCCCACTTGATCATGTTGTATGATCGTTTTAATGTGCTTTGGATTCTGTTTGTTAGTATTTTGTTGAGGATTTTTTCATCTATGTTCATCAGTGATATTGGCCTGTAGTTTCCTTTCTTTGTGACATCTTTGGTTTTGGTATCAGGGTGATGTTGGCCTTGTAGAATGTGTTTGAGTGTGTTCCTCCCTCTGCTATATTTTGGAAGAGTTTGAGAAGGATTGGTGTTAGCTCTTCCCAAAATGTTCGATAGAATTCACCTGTTAAGCCATCTGGTCCTGGGATTTTGTTTGTCGGAAGATTTTTTTTTTTTTTTTTTTTTTTTTGTGGTATGTGGGTCTCTCACTGTTGTGGCCTCTCCCATTGCGGAGCACAGGCTCTGGACGTGCAGGCTCAGTGGCCATTGCTCACGGGTCTAGCCACTCTGCAGCGTGTGGTATCTTCCCGGACTAGGGCACGAACCCATTTCTCCTGCATTGGAGGGTGGAGTCTCAACCAGTGCGCCACCAGGGAAGCCCTGATGAAAGATTTTTAATCACAGTTTCAGTTTCAGTGCTTGTGATTGGTCTGTTCATATTTTCTATTTCTTCCTGGTTCAGTCTTGGCAGGTTGTGCATTTCTAAGAATTTGTCCATTTCTTCCGGGTTGTCCATTTTACTGGCATAGAGTTGCTTGTAGTAATCTCTCATGATCCTTTGTATTTCTTCAGTGTCAGTAGTTACTTCTCCTTTTTCATTTCTAATTCTATTGATTTGAGTCTTCTCCCTTTTTTTCCTTGATGAGTCTGGCTAATGGTTTACCAATTTTGCTTATCTTCTCAAAGACCAAGCTTTTAGTTTTATTAATCTTTGCTATCGTTTCCTTCATTTATTTTCCATTTATTTCTGATCTGATCGCTATGATTTCTTTCCTTCTGCTAAGTGGGGTTTTCTTGTTCTTCTTTCTCTAATTGCTTTAGGTGCAAAGTTAGGTTGTTTATTTAAGATGTTTCTTGTTTTTAGGGTAGGATTGTATTGCTGTAAACTTCCCTCTTAGAACTGATTTTCCTGCATCCCATATGTTTTGGGTCATTTTGTTTTCATTGCCATTTGTTTCTAGGTATTTTTTTATTTCCTCTGATTTCTTCAATGATCTCTTGGTTATTAAGTTCTGTATTGTTTAGCCTCCATGTGCTTGTATTTTTTACAGACTTTTCCCTGTAATTGATATCTAGTCTCAAAGCGTTGTGGTCAGAAAGGATACTTGATACGATTTCAAATTTCTTAAATTTACCAAGGCTTGATTTGTGACCCAAGATATGATCTATCCTGGAGAATGTTCCATGAGCACTTGAGAAAAATGTGTATTCTGTTGTTTTTTGATGGAATGTCCTATAAATATGAATTAAGTCCATCTTGCTTAATGTATCATTTAAAGCTTGTGTTTCCTTATTTATTTTCATTTAGGATGATCTGTCCGTTGGTGAAAGTGGGGTGTTAAAGTCCACTACTATGATTGTGTTACTGTCAATTTCCCCTTTTATGGCTGTTAGCATTTGCATTATTTATTGAGTTGCTCCTATGTTGGGTACATAAATATTTACAATTGTTGTATCTTCTTCTTGGATTGATCCCTTGATCATTATTTAGTGTCCTTCTTTGTCTCTTGCAATGGTCTTTATTTTAGTTTATTTTGTCTGATATGAGAATTGCTCCTCCAGCTTTCTTTTGATTTCCATTTGCATAGAATATCTTTTTCCATCCCCTCACTTTTAGTCTTTATGTGTCCTTAGGTCTGAAGTGGGTCTCTTGTAGACAGCATATATACAGGTCTTGCTTTTGTATCCATTCAGCCAGTCTGTGGCTTTTGGTGGGAGCATTTAATCCATTTACACTTACGGTAGTTATCGATATGTATGTTCCTATTACCATTTTCTTAATTGTTTGGGGTTTGTTATTCTAGGTCTTTTCCTTCTCTTGTGTTTCCTGCCTAGAGATGTTCCTTTAGCATTTGTTGTAAAGCTGGTTTGGTGGTGCTGTTTCTGTTAACTTTTGCTTGTAGAGGTTTCAATTTCTCCGACAAATCTGAATGAGATCCTTTCTGTGTAGAGTAATCTTGGTTGTAGGTTTTTCCCTTTCATCACTTTGAATATGTCCTGCCACTCCCTTCTGGCTTGCAGAATTTCTGCTGAAAGATCAGCTGTTAACCTTATGGGGCTTCCCTTGTATGTTATTTGTTGTTTTTCCCTTGCTGATTTTAATATTTTTTCTTTGTATTTAATTTTTGATAGTTTGATTAATATGTGTCTTGGCATGTTTCTCCTTGGAATTATCCTGTAATTGTCTCTGTGGGCTTCCTGGATTTGGTTGACTATTTTCTTTCCCATATTTGGGAAGTTTTCAACTATAATCTCTTCAATTATTTTCTCAGTCCCTTTCTATTTCACTTTTTCTTCTGAGATCCCTACAATTCGAATGTTGGTACATTTAATGTTGTCCCAGAGGTCTCTGAGACTGTCCTCAATTCTTTTCATTCTTTTTTCTTTAATCTGCTCTGCAGTTGCTATTTCCAGTATTTTACCTTCCAGGTCACTTCTCTGTTCATCTGCCTCATTATTCTGCTATTGATTCCTTCTAGGGAATTTTTAATGTCATTTATCATGTTGTTCATCATAGTTTTTTTGCTCTTTAGTTCCTCTAGGTCCTTGTTAAACATTTCTTATATTTTCTCCATTCTATTTGCAAGACTTTTGATTATCTTTACTATCATTACTCTGAATTATTTTTCAGGTAGACTGCCTTTTTCCTTTTCATTTGTTTGGTCTGGTGGGTTTTTACCTTGGTCCTTCATCTGCTGTGCGTTTCTCTGTCTTTTCATTTTGCTTACCTTACTGTGTTTGGGTTCTCGTTTTCACAGGCTGCAGGTTCGTTGTTCCCCTTGTTTTTGGTGTCTGCCCCCACTGCTAAGGTTTGTTTAGTGGGTTCTTTAGGCTTCCTGCTGGAGTGGACTCATGTGTGTGTTCTGGTGGATGAGGCTAGATCTTGTTTTTCTGGTGGGTAGGACCACATACGGTGTTGTGTTTTCGGGTGTCTGTGACCTTACTATGATTTTAGGCAGCCTCTCTGCTAATGGATGAGGTTGTGTTCCTGTCTTGCTGTTTGTTTGGCATAGGTTATCTAGCACTGTAGCTTGCTGGTCATTGAGTGGACTGGCTCTTAGCATTGAGATGGAGATCTCTGAGATAGCTTTCGCTGTTTGGCATTACATGGAGTTGGGAGGTCTCTAGTGGACCAATGTCCTCAACTCGGCTCTCCCACCTCAGAGCTTCAGGCTTAATACCTGGCCAGAGCACCAAGACCCTGTCAGCCACCCAGCTAAGAAGAAAAGGGAAAAAAAGGAAGATAGAATGAAAGAAAGAGATAAAGAGAGAGAGAGACAGACAGAGAGAAAGAAAGAAAGGAAGAAAGAAAGAGTTATTAAAATAAAAAATATTAAAAATTTAAAAATTAAAGATTAGAAAAAGAAAGAAAGGAGAGAGGAACCAAACCAAAAACAAATCCACCAATGATAACAAGCACTAAAAACTACAGTAAAATAAAAGAAAATGGACAGACAGAACTGTAGGACAAGTGGTAAAACAAAGCTATACAAACTCACACAAAGAAATCTACACATAGGCACTCACAAAAAGAGAAAAAGGAAATTAATAGATATCTATATATAAAATATAAAAGGAAGAGAGCAACCAAATCAATAAACATATCTACCAATGATAATAAACTCTAAATACTAAACTAAGATAAACATCAAACCAGAAACAAATTATTTGCAGAAAGCAAACCCCAAGTCTATAGTTGCTCGCAAAGTGCACTGCCTCAATTTTGGGATGATTCATTGTCTGTTCAGGTATTCCAGAGATGCAGCATACATCAAGTTGATTGTGGAGATTTAATCTGCTGATCCTGAGGCTGCTGGGAGAGATTTCCCTTTCTCTTCTTTGTTTGCTCAGCTCCTGGGGTTCAGCTTTGGATTTGGCCCTGCCTCTGTGTGTAGGTCGCCTGAGGAAATCTGTTCTTGGCTCAGAAAGGAAGGGGTTAAAGGAGCAGCTGATTAGGGGGCTTCCGCTCACTCCGGCCCGGGGGGAGGGAAGGGTACGGAATGCAGGGCGAGCCTGCGCTGGCAGAGTCTAGTGTGATGTTGCCCCAGCCTGAGGCGCACCATGCGTTCTCCCGGTGAAGTTGTCCCTGGATCACGGGACCCTGGCGGTGGCGGGCTGCACAGGCTCCCGGGAGGGGAGGTGTGGAGAGTGACCTGTGCTTGCACACAGGCTTCTTGGTGGCTGCAGCAGCAGCCTTAGCGTTTCATGCCCATCCCTGGTGTTCACACAGATATCTGCGGCTCGTGCCAGTCTCTGGATCTCGTTTAGTGCTCTGAGTCCCCTCTCCTTGCACACCCTGAAACAATGGTCTCTTGTCTCTTAGGCAGTTCCACACTTTTTCCCAGACTCCTTCCCAGCTAGCTGTGGGGCACTAGCCCCCTTCAGGCTGTGTTCACACAGCCAACCCCAATCCTCTCCCTGGGATCTGACCTCCGAAGCCTGAGCCTCAGCTCCCAGCCCCCGCCCGCCCCGGCAGGTGAGGAGACAAACTTCTTGGGCTGGTGAGTGCTGGTCGGCACCGATCCTCTGTGCGGGAATCTCTCTGCTTTGCTCTCCGCACCCCTATTGCTGTTCTCTCCTCTGTGGCTCCAAAGATTCCACGCCCCCACCACCCCCCATCTCTGCCAGTTAAGGGGCTTTCTAGTGTGTGGAAACTTTTCCTCCTTCACAGCTCCCTCCCCAAGTTGCAGGTCCTGTCCCTATTCTTTTGTGTCTGTTTTTTCTTTTTTCTTTTGCCCTACCCAGGTACGTGGGGAGTTTCTTGCCTTTGGGGAAGTCTGATGTCTTCTGTCAGTATTCAGTAGGTGTTCTATAGCAGCTGTCCCACATGTAGATGTATTTCTGATGTATGTGTGGGGAGGAAGGTGATCTCCACGTCTTACTCCTCCGCCATCTTGAAGGTCTGTAGCATAGTATTTTAAATTCAATCATTTTTTCATTCAACAATTAATTTCTTGAGAACCTAATATGTGCCATATTTTAATCCAATATTTGAAGTCACATAATTCACACATCCACAAGGAACTTAATATTTAATTAGGAAAACATTCTTGCAAATAAACAAAACAATACAGTAAGATAAATGGAGAGAGGGAGAAGGGAAAATAAGAAAATAGTACTAGGGGTTCTTTCTGCTTAAAGGAAACCTATGGTGAGTTTTTGTAAAGCTAATAATACTCACTGTCTACTAATATATGTACAGACATGTACAGAATTGGGTAGGCACAATGGGAAGGAGGAATCCACATGAATTTTGTTGCATCTGGGATGATGCCCTGAAAACTGTGAGCTTGGATGTGACCTGTGAAGGAAGAGAGACTTGAGTTATGGCAAAAAAAAAAAGAGGAAAAACATTCCCCATGAGTAACTAAATTCATCTTAATCAGCGGTCTAGTTATCTCTAGATAAAAACTACATTTCTATAGATCCATGATATTTTCGAATGATTTTGAATCTAATACCCAATATAATGAGTAAAATTATATTCTCTCCACTTCTATTTTCTGAAATATATTATAGTTGATTCTTGTCAATGAAGTTAAGCATATGGTCCTAAAATGGCTCTAAATGATTTTATATGTTTTCTGTTTTATTATTATCCATCTGATACTTTGAATAAGGCAGCATACGGCAGTTAATTTTCTCCTCCAGTCTCTTGTGCACAAGATTAAAACATTTCAAAGCAGTGCATATTTCAGCTGTCATTATGGATGAATTATAACTCCTGCAGTCTGTACATGGAGATATAGAACAGGCCACGAGACAGATTTCAGCATAAATGTTATTTTGCTTCCTAAGAAGGATTTAGAGAATGTATTTAAAATTATGTGAGCTTTAAGTACAAATCAAATGCTGAAATGCTTCTTTAATTATAACATGTATGGTAAATCCAAACAAATGTATGAATAGCCTCTATGGTGCATTTTTATCAAAAAGGGACTTTTCAGTTGTTTTGAATGACATTTAAGTATTTAAAAAAACATTCAGTACAATTATAGATTCTTAAGATTGAAAGGGTCATTTAAGGTCATCTAGTAAACACGTCTACCTGTTATTGGAACATCTTCTACAGTAGCCCCTGATTCTGCTATTACTGTCCAACCAACCTCTCCAAAATCTAGTGACCAGCATATATATTTTTTTTGCTCATGATACTGTAAGTCACCAATTTGGGCCAAGCTTAGCTATACAAGTCTTTTCCTGGTTTTACCTGGTGCACTTATGTGACTGTAGTCATATGGTCACTTTATCATCTAGCAGTGGTCTAATATGGCCTCGCTCATATGTCCAGTGGTTACTACTGGCTGTCAACTGCATCTCTCTCCAGTTGTTCTCTCATTCTCAAGTTTAGTTCAGACTCCAAATGGTGGCAACTGTGTTTCCAGAGAGGACAAGTTTCAATGTGCTCACACTTTCCAAGTCACTACTTCTGACACTTTGTTAATGTCCCATTGCTAAAGCACGTCACATGAACAAGCCTAGCTTCAGGGGTGAATAAATAGACTATTCCTTCTTACAAGGAGGAGGAAAGTCACAGTTCTTGCAAGCACAATGTAACAAATTTGTAGCTATTAAGTGGTCTATGGATTCTGTTATTGTAGCTATATATCTTTTGCTTGATCATCTCCAATGGAAAGAAGTTAGTACATTCCAAAATAGCTTCTTTCATTATAGTTCAGTTCTGACTCCCTATAGCTTCCATTCATTGGTTGTAGTTTTTATCTATGTACACAGTTATACAGCCGGACAGCAGATAATCACCTAATATGCTAAGTACTAAATAGCATAGAAAAATATAGTGAATAGATCAAATGTGATCCTTTCTGTCATGAAAGTAATATATACTGTGAGGAGACAAACAGTAAACAAGTAAAGGGACAATTGTATTCTGAAAATAGTATATATGCCTTGAAGTAGTCAGGGGAACCATAAAAGCATGTAACAGGAGAATCTAAACTAGTCTGAGGGAGAGGGGGTCAAGAAAAGCTTACTTGAAGGAGTGACATAAAGTGTAGACAGGTGAAGAGCAGGGAAAGAATGTTTCAGGCAGAGTATATATGCAAATACAAAGGCTATGAGGTGGAAAGAACTTTACTTGTTCCAAGCCAATACAGTGGGGTAAAATGGAAAGTGTACTCAAAATGGAATGTACTCTTGAAGAAGTAGGCAGTGGACTAGTTGTGTAGAGCCTTGAGAAGTTTTGTCATTTTATTTCTTGGAGCCATAGAGAACAATCAGATCCCTCTTTTATATGATAGCAGTTTAAGATAGTAGTTAAGAGTATAGGCTCTAGCATCAGATTTTCTAGATAAGAACCCACACTCTGCCATTTACTGTGTGATCTTGAACCTGTAAAATGGAGATTACAATAGCTACCTCATGAGTTGTTATGTGAATAAGTAGAATAACTTAAGTAAAGTGCTTAACACAATCTCTAACACATAGTAAATTGTGACTAAATGATAGTTATTAGTATGATTCCTTTTTTGGTCCCTTAACAATATTGGGCCATGATCCTCCAAATATATTCTTAACATGTGAGTTTTAACTGGACTTCCTGTTTTAACTATCCAAAAGGATTTTTGGATAGGAAAATCATTAAAAAATCTAATCTGAGTCCTTCATTTATGATATAAAATAAACTCAGTGACTTGGATTTGGCTCTTTCTGGGTATGAAGAACATGCAGTTAGTACACTATCTTACAAACCCTGACATAAAGTAACTTCTTACTTATTTCCTGACATGTATAGGTGCATGTTTGTGTATATATGTGTGTGTCTATCTCTAATTGGTCATATTTATCAAGTTAATAACAATGACTGGAATGTCTTTCTCTGTAATATAGTGGTTATACTTTTCTCTTGACAGCAGTAATTTTTTTAAATGACCCCAGTCTATTATGATATATGTTATTATTCTTTAAAAAATCAGTTTTTAGGGCTAAAAGAAACCTTAAACATCTAATCTAACTCTTTTTCACCTCACTCCCTTTTTGTGGTGGACAGAGATATGTGCTGCCCAGACTGCCCTTAAAGGAAGGGCTTGTTGGTCCATCTGTGGGAGTGCTCCCACTTGCTTTAGGGTTTATCTCAGCAACAGAGAGCAAATTTTCATATGGGCTTACCCTTCCTATCCAATGATGAATTACAGTGGGAGTAGAGAGGCTCAGCCTTCCAAGCCCAATGTGAGACATGCTGGGGAGCCATATGTACTCCAGACTTCCCTGTGGGGTTGGCCAGCATGGCAGTTTTTCTTGATCTGTATGATCCGGCTTCCTCCTCTTCTCTTCAACAGGTGTTGATCCCTAATAAACACCCAGCATGCCCTAATAAATTCCATTTCAGTATCTCTTTCCAGAGAACACAACCTGTAACATCTCTTAATTTCTGTAGCTCACATCTATTTGTGGATCTGGACCCAGAATCCAGATCTATTCTAGAATCCTAGTCTTAATTCCAAATCTAGGCTCTAGATATTCTGGCCACCTTCTTTATTAAATCTTTCTTCATAGGCTCCATTTTCCATTTCTTTAATTCTTTTTTGTTGCTTTTCTGTATGCTCAGAAAAAATGTGATCTCCTCCTGGGTTCCAAAGTCTATGAGATTTGATTGGATTTATCCTAAGATATATTTCTATATCAGGAATGATTTCTGGGTCTGAGAGTGGCACTGCTATACAGACCAAAGGCTTTTACATAGCAATTCAGTTCCAGAAGATAGGATCTGAGAACTCTGAAATTGTCATTGATAAAGAGAGAGAGGCAGGGGAATAGGCAGTAGTAAGAATGTTGAGCAGATAATTCACGGGGGCCACCTCCCTGTGTGTCCTCTACCTTAATTAGCTCAACCATTATAAATTCCCTCATGTCTCATGTTCTGTATTGTCACCTGGGTCTCCCTCAGTATAATCTTTTCTCAGTGCCACTTACTGAAAATGCTGACTTAAAAAGAGCTCTATAAATTTCTTTAAACATCCCCTGACTCAATAAAAAGGAATGGAATTGAACACTAAGGCTATATTCCATTGTCTATTTCCCAAAAGTGTTCAGATAAACTATGAAATAAATCTTTCTGTCCCATTCAGGTCATTTCACTAGTTTTAGTATTATTTACAGCCTTATCCATACAATCCCTGTTCCTTACCATGAAGTCATCAGCGTACTCCCTTTCTTTTTGTTGCAAGCTCACAGGGTCTTTCAAACAGAAAATAGCTGATGCCTCATACACTGATAATGGAAAAAATACTCCCCTGGTTGCTTGTAGACTATTTCTGAAAATGGGATGTGGTTCAGGTATGCAAAGAAGAGAATTTTTTAATGCAGGGTGTGTTCTCAGGACATACTAAGAGCGTTAAAGATTCTGAGAAGTAGTGTTTACCAAAGGACGAAAAGTTTGGGAGTTTATTCCATAAACAGTGGTTATCTCTGCAGAGTGGGATTACAGATAATTTTTACTTGGATTAGCTGTATTCTATACATTAAAGTTATATCACTTTTGTAATGAATTTTATGAAGAAGAACAAAGTAGGTTTTACATTCTAGAAAATCTTCGTGCTACACTTTCATACACACATACACAAACACACATATATATGTGACTGGTATTATTATGTCTTATTATTATACACACAGACATATATATATACACACACACACATACACACACGTACATATAACTAGCATTATTCATCATCCTTTGTACTTACAGAGACTGAAGTGAAGCAAGGTGAAATGAAGTGGCATGCTATCTAGATTCTTGTAGTGAGTGGTGGTAGAATGAGACTACAATTTTCTTCTTCTAACACTTAGCCTAATTTTCTTTCCACAAACCTACTCCAGTTTTAAAGAGAAGTGGAGAAGTTGCCTTAAAGAGCATCTTCCTCAAAATTTCAGGATCCCATTATGTCTCTGAACATGCTTATCATTAGCAGTATTCTAACAGCATCACTTATGCAAATGGAATGAAAGAGAATCAATGCACTTGCCAAAAAAATCACTCAGAATCAATGCATTTTCCAAAGAAAAGAATTATAGATGCCCTTTTGCTTTATGATGAAGATAAAAGAGGCCTTTAAGAACCTCATATGTCCCATTTTTGATAAGAGCAATTTTATTATATTCATGAATTTATTTCTCTTTCATCTCTGGACATTTCTGTGAAACAACAACTCCTCACCTCCAACTGCCTTCATGTCCCTCAAAACAGCAGACCTGCAGAAAAGCAGGCCTCAATAGCTTAAAAAATTTATCCTTTTTTTTTCACTTAAAAAATGTTGCTAAGGCATATAAGGCAGAATGTTTAGTGAATGTTAAATAAGCAAGAATTTAGCCCCATGAAGTATATGTAACTTCTAGGCTGCAAATAAAAACGTCCACATTGCAGCAAGGAAGTGATAAAAGTTATGACTTCTTCCTAACTACCTAGCTCATACTCCCTTAATATGCAGTGAAAAATGTCATCTCTCCTGAGCTAAAGGGTGGGTAAATTGTAAATGAGAAGAATTCGCTTTAGAGACAAGATTTTTGATTCCCTGTATTTACCTCTCCCATAACATTTATCACTCTGAATGGCAAAAATCAGTTAAGTGTGTTATCCCTCACTGTACCATAATAAACAAAGTATAGTAAGTAAATTCTAGTTTTTCTTTAGTTCTGTTGCTTAACAAAGTGCCTAGCTCATAATAGGGACTCAATAAATATTTGTTAAGTGGTATTCTTAAGCCTGTGACAAGGATTTCTTGGTAAAAAATACCACTTCCATTTTCCCCAAGATTATGCCTTGTGGCAGAGATAGTCTAATTACTCACTGAATTTGTTTCCCTTTCTTCCTTGGCACATAGTTAGAATATACTCACAGCCTTCCTTAACTTAGATGTGGCCATTTCAGTGGATTTCTGGAGATGATGCAACTTACTTCCAGGCCTGGCACATTACTTCCCATGCAATTCTGTCCTCTTTCTCAATTCCCCCATCTGTTGACTAGGTGTTGGATCCAAAAGTAACTTTGGAACCCATGTGTTGAAGGTGGCAGAGCCTGGGTCTCTGAATAAGTGAGAAATTTTTATTATGATGAGCAATTGAGATTTCTTGGTTTAACTGCTGCTGCAGCTAATGTTACTTTAACTAATACATGTCTAGAATACTTAATTTCAGTATGTTATTGTACTTGTTCAATGTCTGCAAAATTTTCAATTAGGGCTCACACCAGTTTTTGGAATACTATTGAATTTAAACTTTGTTCTGTTAAGTTTAAATTGGGTGAAGTATTCTTTGTACTCAAATTGGTTTTATTTTCATATGTAGCATATGAAAATATGTATCACAGTGCTTTGATATCTGCCATATTGTTTTCTGAAAAATTCAAAGGCAGAAAAATACCCTTCACTCTTAAGAAGCAGTTTTAACCAGAATTTCCTAGTAGACATTCCTGGATGTCTATGGCAGAGCTCAGTGAATAGGTGACCTTTAGCTATTGTATGGAAAAGATCTGTCACTCAATCTGAGCTTCCTTAGAGAAGAAATAAACCATAGTGGGATGGTTGGGATAAAAAAGAGATAATCATAGGAAAACATGGCCTAGAGAATTATGAGTGACTGTGTATTTTAGGAGCTTTTCTGTGAGCAGTTGGCAGGGACCTTGAAGCAGAGAACCATCTGTATCAGGCCACAGAAACTACCTAAAGCGGGGCACACTGGAATGTGCAGCAAGCAAACCAAGAGGAAACTCTCACTAGGACAACTAAAACTAGCAAAAGGAGAAAGTACAACAGCTAAAAGGAATTTTTACTCCACAGCTACAAATGACTTAGAGTGGGTTAAGCCAATACCTACGGATTTTTAAAAGTTACATATTTTTGTAATAGTATATATAAGAAAGTCCCAATTTAGTCAAGGTGATGAATAATCACTCTGTGTTTAGATAATAAACATAGGTAACATTTATCTCTAAGTTTTCTATTTCTTTTTAAATTATTCTATGTGATAACTTAAATGAGGAGTTTAGTTAACCAATATTTGTGCTATTATTTTAATAATTGCCTTTAAAACAAAATATGTCAAGTATGAAATATTCATATTTTATTGCTTTCTCAATCTTCCACTATTGAAGCAACCCCAAACACATGGTTTACATTCTATTACCCAAGGTGCCACTGATCACTTGGGGACAAGACTTGGAAATCTCAGGCTTAGTTCCTAAAGAAAAATAGGCTAACTCAATAGGGACTGACCATAGAAATCTAACTCCATAAGGTTACAAGTCTCTTTCCAATTTTGAAAACTTTCATCTTCAACACCAAATTCCCCAATCAGGATCCTTAGTCTGAGGCCACAATCATCCTGAGTCCAAATTTCAAAGTTGATAAAATTTGTCTGCTGTATCTTTTCACATCCCCTCTAAGTAACACATCATGTGGGGTTGCTCCACATACCAGGGCTTATTCACATTTATCTAACCTGTTCTCCATTGCCTAAAGGCTCTACCCTTCAACAGATGCCCTATTCCAAAATAATCCTGAAACTCCTCCACAGGGTAGTTTGAATTGTATAATGTATTCTCTCCTCAAGAGTATTTGTATTTGATAATACTGTATTATATACTTGAAAGTTGCTAAGAGAGTAGATCTTAAATATTTTCACCAAAATAAAAAAGAAAAAGAAAAAAATGATAGTTATGTGACCTGATTGAGGTGTTAGCTAATGCTATGACTATAATCAATCTGCAATATATATGTGTATCAAATCAACATGTTGTTTGAGAAACACAGTGTTTATCAAACTTAAACTTACACAATGTTATATGTCAGTTGTATCTCAGTAAAGCTTGGGGGGAAAAAAGTATTTACCGTTTAACCAAGGGTTCTAGAAAGACAGCGCCCTTTGAGGTCAAGGAACATTTTTGTCCCTTTGGCTGCTTAAAATTTTTTTTCATTGATGCTGATTTTCAGTAATTTGATAATATGTCTTGGTGTATTATTCTTTGTATTTAGTCTACATGGGATTCACTGACCTTCTCAAATTTATGGTTGCTATTTTTAATCTAATTTTGAGAACTTTCAGGCAGTATTTATCCACATAGTTTTTCTGCCTATCCCCTTTCTAGACATTTACACATATAGTAGATTGTGATATTGCTTCACAGGTCCCTGATTCTCTGTTTAATGTTTTCAGCTTTTTTCTTCAATGTCCTTTAGTTATGATAGTTTCTATTACTTAATCTGAAAGTTCATTTTTCTTTGCTTCTGCAATGTTTAATTTTCTATTAAGCCCATCTATTGAATTTTCAATGTTTTGATGTCTATTTGTATTTAGTTCTTCTAAAAATATTTTTCATTTCTATTATTATGTTTATATTTTCCTTTAAATCCTTAATAATATTCATAATGACTTTTAAAATCCTTGTATGATAATTCCATCACTCTATCATTTTGGAGTCTGTTTCTATTGACTGATTTTTCCTAGTTAGGCATGACATTTTACTAGTAAGTCTAGACCCTTCTACATTCTCTGCTGATTGGCTTAGGCATTCAGTGAGATTTTTCCACTCTGTAACATCAGGACTCAAACTTTTCATAACTCTGTGTGAGTTTTGGGAATTTTTCAGCTTACAGCTCTCTGGTAGTTGTTCTCTGACTAGCCGTATAGTTTTACCCTATGCATGTGCAGCTTAATATTATGACAAAGATGAAAGAGGACCACATGCAGATTTCTGGAGCTATTTTTCTGAGTAGCCCCATTCTCTCCAGCACTCTGTCTTGCAAATCCTAGCCCCTTCAGTCTTCCCAAACTTCACTGTCTGTTTCCTCAACTTAGCAAGACCACCATCTTCTACTTGAGTTCCCTTGCCCTACTCTGCAGTTCAAAATATTCCCCTAGGCAGAAAGCCAGGGTGTCAGAGACCTGTGTTGCCCATCATCCAATACTTGAAAACAGTTATTCCGTATCTTTTGTACACTTCCCTAGTTTTCTATGGTGAGAGAGTAAGTCAAGTACCAGTTATTCCTTCAGGGCCACAAACATAAGTCCCAAGGAATCCTTTGAAAAGTTTTCCATCATACTTCAGAGATGGCTTCCCTCTATGGCTTAGCATAACATCTGGTCTCTTGATAGCTCCAGTTTGATCAAAGGATATTTCAGACAATAATAATTTCTTATTAGCTGAAATATAGATGAACTCTTAGTGTCTTATAGTATCTTGTTTTTACACACTCCTTCCCTTGTCCAACCAAATCCACACCATATTATGAGGTTACATTAAATCTTTGGCTTTGGAGAAAAGCTTTTGAGAGTAAAACTTCAAATTAGAGGTATATTCAATTGTCCTCATTCAGTACCTAAACATTTGAGAGTTGTTCTTTTGTCTAAAAGATTGTTGGGAGTTCCAGATGGAGAACAGAAACATTTTATCCTCTTTTAAGAGCAGGCTTTAGACCTTTGTGAACTGGAAATGCAGGTCTTATTTTATTCATCTCTCATTTACATCATATATCATTAGTAGTCAGTGATCAGTAAAATAATTTGGGCTTCAGAGGCCTTTGCAAAGAAGTGAACCGACAGGCCAAGATTATGTTAGTCATTTAGTTTGTTCTTCCTTAAACTAGAAGCATTATCCACCATTCACCCCACCACAATTTAGTATTGTGCTTTACAGAAAAGAGCAAATGAAATGAATGACTATTGTGTTTGTACTGTCAAATTTTGACATGTCATAGGGGGATATTACCAGAAGCTTTGTATGCGTGCTTTTCTCTTGGCCTATCTGAAATTGTTTTGTTAGGCTTTTGCTGCATGCTTGTGAAGAGTTTCTTAAAAATAATTTAAAATAATGATTTATCTATAACTACATGATAGTACCACCACTTGGTCCCCCTCCCCCAACAGGGAAGCTGAGAGCCAAGAGACAAGACATTTATTCAAGGTCATCCAGCAATCAAGAAATGGAATTAGAACACAAAACACAAAACTCCATCTCTTGATGAGTCTCTAAGCCAAGCTGCTCTTTTCTGCTGAGTTTTTTTTTTTTGCTTGTTTGTTTGTTTGTTTGTTTTGCGGTACGCAGGCCTCTCACTGCTGTGGCCTCTCCCGTTGCGGAGCACAAGCTCCGGACGTGCATGCCCAGCGGCCCTGGCCCACGGGCCCAGCCGCTCCACAGCACGCGGGATCCTCCCGGACCGGGGCACGAACCCGCGTCCCCTGCATCGGCAGGCGGACTCCCAACCACTGCACCACCAGGGAAGCCCTCTGCTGGGATTTTTGATGCAAATAATGCAACCTGCCTTCGACCCCATCATAGCATCCCCAACACCATCATCCCACCCCCAATATCTTCATTCCATCCAAGTTGCATATGAATAACTACATTCCATTAAACCCCTCATTTCATTGTTTGCATAGTAATCTCTATTGATAAAACTATGATACATGCAAAAATTTAATTAATAATAATCTCAAATATTGTTTAAATTTGAGGACATATATGTGACTGGCCTTGTAATTAGCATTTCCTAGAAAAGGTTCAGTCTTTTCTTTAGTTTTTACTTTGCTTACCACATGTTATAAATGTTTAATGGAAGATTTGCTCAGCTCTTTTTAGCCATCAAAATAAAATTTGAAATAATTACTTTGCTAACTAAATATTATATAAATAAATACAGAAAATAAATTAGGTAATAAAGAAATATGAGACAGCAAAAATCTCTCTTTACTACTAAATCACTCTTTAGGGAATCAGGGAAATACATAAGATAGTGGTCTGCTTCATATAGCCTTTCTGCCAAATTGCTACAAAACATAGGGTTATATAAAATTTCCTTTTGATCTCTCACATGGGGATATATTTGTTTATTATCTGGTTGTTTGAAGTTGAAAGCCTTTTCATAGCATTTTAGAAAAAGGAATTATACTGTGTACTGTGGCTTAGAAAAGGTTTAGAAAGTTGTCCTGCAGATGTTCTAACTCCTCCTCTTCCCCACCATTGCTATTAGTGGTGAGCTGTCATATTTCCAAAGAGGTGAGAGACCATTGCCCCAAAGCCTCTTAAATGAAATAGAAACAGTGGAATAATACAATGTAATAGTAGCCAGCAACTCTTTTTTTTTTCTCTCTCTTCTGGAGATCCTAAAAGAAGTAGTATTTTCTGACACAAATATTACATTCTGCCAGATTCTGAAAGAAATATCAGGAATCTACATATTTTTGAGTAAATACAAATGTTAGCAGCTTTAACAGGGAACAGAAACAAGTTCTTGATGCTTATGTCTTCATTAATTCAAAAATATGTCTTGTGAATACCATTTAATTTGGGCAACAAATTATACTGTTCCTTTGCAGTTTTCATGATATTCCGTTTCCCTGAAATAGAAGACCAATAAAAGGGCTCTCTTCTTAACTCCATCCTCAAACACAAGTACAAACATTGACATAATTTCCCATTTTCATGTCATTGAAGCTTATAGAAGGAGTATTTAAATGCTGTGTAAGAGTAAGGAACAGTAGCCCTCCCACCTGCAACTCTGCAATAAAAAAGATTCTAGTTGGAAATTCACATAGTTTTGAACAGTTCAGGACCCTGGAAAGGTATGTGTTATGCTTTCACAGGAGATTGCTCTGCACTCTATGAAACTGTTGACTTGCTAATAATCTGCACCACATACATTTATTTATTTCGGAAGTTAAGGAAGCATGCATACTATTCCTTTGGAATGTTTTCTCTTTAATATGTTTTTCTTATTAAAGGTATTTGCTTATTCAAAGTAGTAAAGTAATTCTGAATATTTAGGGATTCACAACCCAAATACTTCCAGCACCTGTACTGAGAGGCAGCATGGGGTGGTGGTGAAGAGTGTGGACGCTAGGAACAAACTGCCTGGAGTCAGGTCCCAGTTACTGGTCCTATGACCTTGACCTTGGGCAAGTTTTGTCACATCTTTTTATTATAGTTTCTTTTACTATAAAATGGGGATATGGTAGTACCTGTCTCATAGAGTTGTGGTAGCAAGTGAACATATGCAAGGTACTTAGTATGCCTGGCCCATGATAAACACTACTCAGGTACTCAGGTGTTAACTGTAAATAGAAAGTCCCTCATAGCAAAAAAGACATATCTCACTATTTTCCTTCCATACTACCTTCATTTCAGAATGTTGTCTAAGTGAAGCAACTTCTGGATTGGCCAGAAGGGAATAATGCCCTCCACTCCACTCTCATTTTTTTGCCCTCTTTATTCTTTAAGGCAAAGGCAAACATTTTTAAATAGTTATTTTCCTATTCTAAATGTTGTGCATGTATTTACACTCAATGAATATTTGTCTATCTGAATAAAAAGGACAAGTTCAATTTGGTTTGATAATTTCGCAGAAAGTGACTCAAGGTTTGACTCAAATTTTATGTACTTTCAGAATTCTAAAGTAAAAATTTCCTTTTAAATCAAGTAGGAAGTAGTTAGCAGTATCTTGCAGAAATGTTCTAATCATGGTCTTCTATGTACTGAACACATTTAACATGTGTAATGAGATTTGTGTATTAGTGACATCTGCTACTGCTTAATCAGCTCCTAAGAATAATCACAGAAAATGGATTTAGGAAGTCTGTGTTTTAATTAAATCTGTTTACCTCGTTTCTTTACATTTTTTTAATTCCCTGGGTATAGGTTCCACTCTATCTCTTGGTGCAGTTTTTAATCCCTGCCTAGAGCAGACGTTTATCTTTATTTTACATTGCCTCTTCTAAGCCTAAAGCCATTGACTCTGAGAGTCTTCTAATTTTTACTCATGACCCAACTTATCTTTATCACATTACTGACACTATTGAGTTTCTAGAGTTCAGAAGGAAAACGTTTCCCAGGATCACGGCCAGTTAACTCAGATGGTTGGAACATACTAATGAGGTCAAGGCTGTGAATTTGATTCTTATAAGGGCCAGTTAGCTTTACCCTTTTCCACCAGGATAGCTCTGATATAAATGTGTACTCTTGACCAAAAGGGAGATTCATTGAGAGGTTGTAGATTCGTAAGCAAAAAGCCATATTCATTGCTTAAAAAAAAAAAAAGAAAAGAAAAGTCAGATGCAAGATGCACACCTGACAAGTTCTGAATCAGTAGAGCCATCCTTGTTTATGCAGTGTGACTACCTCAGACCTCTCCAACCAATGGTTATAAATCAGGTCACATGAACTGTAATATCAGTACCAATATCACTGTCTTATTATTTCCACGTGCATATTTCAGGATCCCTTGACTCTTTTCCCCAAAGTGTCACCCAGTTAGTTATACAGGAGAATCTCTAGACATTTCTCACCTGTGCTCACAAACAGTATTTTCATATTCATCCATTTCAGGCCTTTTGTCAATATCTGTTCTGCAAGAGGACACTTGAAAATGTCACTTTACTGCTGTCACTGCTGCCATGCCATCTTGTGGGACAATGATTTCTTGCTTAAGATAATTTCTTCTTGTGCTCTTCAAAGTAGCACACCTTGTGAAGAGTCAAGATAACACTTAAGGTCTTTTCAGGTCTCACTGTGTCAGTGCCACTCTGGGTAAGATGGGGAAAGTGTTACTCTGCCCCCAATCTATAGCATTTTTTCACTTGGGCATTGAAGCAGTATTGCTTGTTTTGTTATCTTTCCCTATTGCTATTGTAAAAATAGCTCATTTGGATTCAGTCTGAAGTCTTGTTCTCCATGGGGCTCAGATAGCAATCCTTGAGACTAGGTGGGACACCAGACATCATATAACCTCTCTATTTCCCTTTATTTCCTAAGTAACCTGTGCAAAAAATGGACAAAACCCTCCATCTTCCTTCAGCCTTCATACAAATTAACTGTACTAGTTCACCGTAATCATCCCAACTTGCCTGAACTCTAGCAGTGGACATAACAAGTCTTAAGCTGAGGTCTCTGCCACAAGTTTAAAGAAGGAAATCTCCTCAGGAGTCTGTATGAAGACTTTTTCTGAGCTAGGGCAACTTAGAGTAAAATATACTCTTTGGTAGGATTTCAAGGTAACAAGGAGGATACTGATATCCACTTGTGGTCCACACATACATCTCAGTCTTTCCTCAACTTTTGGTTGGATACCTGGACTTTACTCTCAGAGATTTCTCCTCTCACTTAAGTCCTTTGATCTTTACACAGTATTCTTCCTGGAAGAGGGAACATGCCACACTGTTATCAGTCATCTACAGCTGAGTGAAAATGAAGGCACTGTACAGGTTTTGATAGGAAAAGATCAGGATAGAGTCAAGCTCAGAGAGAGAACATGGAGTATGAACTCCAAAGGGGGGAAAAAAGGTGAAAGACAGTCACACTGTCAGTATGAAGATAAACCTTCCTGGGTTCATAGTGCTTTCTGAGGACCACACATTTGACGAAATACACTGCCTGATAATCAAATCTCTGACATTGCATTCTCCATCTTACTCTATGAAGAGAAAAACCTTTTCTTTTCCAAATGTTATTTTGATGCCCTGTTGGGGGGGAAAGATGCTATTTCGTCCCTTTCTCTTGTTTATGGGCATTTTACCTATTCTTTCTTTACCTCTCTTATCATATTCTATTGCAATCATAAAACAACCACCAACAAAAGAAAATAGAGCAAAGACACTACCATAAACCTATCCTCCATAAAATCAAACAAAAGAAGCAGAAATAGAGAGGAAAATAGAGTCTAGAGATAAGTGGCCCAGTTTTCATTAGCAGATACTTCTTAGGGCCCCACAGTTCTACTTATTTTCAGGCTTGTTCTAAGTAGGCTGCTTTTTTATTTTCACAGCTGATCTATGACATTATGGAAGTTAGCTCATCATAGTTCACTTGAGCCAAGAATCCATCAACCTCAAACCAGATAAGTCTTAAACCTACAAAGAGATGTTATTCTCCAGAAAAATGTCAGCAGTAGGATGTTTTACCTGTAAAATGACCCACGCATGGACCTTTAGAATGGGGTATTACCATACTCATATGAATGGGACACCCTTATAGTATATGCTCACTGAGATATAGTTGCTGGCAGTTAATAAGGATGTGGCCAAGTAAATAGCTAGGTGTACAACTCACCTTCAGAAACCATTAAGATTCAGCTTCACCTTCAGAGTCAGGTCTAAAGTGAAGAAGTGCTGGCAGAAATCTTCTTTGATCTATATTTGCTTTGAAAGCCCTGACCTAAAATTGGTAGGTGGGTAAAAACAGGAGTTACCCAAGCAGCCAAACATGCTGAGGGGCATGTAGCCTCTTAATAAGTCACAGCTGGTAGTTAGCAAATCCAAATGGACTTGAGATTCCCACCAGCACAGAGTAATCAATATTTATCAACAGGAAAAGTGATATTCATTACTGCCATTTGAAGGTCATGCATATAAAGCATATATGAGTAATGCTAAGGCTCAGGGCTATTTCCTCTCACAATTTGGTAAATAGAGTGCCTCTGCTTCATTTTGCCACTACACAATAGTCTGGCTTCTCCCTGAGCTAAAGTCTAATCCCCTCTTCTCTCCTGACCTTTGATACAGTATATTTCTTAAAAATAATAGTGCTATGCAGAAATAAGCAGAAGGGAAGCTTTGGGGACAATGCAGAGTTTCACATCAGAAGAGGGAAAAGATTCACAAAACCAAGTGAACAACACCCAGCCAGGTATAACATCAACAGAAGATCTCAGGGTTAAAGTAGAAACCAAGCTAACTGTGCAGAGTAGCATTTCAACGTTCCTGTGATTTACAAGTAGACATGGGCACTGGAGATGCCTGGAGGCACTTGGCTGGAACCACTTGGCTTAAACCTCTCTTGTTCCTCACTCCCATTGTGTATAGAGTTGCTCTGACTCTCACTGACCTGTCATATCTGCTCCAATAGTATATTACTAAAAAGGAAAAGGCAGGATTTGAGATCCAGGGTTAATCTATTAAGGTAATAAACCACTTAAAATCTTTTATGATCTGGGAAGAAAATTTAAAGGAAGCAGAATATTTTTTAAAAAGCCACACAATACAAGGTGTCTTAGTGATTAATTACAGGCCTCACAGCCAGGCTGCCAGGTAAGTAGGAGTTTATGAATGCACTTAAGAGAAGTAATCAAATGTTGTAGCTACCCAGAGGGCTTAGTTCGGATTTCAGGATGCTCTCTTCCTAGGAGGAGGATCGATAGACAATAGGAAGGCTCCCACACTCGGGTTACGGCCACCCTCATCCTGAAAGAGCTGAGATTCTCCTCTTATTGGAATGCCTTAGGTAGAATACATTCATTCAGTCAATGGATGTTTATTTAGTGCCTACTATGTTCCAGGTACTCTTTTAGGTGTTGGGGATTAAAGAAAATAAAAAGCTTGCTTGCACGGAGGTAATGTTCTAGTGATAGAGGGAGCAAGATAAAAATAAGCAAATATATAAACTGATAAATATATATTTAGTCAGAGGGTTATAATTGTTAAGAATAAAAATGAAGCATGGTGAGGTAAAGCGGAATAAGAATAATGGCTACAATTTTGAATAGATAGTCAAGGAAAGCATCTCTGAGAAGGTAACATTTGATTTTTAATAATGCACATTTAGTTAGCACATATTATGTGCCAACAACTTGAATTAACTCATTACATCTTCACTGAAATCCTATGGTGTAGGAGTATTATTATTCTTGTTTTACAAATGGGAAAATGGAGCCTTAGAGAAGTTAAATAACTTGGACAAGGAAACATAGCTAGTAACAGAGCTGGGGTTTGAACTCGAGCAGTCTGACACAAAATCCCATGCTTGGAATCACTGTGATACTTGGCATTTTGGACTCTGTGTAAAAGGCAGAGGGATGTGCACACTGTCGCATTAACCCTGTGAGGTACCAACAGGACTATGCAAAAAGAAGCAGAGTAAGGGTGATAACTGACAGAGAAAGCAGGGAAAGAGAAGGGGAAACAAAATGACTAACATTCAAGAGTTTTCTATGTATGTGTAAGCTATTTTACTCATACGGTCTTATTTAATCCTTACAACAAACCCATGAGGTAGTTATAAGTATACCTGTTGCTCAAGATCTCACAGCCACAAAGGAACAAGGTTATAAATTTGGGTTAGTCTGTCACCAAAGTCCATACTCTTTCTAATATACCATGCTGTCTCCGGAGCGAAAATAAAGTCAAAGAAATACAGAGTGAAATACATGGAGGCCAAGTGAGAAAGAGAGAGAGACAGAAAAATAATGACTTAATAGGTTTGGAGGGCCAGAATTGACAGTGGCTTAAGGAAATTTTAATGACATCTTCATCTTCAATTTCTTCTCCCATACCAACTTCAGTGTGTTCTTGAGAGTTTCTACGATTTGGGGATTTTAAGAATTGACATGTCGAGTTTCTCAACAAGACCCGGTATCTATATGTGAAATAGCCCTTGGGCAGTGCATCATTTTCTACAACTGCCACTGTCATTGAATCAGGTGCTCCAGGAAAACATGGTACGTAAAATTGGTAAAGCCATGAAGGAAAATTTAAGACCCATTGGTTATTTGAGGACTAGCATGCAGTTATTTGATATATATTTATTTTTTTTCCCTTCAGAAGCACATTTTAAAGCTGTCAGCTTTAATGAAATAACTTTAGATATACCTTGCCTATCAACGTTTCCCTTTCTAATAGTACAGTAGTAACACTGTGGGAATGTCAGAATTATAGGCTGATGGGCAGAATGTCAGATGGCTGATGTCAGGCTGATGGCTCTACAGAAAGCCAAGTAGAGCACTGCCTGTCTTGTGTCATAGCCTTTGTGTGGTATGGGGAAGCCAGGATGTGATCAGATCACTTGTGGGATGGGGCTGACTCACCCATTCATTATTCTGGACAAGCAGCAAGTCTCCGTCTGACCGTACGCCTGCTCTGCCTTGCTTTGCCTTTCTCTTCCCTCCCCTTCTTTTCCCACACACTGTCAAAGCCTTTGATTTTTGCTGAATATTAGACAAACAAATAAAGCAGCAAAGAAACTTGCCTGTTTTATCTTTAATAGGGCCTTAGGTAGCTCCCCACAAAGGGAAGCTGAGGGAGGCCCAGTGTGGGAGACTAGCTGGCTCTATCATTTGTATTCTTCAGGTAAATCTTTTAAGCCTCCATTTTTTTCAGCTATAAAATGCTATGTTAGTGGCTATTGCTTCCTAAAAACTTTCTAGAATTCATTACACATCCTTGAGAACTAGATGTTTGTGAACTCATTAGGTGTTGGGAAAATTGGTATTTTAAAAGGAAAACGTAGTTCATTTTAGAATATACCCAGTGAACCAGAGAATCCACTGAAATTCACCTTTGGCTCTACAGAGCAAGGCAGTGGGCTTATAACCTATTTTCTGTTGAAAATGGAACTAGAACTAGAAGTTTAATATAAATAAAATTTTAATGAAGTTGATTTTGAGGAGATTTTGGCAAGTACATAGGCTCTGAGGACCAAGAAACCAAGGAATTCTATTCTGGTATGTGTTTTCCAATTTTGCTATGAGGGACTTCTGTGACATCTCCTCTCACCAGTGGCCCATCCATAAAATGGGTGCAGTGCCATTTTAACCATAAATATTCTGAGCCAATATTTTCCAGGAATTTTAATCTCATTTTATAAATAAAGTATGGAAAAATCAAGTTGACTTTTAATGGACTGACATGGTGTGGTTGTAAATCTGGATATTGCTGTCTCTGTACCACTTCCCCACATTACACCTCCACCCTAAGCCCTGGCCATCTATGCAGTCAGTAAGGAAATGCCTAGAGTCCCATCAAAGTCTATACTTGGCAAATAATAGTTAACTGAATCACACTTTCTGTTGCTTTGGGTTGAATTGGTGCCAGGTTTTCTTTCCAAGACACCACTGACCACCTGCTGTCAGCAAGGGAAAGGAAATGGGGCAAAGAGATAAGGAGAAGAAGAGGTTGTAGGGTAGCCAGGAGAAAAATGTGATTATGGAACATGTTCCACAAATTAAGCAATTTATGGAGAGTAATTTGACTGGTGAAGATCTTCAGAGTGTCATGTCAGCTTCAGAATCTAAGAGCTGTCATCTAACTTGGCTTGTAGTGTTTCCATGTGGGAATGGTGGGGGCAGGGTGAAGCCAGTATGGATGGAGGCCAGACAAGAGGAAAACAAAACAAAGTGCTTTGTTTACAGAAGTCTCCTCAGAGAAATAAAACCATTGCCAATTCCACAACTGGAACATGTGTATTCTTAATGGCAGCAACCCAGGAAGAGCCTGGCATAAGAGTCTAGTATTAAGCTCCAGAGGGCAGGTTGCTTAGAAGTAGTGGGACAGGAAAAGGGCCCCAGAAATAGGTACCTGCATGTAGCATCTCTCCCATTGTGCTTCTTGGCCACAGTTTTTAAGTACCTTTAAGTTTCTGCCTTTGACTACCTAGCTACTCACCCAGGGGACTCTGGCCTTTACATTCTTTCCTAATAAACCAGAATTGAAAACCTGGACCATAGTATCTATTTCTGGTTAAACTGGAAGTGTATTCATGCATTTTCATTGTGTTAAGGACATCAAAATCTCAAGTTCCCTATTTCTCAACCTGACATAAGCCAGCCTTCCAAACAAAGGTACAGATGCCAACTACAGGATGTGCTCCAGTTTGGCCATCTGTCTATCACAACTCCTTCTCTTCATCCTCAAATATTTCATCCATTCACCTGTTGTAAAAAGTCTTCAGAGCACTAAATCTACAGCAGACACTGTACTAGGCATTGAAAATACAAAGTGAATAAGATAGAGTCCCTCTCAATCTAGTACCAGAGGTATAGGTATAAAGAAGTTGTTGAAATATTATGAGTTAAGAGTTAAAAAGAGGCACATGAAAAACTATGCCTGGGAGATTGGAGACTGTTCCACAGAGATGATAATATTTAAGCAGGTTAAAGGCAGAGACATGACAGAAAAATATTCTAGACGGAGGAGAACAACAAGTGAAAAGGCACAGAGGCATAAAGGTATGTGGCCTGTTTAAGGAAGCAAAATTACCCAGTACAATGTGGGGAACATATGATATGAATGGAGAAATGCTATTTATTGAAGCCAAAAAGCTAACTTAGACCAAACTAATGCACAGACTCCTAGGATTAGATTAAAAACAAAAATAGACTTCATTCTTTTTTTTTTTTGAAAAAAAAATTTTTTTTACATCTTTATTGGAGTATAATTGCTTTAAAATTGTGTATTACTTTCGGCTTTATAAAAATGTGAATCAGTTATACATATACATATGTTCCCATATCTCTTCCCTCTTGCGTCTCCCTCTCTCCCACCCTCCCTATCCTACCCCTCTAGGTGGTCACAAAGCACCAAGCTGATCTCCCTGTGCTATGCAGCTGCTTCCCACTAGCTATCTATTTTACGTTTGGTAGTGTATATATGTCCATGTCACTCTCTCACTTTGTCACAGCTTACCCTTCCCCCTCCCCATATCCTCAAGTCCATTCTCTAGTAGGTCTGTGTCTTTATTCCCATCTTACCCCAAGGATCTTCATGACACTTTTTTTTCTTAGATTCCTTATATATGTGTTAGCATACAGTATTTGTCTTTCTCTTTCTGACTTACTTCACTCTGTATGACAGACGCTAGGTCCATCCACCTCACTACAAATAACTCAGTTTCGTTTCTTTTTATGGTGAGTAATATTCCATTGTATATATGTGCCACATCTTTTTTATCCATTCATCTGATGATGGACACTTAGGTTGCTTCCATCTCCTGGCTATTGTAAATAGAGCTGCAATGAACATTTTGGTACAAGACTCTTTTTGAATGATGGTTTTCTCAGGGTATATGCCCGGTAGTGAGATTGCTGGGTCATATGATAGTTCTATTTGTAGTTTTTTAAGGAACCTCCATACTGTTCTCCATAGTGGTTGTACCAATTCACATTCCCACCAGCAGTGCAAGAGTGTTCCCTTTTCTCCACACCCTCTCCAGCATTTTGCTTCTAGATTTTTGGATGAAGGCCATTCTGACCAGTCTGAGATGATATCCCATTGTAGTTTTGATTTGCATTTCTCTAATGATTAAGGATGTTGGGCATTCTTTCATGTGTTTGTTGGCAGTCTGTATATCTTCTTTGGAGAAATGTCTATTTAGGTCTTCTGCCCATTTTTGGAATGGGTTTTTTGTTTTATGTTATTGAACTGCATGAGCTGCTTGGAAACTTTGGAGATTAGTCCTTTGTCAGCTGCTTCATTTGCAAATGTTTTCTCCCATTCTGAGGGTTGTCTTTTTGTCCTGTTTATGGTTTCTTTGCTGTGTAAAAGCTTTGAAGTTTCATTAGGTCCCATTTGTTTATATTTGTTTTTATTTCCATTTCTCTAGGAGGTGGGTCAAAAAGGGTCTTGCTGTGATTTATGTCATAGAGTGTTCTGCCTATGTTTTACTCTAAGAGTTTGATAGTGTCTGGCCTTACATTTAGGTCTTTAATCCATTTTGAGCTTATTTTTGTGTATGGTGTTAGGGAGTTCTCTAACCTCAGACTTTTACATATAGCTGTCCAGTTTTCCCAGCATCACTTACTGAAGAGCCTGTCCTTTCTCCACTGAACATTCCTGCCTCCTTTATCAAAGATAAGGTGACCATATGTGTGTGGGCTTATCTCTGGGCTTTCTATCCTGCTCCATTGATCTATATTTCTGTTTTTGTGCCAGTACCATACTGTCTTGATTACTGTAGCTTTGTAGTATAGTCTAAAGACAGGAAGCCTGATTCCTCCAGCTCCATTTTTCATTCTCAAAATTGCTTTGGCTATTCGGGGTCTTTTGTGTTTCCATACAATTTGTGAAATTTTTTCTAGTTCTGCGAAAAATTCCAGTGGTAGTTTGATAGGGATTGCATTGAATCTGTAGATTGCTTTGGGTAGTAGAGTCATTTTCACAATGTTGATTCTTCCAATCCAAGAAAATGGTATATCTCTCCATTTATTTGTACCACCTTTAATTTCTTTCATCAGTGTCTTATAATTTTCTGCATACAGGTCTTTTGGCTCCTTAGGTAGTGTTATTCCTAGATATTTTATTCTTTTTGTTGCAGTGATAAATGGCAGTGTTTTCTTTTGTTTTTTTTTTTTGTTTGTTTTTTGCGGTACGCGGGCCTCTCACTGCTGTGGCCTCTCCCGCCGCGAAGCACAGGCTCCGGACGCGCAGGCTCAGCGGCCATGGCTCACGGACCCAGCTGCTCCGCGGCACGCGGGATCCTCCCAGACCGGGGCACGAACCCGCGTCCCCCGCGTCGGCAGGCGGACCCTGAACCTGCAGTGTTTTCTTAATTTCACTTTCAGATTTTTCATCATTAGTGTACAGGAATGCCAGAGATTTCTGTGCATTAATTTTGTATCCTGCTACATTACCAAATTCATTGATTAGCTCTAGTAGTTTTCTGGTAGCATCTTTAGGATACTCTGTATAATATCATATAATCTGCAAACAGTGACAGATTTACTTCTTCTTTGCTGATTTGGATTCCTTTTATTTCCTTTTCTTCTCTGATTGCTGTGGAGAAAACTTCCCAAACTATGTTTAACAAGAGTGGTGAGAATGGGCAAACTTGTCTTTTTCCTGATCTTAGTGGAAATGGTTTCAGGTTTTCACCATTGAGCACGACGTTGGCTGTGGCTTTGTCATATATGGCCTTTATTATGTTGAGGAAATTTCCCTCTATGCTTGCTTTCTGCAGGGTTTTTATCATAAATGGGTGTTGAATTTTGTCGAAAGCTTTCTTTGCATCTATTGAGATGATCATATGGTTGTTCTCCTTCAGTTTGTTAATATGGTGTATCACGTTGATTGATTTGCGTATATTGAAGAATCCTTGCATTCCTGGAATAAACCCTACTTGATCATGGTGTATGATCTTTTAAGTGTGCTGTTGGATTCTGTTTGCTAGTATTTTGTTGAGGATTTTTGCATCTGTGTTCATCAGTGATATTGGCGTGTAGTATTCTTTCTTTGTGACATCTTTGTCTGATTTTGGTATCAGGGTGATGTTGCCCTCGTAGAATGAGTTTGGGAGTGTTCCTCCCTCTGTTATATTTTGGAATAGTTTCAGAAGGATAGGTGTTAGCTCTTCTCTAAATGTATGATAGAATTCGCCTGTGAAGCCATCTGGTCCTGGGCTTTTGTTTGTTGGAAATTTTTAATCACAATTTCAATTTCAGTGCTTGTGATTGGTCTGTTCATATTTTCTATTTCTTCCTGATTCAGTTTTGGCAGGTTGTGCATTTCTAAGAATTTGTCCATTTCTTCCAGGTTGTCCATTTTTTTGGCATAGCGTTGCTTGTAGTAATCTCTCATGATCTTTTGTATTTCTTCAGTGTCAGTTGTTACTTCTCCTTTTTCATTTCTAATTCTGTTGATTTGAGTCTTTTCCCTTTTTTCTTGATGAGTCTGGCTAATGGTTTATCAATTTTGTTTATCTTCTCAAAGAACCAGCTTTTAGTTTTATTGATCTTTGCTATCATTTCCTTCATTTCTTTTTCATTTATTTCTTATCTGATCTCTATGATTTCTTTCCTTCTGCTAACTTTGGGGTTTATTTGTTCTTGTTCCTCTAATTACTTTAAGTGCAAAGTTAGGTTGCTTATTCGAGATGTTTCCTGTTTCTTAAGGTAGCACTGTACTGCTATAAACTTCCCTCTTAGAACTGCTATTGCTGCATCCCATAGGTTTTGGGTCATCGTGTCTCCATTGTCATTTGTTTCTAGGTATTTTTTAATTTCCTTTTTGATTTCTTCAATGATCACTTGGTTATGAAGTAGTGTATTTTTTAGCCTCCATGTGTTTTTATTTTTTACAGATCTTTTCCTGTAACTGATATCTAGTTTCATAGCGTTGTGGTTGGAAAAGATACTTGATACGATTTCAATTTTCTTAAATTTACCAAGGCTTGATTTGTGACCCAAGATATGATCTATCCTGGAAAATGTTCCGTGAGCACTTGAGAAAAATGTGTATTCTGTTGTTTTTGCATGGAATGTCCTATAAATATGAATTAAGTCCATCTTGTTTAATGTATCATTTAAAGCTTGTGTTTCCTTATTTATTTTCATTTTGGAAGATCTGTCCATTGGTGAAAGTGGAGTGTTAAAGTCCCATACTATAATATGTTACTGTCGATTTCCCCTTTTATGGCTGTTAGTATTTGCCTTATGTATTGAGGTGCTCCTATGTTGGGTGCATAAATATTTACAATTGTTATATCCTCTTCTTGGATCAATCCCATGATCATTATGTAGTGTCCTTCTTTGTCTCTTCTAATATTCTATATTTTAAAGTCTATTTTGTCTGATATGAGAATTGCTACTCCAGCTCTCTTTTGGTTTCCATTAGCATGGAGTATCTTTTTCCATTCCCTGACTTTCAGTCTGTATGTGTCTCTAGGTCTGAAGTGGGTCGCCTGTAGACAGCTTATATATGGGTCTTGTTTTTGTATCCATTCAGCCAGTCTGTGTCTTTTTTGGGGGAGCATTTAATCCATTTACATTTAAGGTAATTATCGATATGCATGTTCTTATTCCCATTTTCTTAAGTGTTTTGGGTTTGTTATTGTAGGTCTTTTCCTTCTCTTGTGTTTCTTGCCTAGAGAAGATCCTTTAGCATTTATTGTATAGCTGGTTTGGTGGTGCTGAACTCTCTCAGCTTTTGCTTGTCTGTTAAGGTTTTAATTGTTCTATCAAATCTGAATGAGATCCTTGCTGGGTAGAGTAATCTTGGTTGCAGGTTTTTCTCCTTCATCACTTTAAATATGTGCTGCCACTCCTTTCTGGCTTGCAGAATTTCTGCTGAAAGATCAGCTGTTAACCTTATAGGGATTCCCTTGTTTGTTATTTGTTGTTTTTCCTTTGCTGCTTTTAATATGCTTTCTTTGTATTTAATTTTTGACAGTTTGATTAATATGTGTCTTGGAGTGTTTCTCCTTGGATTTATCCTGTATGGGACTCTCTGTGCTTCCTGGACTTGATTAACTATTTCCTTTCCCATATTAGGGAAGTTTTCAAGTATAATCTCTTCAAATATTTTCTCAGTCCCTTTCTTTTTCTCTTCTTCTTCTGGGACCCCTATAATTCGAATGTTGGTGCATTTAATGTTGTCCCATAGGTCTCTGAGACTGTCCTCATTCTTTTTTCTTTATTCTGCTCTGCAGTAGTTATTTCCACTATTTTATCTTCCAGATCACTTATCCATTCTTCTGCCTCAGTTATTCTGCTATTGATCCCTTCTAGAGTATTTTTAATTTCATTTACTGTGTTGTTCATCATTGCTTGTTTCCACTTTATTTCTTCTAGGTCCTTGTTAAATGTTTCTTGCATTTTGTCCATTCTATTTCCAAGATTTTGGATCATCTTTACTATCATTATTCTGAATTCTTTTTCAGGTACACTGCCTATTTCCTCTTCATTTGTTAGGTCTGGTGGGTTTTTATCTTCTTCCTTCTTCTGCTGTGTGTTGTTCTATCTTCTCATATTACTTATCTTACTTTGTTTGGGGTCTCCTTTTTACAGGCTGCAGGTTCGTAGTTCCCGTTGTTTTTGGTGTGTGTCCCCAGTGGCTAAAGTTGGTTCAGTGGGTTGTGTAGGCTTCCTGGTGGAGGGGATTAGTGTCTGTGTTCTGGTGGATGAGGCTGGATCTTGTCTTTCTGTTGGGCAGGTCCACATCTGGTGGTGTGTTTTGGGGTGTCTGTGGAATTATTATGATTTTAGGCAGCCTCTCGGCCAATGGGTGGGATTGTGTTCCTATCTTGCTAGTTGTTTGGCATAGGGTGTCCAGCACTGTAGCTTGCTGGTCGTTGAGTGAAGCTGAGTGCTGGTGTTGAGATGGAGATCTCTGGGTGATTTTCACCGTTTGATATTACATGGAGCTGGGAGGTCTCTTGTTGACCAGTGTCCTGAAGTTGGCTCTCCCACCTCTGAGGCACAGCACTGACTCCTGGCTGCAGTACCAAGAGCCTTCATCCACATGGCTCAGAATAAAAGGGAGAAAAAGTAGAAAGAAAGGAAGAAAGAAGATAAAAGAAAAGAAAAGAAAGTAAGATAAAATAAAGTTATTAAAATAAAAAATAATTATTAAGAAAAAAATTATTTAAAAAGTTAATAACAAAACAAAACAGAAACGGATGGATAGAACCCTAGGACAAATGGTGAAAGCAAAGCTATACAGACAAAAATCTCACACAGATGTGTACACGTACACAGTCACAAAAAGAGGAAAAGGGAAAAAAATAATAAATCTTGCTCTCAAAGTCCACCTCCTCAATTTGGGATGATTGGTTGTCTATTCATGTATTCCACAGATGCAGGGTACATCAAGTTGATTGTGGAGATTTAATCCGCTGCTCCTGAGGCTGATGGGAGAGATTTCACTTTTTCTTCTTTGTTCACACAGCTCCCGGTGCTCAGCTTTGGATTTGGCCCCGCCTCTGCGTGTAGGTCGCCGGAGGGTGTCTTTTCTTCGCTCAGGCAGGATGGGGTTAAAGGAGCAGCTGACTCAGGGGCTCTGGCTCACTCAGGCCATGGGGAGGGAGGGGCACAGAGTGTGGGGCGAGCCTGCGGCGGCAGAGGCCAGCGTGACGTTGCACCAGCTGGAGGCGTGCCATGCGTTCTCCCAGGGAAGTTGTCCCTGGATCTCGTGACCCTGGCAGTGGCGGGCTGCACAGTCTCCCCGGCAGGGAGGTGTGGATAGTGACCTGTGCTCGCACACAGGCTTCTTGGTGGTGGCAGCAGCAGCCTTAGTGTCTCATGCCCGTCTCTGGTGTCCTTGCTGTTAGCCGCGGCTCGCACGCATCTCTGGAGCTCCTTTAAGTGGAGCTCTTAATCCCCTCTCCTCGAAGAGGGAAGAAAAAGTCTCCTTCCTCTTCGGCTGTTCCAGACCTTTTCTCGGACTCCCTCCTGGCTAGCCGTGATGCACTAACCCCTTCAGGCTGTGTTCACGCTGCCAGTCATCTCCCTGCGCTCCGACCAAAGCCTGAGCCTCAGTTCCCAGCCCTGCCCACCCTGGCTGGTGAGCAGACAAGCCTCTCGGGCTGGTGAGTGCTGGTCGGCAACGATCCTGTGTGCGGTAATTGGGCTGGTGAGTGATGGTCGGCACCGATCCTCTGTGCGGGAATCTGTCCGCTTTGCCTTCCGGACCCCTGTTGCTGTGCTCTCCTCCGCAGCTCCGAAGCTCCCCACCTCCGCCACCCGCAGTCTCTGCCCGCAAAGGGGCTTCTAGTGTGTGGAAACCTTTCTTCCTTCACAGCTCCCTCTTACTGGTGCAGGTCCCGTCCCTATTCTTTTGTCTCTGTTTATTCTTTTCTCTTTTGCCCTACCCAGGTACGTGGGGAGTTTCTTGCCTTTTGGGAGGTCTGAGGTCTTCTGCCAGCGTTCAGTGGGTGTTCTGTAGGAATTGTTCCACACGTAGATGTATTTCTGATGTATCTGTGGGGAGGATGGTGATCTCTGCGTCTTACTCTTCCGCCATATTCTAAACTCCTGTCAGACTTCATTCTTAGGTAATAGTGGCTATCTGACAATTTTGAGGAGAAGAAATCATGTTCAGATTTACATTTTAGGGATATCGTTTTGTGGTATTGTCTGGAAGATGAATTGGATGGTATACTGAAAATAGACTGGCTAAGAGCTGTTGCAGTGATGCACATTCAAACTGCTGAAGGGTAGATCTTCAGTATTACACAGTTTGTTTGTGTGTTGGCAGTTAGGGTGGGGGTGAGTAAGCAAGAGATGGTGGAAGATAAGTAAAGGGCTTCGTTTTAGACATAGGAATAGAAATGACAAAACTTGGTAACTGATTGTATGTGTGGCATGAAGGAGAGAAAGGAGTAGGGGTTGATATCTAGGTCTCCGATTTTGATGAATGGGTAAATGGTAGTACTGGAAAAGTATATGCCTTCTTAAGCTGTCTGCTCTCTTTCTTTATTTACCTTTCCTTTTTTCAGTATTGGCTGCCCTTCCTCTCTTACTTCAGATAATCTCTTGACAAGAAGTTTTCAAAGCGGTTTGAGAAAGCTAGAACACAGCACATTAAGGACACCTGAAAACCCAAACAGCCTGAGATGTTGTGACTTGAAGAGTGACCAAAATAATGTCTGCATGTATAAGAAATGTTTTTAGAGGAGGTTTTTAAACCTTTGATTTCTATTTATTAATTTGTAGAAGAGTAAACAAGGAAGTGGGATAAAATTATAGTTAAAAATATTTCAGTGGGATATAAGGAAGATGGTTTTTAGCTATTCTAGTGAAACAGACTAGAATGAGACACCTGGATGGAAACTATGTAGATCTTCAAGGCGAGATACAATAATCCTGAGACCTAAATAATTTGACAGCAGCCTGAAGGCAGGTGCTTGGATTAGAGGATCTCTCCGAGCATCCTTTCTACAAATGTACTTCTATTCTTCCCCAGATATTTCCGGAGGAACTATCTTCCTATTGATCTGGGTGTGTATATGCTTTGAGGGAAAGGGTGCAGCAAATACTTGAAATTATCTAATTTGATAACTCTAGAAATGAAGATAGAGATGATAGAGGGAGAAAATTGCTTACTTTAGTTTTGAAAGTATTTTTTAAGTGGAATCTTTAAGGCCAGCTCCTGTTAGGGGGGAAAATGCACCTAAGATCCAGAACTTAAAACGTACTAGCTATCCAAGACAAATTAGGGGATTGAGGAGAGTGGTACAGATACAGAGATGCAAAGCAATGAATCAAACACTTCACTAAGCATGAAACCAGAGCAGAACCCTCCCATAAGGCTAAAGCTGTAGATTTATGGGGAAAGTAGCTTAGATTTGAGGTCCATGGACTATGAAAGGCATGAGCATTCTCCATACTCTGACACACAGGCAGGGAACATTCATATGCAAACAATACGCATATGTAAACCATGGTTCTAGCGGGAAAATCAGAATAATTTATGTTAAGGATTAGAGATGAGCCAGACACCCCGTGGAGAATTATGCCAACAATATAAGAGGACCAGAGGACTTCCAGCTAAGTAAAACAGCATCTTACCAAAGGTATAGATCTCTGAGTAATGAGTTATCTTTTTTCCCTTTCTTCTTAAGAGTTCATTTACATTTGAATCATTAATTCCATTGCAAAGGATTATGTCATTATGAATTATTTGGTATCTTCCACCATACCATTATTTGTGGTTGAATCTGGAAGACTGACATATAGAATCTCATTTGTCAATTTGTCTTGGATTTTCTCAGCCTAGAAAGTTTTACAGATTTTGTTAAATATAACATTATTGATACATTAAAAATTTCATATTTTTCCTCAGGGAACTTTTGCTAAATATCTATATCCTTTGGCATTTATCCAGGGATTTGTGGAGAGTTTTCTTAAAAGGAAGATAAAGTCCTAAAGAAGAAAAAAATTCAGAAAGTTGCCCTCATGGAATCACTTCTTTTAAGTACTTTCACTCGTTTGTTAGATTTTACAAAGGGTACCCTCTGCTACCAGGTTCCAGGGCATATCAACATAATTTGAATAGGAGAATAAGAGAAGATAATAAAACTGTTAAAACTCTGTGTGTGTGTATGTGTGTGTGTGTGTGTGTGTGTGTGTGTGTGTGTGTAAGTAAGAGAAACAGGAAGAGTCAGAGTTAGAGACACAGAGAAACAGAAAAAAACAAAAATTAAAATAACAGCCATAAACACAGCAGTTACCACATTGTTTGATATTATTGTTACCTGCTCAGAGAGAAAAATCTTGCTCAAGAAGATGAATCATGAGTGGCGATATCCGCCTTCTTTCTTTAAGCATTATCCCCTATAAACCCTTTGATTTTGTGGCATTCTCTGCCTCTCCTCAATGTGCCATAAAGCACTGATTTATTAAAAAGAAAAACAGTATATGAGTTATATCTCACTAAAGCTGATGTTTAAAAAAGGAAAATCAGAATATAGTTAAAATACCTTTACTTGAACATTCTTATTAGAATCTTATGACACCTTTTGAGGTAACTCAAAACACCCCTGGTGCAGGTGATGGAAGAAAAGGGGGATATCATTAAACTCAGGTTAGGCTGTCCTGACATATTATGTGACTGATATGTATTTGAAAAAATATTTGGACATCCCTGAAGTTTAGCCTATTTAAAACACTAATGGTTATTTGGCTCCTTCAGAGAAGCAAGAAGGGAATTTTTGGTTACCGCCTTGTTAGACTCCTAACCTTTTTCCCTACACAGGTCAATCCAGGAAATATCAACTGGGTGAATTTCAGTTAAGGTCAATTTTAATTGCAGCAATTCATTGAATTAATACTTTCCATTACGGCATTGCATGGTAAGCTGGCTTTAAAAAAAAGAAGTTATCTGAATGTGAGAGTGGTTGCTACCTTTGTTAAATGCATAAAGTAATGGGCATTGCATCCAGCCCTCTCTCAACACAGACCCTGATCTCTGGAGTATGTCACTCACCCCAGGGCTACATTGGCAGTATTTTCATTTTTTATAGAGAGTCAAATCCCATACCATTTCAAGTAAGTAATTGTTTATATACATTTTTATAAGTAGTAATTTATTGCTGAATGGTTACTGTTATTTGATTGCCATTCCAAATTCCCACAAATTGAGATTTTGCACTCTGTCTACAGAAGAAGCATTCATGCCCTTATTTTTAGATAAAATAATTCATCATAAAATTATGGATAATTAAAAATTATATTTCATTAATGGTTTATACTTTTCATTTTCTATTACCTCTCTGATCCTCACAACAAACCAGTGTGGAAGATGATGAAGCCCATTGAGTTTAAAAGCTGTAGCTCACATATCTGACAGTATTACTAAATCTGAAATTCTGGTCACATTATTTACAGTCTTATACTCTGTGATAGTCAGTAAGACTGTCAGAAATATTTCAGTCCTTCTAGCCATATGGTAGGAATTCACTTTCCTGCCCAGCTGAAATTAGGTGTGGCCAACATGACTTACTTTGGTCATTGAAATGTGAGCAGAAGTGACACATGTCATTTCTTAGTGGAAGCATTTAATTGCCAGTGTTGGTTTCAGCCTTTCAATTATCTTTCTTTGCTGATTGTGGAAGCTCTTTTTTAGATGGATCCTCCTTAAGCCTGGGTCTTTTAATGATTACCTTGGACAGAGCCTCCACCCCATCAACCTACATTGTATGTGAAACCTAAATAAAAAATAAACTTTTGCTGTTTTAAGATAAGGATATTTGGATGATTGTTTGTTTTTAAGGCATAACCTATTTTATCCTGACTTATGGATATACTTTTTCAATGGGAATGACCAGTATATTCTCATTTAAGTATGTCTCCCTAATAGTTTCATATCTGTTGAAACTTGCTCCTTTGAGGCCAGCAGTATTTTTGCACAGCTACATTAGCAACATTTTATAACGACTCTCAGATTAAATAATTTTGGATTTGGTAGGCGTACTGGAATGAGAGTCAATGCCCTATTCTTTTTAAGTGTAGTGATGATAGATTAGTCACAGATTAAGAGCTTAAAGGAATTTCATGAGTCCAGCAATTCTACCTCCCACTTTTAAGCTGGTTGAGCATTTTCTCTTTCTTTACTTTGCATCAGCAAGGAAGATATTTGACATGAAAGGGGAAGACTGTGAATAGTAAGAAGAGCATGGCAGTGATCACAATACCATGAACTTGGAAACTTTTTGCCCTATTGAGCTTAAGTGCATTTCAGATATTACCTATGAAAGAGGAAAAAGGAAGAGAATGTATAGGGATTGGGAAGGGAGGATAGTTATCTTTAGCACCACTTTGAACCAATATTCCCTTCTGTCAAGATAGAAGTAGATTTCTCTGAATATACTGGATCATTTCTGAGAGTGCAGATGTTAGATGTTTCCACAGCATTAAAAAAAATTAACAGTCAATTCTTGAAGCCATAATTCAGGCTTAAATATAGCTTTCCCCTCACCATGTTCAAAATCCCATTCTCTTTCCTTGGTTGAGCTCACCAAATCACTCACAAGGAAAAATAAGGTAGAGTCTATAGACTCTTAGAATCATTACCTTTATAAATGGAAGAAGCCTTAGAAATTATGCAGTCCAACTCTCTCTCTTATACATGAGGAAACTGAGACCCAGAAAGAGGAGACTTTGGCTCATTTCATACAAAGCTATCTACATTTCCTGGATATATACATATGACTGTCAGGATTTATAATATATCTATTTAATGAAATCTTAAATGTATCTAATTTTTCTGTAAGTAGTTTTGGTAGCCTGAAGCATAAACTAGATCCTCTGTGTATTGGTAAATGACAGTATTAATGGTGGTGATGATGATGATGGTAAATCTTTCAAATTAATTATGATATAGGAAGTTGGGCTGCTGTAACAATAACAACAAAACAACTAAATATCCACTGTCTTAACCGAGACTGAAGTGGTTTGTTTGTGTTCCCCCTCACATGTTCGTCTATATGTAAGTAGTCCCTTTTGATAACAATTTATTTCTACTTGGTTTATTCTTAAAGAGCATTATCTTAATTCAAATGGAATGTTGCCTAGAATAATTAACACACTAAGCTTTTCCAGATTTTTCTCTGGAAAGGAGAACACTAAAAGAGGAGATGATAATACATGTCTACTAATGCTTGGTAATTTGACAGTATGGTAAGGAAGACTTGGGGGAGGCTCACAAGAACTAGACCACAGAAGATAACTACCCACTCTGCTTATATATAGGATTAAACCCTTGCTTTGCCCCTAATTTTCCCTCTTCCACTAAGGAGGGAATTACCATAGCCTTCCTTAATTATCAATCCCTAGATAAAACTTCAAAATCAGATTTTTAAAACTTTACCTAGAAATGAAGACATTCCAAGTATTTCTAATTTCACTTTTCCTTCAGAGTAAGGACACTCAGTCTGCATGCCCCATAACATAATCGGTCATAGGAGCATTTGGTGACATCAGTCTTTCCCTGACATGCCCAATAATTATCAGACTCTGGATTTCCCCCTACTCTGGAGGCACAAACACCTAGAAATGAGAAGTGATTTACAAGAAATTTTAGCATCAGGAAAAAGTAAAATGAACCATAAGGATAAATTAATATGTCAAATCCAATGAAGCCAATAATTCTTGGAATATTGTTTATTTTCCAAGTGAAAACATAGACTTATGTAATATTTAGGAAAGCTTAAGTTTGTATTATGGCCGGGAATATAGTTCATGGATGGAAATTAATTACTTTTTTATCCCAGATCTCTCTGAGGTTAATGTGTCTTAAGTACAGGTATAACTTGTTTTAAGTAAACCTAACTTTTGAAAATCACAATTGGCACAAAAATCAAAATTAGTTTTTAGCTCTATAAAAGGATTCAAGACAGGATTTCTTTATATATGGTCCTCTAATTCTAGAGTCAGCAAACTGTGACCCAAGGACCAAACCTGACCAGCCCTTATTTTTGTAAATAAACTTTTATTAGGACACAGTCATGCCCATTCATTAAGTTTAGGGATTATTTATGGCTGTTTTTACACACACTACATCAGCAAAGTTGCTGCAACAGAAACTCTGGCTGGCAAAACATGAATTATTTACTATCAGGCCATTTACAGAAAAAGTTTGATAACTCCTACTCTAGTGCATTCAAATTACTCTAGTGTTATTCAAATTGCATGAATGTGATTTATTTGGAGGAATTAAATGTATTTTGATATGGCTGGAGAAAAGTGCACATGTACAAAAGGGATAGAGATAAAGCTAGTGGAGTGGAAAGAGGTCATGAAGAACTTTGTGTATTTAGCTAAAGAGTTTAAACTTTATCCTGAAAATAGTGGGAAGCCATGGAAGGTATTTATTTCAGTGGACTGACATGATTTGGAAAGAAATCAATTAGGAAAGTATTGTTAACCAGTCAAGAAATGATGAATACCTGAACTTATGTGGTAAAGAATGAAGTCCGAATGAAGCTGAAAGAAACAGATGCTAGTGTTATTAACAAGACAGAAACAACATGATTTTGTGAATGGGTAAATGGATGTTAATAGTAAGGAAAAGGGAGGAATGTGAGATAACTTACAGATTTCTGACTTAGAAAACTACATGCATGTTAGTACCATAAAAGAAGGAGGAAAATTTCAGGGAAATAAAATGGGTTAGGTTTTGTATGTGTTGAATATTATATGCTTGTGAGACATCCAGGTGGAAATAGTCTTTAAGCAAGTTGTAACATGAGTCTGGAACACAATTAAGAGTTCTGAGATACAGACTTGAAGTCATCAGCCATAACTGGAAATATAGGCCATGGTTTGGAATAAATCAGTCAAAGAACTCTATAGAGTAAAACAGCATCAGGGGTAACACCAATATCTAAATGATTGTGGAGGAAGTCCATGAAGAAGAATGGGAAGACCATGAAGGACACTGAATATGAGCTTCCAACTGGTAAGGAGGGAAAAAAGGAATATCATGAAAGCCAAGAGAAAATGAAAATTTAAGAGAGAATGTCAAATACCTAAGAGAGATCAAGTAATGAAATAATACATGGCAGAAGATTATTCACTGGGTTGGTAAATATGGAGGTCACTGGTGACCTTAGTGAAAGCAGTGACTGGGAAGGAAGAAAAAAGAAACAGTTAATGTAAGCTGATCTTTCAACTAATTTTTCTGTAGAATACTGGAGAAGCCAATAACTAGAGGATTCTTAAATCAAGGGAGTATTTCTTGAGGATGGGAAAGACTTGAGTGCATTAATTACGCCGGGGAGATGGAGTCTCCAGAGAGGAGGGAGAAGATTCAAGAAAGGCCCACTGGATCTTCAGGCTCCCTTGCCAAGCAAGGTCTGTACATTACAGTCCCATCTTCTAGTTCCTCAGGTCACTGTCATCCAGGCTAATCAAAAAAGAGCTGACATTTAAACTTTGGATGATAATCACATGTCTGAGAACATGATTCATAGCTCAATGACACTTGCTTTCTCAGATCTGTCTTTCTTTAGTAGGATCAACTAAGGGGAACATGTTTTAATTTCTTTTTCCATCAGGCAGGAATCACTGGAAGGTCCAGAGGGAGGCTAGAGAGTAAGTGGGTGTGTGGATTGTTAACTGGTCCCTTTGCTATCTGTCATGGTACTTGAATGTGCAATCAGCTCCATGTTAATACTGTGTTTAGAGAAGTAAAATAGTAGTGTTAAGTATACTTGGGAGAAACATGAGCTCATTCTTCTCTGTGGTAAATGGTACATTTTTGTGAGACTGCAGCAGTGCACATTGCTGGATGTGTGGTGGTAAAAAGAAGCATTCAATACAACATGCTAATATGTACAATTCATTAAAACATCTCCTGAATCTTACAGAATAATGTAAGATTTACTAATGTAAATCACCCATTGGTGCAAAATTAGAATTGAAGATACAAAAGTTGATAAGGAATCAGTCTAGTATTACTAAGCCTTCTGAATATATATGCCAAATTCCAGTAGGTCAGTAGGTCAACAGGATACAGTGTGTTCACACTCTATATGCAGATTCCAGAAGTCACCTTGGAGATGTTCAGAAAGCTTAGCCCAGTCACTTCCTTTGAGGAACTTATGTTCTGTTAGGGCACTGAGACATAGTTATATGATAGAATACTTATGTGCAACACCTACATGACCTTACTACCTTGTTAGTATTATGTAGACTTAATGGGGAAAACTGCAAAATGCCCCAGAAGTAGCAGATGCCATGAGAGTATTGCAGTGAGTAATATAAACCAGCTATATGATTAATTATTTTAGAAAAGGCAATTACCAAAAATTCATTTATTCAACAAAATTTCATCAAGTATCAATACCTACTATGGGCAAAGGATTTCTTTGATAATGGAGCTGAAGACTGAAAAAACCCCATCATCTTTTCTGATGGGCCTATGTAACATTAGTTAACATTAGTGGAAAGTTACTTCTAGAAAAATTGAAAAAAAAAGGATGCCTAAAACTTATTTTAATATTCTCATTGAATATTGCTTGGAGCAATCTGTGAAAGGTTGAGCCAGAGAATTTCTTTCCAATAACTCTGAAGCCACGTCTTTGCCCTCATGCTAAATACTAATGGCACTAGCAGAGTGAAACATGATTTACCACAATCTGTGTATGTTTTTTCACCTCAACTAGGTTTTAGTTGTATCGAAGGTAGTATATCTCTTCTGCTTCCCTATTCCTCCCATATAGTAGGCACTAGGTATGTACCATTGTGATTGATTTGATTGATTTTTAAAAGATATTAAATATCTCTCTCTTCAGCCAAAATTGAGGGCATATTTTCCAGACTACTCTTATCCGTGAGAAAGCATGTACCCACCCCCCCACCCACCCCATAACTCTATATTGAAGAAGATTAAAGTGCCAGACTATAATAATTTCCCCTCTGCTGACCACACTTCTCTACTCCCCCCACCAAACGCCATCTCTTTTTCCATTCTGTGGTAGGACCTAGGATGCAGTCAAAAATGTGGTTTCCATTGCTCTGAAGTTATGTCAGCTTTGAAGAGTTCAAGATGTTTCCAGTTGTAGGAAATTTTTCACTTTCTTTGTACAAGACTTACTTTATAATCATCTGTAACAGCAGAAAAGCTGTAAGTGCTTTTGACCAGCTTCCATGAATATGCTTATAGATTAGCAAATATATATGATTGTCTCACACTGGGAATAGGTCCTGAAACAAAATATTTTTCAAGGGAGGAGTCACCTACTATGTTTAAGGTTAAGTGATATGTCAAACATAGGGGTTATATAAGACATAGACCATGCCTACTGAGCTTAGTTTGATATTTTATTATTTACATTTGACATTTTTCCTACAAGTACCTTTAATTATGCTTTAAATCACTTTAAATCACAGTGACTAATACCTTTTCTGAAGTAATACAGTCTACATCACTGGAATAGGAATATTTTCTCTTTAGTTTAACCTTCTGGAATTCCAAATACCAAAGGTAAGGAGACAGAGAAGCCAAGAAAACCCCAATGCAAGTGTTATTGGAGCGCAGTGTGGGGTGAGATCTTTTCAAAGCTGTTGGCCTCTTGAAAGTACACCACTAATAATTACAAAGGGTGCCGAAGCCAAACTCTAGTCCCAATACTTATCAGAAAAATTCATCCTGTTCCTATCACTAGGAGACATTGAAAATCTATCACTGTTTTCTAAAGTCTGTATAATGGGCCCTTTATTTTATTTTATTTTATTTTATTTATTTATTTATTTATTTATTTATTTTTTGCGGTACGTGGGCCTCTCACTGTTGTGGCCTCTCCCGTTGTGGAGCACAGGCTCCGGACGCGCAGGCTCAGCGGCCATGGCTCACGAGCCCAGCCACTCCGCGGCATGTGGGATCCTCACGGACCAGGGCACGAACTCGTGTCCCCTGCATCAGCAGGTGGACTCTCAACCACTGCGCTACCAGGGAAGCCCTGGGCCCTTTCTTTAATGACTTTCCAGAGCTATGTGATCAATAAATGTTTGTTGAATAAATAAATAAAATAATGAGTCCGTGTTGCCCTCAAGGTCCATGTGGTAGGGCTACCTTATAATTGGGATCCATTTTATATTGAGGACTATCTACTTCTTCAGGAATTGAATCCCACTGGATAGACTCCAGCTACAGTAGTATCTAGCCCTCTCCCCTCAGGAATAATGTTATAGGTAGATTCTCAATATTTGCCAACTACATGACTTTTGCTTGACTTGCAGGTCTTATGGATGAGCTTTCCACTGGGGGAAAAAAGTTCTGCTGGTTAGTTACATTTACACTTGGCATTTGGGAATATTGGTGTTAAAATAGAGTAATTGTTTTTCCTCCAATCAACTTTTCATATCTGTCTTATACTAATGACTTTAGCTTCACTTTCAGGGGAAAAATTGCAAACCCTAAGGTAATTTTTCAACCCCTAAAATAAATTCACATGAGGAAGATGAAAGTTTAAATACAATCATGGCTAAAACTTTTAAAAATATCTTAAACATTTTTTAAAAAGACTTAGAAAAAAAGATAACCAAACACATTTGCTTTTTCTATTTCTCCAAGGAAACATTATCAAACTGGCCTCCACCATGTCATTGAATAATCTGTATGTAGTAATCACTGAAATAGCAGGCTGAGAATACATAATAATAACAACAACTCTATTACTGCTACTTCTACTATTTTTGCTGCTACTGTTACTAATAAGCATTGAGACTTTCCTAAGGGCCAGGCACTAAGCTAATTTTTAAATTAATTATCACATTAATTCTTCACAATTAATTTGTACAATATATTTTAATACTCCACATAATAGATAAGGAACTAAGGCTCAAAAAGGAACATTAACTTGCTTAAGATCACATAAATATGAAGATATGAAAGCCAATACTCAATTCTTCTCTAACAACTGTCTATGTTATTATCCATCAGTCCATATTGCCTCAGATCATCAATAGGTTGGTAATAATGCAGCAAATAAGAAAAATTGGATACCCTTCCTAAGCCCAAAATAAATGATTTGGAATTGTTGTAGTGTCCTGACAGATCATTACATTGATAGCTAAGAGACCAAGATAGTCTTTGAAGCCCAGGTTTTATTCTCTTGCCTTACCCATATTGCATACACTCTCTCTCTCCCCCTCCCCCAGATACTGTAAGGCAGGTTGCTTGTACAGCTTATTTGCTGCAAGTAAATTGTTCAGATAAAACCATCTTTGCACTCCACACTTAATAGGTACGTGTTGGTAAATAAATCTGTTATATTATTAAGGCTATTCAATGGAGCATTGATGAAAAATCATCCTATGTGCTTTCCTGACCCAAGTTCCATATTCGTATCCAGTGAAATCAGGCTAAAATAACCCAAAATGGAAAAGAACTTTTAAATAGGCAGCCTCAGTTATATAGAGAGAAATAAAACTGGAGAAGGATATTCCTAGGCAATGTTTATGCCTTGGTGCTGGCAGGAGGAGGATGGCTAAGAATTAATGTTAAGCGAGCCTCATGTGTTTTCTGGCATACTCTGGCAAAGGCCACTTCCCTTGTATCCACCAGCTGAACAACTGTACAGCTGCCAGGAATATGTATCCCCCATTTCCCCTAACAAGGGGCCCAGGGCAATCACCTTGACTCACCCACTCTAGGGACAACTGGGGATTCTGCGACAACAGTAGCAGAATAGCATGAATTTTGAGAAAGAAGAGCCAGCAGCCAGACAGATTTCACAACATAGGTACCTAAATGTTGCAGGACAGGGCAGGGAAACAAATTTGTCAAACCAAAACATTATGAAGCCAAGATTTTGAAGCTCTACTAGAAAAGGCTGCTCAGAGAATAAGGCAGAGAAATATCCCTAGGATAACCCTTAAAGGGAGAAGGTTTGGCAACCCTTTTGATTGTTTAGAATGAATTCTGCTAAGCCTTATGAGGCCCATTGTGTACAACTTAAAGCATTTTATGGAAATTTAAAAAATAAAATTAGAAAATATCTTAAATTTGAATGCTGCTAAGTAAGAGGGAGAAGGGTAACATAATTTAAAAGGGGGGAGACGAGAGAGATAATCCTAAATCACTAACATTTGGTTCGGAAATGCATTCTGAAATATTTTTTTCTTCTGTGGACCCACCTTAGTTTTTGTTCAGACTAATATCTAAAGTAGTTGAAAGTCCCTGGACACACCAACTGGCATAGGATAGGGAACCTAGAAGCAAAAGCTTAACCTAGAATCTGGGATGTACCATCTGTTATAGATGAACTACAAAAGGGATTAACTGCACAAAGTTAATTTGGGCTTGACTGTACTGCTATGATCATGCAATTTCTCTTTCTATAGCCAAAAAGTAACATTTAAAATTTGATTTGTTTCTGTACTTTCAAAATGATGTTGACAGTTTTTTATTTGCTGATTATAAAAGTTACAAATATTCATTATAGAAAATTTGGAAAGTATAGGAATAATAAAGAAAATAATGATCTATAATCCCACCATTTGAAGTTAATGGCTTTTAATATTTCAGTGTATTTCTGGCCGGTATTCATATAAAGTTATAAATATAGAGAGATTATGAACTTGAGATCTAACTGCTTAAGTTTTTATCCATCTTTTATTTAATATTTTATTATGAACATTCCCCATGTAAATATTCTTCAAAAGGAAATTGAATTATGTGTTATGATTTTCTTCACCACTTGGATATACCATAATTTATTTAAGCATACTACTCTTTGAATATTTAGACTGTGTCTAATTTTTCACCAGTATAGTGAATATCACTGTTAATAATTTTAAAATTATCTATGCAAATAAGCATATATTTGCATATAGGACCTTGAGGTAGGGTCCTAGATGTGGAGATTATTATATCAAAGAGAATACATATTTTTGAGGCTCTTGATAACATAGCTAAACTGCTTTCCAGGAATATTGTATATATTTACAACCATACTGGCAGTATATATAAGTGTCCATCTTGCCATACCCTCCAAGGTCTAGAATACACATATACATGCATATTTTATGTAGGAAAATAGTATTTCATTTACTAGTATTTGTATTACTTTTGAGTTAGGATTTTGGTTTATAGGCTATTTGTAGTTTTTCTTGAGTTATCTATTCATGTACTTTGGCAAATTTTGACTTGGATGTTAATATTTTTATCTATCTACATATATACACATATATTTCTATATATATCAAAGATATAAAACCATCATCTGCTATATTTGTCACAAATTTTATCCCAGCTTCTTTGAGGAATAATTTAAATAAAATAAAGTTAACCAATTTTGAGTGTACAGTTTAATGATTTTTGGTAATGTTCAGTTGTGTAACTATCACAACAATCAAGATGTAGGATATTTCCATCACCCCTCAAAATTCCCTTGTTCCAATTTACAGTCAATTCCCCCTACCTATCTAGCCCCAGGCAACCAATGACCTGATTTATAGCATTATAGTTTTGCCTTTTCTAGAATTTCATAAAAATGAGAGTATACAGTATATGGTATTTTGTGTATGGCATGTTTCACTTAGTATAATTCTTTTGAGATCATCCATGCTATTATATGTACTGGTAGTTCCAACCATGTTTTTAATTCATGAATATACCACAATTGTTTATGCATTCCCTAGTTCCTGGACATATGAGGTTTTCCTAGTTTGGGGCTATCATGAAAAAGAGCTGCTGTGAGCATTCTTTGTGAGGGCATATGTTTTTACTGCCCTTGAAAAGAATTGCTTGTCCATATGGTAAGTGCAAGTTTGAAAGAAGCAACCAAACTCTTTTCTAAAGTGATGAACTATCTTGTATTCTCTCAAGCATTCCAGTTGCCCCACATCATTGTCAACATATGGTATTGTCAAGATTTTTAATTTTAGCCATTCTGTTGCATGTGAAGTAGCATCTCAATGTGGTGTTAATTTGCATTTTCTTGATGACTAACAATGCTATTATTTTCATGTATTGGGTTGGCCAACAAGTTTGTTTGTGTTTTTCCATGTTACAGAAAAACCCGAATGAACTTGTTGGCCAAACCAATACTTATTAGCCACTCATATATCATCTTTGTTTTAACTAAAGTATAGTTGATTTACAATATTATATTAGTTTTAGGTGTACAACATAGTGATTTAATGTTTTTATAGATTATACTTCATTAAAGTTATTATAAAATATTGGTTATATCCCCTGTGTTGTACAATGTATACCTGTAGCTTATTTATTTTATGCATAGTAGTTTGTGCCTCTTAATCCCCTACCCCTATCTTGCCACTCCGCCCATTGCTCTCCCCACTGGTAACCACTAGTTTGTTCTCTATATCTGTGAGTGTATTTGTTTCTTTTTTGTTATATTCACTAGTTTGTTTTACTTTTTAGATTCCACATATAAGTGATAAAGTATAATATTGATATTTGTCTTTCTCTGTCTGACTGATTTCACTAAGCATAATGCCTTCTAAGCCCATCCATGTTGCTGCAAATGACAAAATTTAATTCTTTTTTATGGCTGAGTAATATTCCATTGTCTGTGTGTATGTTTGTGTGTGTGTGCACATCTTCTTTATCCATTCATCTGTTGAAGGTCACTTATGGACATATCTTGGCCATTATAAATAATGCTGCTATGAACATTGGGATACATGTATCTTTTCAAATTAGTGTTTTTGTTTTCTTTGGATATATACCCAGGAGTGGAATTGCTGGATCATATGATAGTTCTATTTTTAGTTTTTTGAGGAATATTTATACTGTATTCCCTAGTGGCTGCTCCAATTTACATTCCCACCCACAGTGTACTAGGGTTCTCTTTTCTCCATATTTTCCCAAACATTTCTTATTTGTAGACTTTTTGATCATAGTTATTCTGACAGATGTGAGGTGATATTTCATTGTGGTTTTGATTTGCATTCCTCTGATGATTAGTGATGCTGAACCATCTTTTCTTGTCCCTCTTCACCATCTGCATATCTTCTTTGGAAAAATGCCATTTCAGGTCTTCTGCCCACTTCTTTGATAAGGATGTTTGCTTCTTTGATATTGAGTTTCATGAGCCATGTATCATCTTTGGAGAAGTAAGTGTTCAAATATTTTGCCCACTTTTTAAAATCAGGGGACTTGCCTTCTTATTACTGAGTTGTAAGAGTTCTTTACATGTTTGAGGTGCACAGTCTTTATCAGATGTTTTGAAAATCTTCTCTTCTAGTCTGGTACTTGCCTTTCATTTCCTTAATAGTATAATATAAGGAACAAAAGTTTTAAATTTTGATAAAAGACAATTGATTTTTTTTAATTTTGGAGTTCATGTTTATTTTTGTGTCACATTTAAGATACCTTTGCCTAATCCAAGGTTACTTTGTTTCTTTCAGAAGGTCTATAGATTCAGTACTTATATTTCGGTATAAGATCCAGTTTGATGATGGCCACCCTGACTGGTGTGAGGTGATACTTCACTGTAGTTTTGATTTGCATTTCTCTAATGATTAGTGACATTGAGCATCCTTTCATGTGTTTGTTGGCAATCTGTATATCTTCTTTGGAGAAATGTCTATTTAGGTCTTCCAACTAGTTTTGGATTGCATTGTTTGGTTTTGTTTTTTGATATTGAGCTGCATGAGCTGCTTGCATGTTTTGGAGATTAATCCTTTATCAGTTGCTTCATTTGCAAATATTTTCTCCCATTCTGAGGGTTGTCTTTTTGTCTTGTTTATGTTTGCCTTTGCTGTGCAAAATCTTTTAAGTTTCATTAGGTCCAATTTGTTTATTTTTGTTTTTATTTCCATTTCTCTAGGAGGTGGGTCAAAAAGGATCTTGCTGTGATTTATGTCATAGAGTGTTCTGCCTATGTTTTCCTCTAAGAATTTTACAGTGTCTGACCTTACATTTAGGTGTTTAATTCATTTTGAGTTTATTTTTGTGTATAGTATTAAGGATTGTTCTAATTTCATTTGTTTATATGTAGCTGTCCAGTTTTCCCAGCATCACTTATTGAAGAGGCTGCCTTTTCTCCACTGTATATTCTTGTCTCCTTTACCAAAAGATAATGTGACCATATGTGTGTGGGTTTACCTCTGGACTTCCTATCTTATTCCATTGATCTATAGTTCTGTTTTTGTGCCAGTACCATACTGTCTTGATTAATGTAGCTTTGTAGTATACTCTGAAGTCAGGGAACCTGATTCCTCCAGCTCCATTTTTCTATCTCAAGATTTCCTTGGCTCTTTGGGGTCTTTGGGTTTCCATACAAATTGTGAAATTTTTTTGCAATGTTGATTCTTCCAGTTCAAGATCATGGTATATCTCTCCATCTATTTGTATCATGCTTAATTTCGTTCATCAGTGTCTTATAGTGTTCTGCATACAGGTCTTTTGTCTCCTTAGGTAGGTTTATTCCTAGATATTTTATTCTTTTTGTTGCAATGGTAAATGGGAGTGTTTTCTTGATTTCATTTTCAGTTTCTTCATCCTTAGTGTATAGGAATGCCAGAGATTTCTGTGCATTAATTTTGTATCCTGCTACTTTCCTAAATTCATTGATTACCTCTAGTAGTTTTCTGGTAGCACCTTTAGGATTCTCTATGTATAGTATCGTGTCATCTGCAAACAGTGACAGCTTGACTTCTTCTTTTCCGATTTGGAATCCTTTTCTTTCTTTTTCTTCTCTGATTGCTGTGCCTAAAACTTCCAAAACCATGTTGAATAACACTGGTGAGAGTGGACAACCTTGTCTTATTCCTGATATTAGAGGAAATGCTTTCAGTTTTTCACCATTGAGGACGATGTTGGCTGTGGGCTTGTCATATATGGCCTTTACTAAGTGAGGTAAGTTCCCTCTATGCCTACTTTCTGGGCAGTTTTTATCATAAATGGATATTAAATTTTGTCGAAAGGTTTTTCTGCATCTATTGAGATGATCGTATGGTTTTTCTCCTTAGGTTTGTTAATATGGTTTATCACATTGACTGATTTGTGTATATTGGAGAATCCTTGCATTCCTGAGATAAACCCCACTTGATCATAGTGTATGATCCTTTTAATGTGCTCTTGGATTCTGTTAGCCAGTATTTTGTTGAGGATTTTTGCATCTGTGTTCATCAGTGATATTGGCCTGTAGTTTTCTTTCTTTGTGACATCTTTGTCTGGTTCTGGTAGCAGCGTGATGGTGGCCTCATAGAATGAGTTTGGAAGTGTTCCCCCTCTGGTATATTATGGAAGAGTTTGAGAAGGATAGGTGTTAGCTCTTCTCTAAATGTTTGATAGAATTCGGCTGTGAGGCCATCTGGTACTGAGTTTTTGTTTGTTGGAAGATTTTTTTCTTTTAGTGATGTAAATATGGTTTTATTTTAATAAAATTAGATTTCAGGCTTAATTTTGTGAAAACTCTGAATTAAAATGGTGTTTAGTAACTTCAGCTTCTTTTTTTTTTTCTTAATATCTTTATTGGGGTATAATTGCTTTACAATGGTGTGTTAGTTTCTGCTTTATAACAAAGTGAATCAGTTATACATATACATATGTTCCCGTATCTCTTCCCTCTTGCGTCTCCCTCCCTCCCACCCTCCCTATCCCACCCCTCCAGGTGGTCACAAAGCACAGAGCCGATATCCCTGTGCCATGCCACTGCTTCCCACTAGCTATCTACCTTACATTTGTTACTGTATATATGTCCACGCCTCTCTCACGCACTGTCACAGCTCACCCTTCCCCCTCCCCATATCCTCAAGTCCGTTCTCCAATAGGTCTGTGTCTTTATTCCTGTCTTACCCCTAGGTTCTTCATGACATTTTTTTTCTTAAATTCCATATGTATGTGTTAGCATATGGTATTTATCTTTCTCTTTCTGACTTACTTCACTCTGTATGACAGACTCTAGTTCTATCCACCTCATTACAAATAGCTCAATTTCGTTTCTTTTTATGGCTGAGTAATATTCCATTGTATATATGTGCCACATCTTCTTTATCCATTCATCCAATGATGGGCACTTAGGTTGTTTCCATCTCTGGGCTATTGTAAATAGAGCTGCAATGAACATTTTGGTACATGACTCTTATTGAATGTTGGTTTTCTCAGGGTATATGCCCAGTAGTGGGATTGCTGGGTCATATGGTAGTTCTATTTGTAGTTTTTTAAGGAACCTCCATACTGTTCTCCATAGTGGCTGTACCAATTCACATTCCCACCAGCAGAGGAAGGGTGTTACCTTTTCTCCACACCCTCTCCAGCATTTATTGTTTCTAGATTTTTTGATGATGGCCATTCTGACTGGTGTGAGATGATATCTCATTGTAGTTTTGATTTGCATTTCTCTAATGATTAATGATGTTGAGCATTCTCTCATGTGTTTATTGGCAGTCTGTATATCTTCTTTGGAGAAATGTCTATTTAGGTCTTCTGCCCATTTGGGGATTGGGTTTTTTGTTGTTTTGTTATTGAGATGCATGAGCTGCTTGTAAATTTTGGAAATTAATCCTTTGTCAGTTGCTTCATTTGCAAATATTTCTCCCATTCTGAAGGTTGTCTTTTGGTCTTCTTTATGGTTTCCTTTGTTGTGCAAAAGCTTTGAAGTTTTATTAGGTCCCATTTGTTTATTTTTATTTCCATTTCTCTAGGCGGTGGGTCAAAAAGGATCTTTCTGTGATATATGTCATAGAGTGTTCTGCCTATGTTTTCCTCTAAGAGTTTGATAGTTTCTGGCCTTACATTTAGGTCTTTAACCCATTTTTAGCTTATTTTTGTGTATGGTGTTAGGGAGTGATCTAATCTCATACTTCTACATGTACCTGTCCAGTTTTTCCAGCACCACTTATTGAAGAGGCTGTCCTTTCTCCACTGTACATTCCTGCCACCTTTATCAAAGATAAGGTGTCCATATGTGCGTGGGGTTATCTCTGGGCTTTCTATCCTGTTCCATTGATCTATATTTCTGTTTTTGTGCCAGTACCATGCTGTCTTGATTACTGTAGCTTTGTAGTATAGTCTGAAATCAGGGAGCCTGATTCCTCCACCTCCATTTTTCGTTCTCAAGATTGCTTTGGCTATTCAAGGTCTTTTGTGTTTCCATACAAATTGTGAAATTTTTTGTTCTACTTCTGTGAAAAATGCCAGTGGTAGTTTGATAGGGACTGAACTGAATCCATAGATTGCTTTGGGTAGTAGAGTCATTTTCACAATGTTGATTCTTCCAATCCAAGAACATGGTATATCTCTCCATCTATTTGTATCATCCTTAATTTCTTTCATCAGTTTCTTATAATTTTCTGCATACAGGTCTTTTGTCTCCTTAGGTAGGTTTATTCCTAGATGGGAGTGTTTTTCATTGCAATGGTAAATGGGAGTGTTTTCTTGATTTCACTTTCAGATATTTCATCATTAGTATATAGGAATGCAAGAGATTTCTGTGCATTAATTTTGTATTCTGCTACTTTACCAGATTCATTGATTAGCTCTAGTAGTTTTCTGGTAGTATCTTTAGGATTCTCTATGTATAGTATCATGTCATCTGCAAACAGTGACAGCTTTATTTCTTTTCCGATTTGGATTACTTTTATTTCCTTCTCTTCTCTGATTGCTGTGGCTAAAACTTCCAAAACTATGTTGAATAAGAGTGGTGAGAGTGGACAACCTTGTCTTGTTCCTGATCATAGTGGAAATGCTTTCAGTTTTTCACCATTGAGGATGATGTTGCCTGTGGGCTTGTCATATATGGCCTTTATTATGTTGAGGAAAGTTTCCTCTATGCCTACTTTCTGCAGGGTTTTTATCATAAATGGGTGTTGAATTTTGTCAAAAGATTTCTCTGCATCTATTGAGATGATCATATGGTTTTTCTCCTTCAATTTGTTAATATGGTTTATCACATTGATCGATTTGCGTATATTGAAGAATCCTTGCATTCCTGGATAAACCCCACTTGATCATGGTGTATGATTCTTTTAATGTGCTGTTGGATTCTGTTTGCTAGTATTTTGTTGAGGATTTTTGCATCTATGTTCATCAGTGATATTGGCCTGTATTTTTCTTTCTTTGTGACATCCTTGTCTGGTTTTGGTATCAAGGTGATGGTGGCCTCGTAGAATGAGTTTGGGAGTGTTCCTCCCTCTGCTATATTTTGGAAGAGTTTGAGAAGGATAGGTGTTAGCTCTTCTCTAAATGTTGATAGAATTCGCCTGTGAAGCCATCTGGTCCTGGGCTTTTGTTTGTTGGAAGATTTTTAATCACAGTTTCAATTTCAGTGCTTGTGATTGGTCTGTTCATATTTTCTGTTTATTCCGGATTCAGTCTTGGCATGTTCTGCATTTTTAAGAATTTGTCCATTTCTTCCAGATTGTCAATTTTATTGGCATAGAGTTGCTTGTAGTATTCTCTCATGATCTTTTTTATTTCTGCAGTGTCAGTTGTTACTTCTCCTTTTTCATTTCTAATTCTATTGAATTGAGTCTTTTCCCTTTTTTCTTGATGAGTCTGGCTAATGGTTTATCTATTTTGTTTATCTTCTCAATGAACCAGCTTTTAGTTTTATTGATCTTTGCTATTGTTTCCTTCATTTCTTTTTCATTTATTTGTGATCTGATTTTTATGATTTCTTTCCTTTTGCTAACTTTGGGGGTTTTTTTGTTCTTCTTTCTCTAATTGTTTGAGGTGCAAGGTTAGGTTGTTTATACAAGATGTTTCCTGCTTCTTAAGGTGGGCTTGTATTGCTATAAACTTTCCTCTTAGAACTGCTTTTGCTGCATCCCATAGGTTTTGGGCCATTGTGTCTCCACTGTCATTTGTTTCTAGGTATTTTTTTATTTCCTCTTTGATTTCTTCAGTGATCACTTCATTATTAACTAGTGTATTGTTTAACCTCCATGTGTTTGTATTTTTTACACATCTTTTCCTGTAACTGATATTTAGTCTCATTGCCTTGTGGTCGGAAAAGATACTTGATACAATTTCAATTTTCTTAAATTTACCAAGGCTTGATTTGTGACCCAAGATATGATCTATCCTGGAGAATGTTCCATGAGCACTTGAGAAAAATGTGTATTCTGTTGCTTTTAGATGGAGTGTCCTATAAATATCAATTAAGTCCATCTTGTTTAATGTATCATTTAAAGGTTGTGTTTCCTTATTTATTTTCATTTTGGAAGATCTGTCCATTGGTGAAAGTGGGGTGTTAAAGTCCCCTACTATGAATGTGTTACTGTTGATTTCCCCTTTTATGGCTGTTAGTTTTTGCCTTATGTATTGAGGTGCTCCTATGTTGGGTGCATAAATATTTACAATTCTTATATCTTCTTCTTGGATCGATCCCTTGATCATTATGTAGTGTCCTTCTTTGTATCTTCTAATAGTCTTTATTTTAAAGTCTATTCTGTCTGATAGGACAATTGCTACTCCAGCTTTCTTTTGGTTTCCATTTGCATGGAATATCTTTTTCCATCCCCTTACTTTCAGTCTGTATGTGTCTGTAGGTCTGAAGTGGGTCTCTTGTAGACAGCCCATATATGGGTCTTGTTTTTGTATCCATTCAGCCAATCTGTGTCTTTTGCTGGGAGCATTTAGTCCATTTACATTTAAGGTAATTATCGATATGTATATTCCTATTCCCATTTTCCAGATTGTTTTGGCTTCGTTATTATAGGTCTTTTCCTTCTCTTGTGTTTCTTGTCTAGAAAAGTTCCTTTAGAATTTGTTGTAAAGCTGGTTTGGTGGTGCTGAACTCTCTCAGCTTTTGCTTGTCTGTAAAGGTTTTAATTTCTCCATTGAATCTGAATGAGATCCTCGCTGGGTAGAGTAATATTGGTTGCAGGTTTTTCTCCTTAATCACTTTCAGTATGTCCTGCCACTGTTTTTCCCTTGCTGCTTTTAATATGCTTTCTTTGTATTTAATTTTTGACAGTTTGATTAATATGTGTCTTGGCGTATTTCTCCTTGGATTTACCCTGTATGGGACTCTCTGTGCTTCCTGGACTTGATTAACTATTTCCTTTCCCATATTAGGGAAGTTTTCAACTATAATCTCTTCAAATATTTTCTCAGTCCCTTTCTTTTTCTCTTCTTCTTCTGGAACCCCTATAATTCGAATGTTGGTTCATTTAATGTTGTCCCAGAGGTCTCTGAGACTGCCCTCAGTTCTATTCATTCTGTTTTCTTTATTCTGCTCTGCAGTAGTTATTTCCACTATTTTATCTTCCAGATCACTTATCCGTTCCTCTGCCTCAGTTATTCTGCTATTGATCCCATCTAGAGTATTTTTAATTTCATTTATTGTGTTGTTCATCGTTGCTTGTTTCATCTTTATTTCTTCTAGGTCCTTGTTAAATGTTTCTTGCATTTGTCCATTCTATTTCCAAGATTTTAGATCATCTTTACTATCATTATTCTGAAGTCTTTTTCAGGTACACTGCCTATTTCCTCTTCATTTTTAGGTCTGGTGCATTTTTATCTTGCTCCTTCATCTGCTGTGTGTTTTTCTGTCTTCTAATTTTTCTTATATTACTGTGTTTGGGGTCTCCTTTTTGCAGGCTGCAGGTTCGTAGTTCCCGTTGTTTTTGATGTCTGTCTCCAGTGGCTAAGGTTGGTTCAGTGGGTTGTGTAGGCTTCCTGGTGGAGGGACTAGTGCCTGTGTTGTGGTGGATGAGGCTGATTCTTTTCTCTCTGGTGGGCAGGTCCATGTCTGGTGGTGTGTTTTGGGGCGTCTGTGGACTTATTATGATTTTAGGCAGCCTCTCTGCTAATGGGTGGGGTTGGGTTCCTGTTTTGCTAGTTGTTTGGCATAGGTTGTCCAGCACTGTAGCTTGCTGGTCATTGAGTGAAGCTGGGTGCTGGTGTTAAGATGGAGGTCTCTGGGAGATTTTCGCCATTTGATATTATGTGGAGCTGGGAGGTCTCTTGTTGACCAGTGTCCTGAAGTTAGCTCTCCCACCTCAGAGGCAGAGCCCTGACTCCTGGCTGGAGCACCAAGAGCCTTTCATCCACACGGCTCAGAATAAAAGGGAGAAAAAGTAGAGAGAATTAGTAGAAGTAGGAAGAAGGAAAGAAAGAAAGAAAGAAAGAAAGAAAGAAAGAAAGAAAGAAAGAAAGAAAGAAAGAAAGAAAGAAAGAAAGAAAGGAGGGAAGGAAGAAAGAAAGAAAGAAGGAAAGAAGGCAAGAAGGAAAGAATGGAGGGATGGAGGGAGGGAGGAAGGAAGGAAGGAAGGAAGGAGGGAAGGAAGGAAAAAAGACAGAAAGAAAGAAGATACAGTAAAATAAAATAAAGTATAATAAATTTATTGAGTTAAAGAATAATTATTTAGAAAAAAAAAAGGGACGGATAGAACCTTAGGACAAATGGTGGAAGCAAAACTATACAGACAAAATCTTACACAGAAGCATACACATACACCCTCACAAAAAGAGGTAAAGGGTAAAAAATCATAAATCTTGCTCTCAAAGTCCACCTCCTCAATTTGGGATGATTCGTTGTCTAAAGGAGGGTAGGAAAGAAAGAAAGAAAGAAAGAAAGAAAGAAAGAAAGAAAGAAAGAAAGAAAGAAAGAAAAGTATCATAAAGTTATTAAAATTAATTATTAAGAAAAAATTTTTTTTTTAAATGGACGGATAGAACCCTAGGACAAATGGTGGAAGCAAAGCTATACAGACAAGATCTCACACAGAAGCATACACATACACATTCACAAAAAGAGGAAAAGTGGAAAAAATCATAGATCTTGCTCTCGAAGTCCACCTCCTCAATTTGGGATGATTCGTTGTCTATTCATGTATTCCACAGATGCAGGGTACATCAAGTTGATTGTGGAGCTTTAATCCGCCGTTTCTGAGGCTGCTGGGAGAGATTTCCCTTTCTCTTCTTTGTTCTCACAGCTCACAGGGGCTCAGCTTTGGATTTGGCCCTGCCTCTGCATGTAGGTCGCTGGAGGGCGTCTGTTTTTTGCTCAGACAGGACAGGGTTAAAGGAGCCGCTTATTCGGGGGCTCTGGCGCACTCAGGCCGGGGGAAGGGAGGGGCACGGCATGCGGGGTGGGCCTGCAGCGGCAGAGGCCGGCCTGACTTTGCACCAGCCTGAGGCCTGCTGTGCGTTCTCCAGGGGAAGTTGTCCCTGGATCCCGGAAACCTGGCAGTGGCGGGCTCCACAGGCTCCCTGGAAGAGGGGTGTGGATAGTGACCTGTGCTCGCATACAGGCCCCTTGGTGACGGCAGCAGCACCCTTAGCGTCTCCCACCCGTCTCTGGGGTCCGCGCTTTTAGCCACGGCTCGCACCTGTCTCTGGAGTTCCTTTAAGCAGAGCTCTTAAAGCCCTCTCCTCGCGCACCAAGAAACAAAGAGAGAAGAAAAAGTCTCTTGCCTCTTCAGCAGGTGCAGACTTTTCCTGGGACTCCCTGTGCTCCGACCTAAGCCCGAGCCTCAGCCCCGCCCACCCTGGCGGGTGAACAGACAAGCCTCTCAGGCTGGTGAGTGCCGGTCGGCACCGATCCTCTGTGCGGGAATCTCCCCACTTTGCCCTTCGCACCCCTGTTGCTGTGCTCTCCTCCGTGGCTCTGAAGCTCCCCGCTCCACCTCCCGCAGTCTCCACCCGCGAAGGGGCTTCCTAGTGTGTGGAAACCTTTCCTCTTTCACAGGCTCCCTCCCACTGGTGCAGGTGCCATCCCTATTCTTTTCTCTCTGTTTTTTCTTTTTTTTTTCTTTTGCCCTACCCAGGTATATGGGGACTTTCTTGCCTTTTGGGAGGTCTGAGGTCTTCTGCCAGTGTTCAGTAGGTGTTCTGTAGGAGTTGTTCCATGTGTAGATGTATTTCTGGTGTATCTGTGCGGAGGAAGGTGATCTCCGCATCTTACTCTTCCGCCATCTTCCCAGCACCTCTGTTGGAAGATTTTTAATCACAGTTTCAATTTCAGTGGTTGTAATTGGTCTGTTCATATTTTCTATTTCTTCCTGGTTCAGTCTCGGAAGGTTGTGCGTTTCTAAGAATTTGTCCATTTCTTCCAAGTTTTCCCTTTTATTGGCATATAGTTGCTTGTAGTAATCTCTCATGATCCTTTGTATTTCTGCATTGCCAGTTGCTACTTCTCATTTTTCATTTCTAATTCTATTGATTTGTCTTCTCCCTTTTTTTCTTGATGAATCTGGCTAATGGTTTATCAATTTTGTTTATCTTCTCAAAGAACCAGGGTTTAGTTTTATTGATCTTAGCTATTGTTTCCTTCATTTCTTTTTCGTTTATTTCTGATCTGATATTTATGATTTCTTTCCTTCTGTTAACTTTGGGTTTTTTTTTTTTTGTTCTTCTTTCTCTAATTGCTTCAGCTGTAAGATTATGTGTTTTATTAGAGATGTTTCTTGTTTCTTGAGGTAAGATTGTATTGCTATAAACTTCCCTCTTAAACTGCTTTTGCTTCATCCCATAGGTTTTGGGTCATCGTATTTCATTGTCATTTGTTTCTAGGTATTTTTTTTATTTCTGCTTTGATTTCTTCAGTGATCTCTTGGTTATTTAGTAGTGTATTGTTTAGCCTCCATGTGGTTGTATTTTTTTACAGATTTTTTCCTGTAATTCGTATCTAGTCTCATAGTGTTGTGGTCTGAAAAGATACTTGATACAATTTCAATTTTCTTAAATTTACCAAGGCTTGATTTGTGACCCAAGATATGATCTATCCTGGAGAATGATCCATGAGCACTTGAGAAGAAAGTGTAATCTGCTGCTTTTGGATGGAATGTCCTATAAATATCAATTAAGTCGATCTTATTTAATGTATAATTTAAAGCTTGTGTTTCCTTATTTATTTCATTTTGGAAATCTGTCCATTGGTGAAAGTGGGATGTTAAAGTCCCCTTATGGCTGTTAGCATTTGCCTTATGTATTGAGGTGCTCCTATGTTGGGCACGTAAATATTTACAATTGTTATATCTTCTTCTTGGAATGATCTCTTGATCATTATGTAGTGTCCTTCTTTTTCTCTTGTAATAGTCTTTATTTTAAAGTCTATTTTGTCTGATATGAGAATTGCTCCTCCATCTTTCTTTTGATTTCCATTTGCATGGAATATCTTTTTCCATTCCCTCACTTTCAGTCTGTATGTGTCCCTAGGTGTGAAGTGGTTCTGTTGTAGACAGCATATGTACGGGCCTTGTCTTTGTATCCATTCAGCCAGTCTATGTCTTTTGGTTGGAGCATTTAATCCATTTTCATTTAAGGTAGTTATTGATCTGTATGTTTCTATTACCATTTTCTTAATTATTTTCGGTTTGTTATTGTAAGTCTTTTCCTTCTCTTGTGTTTCCTTGCTAGAGAAGTTCCTTTAGCGTTTGTTGTAGAGCTGGTTTGGTGGTACTGAATTCTCTTAGCTTTTACTTGTCTGTAAAGATTTTAATTTCTCCATCAAATCTGAATGAGATCCTTGCTGGGTAGAGTCATCTTGGTTGTAGGTTTTTCCCTTTCATCACTTTCAATATGTCCTGCCACTCCCTTCTGGCTTGCAGAGTTTCTGCTGAAAGGTCAGCTGTTAACCTTATGGGTATTCCCTTGTCTATTAATTGTTGCTTTTCCCTTGCTGCTTTTAATATTTTTTCTTTGTATTTAATTTTTGATCTTTTGATTAATATGTGTCTTGGCATGTTTCTAGTTGAATTTATCCTGTATGGGACTCTGTGCACTTCCTGGATTTGACTGACTGTTTCCTTACCTATGTTAGGGAAGTTTTCAACCATAATCTTTTCAAATATTTTCTCAGTCCCTTTTTTTTCTCTTCCTCTTCGTGGACCCCTATAATTTGAATGTTGGTGCATTTAGTGTTGTCCCAGTGGTCTCTGAGACTGTCCTCAATTCTTTTCATTCTTTTTTCTTTGTTCTTCTCTGCAGTAGTTATTTCCACTATTTTGTCTTCCAGGTCACTTATCTGTTCTTCTGCCTCAGTTATTCTGCTATTGATTCCTTCTAGAGAATTTTTAATTTCATTTATTGTGTTTTTCATCATTGTTTGCTCTTTTGTCCTTCTAGGTCCTTGTTAAACGTTTCTTGTATTCGCTCCATTCTACTTCCAAGATTTTGTATCATCCTTACTATCATTATTCTGAATTCTTTTTCAGGTAGACTGCCTATTTCATCTCCATATTTTTGGTCTGGTGGGTTTTTACCTTGCTCCTTCACCTTCTCTGTATTTCTCTGTCTTCTCATTTTGCTTAACTTACTGTGTCTGGGGTCTCTGTTTCACAGGCTGCCGGTTTGTAATTCCTGTTGTTTTTGGTGTCTGCTCCCAGTGGGTGAGGTTGGTTCAGTGGGTTGTGTAGGCTTCCTGGTGGAGGAGACTGGTGCTTTTGTTCTGGTGGATGAGGCTGGATCTTGTCTTTCTGGTGGGCAGGAACACATCCAGTGGTGTGTTTTGGGGTGTTTGTGAACTTATTATGGTTTTAGGAAGCCTCTCTGCTAATGGTTGGGGTTGTGTTTCTGTCTTGCTAGTTGTTTGGCATAGTGTGTCCAGCACTGTACCTTGCTGGTTGTTGAGTGGAGCTGGGTCTTAGCATTGATATGAAGATCTTTGGGAGAGCTTTCGCCATTTGATATTACATGGCGCTGGGAGGTCTCTGGTGGACCAATGTCCTCATCTCGGCTCTCCCGCCTCAGAGGCTCAGGCCTGACACCCGGCCAGAGCACCAAGACCCTGTCAGCCACATGGCTTGTCTCGTCCCTTGAATTCTGCGATCTCTATCTTAAATTTTATCCACCTAGCACCTTTATCTTGGCTTCACAACCTGAAGGAGCATGTTGCCTCGCAGCGCACCTCAGCATGGGCCAGCACACCACACAGGACAGGACAGGCAGGGGCTGGGGGTCAGGTGGGGGAGGAGGACTTGGAGGCCAAGGGCAGTGGTCGTTTGCCCAGCACTGAGGTGTCTCCAGGGGTACCTTGGTACCCTCCTCAGACCTGCTTTGGCTCCTGGTGGCCAGGCAGCCCCCGAACCTCAGGTCCTCACAGGCTCACCAAGCTGAGATAGTACGACTGCTTGTATCATTTTTTTTAGATTCCACGTATAAGTGATGTCATATATATTTGTCTTTCTCTATCTGACTTACTTCACTTAGCATGATAATTTCCTTCCATGTTGCTGCAGATGGCATTATTTCCTTCTTTTATGGTTAATATTCCATTGTGCGTGTGTGTGTGTGTGTGTGTGTGTGTTTCTGTGTGTGTATGTATGCCACATCTTCTTTATCCATTCCTCTGTTGATGGACATTTAGGTTGCTTCCATGTCTTGGCTACTGTAAATGGTGCTGCTTTGAACATTGGGGTCCATGTATTTTTTCAAATTAGAGTTTTCTCTGGATATATGCCCAGGAGTGAGATTGCTGGATCATATGATAACTCTGTTTTTAGTTTTTTAAGGACCTCCATACTGTTTTCCATAGTGGCTGTACCAGTTTACATTCCCACGAACAGTTGCTACATTATTTTTATGGAACCATAGTACTAGCATCTAAAAGGAGCTTTAGGAAACCATTGGCATCCTTACCTTTTAGTGAAAATAGTGATGAAGGGTCCTAATCCTGAATCATACACAACACATGCATATATACGTATCACAGAATACTCCTTGACTATTTTCTTTTTGCCAGGTTCCATGCTAGGTCCTGGAGGTAGTAAAGATTAAGCATAATCCATACCCTCAAGAGGTTCATAGTCAAATGGGTATGACATATCTGTTTGGAACTATCTATATCACTAGGCAGGATCAAACAAGTGTTACTTAAATATGTTCTGTGGGAGCACAGAGTAAGGGGCAATGAATTCTGCCTATGGATGTGGTCACAGTGACTAGACCTCTTATTTTGTATATCTGACTTCAATACACGTGCTGACATCTCTAGACTCACTTGCTTCAAAGCAACTTAAAAATTGCATTTTATCCTATAACTACTGAACACATTATGATTTGTAGTGTATTTTCCTCAGATCAATTGACACGTCTTTCCTGACTGTTCACTCTGTGCTAGGGGTGTTGGGGGGATAGAGAAACAGATCATTTGATCCCTGTCTTCAAGTGCCTACAGGCCAGAGAGTTGGAAGTGAAAAGAACCCAAGATGGCAATTAGGGAACAATAAAGTACTATTCACTGTGGAGCTGCCTCAGAGTGTATACAGAGAAGAGAGTTCAGGGTGAGTTGGAATACTTAGAAAAAAGCAGAAAGCATTGTTCTTGCAGATTCAAACATCAGTTCAGACTTGAACTACCTAGATGTTTAGAGAGCCATTCAAATATTCTCTACTGCATAATATCTCAAAAGAGAAAAATAAGTTTAGTGTATCAGAATCTTTCTCAATGTGTATTAATCTGAATTTACAGCACATTGCTTTAGGAGTGCTTTATTTAAATTCTGTTAAAAACCTTAGCTGGAATATTCTTAGCTGGTCCAAAGACAGGTAGGTTAAGCATGTATTAATGAAAATAATAGACAGATTTACAGGCTCTCAAAGCTGTATACATTTCAGAGTAGGAGCAACCTGACATAAGAAAAAAGCAAGGATGCAATGAAATTCTTTCAAACCCTGGTTTTTGTCAGATGAGCCTTTGAAAGGGTTTTTTTTAATTTTTGAGGTGCACATGCATCCTTTTGTCCATTGAATGCCACAAGAAGGTGTGTTTGGAAAGAAGCTGACAGGGAGTGAGAAATGAGGAGAGCTGCCGAAAGGCATTAATGAGTTGGAGGAAGGTCACCAACCCATTTCAAGCTCATTAAATCTATTATCTGAGATCAGAGTGGTCCCAGGTGGAACTTGTGCTGACATACCCAGAACTCCCTCTTCAACCCAGAGCAATGTAAAAAGAGGAAAGTATTTAAATGTGATGGTGGTTTCCAGGTTACCCTTTACTTCTAAGTATGATGAACGGAAATTTCAGACTCCTCGGTTTGGGGGGAAGATTTTAAATATAAACATGGTCAGTGACAACTGTGTTTAAGAGGTGAAAAATTTTATTAGGTGTTGAAATAAAAACACAAAGAATTGAAAAGTTCTCCACACTAGTCATTTAAAATCCATTGAAATATTATTCTTTACCTGTCCTTAAAATCGCTCCTGTCTTCTAAGCCAAGCATTTATCAGACTTCAGTGTGCATTGGAAACACTTTGAGAAATTGTGTAGAATTCAGTCTCCTGCTCCCCCTCTCACTAAAGATCCTTATTTATTAAGCCTGAGGTTTGGCCTGGGAATCTGCAGGACTAGTGACAAGAAAACATAAAGTAATAATAAGAGGGAAACAGCTTTTCAGTTCATCTTAGAAACTGTTTTATATTTATTTCTTATTGTTTTTAATGGAATTGAATTGAAGAGCAAGCCTGTCTTGTACTTTAAAAGACTTCCTTTCTTTAGAAAGGGCTGACATGGCTTTTTAGAAAGTTTTTAATTTTCTAAATTAAGACTGCACTTTGTGCCAGACTAACACTTATTGCTTTATTTGAAAAAAAAGAAACAACTTATTGTCATATCCATAATGACTTATATTTAAACATTATCTTCTAGTAAACATCCTCTTTTTAAGATTATAATTTTTCCAACTCAGAGCAAACATTACCTATTTTACACTTACAACTCTAGTTTACAAGTAAAAACAATAAAAAATGCAAAGAAGTTAGGTGACTAGCCTAAAATCACACAGTAACCACTGGCAGAGAAGGAGAGAATCTATATTTTCTGAATCTCAAGGCAATAGTCTATCAGGTAGTACTTCTATAAGCTAGAAAATATGGATAGAAGTCCACCAATTGACATTTGAGCCATGGATACTAAAATGTTTCCCTGCCCCATCTGGTCAACCTACATCCCACTACCCCTACTACATCTCATCTACCTTCAACTTGAAGTTCCTTTTTCATTTTTTGAGAATTAATTTTGTTGCTTGAAATCCTTGGAAAGTCAGAAAGTTCTTCTCTTGATGATATGAAATTGTGCCGATCACCATTTGAAATCAGATCTATCTTTGAGCCCTGATGAAAACAGTTTTTTCACATCATTTTGTGGCTAGGGTATGAATAGGCCCAAAGGTGTATGCTGAGCACATGTCCCAGAGCTCCATTCAATAATTAAAGAAGCTAGTTGGCTTCACAAAGTCAGCTTTCCTCAGCCATTCTACATATGGCAGGTTCAGGAATGGCACCTAAGTTGCTGAAATCATTGAGTACAGAACCTCTGTGAAAGTTTACTTTCTCTGTTCAGGCGAGACTGTGTTAGCAGAATCCCTTTATTTTGCTGGAGCTTGTGTGTCTGGGGATGGAGGGGGTGGAGTAGGGGTTAGAGGAGCATTTCCTGGTGCTGACTGTGCCTTTTGCTCCTTTTGCAAATAGGCTTGCAGCCCTTCCTGGGGAGCTGCTTTGATGCCAAGGTGCATTGGTCTTGCTGCCCATTTCGAAAGTGAAAAGACCCAGCTTGCTTACTCTAACTCAACAAAGATTAGTCTACCAAACACAAGGAAATCACGACTTGCCAATAACTACATCTGAAGGGTCTGAATTATTAACCAAAGCCTTCCTTTTTCAAAATCTTCTATCTGTTGTATATGTTGTCTAGATAGCCAAGGGATAAGGGACTTTTATGTCTTTGGCATGGCTGCCATTAAAAGATAATTTGGCAGGGCTTCCCTGGTGGCGCAGTGGTTGAGAGTCTGCCTGCCGATACAGGGGACACGAGTTCGTGCCCAGGTCCTGGAAGATCCCACATGCCGCGAAGCGACTGGGCCCGTGAACAATGGCTGCTGAGCCTGCGCATCCTGCGCGTCCGGAGCCTGTGCTCCGCAACGGGAGAGGCCACAACAGTGAGAGGCCCGCGTACGGCAAAAAAAAAAAAAAAAGATAATTTGGCAAAAGAATGTAAAATCATGACACCCATTCAGCTGTAAAAATGAACAAATATTAAAGACTTTCCCTAACTCATTACTGAGGAAACTGTTGAGGTGTTACACAACCAGTCTGAGGGGGAATTCAAGAAAAAAGAAGGACACTGTAGATCAGTAATATTGAAATGGATGTGTAAATGGAGGCTGACTGGCCTCCTACAAAGTGTGTCCGTGTGTGGTGGGGAGACCACTGGGCATCCAGTGGATACAATTTACATGTCTATGGACAAGAATTATTTTGTACTGCTATCAGTTTTCTACAGTTTACAAAGTTATAAAATTGCTCAAACACAGTGAAAGATTAGAATCAGATATAGTGGAAGGGTGTGATCTAAACAATGCATAGTTTTCCATTCAAAGATATTTTTTTTTCCTGCACTGTGTTGGGGGAAATAGCCCAGGCCTTGGTAAGACTAACCAGTGGGCTAAAAGCCATAGGCTTCCAGCTGCCAGGTCTCCTTGATCCTGAACTGACCAATTTACAAAAACATTTCTTGAAACTTGTTTTAGGATGCCTTCAGCCTGCTGCTGAGTTCTTTTTTTCCCCTCTGTTCCTTTAAAATGGCACAATTTGTTCACAGGACAGTTTCAGTGTCATGGCAAGGAAACAGAAGAAGAGATTAGCCACTTCTCTGAAAAAGTCAGGGGCTAAAAAGCCACACTTTCCCATTCCATTTCCACTCCAGATTCCCTTTCCCCAAAGAAAGAGAATACTCCAAGGTGCTACTCTCTTCCACACCATAAAGCCCAGCCTGCCACAGCAGTTTGCTTTTGACTTGGTAAACTTGTTTTGTCTTCCATTTGACAGATTCTCTTTTTCTTTTTGTATATTTCATTCACCAAGATTACATGCAGGGAGACTTGGTACACACACACACACACACACACACACACACATATCATATGCACACCCTTTAGGAATTAAATCTTCAAGTTTACCCCCAGATTATGTTATCATCCATTTGATTATTCATGTTAAAGAAGAGGAGCAGAGGCATGGCTAATTAAAAATGCTAGGTAAGGCCCAGATCATGTAATGTGGCTTTGAAGTATATTTTTATGCTGATGCTTGAAATCAGATGTGACTTATGGAAGCAGGCATTATAGAGAAAATGTTCTGGAAAGAAACACTTTAAAACTCAAAGTATGGTCCCACCTCAACTAGGTTTGTGACCAAGTGAATTCTGTTTATCTTTCAGCCTCACTTTGCAACACTACAAAATGAGAGGTTTGAACAAAATGATCTCTAAAGTCCCTTTTGCTCTGACAACTTCAGGATATTCTAGGGATTGGTTTTAAACCAACAGTAAAGTAAAAAATCAATCCAAACTCTAACTCAAGGGGGCGCTGGGAAGCTATTCAATTTCTCCTTTTGACCCTCTGTTTAGCTCTCCCCTGTGACTGTCCTGTTGAGAGTAGATCTCGCTCACTTTCACTCACCCTTTCATTAAGTAATATGAATGGCCACCATTTATTGCGTGCTTACTAGTGCAGACACTCTATATGAATTACCTCAATTGTCACAAAAATCCCATGACATAGGTACCATTATTAGTTCCATTTTATAGATGCAGAAATAAGGCTCCAGTATAGCACATAAGTTACTCAAGGCCTCATAGCTGGTTAAGCATCAGCGCTGAGATGAAAATTAGGTTTGTCTGGCTTCAAATTCAGGACTTTTTTGCTAAACTGTACTGCTTCCCCATATTTTTATCAAATGAGTTATGTGCCAGAACTGTGAAAGGCACTATGAAGAACAAAAATTGTACAAAATTCAACAACTGCCCTTAATGGTTTTAACCAAAGTGGAAAATTGATTATTCATTTGGGTTTCAGGAAAAAAAGAAAGAAAACTATCTAGAAAATAAGCATTAAGTGAATTAAATGTCAATGAATTGAAAACCGAAATATTAGAAGAGATCATCATCTGAAAAAGGAAAACAGATATTAAATATGAAATTTCTTATGACCCCATTTATTTACTCCTGTCCAAGTCAAAGGCCCCAGCTCTACCATAAATTGCTGTGTGAATGTGGGTAAATCCCATTTCCTCTCTGGGTCTTGATTTCCTCACTTCTTAAGTTATGAGGATAACTAAATGGTCCCTAGTTCCCTCTAGCTGAGATTCTGTGATTATATGATAACATGGGAGTCTTGCTTACATCATGTGGATTGAAGAATGGAGAGCGATGAAGATTTCATGCAAGGATCTGATTCAGTTATGGGGTAAGAATTCTTGAAAGGAAATGCATATCTCCAGAAAAGCAGCCCAGAGAACTTACATAGCCTTTTTGTACAAAAACTTAACTGTGGTAAGGGGGTGGGGGGAATGGTGTGTTCCATAACTATACTTTGAAATGTGTCCACAGCATCTTTGTAAATAGAACACATTTGTATCTGAGGGAAAGTGTTCAGACAGATGAGAGGTACCAGAGAGGTAAAGACAGATTTAGTCAGTGCTTCTGCTGCATTTGGTGAAATGTATAGTCCAGCCAAAGGGTTAAAGCTGAATAGCCCTAATTGCCGAGAATTCAGATTAGGCATATTCAACAGCCATGAATGCCCCAGCTATCCATCATCCCATCTGGTCCTTCTTCACAGCAAATGGAGAGGAATGGTGAGGGCATGCTGCCCTGACACAGTCTCTAATTTCCTCAGAAAACAGCCGCCCTTTCTCCAGCATCCGGAATCCAATTTCAAGAATGAATAAACAAACAAACTCAGACCTGCTTCTCCAGGGTGCAATATAGTAGCCCAGTTATTTATTGACTGGAAATTTAGCCTCCCTAGAAAAGACAAGATGGTCTGGCACTATTCAAGCCTCGGTGTCTTATGCAATAAGAAGGCAAGATTCACTCTCAGTGCAGGCTTAGAAACTTCCAACACCTTGACATTGTGATAGGTAGATGAAGGGATTCAAGCATGTCAAAGGCCCCTGTCCTTTTTCCTTCCTTCAAACTCATTCAGCACAAAAATCACAGCTAACCCAACTGTGGATGCTGGATTTTGACTTAAGGAATCCAGAACTTTTAAAGTTAGTGTGGATATTAATGAAAGAGGCGAGGCAGCCTAAACTTTAGGTTCCCCAAGTTGTCTTCCCTCTTCCTAACTATTGCTCTCTCTTCCACGCCCCTTCTTTATATCTTATTCTTTCTACAGCCTCACAAATCTTTCCTTTATCTTCTCATACTCTCCCAGGTCCTCTTTTATTCCTCTCCCTTTCTTTTTCATTTCTGCCTGTGCCTAAAGCCTGTCTGAACTCACTGGGGCTTAACTCTGTTGACAGCAACACAGAACTAAAAAAGTCACTGGCCCCTGACCTTCAGGGTGTTCAGGTGTGATCTTCATAAACTCCTCCCTGAGATTAAAGGCCCTGCCATATACTTTTTCATTCTCCACCACATCTAGGGCAGGATGCTGAGGAAATGGTCAATAAATCCTTTTTAGTTAAATGTAATGGGTGAATCATTCCTCTAGGGTTCCACATATTTCTGGGAATAAGACATTTTGGCTTTTGACAGCTGACAGAATTTGACATTGACATGAGGTCTCGGAATTGGCCTGCTGGAGAGACCATAGATTTTTAATATTCCTATTCCATCAATATCGAATGAGATTTGTTAACAGCCCCAAGAGGAAGTCAAAGTTGTCATTTTTTACTGAAGGTAGTAGAGGAAAGTGTTGGAGGAACTTCTTTATAATACTTCTTGGCAACCATCATGCTTCTGTTTTACCCCCAAACAGACATCTCACTTTTAGGAAATGATTCCAAATCATGCAAGAGGTTAGCTCAGTTTTATTTCTCCTGAATAGAAGTTTTAATACTTGAATTCTAATAGGCTGTGGGCTCTTCCACCCTTCCATTTATAATATGCCTTCACTGAGGCCATATAATTTGTGTAAAAACTTGTCATTATTGAGGAAATAATTCCAAATACAACAAATCAAAATGGTTAACGTTCTCACTTAGGAAAGCCACAGTCCCAGGCAGATATAATCACACATGCCAGTTCTCCCTGAGAGGAGTTTCAGCCACACCCGGTTGTGCAAGTTTTACACAAAACTAAGTTTCTCTTCCTTGCTGCTATAAGGAAAGGAATTTGGCACAGAACTTTCTCTTAGTGCTCAAGTGTGAAGGTGCACCATCAATGCATTCATTCATTTCATTCTCTTCCCAGCCAAGGAAATTTCTCTCACCTCTCAGAGAGAAAAGAGAAAATGGGCTACAGGCCAAGCATGAAAACAGATGAAGTGGACTGAGCGTTACAATGCTGTTTCTCTACCAACATTTTTCACTATTTCATTTCTTGCTGAAGATTTTTTTCACTGTCATATAGTCATTAAGGCCAAGAGACTTTGTAGATAAAGGGGACAACCAAAAACTAAGTCAGCTAGATTTTCATGCAGCATGTTATGGATGTAAGAGAGAACTAACACATTTATACATTCATAAGTCCTCACTTAAGATGTTTTTTTTTATATTCAAGAAAAATTTTTCATCTTTGTGTGTTTTGGTTTGAAAACTTTTTAAAATAAATTTATTTATTTATTTGTGTGTGTGTGTGTGTGTGTGTGTCTGTATTTGTGTCTGTGTTACTTTCTGCTTTATAACAAAGTGAATCAGCTATACATATACATATACCCCCGTATCTCCTCCCTCTTGCGTCTCCCTCCCACCCTCAATATACCACCCCTCTAGGTAGTCACAAAAGACTGAGCTGATCTCCCTGTGTTATGTGGCTGCTTCCCACAGAGTGAAGTAAGTCAGAAAGAGAAAAACAAATACCATATACTAACACATATATATGGAATCTAAAAAAAGATGTTTATTGATAATTATTCTTTGCTTTCCCCCCCCCAGGGATATATGATAAACCTAAAGTGACCCCTAGTTATTATCTTAGTTGGGCTTATCTGATTGAATACTCATTTCTTCTTTGTTTATTGATCTTCAGATAATATGAACACAGGAACAACTGCTTACCTTGGGTCTTGAAATTTTCAAATAAAAGAGAAAAACTAATAATTTTGTTATTGAGCCTGTACCAATTTGACAGCAAGTTTGTAGGGACCTTCTATGTATGCAGAGAAGGTGACCTATGTGATATGGACTTAAAAGCCCTAGGAAAGCTTCTCTGTACACTCAGAATTTCTACCATCACTTCTCTTCCACACCTCTTGACTAATGTTTAAAATCTAACCATCAAAATGACATATTTTAGACTTAAAGTTTTTATTTCTGTTTAAAATGTAATATACATGTACATACACACAGGCAATGAAACTCCCTAAGCTGTTCTCAGAAATTTATACTTGAGTATAAATGAGAGATGGATACTTGATTTTGAATTTGAGTTTAGGGAGAAAACATTTGGTGCCCAGCACCTGAGAAGGGCCACAGAAGGGGTTAAATAGAGGGACCTGGTACAAGGACATAAATGACTTTGTTTCATGATTTTGCCTATATATTACTCTAGTAATGCTCCCAATGAGGGTAGTTTTTACTCTTTCCCTTCCTTCATCTTTTAGGGTTCTGTGTGACAGCTCAGGAAAGAAACTACAGAGCTAAACTGAACTCTTTTTAGAGAGTGTGTCTGCTGCTTTTCTTATATGCTTTTGGGTGCCTAAGGGTATGTACACCAAAATAAGTCAAGGAATAATATTGACTGGCTTTCCTAGTTCAAAAAGAGAACATAAATGATAGTGTCTGAAAGGTATATAGAAAAGAAAGATAAGCCTTCCCCTCCTTATAATCAGGGCTATAATTTCCCCCATTAACTCCATGGCTAAGTCCCCTGCCCACTTACTCCCAGTCATCACAATCCCTGAGTAAACAATTTGCCATGAGAGACCAAACAAAGGAAAGCAAGACTCTATTCAAAGGTAGAAGGAAAATATTACGATGAAATGTCTTACATTCTTACACTAATCACTACTGCTTCCTTTGGAACTGAACAAAAGAGGAAGGAACAAAAATTAATGCCAAAAGGGACGAGCAGGAAATAGGATACAATTTACTTAAATTCAGCAAAAGCATATTGAGCCCCTACACAGTAAGATAAGGAAGACATGGTTCTTGTCCTTATAAGATAATAGTTGGAGGGGGTTAATGACAGGTGTCAACTATGTAGATAAATAACTCTAACAAAAGTTAGAATTAGAAAAATTCAATAGAAGAGGCAGAACTCAATTGCTCTGGAGTTCCAAATGAAGATATGGTAATATCAATAGTAGTAGTAATACTAATGGTAGTAGTCAAAGAAGAAGAAGAGAGGGAAAAGGAGAAGGAGCAGGAGAAGAAGAAGAAGGGGGAAGGGGAGGGGGGGTAAGGAGGAGAAACAACAGTAAGCACTAGCACCTATTGAGGTTATTATATGTGAGATGCTATGCAAAGCACTTTTATACAAATTTTTCTCCTTTACTTTCATCCTCATATCAACTTGATCAGTTAGGGATCATGATTATCCTCATACTCTGAATGAAGAAATTGAAGCTGGGTGATTTAGTAACTTCTCCCTCGTCACGCAAGTAGAAAGTAGTAGAACAAGTGTTATTCCAGAACTCATGTTGATAGGAAACATTTTACAGAAGAGATAATATTTAAGATGGTCTTTGAGAAATGGGTTGGAGTTTAACAAATAAGCCAATACAAGCAAAATTGTGGAGGCTGTAAAGCATATATGCTATATTTAGAGGGTTGCAAATGGTAGAGTTTAGCTGCAGCAAAGCCAAATCTGTGATGCTAGTGACAAAAAAGAGCAAAGTTAGGAGGAAAGCCAGTTTAGAAGGAATGACGATGAGTGTGGCTGTGGACTTGCAATAACCTCGCTCCTAAATCCAAGACCCATATTTCCATCTTCATTGAGGGAGAGATTGAGAAAGGAAAAAAGAGTTATCAGAATCTTAGGACATGATCACACTGATGGGGTAGGAGGAGGAAGAGCCATCAGCAATGTGGATGGAGGTTTCAAGTATTGTAGATGCCATGGAAAGTCAGGGTTCCAGAAGAAGGTGTTTGGTCCCTAGTGTCAAATAGCATAAAATTTGAAGAGAATCAGGACTTATAGCATGCTAAATTTCTACCGCTTTTGGTCACTTCTTGTGCTCCAGTTACTGCGCTAAGCACTTTACAGGAAATTTCCCCATTTAATCCTCAGAACCACTTGTGAGTTAAGGACTGTTGTTTACCCCCATTTTAAAGATGAGGAAACTGAAGTTTAGAGAGGGTAAGAAACTTGATCAAGGCCTCATAGCTAGTTAAGAGGTACAGCCTGGACATAAGCACAAATCTGTTTAACTCTGAAGCCCATGTTCTTAATCTCTAAGATCTACTGCTATTGAATTTATGGTCACCTTTGAGAGAGAGGTTTCAGCAGAGTAATAAGGATAGGAATCAAATAGCAAAGATTGATTGGAAAGGAGAGGACAGATGTGCGAATGATTGTGGAATGAGTGGGTGGTAAGACAGTGGAGGTTATAAGTATCAACTTATTCTGTTTACAATTCAGAAGTGTTCACAAAGGAAGGTAAACAGTAGGGGAGAGTAGCTTAAGGGAATAGAAGAGTCAAGGAAAAGTTTCTTTTAGGATAAGGGAGGACTGAACCTATCATTGGTCAAAGAGTAGCCAGCAGAGAGGAAGAGAGAGGGCATGATTTATGGAACAGGAATGTGGCAGAGAAGGGAGGGGTAAGATTAAGAAGATAAGGGGAAAGGTTCAATTTAGAAAGAAGAAAGAAATTTATTAGGTAACCCATTTTCTTAACTTTTTCTCCTCTCTTTGATCCTATCAAAATGTGACTTCCCTGTGTCTGATTCAGTTAACACCTTACTTGGTTAAGTATAATTACTTATTAGTTATAATTGGTATATATTATATGAACATTTATTTATATAAGTATAATAATTAAAATGTGAAATTAATATGATATACTAGATACAATTAATTAGAAATTATAAGTAATGAATAAATTAGAGGTACTAAGGTGTTAGATAATAACATAATATATTAAATTTATGATAGTTGAGTTTTTGTAGAAATGTTGGAAACAGTGAAGAAATTCATACACATACCTGCCCGTGATGCTCAGATACAGACTATGTTAGAGTGAACCTGGCATTCATTCAGTAAACATTTACTGAAGTTTGTTTTGTGCCACACTCTATGTTAAGCATTGGAGATACAGAGATAAAAGAGTTTACATCCCTAAAGATCTCACAGCCTAGTAGAGGAGGCAGAGAAATCAACACAGTATAGTGTAGCATGATGAATGCTGTGATAGAGGTGAAAACCATGAAACCCTGGAGCACTGTGTAAGGAGACAGGGGGCGGAGTGCCGGGAAGACTTCCCAAAGGAGGTGATATTTGAGATGAGTTTTGACCTTGTACTGTTGCTTTTATAGGGACCTACACAAGGGGCCAGGCATTCCCCTAAGGGATCACATTACAGGCAACAGCTGCAACTCACCACCCTGGCTTCATCTTCAATGTCTGACATCAAGGTCACTGAGCTGAAAGTTTAAGGGGGATGGCATATAAAATGGCTCTAAATCTAACCTCCGGGCTATTGGGTAGTAGGAGAAGATGAGGGCTATTAGTTCCAAATTATAATCTAAATGGATAGCTTTCCCTTTTCCAGGGTTGGGATGGTGAGAAAGCAGAAAAGGAAAGTGGAGAGGGCCTAGAAGAAGGAAGGAAGGCAGTAACAGCTACCTCACTATTAGATCTTTCTGCCTACTGGGAAGAAAGCGTTCTCTCTGTATATATACCACTTGTCTTGTTTCAGCCTTTATTCCTGCACCTTTGTCCACATGAAAAGGGAGTACATATATCTCACCTCAGTGCAGAGACATTTAGAAATGAAAAACCACCTCAACTAAGCTCCATTTCCCCTTCCCTCGAAACTAGAGAGTGACTGTAGGTCAGTTTCTATTTTATCTGAACCACTTGGACCATCTGGAATGGTCACTCTAGGAAACTGAAAACTAAATTTAAATTTTATAAAGAGGAAATTCTGAAATGACTCCCTCAGTCCGATCACTCCATTGTATCCCTCTGTCCTGGCATGATGCTGAGCCTCCAAAGAAACTCTGAATGGCAATTGTCTGTTTTTAGTATTAAATTATTTAGCATTGCCCCCTATATTCATTCATTTGCAGACTTGATATAGAGAAGACTCAGCTTGAACAGTTTGCCTTTTAAATTTGCCTCTCATTTTCCTTCTCTTAACAAAAGGTAATATCCATAAATTGAAGCAGGAAAGACTACAGTTAGACATAAGGAAGAACATCAGGTAAATAAAATAATGGGTTTGGCTGTACTGGAAGACATTATGGATTTTGTACCCCTGAAGATTTTTGAAAGATTCTTTGTTTTGTTTTATTTATTTGATGTTGCTCTTCTTGCTGTTTTGGTGAAGGAGTTTTTAATACAAGAAAACATCTTTACTAAAGACAATTTGAAGTAGCAAAGAGACAGTCATCTATCCTGGATGGTTTGCCAGTCTGAAGGGGGAAGAAAGAGATCTTTCACCCTGAAAATTTTAAGATTCTGCTGTGTCATCCTCAGGTGGCCTACAGATTTATTAACCCAGCAACATGGACAATTTTGTCTTGTACCTGGGAAGGTTTCCTGCTTTAGAAGACCCTTTTATGGTATGGAAGAAGGATAATTCTAATCAATACAAAAGCATTTGAAATGAACCACTGCTTCAAATATGGCTCTTCAAGAGAAAAGAAAAAAAGAAAGCAATATAATTCTAAATAATTAAAACTATTGGAAGAAATTGAATTGCAATTGAGTTAAATCTTATTAAAAATAAAATATTTCAGTTTTCATAGCAGATATTTTGTACACAGTGGGCACCATGTATGGTGCTGGGTAGGCATTCTTTTGAAAAGTACAAAGCTTTTTAATTCATATCCTGGGATCCCCCTGATCTGGCTCAGGCTTTCATGTTGACCTGGTTTATATTTTTCTCTTATTCTTTGTCCAGAAACATCCAGAAGTGATGCCTCATGGAAAAGTAATAGAGAAGAAAATTGCATTAATGATCAAATCACTATTTCATTTCTAAACCTGGGTTAGCACATAGAATGCTTAATAATTTAGCCATAGAGGGAATCTAAGTAGAAATACAAGTTCTGTTTGGGGAGGTTTATTTTCCTTTTTCTTGTACATTTTCCCTGTTAGTATTAAGTTGTATTCAGTTTAGTATGGATTTTGTCAGATTTGTGTTTACGAGAAAAGTCAGTAATTATTTCAAACGTAAAATCATGTTGGATATCCCCATGCTATATCAATATATGATTTCAAAACACTTCTTTCTTAAATAAATCTAATATCATGCTTATAACCTTATTAATCCCCACATAAAGACCATCAGGAACTTACTGCATTGCATGGGACACAACCTGCCATAACTTTCCACTGGGCATTTTCCATACACAGCCAAGTTAAATCCTTGCTCTTGTGAAATCCGGCACAGGGAAGATGTGAACCTTTGTGCAGCACTCAAAATATTACCATTAAGGTTCTGAAAATAGAAATTCTAAAAGGGTGAGTAAGAGAAGATCTAGAACATATCTGAAAGCAGAGGAGCTATGTTCTTGGAGTTAAAGATAATATCTTATAGAACTAGAGAGTCTTTAAAAAGTGTGAACCCTCATAGAAAACTAGAATTAATTTTTCTCCCTATACAAGGCTTTTAATTTTACAGTTTACCTTCACACGAGTAATCATCACTGCTCATCTTTATTGTAGAATATCCAGTCCCAGCTCCATTTTTCCAACTAAAATCTCCTGGTCATCTATTCCCCTCACCATTCGCTTTGACCGCCCTGCACACATACACACACACACACAAAGAGAAAGAGAGAAAAAAAGGGGAAAAAAGCCCCACAGACTCACACAAAAAAAGCCATGAGTTTAAAGTACCCAAGATATGAAGCCTATTGGCAGAAGTGACAGCTACCGTATGGCATTCTATTTTTCATGGTCCTCTGCAGAGCCATTGGTTTCTCATTACAGCCAGTCAAGTCATGTCAAACTTGGAGTCTGCCCTTTACCATCATTTATATCTGCTAAAGTTCCAAAGAGAATCTGTGAAAGGCCACAACCATATCTATCTACCCACATCTATCATGTTTTATATCGGGCTGAAGACTATAGGAATTACTTATGTTTTGTGAAATACACAGGAGGAGCTTTTAGTAGTTTTTACTGTTGATACAACTCATATCTAAATTCATTCAGGTTTATGTTAGGGATTTGAATTAGGGCCAGGAACTAACTTGAAAAAATGAACTTGCAGAAAACTTTTACTGGCCTAGCTGCTCAGGAATGCCTAGCACCAACATGGAGCAGTCACAGACCTACTGCAAGACACCACCCCCAGGTCCCCCCACCTCTCTGTATCAGCCATGAAGGGAATCCTCTTTCTACTTCAGTCTATTTTATCCTGTGCAGTAAACTACAAATAATGTTGCAGCAGGTTCAAAATACCCACATCCATTGAGGATCCAAGAGGATCATATCAACCAGATTTTTGTCTTAGGAGCTTAAATTGCTGACAGTGTTTGCTTTCACTGTGCACAGTTGTGACCAAAAAGACTGGGGTGGACTAACAAGCTGTGTGTCTAAAAGCCCCAAACCATTTCAAAAGTTCTAAAAAATAATGTAAGGACTGGTCATTAAGGTACACAAAGCTTTTTCAGTAAAAAAAAAAAAAATTAAAACAGCCAAACAGGTTTGACCATTTGTGTTTCTTCCCCTCCCTTAAACCCTGGCTCTTTTGCTTCCCAACTAATCTGTTAATGGCTGGAACTGATTGACAGGTGCAACAATGCCAGTGTAAGTGATGTGGGAATCCTAATTGGGTAGCTCTTTATAAAAGGAATTGATAGCTGAGTAAATACAGTATTGAAAATAGATGGTAAACTAATGAAAATTAAGCACAAGTTAGCTAGACTTAGGCTGTAAATATTTAAGATGGGAGAACTCTAGGATAGCATCTCAAGTTCTGCAATTTATTCAGCCTATAAGGTTGTGAGGCCATCGGGAAAGAGATTTTCTCAAGTTGATATGCCTACCCACAAAAATCCTTAATTTGCACTTTAAGACTTTTTTTCCTAGTTAGAATATGAGATCCAACAATTTATTTTAAAATAAATTCCTTAAGTTCCTTTGTTCATTCATACATTCAGCAAGCATTTACTGAACACCTACCCTATGCCAGGTAGTCTACTAGGTAGGGGATATAGAGATGAAAAAATGTAGTATTTGAGGAGCTCACAAGCTAGTTGAAAGACCAGAAAAATAACTAAAATTCTTGATACCATAGCAATGACTATAGCATAGCTATGCATAAGATTCTGTGAGAACACAGTGGAAGCATACTTCAACTATTGGGGCGGGGGTAGTCAGAGAGGGCAGAGATATAGGCTTCCTTGAAGATCTGATACCTGAGTAAGTCCTAAGGGGTGAGCTAGCTAGCTCAAAATGGGTGATGGATAGAGGAGTTTGCAAATTCAAAGGCACATGGACATGAATTAGCATTGCAACTTTGGGAAAAGATAAGTAGTAATTTGATGCAAGTTAAAAGAAACATGTAGGAAAGTGATGGATGACAAGAGCAGAGAGATAAATAAATGCCAAACCATGCCTTATAAGCCATGTAGTGGAGTGTGGGGTATATTCTTTAGGCAAATGAAAGCCAATGGTGACATGCAAAGGTGTGACGTGATTAGAATTATAGCTTAGATTACTCAGACAGCATTATGGAGGATCTGACAGCATTATCATGGGAGAAGGCTGGATACAGACAGATCGGTTAGGAGGCTATGGCATTCATCCAGGCATTAAGCAAGGTGGGCTTGAACAAAGGCAGTGACAGAGAATGGAGAGGAGGTAACAAATATTTAAATTGTTTAAAAGGAAAAACTTGGATCTAAGGGCTTTGTGATGCTTGAAAGGGAGATGGAATGATGAGGAAAAGAAAATATTCTGGAAGAAATTCTGCATTTCTGACTTGGATGTCAAGGTAATTAGAATGTGATCCCATCAACCAAGATGGAAAATACAGAATATTTATGGATGACAATGATAACTCTATTGTGGTCATGTTTTGTTTTTGTGGTGCTTGGTGGGACACCTAGATGTGGATGTACATTATGTAATTGAATATATGGGTGTGGAGCTCAGGAGAAAGGCTTGAACCTTTATGTTTGTTTATGTGCCTATAATTGATATTTAGAAAGCTTGTGCCTCTGCTTTCACTTTCTGGTCCTTTCTGTGTATTGTTCCCTCTCTAATTCCACAAGGTTTCTTCAAGTTCCTTATATCCTCACAGTATTCACTGACTGCCTAGGGATCCCTACTAGGGAAGAAAGGCAGAATGTGTTACCATATCTCTATCCTAAATAGTCCCCCACATTCTGAATCACTTTCCCCTTCATACACAGACTCCTGCCCTCCACTCCCCACCACCCCTGCTCCCATCAACATCTATCGATCTTGCATTCCATGCCCTCAGAACCCTGCTGGGTGATTGGCTAATCTGAAGAAGTTAGGTTTTGCTCAGGTGTAAATGATCAATTGTGGATTTATGTGCCATACCCCCCTAGTAATATATTTGCTTTTTAACAGACACCAAAAAAGTGGGAATTACAACATAATGGTAGAATAGCAGAGAAGGCATTGGACATCAACTTAGCCCCTTCAATTCCTTAAACACTATCACCTAAACATCATTACTCACATATATTCCAGCTTCATTAAAAACCCTGTTTTTGGACTTTTAGTCCACCAGAAACCTTTGTTCCACATAAATTATTCCTCACCAACTGTACTCCCCTGCCTCGGACCCACAACACACAACCAATGTCCAATTCCTGATCTCTCTTATTCAGTTTTTCAATTTATTGCTTTTATTTTCCAACAATAAATCTGCTTCATTGGCAATCAGGTTTCAGGGCACCCACAAAGAGTAAATTCTGCCCTCTTTACTTGCCTATTAAGCAACCAATTAGTCCTAGATGATGAGAGGTGGAATTGACCCCAGAAGGTCACTTGGGTACTTTCTTTATTAGATAAAAAACCAAGGCTCAGAAAGGGGACAGGACTGACCCAAGTTCACACAACTATTCATGGTTGATTTTGGCGAGAACCCAGGTCTCCTGACACCTAGGCTAGTTTTCTTTCCACTATAACTCAACTGTCTGTGTAGGCATGCTGCCATCACCTGCTCTGCTTGAAACACAATCCCCTTTTACACCTTACAATTAATCATCTTGACTGACAAGGCTCTGTCCCCTCTAATTCCCCTTTGGGCCTTTAAACACCTGAGCATGCCACCAAATATAATTTTTGGATTTTTTAAACTGCCTTTTCAAGGGAGAAAAGTTCCTCTGTGCCAGGTGTCCCATCTCCTATCTTGGCAAGGATTCCAAACAAGCTGGCATAACTAGTGTGGGCCCTACAGGGCTGGGGTGGGTGGCAGGACTGTCTCTTGCCCACACCTGCAGGTGCTCATGATGTTCATGGTGTGTACAAAGTTGAAAGTTGAAAATGTACACAGAGAACTGATGGAAATAAACCAGGGAAATAAGTCTAAATAGATTGTCAGAGTGAGGAGGACCTAAGGCACACAATAGTAGCCAGAGAGTAGGTCCATTCAGGTCTGAGAATCAGAAAAAAGGAGATCTGGTGGAAACGGGCAAGCAGGAGAATAATAAGATAAAGACCTGAGGCAGAGGGCTGCTGCCTACACCCAAGCTTCTGCATGTTCCTATTAGTATATTACAGAGATGGGCCAAATCCATGTAAAGGACCAACGACAGAGGACAAAACAACACCACAGGCTGATAGAAAACAGTTTGAATATGTGCTTTTCCTGGGTCATGCTTCTGGCTCTTTGCTTCTTTGCAAGAAAACTGGATTCAAGTTGATGATCCCAGAATTCCACTTACTCTGGCCCAGAAAAAGTTTCACAGCTGGATAAAGTATTACGCAGTGTCAGCAGCTGGGCAAGCTCCTTTTCAGCACTGTCCATCTGCCACCTTTTGTGCCTAGTCGGCCTTTGGCATCTTGGCTGAAACTGCTCAAGAGGGTGCCATTTGTGCTCGTGATTTGATCCCACCCAGTGGTAACACTTTCTGATGATGACCCGTCTGGCTCATATTGACAATGTTGTCCTATGGTACAATAATATATTCAAGCAAGCTTTTCCATCATACCTCTTGTTCAGAAACAAGATCTCAGGCCTAACGTCTGAGTTTTTCAGCACTTCTTTTCCAGGCACCCCTGCAGCAAGTCCTGCTTCATTTATTCTCACAAAATGATGTGAGATTTCTGTCCTAAACTTCAAACCATGCTGTATTTTATTCTCCCTTTGATTGTGTGGCTTAAGGTTGCCATATCCTCAGAAAGCTTTTCCTGATAGACCCAGCCCAGTCTCCAACCTGCCATAATGATTCCCTTCTCTCAATATGCTTTTGTCATTTTTGGAATCCTGGGCTGCTTTTGTGTGTTCATTTTGAGAGGTTGAGTGTACTTTCTTTAATCAGATGACAAAATTTGTGGTCTTTGATAGGAGGGACCATGTCTAATCTTAGCTAAGGACTCAAAGTCTCAAATACAATGTAATATAAATAGTCTTGATAGTCTAAATAGTCTTGATAGGTGAGGAATAAATTAGTGTAGAGGGTAAATACATCTGACAGAACTGGGTTCCCATCTGAGCTCTGCCATTTATTAGCTGTGTCACCTTCCACAAGGTAATTAATATCTTTGCAGACAGTTGCTTCATCTGAAAATGGGAGTATATTAGTATCTATTTCACAGGGTTGTATTAAAATAATTATTTGAGATAACTCAGGTAAAGTGCTTAGCACAGAACCTGGCACATGAGTGTTCAACACATGGTCAGTAATATTATGCTTGGTGTTTATTCAGATTAATTGCCTAAACAAGTGAATTCCTGTGTCTGCAGTCGCTGGCAAGGGTAATCTAGAGCCTGGGCCTGCCCTGTCAACCCCAAGATCATTATCACAGATGTGTTATGGTCTCCAGCATAAGTTCATCCTTCTTTTCCTTCCCCTCTCCTCTTATGTTCTCCCTCTTGCCCTTCTTTACTTCAAAGATGCCTTACTTCTTTCTCCCTCTCATTTTTTCTTCCTAGCCTGCCCATGACATAGACTTGATTTCACCCCGGGTATGCAAGAGCTTTCTTACACTCTCTCTCTCTCTCTGCTTTAATGGTGACCCTGGGGGTGAGGGAAGCTCTTCTATGCATTCAGAGTTGCTTTGCACTCCAGAGTCAATTTCCACGCAGTTGAAATTAGATCACAGCTCTGTCTGGAAGGGTGACTGTTTGTGCATATGTAGGTGTCTGCCTGGGTTTGTATGCACTGGTTTATCAGTGATTTTGTGAGGCTTTGTCCAATAGTTCAAATCTTGAGGCTTTGCATCCTGTAAAGGGGGGTTAGGTTAGGAAGGGCAAAGAATTAGAATTACTGCTCTTATTCTTAATGATTGTAATTGTAATTAGCAGTATTTGTCAGCTTTGCTTTTTTACAGCTATTCATTTTAAGATCCATTTAAGGACTTTATCATTTCATTTTTGCAAAGTGTCATCAAATCATTTTTATTACCTTGCAAGAGGGCAGACTGCTGCCGGCCAAGTCATGTTCAGTCCATATCAATCACTGAGCACCTATTTTGCACCCAACCAGGTGCTCTGAAAGACACAGAAATGAGTAAGACAAAACCCCTATCCTCAAAAGAACTTGGCTAGTAAAATATGGTAAATGGACTTTCATAATTAGGTCAAAGGCCTCTAATAAACCCCTGAACCTAGCCCAGTCTATCTCCCCATGGCAACAATAAAAATCTGCTTCTCAGGGAATGTAACTGACAGGTAGCCACAGCTGCTATGCTCTGAATCTACCACTATGTTAGGAGCCACACTTCTCACAGGCTGCCTCCAGCCAGTGACTGAGCATCGCAAGGACACTAGGGCAGACCTGTTCCTGGGAGATGCAGAATTCCTTGGATGGATGACTTTAGCTCAAGGATTCCTCGTTGGCTTTGCCAAAACTTTCTTAGAATTTCTCTGCAATTTAAAACTCTTATTAACTAACCTTCCTTCCTTCCCTCTCTCCTCCACAAGTGTCAGAACCATATCACAGTCTATTGGCTCTCCCAGCCTCCTTTGTCTTCTCTCTATTTTCCCTCACAGGTTTTCCCCTCCCCCAGTGAAGCTCTGGCATGTCTCATCCTGCCATGGCATCTGCTTCTCAGAGGACCTGAACCAACACATCCCACAGCTGTGTCAGCTGACTTTATAAGTGGCGAGGTCACAAGCTAGACCGAATGAACATTCCAGTGCTTCAGTAGCATAGCATAGAGTGTAAGAAAAAGAACATAAACTTTTCACTTAAGTTCTCTGATCCTGTTGCAATACCTATGAAATAGGGTTCAGAATACTACCTTGCAGTGTCCTTGGGGAGAATCATGATAATAAACACAGAATCCCTATAATATAGTAAACACTTGACACATTTATTCATATTAATGAGAAAATAACTTTCCTACTAATGGCAGATCTTATGCAGCAGCTTCGTAAATGAATGACAACACTTTCTCATTAGGAAAAAAAAAAGAAAAAACAGATAGTGTTCAAAAGGGAATCAGGAATTTTTCTGGTGCTCAGAATTGTGCTCTTTGTTCTTTTCTAGCAGAAATGGTAACAGGTAGAAAATGTTCAGTACGGGGGGTCTGGGCTCCTGGAAACTGCCTATGGCTTAAAATGCTGGGAACTTGTCCTGATTGCTTCATGCAGGTTATCTCAGGCTGGGAGGGGACAAGAAAAGAACAAAAAGTTAAAAAAAAGAAACGAAAAGCAAGAAAATGAATTTCAAGTTCTAAGATGCAAATTGATAATCAGATATGCAGATATGGCTTTGTTTAACTATCCTCAACAACTTCACCTGCTCTGTGATACTACAGGAAATATGTAGAGCAGTGAAGAGCTGTGCAAGAAGAAAAAAGGGAGAGAAAGGGCAAATTCTGATTCCCTCAGGGCTACATCTCTCTGACCTTGTAATATTTGCTGGACTGAGAATAAAGCTATTAGGTGTTTAACATATGTGGCACCTCAGTATTAGTGTCTTCTGTTTTCCAAGCAAACAAAATACAACTGTGATCTTTCCTTTGGCAAAAGCCACAGGCAAGCTGGTCACCAAGTTCCTGTACTTGCCTAAGTATAGAGAATTCCTGTGATGTCTGGGAAAGGGTCAGGGAAAGCATAACAGGGTGAAGCTTCCAGTGCAGTCGATCCCCAAGTACGTGTGGTCTCAGAGCCCTAGGCTGAAGGCAAAAAAGAATACAGTACACCTAGTAACAGGTGAGTGAGGAAATTCAGTAGGTTATTTAAATAAAGCTAGAGTTAAAGCCTTTCACATTGAAAAAGTACCATTTTTCTGAGTTACTGGTAGATGATAATAGGAAATTACAACTGAGAGATCCAATATGCAACTGAGGGTAGCATTCATTTTTAGCTCTCTGCTTTCCATGTTTTTTTATGCTTCTAGATTTTTTTTTAAATGTCAAGATTTGGACAATAGATTTCCACAGTGGGGTAGCCTCTATCTGCTTGCATTAGTCTGCATATAATTTTTACTTAGGGCCCAATTCTGTCTCCCAGAATTCCTTAATTGAACTAATTCTTCCACCAAGCATCAGTCAAGCAAATGAGACAAAGAGAGAGAGGATTCTAATAATGACTGTAAGGCAATAAAAGATCCTAATGAGTCATTTAAATTTTCAAGTAAAGATTAAATGATGTTCGCTATGGTTTTAGTGTTTAGTGTATTTGGTCTCTTTCCAACTCCTTGATAAAACAATCAGTGGTTCTGGCATGGTATCTCTGATGACTCTCAGTTAACCAGAGTCTTTGATAAACCAGGGTGATTCATATTGCTTCCAGTACTAAATTATAGTCATTAGGAGCTTGAAAACAAATTAGCCAAGCTCAAATCACTATGTAGGTAACTTCCCAACTTCCCAACAAATACTTGAGTTGAGTGCATACAAGTGTAGCCAGAAACTACAAAGAGGTAGCCGCCAAACATGGGGGTTATAGGAAATCTGCCTGAGGGTAGAAATGGAAGTATTCAAGAAACTGGGCAGAGCAGCTTGGCCCTCTGTGAACTCCAGAGGAGCATTCCTCTCATCTCCTCGGAGAAAGGGCATACGCTCCCTCTGGAGTTTTCCACAAGACTAGAGATTAGAGAATAGGCAACAGAAAGAACACAGCCCTTAGGGGTAGAACTTGGCACTGTCTTCCCAGGGAGATAAGGAAAGATATCTTGAGTCTTCTCAGGTTTTCCCATCCTTCAGAAAGTAAGGAGGAGGAGAGAGATAGCAGGGACAAGCATGCAGCACGTTGGTAGAGAAGCAACATCCTAGGTAAGGCAGACTGTGACATAGGGTCCAAACTGCAACAAGAGCTGTTCTCCCTTAGTGTCGTAAGTCAGGAGACTAAGCCAGGATTTTTTAACCTCAGCACTCTTGACATTTTGGGCTGGGTATTTCTTTGCTGTTGGGGGCCATCTTGTGCACTGGAGGATGTTGAGCAGCATCCTCAACCTCAATCTACTGGATGCCAGTAGCCCTAGCCCCCCCCCCCAGTTGTGACAACCAAAAACTACTCCAGACTGCCAAATGTCCCCTGGGAGGCAAAACTGCCCCCTAGTTGAGAGCCACTGGTTTACAGAATCATTTCAAGGGCCACCTCATGGTGATGGAGGGCAATGTCATTCTCACAGGGTGGTTGAGTTCCAGCTATTACCCTATTAGAGGATAAGACCAAAGTTCCTTATACGTTTTTGTTTGTTTGTTTGTTACCAGTGTTATTGGGACTCAAACTCTTCATATTTTTACTAAATCAAACTGATGGGGCATGGAGAAAATGCCTGCTATTTGTTTAAAAACATGACATTTTCCCCAAATCTTCTCTTTATAGAAATAATAATACTGTACTGCCATTAGAGAAAGTTAGCATTTTACCCTGAATGGAATTCCTTGCCAACCTCTTCTCTAAATAGGTTTGTACATCACTTAGTCCATATTTGTACATCACTTGGTCCATATTATGAATTCACGAGGTTGCCAGTGCCCACATAACAGAATAAAGCTAAAAAGCTCACATAGAAATTAAGTTACAATCTTAACCTCTTTCGTATGAAAATTATACCTAAATTCTAGCAGGGGCTCAGGGACCTGGCTTCCAAGTGAAGAGACAAACCACCAAGACTCTGTAAATGGTATAATGTACAATTAAGTTGGTAAACTCTATTGCCTTAGAAACAATACCTAAAACTTTCATCTGAATTGCAGGAGTGAGATAGAATTTCAGAGTTGTCTTTCTATATTTTATGGGTCAAATGTTTCTAAAATTGCTTATGACTTTATCAATCCTCTGACAGTACTTTTCCCTTAGGTTTTGGGAAAGTGTTACTTTATCATTTGAAGGCCTGAAGATTTTTCTGTATCATTAGCTCTGTTGGGTTACTGAGGAAAGCTAGGAAAGGTGGGTTCAGAGTTCAGGAACATAACCTTTGCTTGGGGCTATGTAAGTTGGTAAAACTCCCTATGTCAGTGGCACTTTGAGTAATTTTTCCTTTTATGTAACTTCACAATTTACCCATGAAGATAGGAAAAAAAAAGGTTGATCTCTGTCCACAGCAGAAATAATTCTTCTGCACAGTTCAACTCCTTAGAGAAATACTGTTTTTTAGGTTAAGTAAGATTTTCCACTGGCATCTGTCATCGAGAAAAGGAAAAGAGGCTAATTTTTAAAATATTCTTGGCCTAGGAGCCAAGGCGGATATATGCTCTTTTTTTAAGTTAGAGCTTTAATTGTATGATTATTTGGCATGGAAGACAGCAAGATTGTTTTTCTTATTATAAAGCTATCCCAGAGCATAGATGATAAACAGCAGGAAAATAAACTGAAGAAGAGAAAACCAAAGGGAATTGAGATTGTTCAGCTCATAGAAAAGCTGGCTAAGAGGTGATTTAGTAATGATCTTCTAGGATCTGAAGGGCAGTCATTAGGACCAGATGCTCCCCATCTGCAGTGAGGGCGGAGCCAATGGAAATGACACTATAGCATGAGAAAGAATTTACTGGCAGTGAAGGCTGTCAAACATCAGAATACATTACTGTGGAGGTTATGAACTCTGGACTTTTTTACATTTTGGTGTCAAACAGCATAGTTTCTCTCTTGTCTGAGATGATTGAGGTGAGGTTTTACTTGAAGATTAGGGGAATGGACAAAATTATATTTCAAGATTTTTCTTAAGTTCTATGATTCTATGAAGTCTGTATCTTTATTTGCACCATGTCCCCTAAGGTGCTGGTTTTACAATGTGCTTTTTACATTATATTTTCTCTCTATGAAGATTCAATTTCTCAGTTATTCCCAGTTATGAAAGTTTATTATGTAACTTTTCTACCCTGTTAGATTGTTGAAAACTATGACTCTGCCTCACTGCTCTTCCTCTCTTTTCTATTTCTTTTTCTCTTTTTGCTAATTCTCCCACTTTTCAGTTGTGTGTTCACTCTCCTGCAAAGAACTCCTGAGAGCATGTGCAGGCTTTGCACATCATTTAACACATTGACTGTCTGAGGTCAATTTAATAGCTAATTATTGTTTTATAATTTCAGGATGTGATGCAATATGAGAGAATGTGATCCCATACAATGATAATCAGTATAATCTATAATCTTTTCACTTGGCCTTCAGTGAGTATATGTCTTAGGAGCCATGTTTGCCATGTCTTCTTCAAGAAAACCATTCGGTTCAATCATTCTAAGATGGGGTAAGAGTCTAGAGTTAGAAAGAGAAACCATCAATACACTTAATAGACACCTTTCGATAAAAATTTTTTACTTGATTGACTGAATTTTTCTTTTTACTAGGTTGTGTTGGGGAAATGTAGGTACATGGTATTGCAATCTTAGTGAGAAGACCTCAAAATCCAATAGACTGCAACGAGAATCTTTCAAATGCAAATGGTTCCTCACTGCCTATAGAAAAGTGAGTCTTAATGCATCAACCTGACACTCAAAGTTCTCCTCAATCTTGACATGGACCTTCCTCTCTGTTATTTTGATTCCTCAGAATGAGTGCTCTCTTTTAACTTAACTGCTCCCATCTTACCATGCTTATCCTAAAATCTACTGTTTGCCTAGATGCTTTCCACCACCTGAAAACTACCAGCCTCTCCATCGAAACAGTTTTCCTTCTCCTCACCTTTCTCCCATCATCACCACTGTCATCATCACAGACACTATTTGTTGATTGTTAACTATGTTTAAGACATTGTGTTAAACCTTCAAATTTATCATCCAGCTTAGTATTTGCAAGAACACTATGAGGTAGATATTGTTGTTCAGAGCTCATTTCTAATAGTGTCTCTTCTAGGAGATCTCCTTTAACCAACTGAATCATAGTAATGCCCCCTTCTCTGAATTTATAATACCTATTGTTTTTACCATTTATTAAGGCACTAAATCTTATTTAACAGTTTCTCATGTAAATATTATTTCCTGATAAAACTGTAAGCTCATTGAAGGGAAAAACTCTGGCTTATACAATTTTATGCCATTATAATGCAAAATACATAGTAGGCCCACAATAAATATAGGACTGTAAGAAAAAGGAAAGGAAAGAAAAGGAAAGGAAAGGAAAGGAAAGGAAAGGAAAGGAAAGGAAAGGAAAGGAAAGGAAAGGAAAGGGGGGAGGAAGGAAGGAAGCAAAGGATGGGGTAATCAGGATTTGGTGAAGTTGTATCCTGTGGCACCAACTGTAGGTTATCACTTCATTAACAAATATTTTATTGGGCATCTACTGTATACCCAATACCATGCTGTGATCTATGATGAATAAGAGAGAATGGGAAATTTTACCTCACAATCTAGATGGGAAGACAATAATAAACGCACAGTTACAGAGGACAATATAATAAAGCTCAGTAAACAAAACAGAAGCCAAACAAACCAAAAGACACAATACCAACATGGTGCTGAACTGAGTAGTACTGTGTAGTACTGGAATAGGGAAAGAATACTTTTGGAGTCCCGAGAAAATACCCTCCTCTTGGATTTTAGTTTTCTTTAACAATTTGGGTTTTCTCTTTTCCTTATACCTGGAATTTAAAAAGTACATGAGACTGTCATACAGAGTGAAGTAAGTCAGAAAGAGAAAAACAAATATTGTATATTAACACATATATGTGGAATCTAGGAAAATGGTACTAGTTTGCAAGGCAGAAATAGAGACACAGATGTAGAGAACAAATATATGGATGCCATGGGGGGAAAATGGTGGTGGTGGTGGTGGTGGTATGAATTAGGAGATTGGGATTGACATATATACACTAATATGTATAAAATAGATAACTAATAAGAACCTGATGTATAAAAAATAAATAAAATTCAAAAGAAAAAGTACATGAGAATGTGACACAACAGAATAATAGAAATAATTTGTAATACTCAAAAGAAGAGCCTCTACCCATTGTTTGGCAAAGTAATGGCATATCACAGATGCAGTATAAAGTAGAAAATTTTTGAAACTCAATGAGTTTATGAATCCAGGCAAAGAGATTCACACCATATCTGATATAACAGTGATATTTTATGCATCTCCAGCTATGGGTCATTTTATTTTCCTCCCTCCCTCCTTCCCTCCTTCCCCACTTCCTTCCTTCCTTCCTTCCTTCTTTGCTGAGAATTTTTTCTTTTAATGAGGTAGACATACTATTATTCCCCCCACAGAAGTAGAGCAATTTAAAAACTTAGAAAGAGAAAAATGTGCTCCCTTCCTCACCTTCAAATAAGTATTATCCATATAAAGTTGATCTTGAGGGTATGTCTTCAGAATTTCTCAAGATAAATACTATTTTCTCTCTGAGACTAAATGTTTTAGTTTAAGAGAATAAGGTCATCCAGCACATTGCAGGTATATGTGTGTTGGCCTGTGCATATATTGGGGGAAATGAGTCATGAAGCTGAATGTCAATCTCCTTTATAAATTGATTGTGGGGCCTTATTTCTTAATTCCCATATGTGTATATACAATATTTATGTATACACACTTATACACACATTCCTTATGTTAGAGAATTGGAGGGCTACAATTAACATCCTTCAAATGTGCCCAACTAGATCCAGGGGTGAAAAAGAAGCCACAGAAATGTCAAAAGCAAGTGGTGGAGATTCCACTGCCTTGGCTGTGAGTTAGCCATCCTTTCACCTTTGAGGTGAAGGCTTAAGCTGGATGATCAAATATTTTTAACTCTTCACTCCAGAAGAACTTTGTGAAGTATTATGAACTCTTGTCTAGATCTCTAGAGGTCAGTGGAAAACAGAAATTAGGTCTCCTTCTACCCAAATGGGGAAGCAAGAGTTAGTTTTTGTTTTAGGCCATTTATTTCCTCTCTAGTTCAACACTTCACAGGCTCAAATTCCACTTTTCTTTTACCTCCTGTAATCTCTTCTCTTAGCTTATGAGACATGAAGATTTAAACCTGGAATGAAGAGAACTTTTTCTTTGATATTTTGAATAGAGTTCATGTTCAATATCCAATATTAATCTGGAATATGTCTATATTAATTCAAGGAGAAACTGATAAGTGGTTTGCCTTAAAAACTGTTATTTTAAAAGGTCCTTTTAAACCATTTTGAGTAAGAATATTTCCTTATTAAACAATTAAAAAGCCCCAGACTTCCTTTCTTCTCTTCCTACATTGCTTGTATACCAACATCTATTCTCAAACAGACTAAAGGCTTCTTATTTTGGCTTCTTGTTTTGTTTGTTCTTCTGCAAATAAGCAAGCTTCATTTTAATACAATACTCCCAAAGCCATGTTTCTGGCATTTATCAACTTCCCACTTTGTAATATTCTTTGCTTTTCAGAACATGCTACTATGGTTCTCAGAAACACATCAACTTCATTTCCTGTCATCAGAATTTGGACTGAAAGAAAATAAATTTGGATAGTCCATGAGATCTAGGTACAGGTTACTCTTCAGTTGAATTCTCACTTCCTGCCCTGCCCACCTAACCCGTAGACAGACAATCACTGGAGTAGAGGGTGGGCAGAAGCCCCAGGGAAATGTAGAAATTTAAAGCAATTTTAGAAATGATTGAAATGGTGGAAAACTCTCATGTTGTTTTGACAGTGAAGCTTTTTCCGTTAGGACCATGTAGGCTGACTTCTTTTCATTAGAATTTTATTTGCATGTTTCCTACTGCTGCAAGCCCAACATAAGGAAAGTAACATTATGTCATACCCCTAATCTATTAAGCCAGTGATTCTGTTCCTAACAAGTGTCCAAGTATCACTTTTCTGTACTGAAGACAAACATGCATCCTGGGCTCTAAGCCAGGACCCAGTCACCAAGTACCAATGTTTGGTCTGTCACCAGACGTGTCAGATGGGACATACCATCTGACCTACCATATTACATCTTATTCTAACCCAACCTGTTCTGTTTACATATGTAATTGCTTTAATTACAAAATAAGCATTTCTCTTCTAATTCTGAAATTGTCTTCTTTATTGCCAATTGCTTGGTAACTTTTGGCTTGTTGGACTTTATAATATTGTCCAGGCCATGTTGTTCTTCTTATATTCCAATGGACATGTTTGGCTGCAAAATGTTATGAATAGACTGATACTATTTTGTCACTATCTGTATTACTTCACTGTCAAGGTAAAATATAGAACACATTTTATTTTATTTATTTTCTTTTTTTTAACGTCTTTATTGGAGTATAATTGCTTTACAATGGTGCATTAGTTTCTGCTTCATAACAAAGTGAATCAGTTAGACATATACATATGTTCCCATATCTCTTCCCTCTTGCGTCTCCCTCCCTCCCACCCTCCCTATCCCACCCCTCCAGGTGGTCACAAAGCACCGAGCTGATCTCTCTGTGCTATGCGGCTGCTTCCCACTAGCTATCTACCTTACGTTTGGTAGTGTATATATGTCCATGCTTCTCTCTCGCTTTGTCACAGTTTACCCTTCCCGCTCCCCATATCCTCAAGTCCATTCTCCAGTACATCTGTGTCTTTATTCCTGTCTTACCCCTAGGTTCTTCATTACATTTTTTTCTTAAATTCCATATATATGTGTTAGCATACGGTATTTGTCTTTCTCTTTCTGACTTACTTCACTCTGTATGACAGACTCTAGGTCTATCCACCTCATTACAAATATCTCAATTTCGTTTCTTTTTATGACTGAGTAATATTCCATTGTATATATGTGCCACATCTTCTTTATCCATTCATCTGATGATGGACACTTAGGTTGTTTCCATCTCTGGGCTATTGTAAATAGAGCTGCAATGAACATTTTGGTACATGACTCTTATTGAATGTTGGTTTTCTCAGGGTATATGCCCAGTAGTGGGACTGCTGGGTCATATGGTAGTTCTATTTGTAGTTTTTTAAGGAACCTCCATACTGTTCTCCATAGTGGCTGTACCAATTCACATTCCCACCAGCAATGCAAGAGTGTTCCCTTTTCTCCACACCCTCTCCAGCATTTATTGTTTCTAGATGTTTTGATGATGGCCATTCTGACTGGTGTGAGATGATATCTCATTGTAGTTTTGATTTGCATTTCTCTAATGATTAATGATGTTGAGCATTCTTTCATGTGTTTGTTGGCAGTCTGTATATCTTCTTTGGAGAAATGTCTATTTAGGTCTTCTGCCCATTTTGGGATTGGGTTGTTTGTTTTGTTATTGAGATGCATGAGCTGCTTATAAATTTTCGAGATTAATCCTTTGTTAGTTGCTTCATTGGTAAATATTTTCTCCCATTCTGAGGGTTGTCTTTTGGTCTTGTTTATGTTTTCCTTTGCTGTGCAAAAGCTTTGAAGTTTCATTAGGTCCCAAGGTCAAAAAGGATCTTGCTGTGATTTATGTCATAGAGTGTTCTGCTTATGTTTTCCTCTAAGAGTTTGATAGTTTCTGGACTTATCTTTAGGTCTTTAATCCATTTTGAGCTTATTTTTGTGTGTGGTGTTAGGGAGTGATCTAATCTCATACTTTTACATGTACTTGTCCAGTTTTCCCAGCACCACTTATTGAAGAGGCTGTCCTTTCTCCACTGTACATTCCTGCCTCCTTTATCAAAGATAAGGTGCCCATATGTGTGTGGGCTTATCTCTGGGCTTTCTATCCTGTTCCATTGATCTATCTTTCTGTTTTTGTGCCAGTACCATACTGTCTTGATTACTGTAGCTTTGTAGTATAGTCTGAAATCAGGGAGCCTGATTACTCCAGCTCAATTTTTCTTTCTCAAGATTGCTTTGGCTATTCGGGGTCTTTTGTGTTTCCAAACAAATTGTGAAATTTTTTGTTCTAGTTTGGTGAAAAATGCCAGTGTTAGTTTGATAGGGATTGCATTGAATCTGTAGATTGCTTTGGGTAGTAGAGTCATTTTCACAATGTTGATTCTTCCAATCCAAGAACATGGTATATCTCTCCATCTATTTGTATCATCTTTAATTTCTTTCATCAGTGTCTTATAATTTTCTGCATACAGGTCTTTTGTCTCCTTAGGTAGGTTTATTCCTAGATATTTTATTCGTTTTGTTGCAATGGTCAATGGGAGTGTTTTCTTGATTTCACTTTCAGATTTTTCATCATTAGTATATAGGAATGCCAGAGATTTCTGTGCATTAATTTTGTATCCTGCTACTTTACCAAATTCATTGATTAGCTCTAGTAGTTTTCTGGTAGCATCTTTAGGATTCTCTATGTATAGTATGATGTCATCTGCAAACAGTGACAGCTTTACTTCTTCTTTTCTGATTTGGATTCCTTTTATTTCCTTTTCTTCTCTGATCCATTTACCATTTCACCCATAAACCTGGGTCTTTGAAAAAAACAGAAATCAAACAGTAGAGTATGTAGCAATGAGCACTATTTTCTGATTTTAATTCTTTGAACAGCTGTATTTTGTTGATTAAGGAATTAGATCATTGTTATCAACATGGCACATCTGTCAGAAGCTTTGCCTCATCATCGCAATTATCAGGTTATCGTCCGAGTTGAAATATTGGGAGAATGACCTATGTCTTTGACATTTTTGTCCTCATTTTTAATCTTTTTGTTATTGTGGAAGGGAGCAGGTAGAGAGCGAAGAAAGAAGCAAGTGACCTGTGCACATATGTGTCCCTGTTATTTGTTTCTTTGTTTTGGGGTGGAGAGTAGACAGATGGAAGAAAAAGCATCAGCATGACTTAATAGCAAGTCTTCACATGACAACCTATTTTTCTACTATTATTCAACAGAAGAGAAAAAATAAAACATATTTATTGAGTGCCTGTTTTGTACAAAGCACTTCATCAAGTGCTCTGGGAGACCCAAAATGTCTAAGATATGGATACATGTCTCCAGAGAGTGTATTGTCCAGTGGTTGTTTCATTTTGTTTTCTTTGTTTTGTTTCCCTGAAAGGTGGAGACCATAAGACATAAACCATCACTCTTTGGGGGTCCCTGTCCATAAGGGGTACCTTGGTTTCTACTGGCTTTTGTGACAATACCTTTTGCTCATGAGGTTTTTAGGGTTTTTTCCTCTCCTTTCACAGGGTGCATAGTTGAAAGGTCTTACAAAGGATATCACTGATCCCTGTGTCTCTCAAACCAGCAGTCCTGGATTCAACTCACAAGAAGCACATTCTCTGTTCTAAAGAAAGCAACAATTCACTATTCAGAATGTTGTTTATTCTACTTCTGACTTGCCCCAGACTCATGGATCACACATAGGTTATACATAACTTTCCATTAATATCCTTAACCATGAAAAACAATTTTACATTTTTTTCAACTTTTGCAATTAGAATCAATTTCCTACTCACATTTACAGGCCCTAAAAAATTTACTATCACCCATGCTACTGATACTGTGCACAGACACACACAGATGCACTGTTCTTGACAAGAGCATCAAGATAAATAGTTGTGCTATGATGATGCTATCCATGATGTCAACCTCAAAAAGTAAAAGCCATCCCTATATATTTCTATCTGTCCTTAATTTATGATGAGTCTATCATGTAGGAATTTATTTTAACTTCTCCTTGAACTAATTATATTTTGAGCCAGCTCTACCTCTTTGTACAATAAGCTCTATGTGTCTACTATCCACTGTGGGAAGTGTAAGTGTTCTGTTTAATTTCCCAAAAATTATTTATGAAGCTGTACTCTTTTGGCTTATCTTGGATTATTTGGTCACCAATTTTGTGTTTTCTCCTCCATCTCTGTCATGATATTGTAAACATCTACCTTAATAGGAGCTATGCTATCTTGGACTTAAGAGGTATGTTTTACTTTGCTTCTAGCTTCCAGTAGAGTTCAGCATGTAATGATGCATTAAAAGATTTAAATCAGTGTCATCATCATCATCATTCTAAAGGCCTTGTACAGTGGGGATCTATTATGTTTTAGTGGCTTAAAATTAAGCCACTTACTTTCATCAAGTAAGAAAATGGACTTTCTAGAATCTACTAAAACAGATGTAAGTCCAATTAATAAGATTATTATAACTTGCTTGGCCAAGGAGATGTTAGAGTATAATACTATTACCCTATGTAAACTGTTAATGAGTTAATAATGCATAAGACCCACTCTTCTCCCAGAAAGCTACACGGGCTAAGAATTCAGAAAGGAATCCACTCCAGATAAAGAAAATGTGATGTAAGTAAGTAAATAGGTAGGTAGATTAAGTAAGTAAATAAGTAAAAATATATATATATATATATATATATATATATATATATATATGTTAGCCATAACAGAGAAGGAAATCCTGTCATTTGCAACAGCATGGGTGAACCCAGAGGGCATTATGCTGAGTGAAATAAGTCAGACAGAAAAAGACAAGTACTATATGGTATCACATATTTGTGGACACTAAAAAAGAAAAAAAGAAGGTGCTTTCATAGAAACAGAGAATAGAATGTAGAATGCTGATTGACAGGGGCTGAGTGAGAGATATAGGTGAAAGTGTACAAACTTTCAATTATAAGATGAATAAGTTCTGAGGATCTAATGTACAGCATAGTGACTATAGTTAATAATATGGCGTTGTATACTTGAAATCTGCTTAGAGTAGATCTTGAGCATTCCATCACATAAACACAAAAAGAGTTAACTATATAAGGTGGGATGTGTTAATTATCTTTATCTTGGTAATCATTTCACAGTGTATATGTATATCAAATCATCATGTTGTACTCTTTAAATATATACATTTGTCAATTATTCCTCAATAAAGCTGGAGGAAATAAAAGAAATTCAGATTATCAGGCCAATCCCAAATCTACTGAATCAGAATCTACATTTCAACAAAATTCCTAGGTGAGTCATATATACATTGAAATCTGAGAAGCAAAACACATGAAACTGTTAACCATGGGCTTCTTCTGGAAAAAGAACCAGGATTAGGGGTAGTGGCTAACTTCTGAACTTCTTACCAGATTCATATGTAATGTCTGAATTTTCACAATGAATATTTCTTAATGTAATAATTCTGAATTATTATGTTTCATTTAAAAATGGAAAAAATAATCCATTTGAGTTCTTGTTTATTTACATTATCTTGAGCCCATTTTCCCTAGTACGGTTAATATACTAGTGAGATGTTGCTACTCCAAATGTTAGTTTTGGCGTCAGTAACAGCCTGTAGACCAGGGGTCCCCAACCCCGAGGCCTCAGACCGGTACTGGGTCCATGGCCTATTAAGAACCAGGTTGCACAGCAGGGGTGAACAGCCGGCAAGCGAGCGAAGCTTCATCTGCTGCTCCCCATCGCTCGCATTACCGCCTGAACCATCCCCCTCACCCCGTGGAAAAATTGTCTTCCACGAAAACGGTCCCTCGTGCCAAAAAGTTTGGGGACCGCTGCTGTAGACAATGGGATTGTTTTCTTCTGCATGCATATCAAAAACTCTTCCAGCTATACTTGTAGAATTCCCATGCTTATGAGTGGGGATTCCATCTGGAAAGCCTCTGTTAGCATGCTATCTCTTTACAAGGTGATTCCACACCTCAGGCAGAACTCTCAGAAGTTTCAGTTTTAAAATCCCAGATTTTGAGTCATTATGCTTTCCATTCCTCAGCTGGAACTGAGTTTTGTGGTGTATGGTTCACATCTGTGTAACTGATATCTTATTTGATGTGCAAAAATTGCGAGTTTTACCAACTCTGTGCAAGGGAAAATACCCAGAATAAACTGGAGTTGGCTGTAGTTGAGCTTTTAAAATATATCCTCGGCCCGTGAGCCATGGCCGCTGAGCCTGCGCGTTCGGAGCCTGTGCTCTGCAACGGGAGAGGCCACGACAGTGAGAGGCCCGTGTACCGTAAAATATATCCTCAAAGTCTTTGAAACTCCTCCCTTCAGGAGGTGGAGCCTAATTCTCCTCTCTTGGACTATGCACTGGCTTTAATGACTCATTTCTAACAAATAGAATAAGGCAGAAGCAGTGGTGTGTGACCCTGGAGACTAGATCATAAAAGGCACTGTGGCTTCTTTCTCACTCTCAGACTGCTCACCATGGAGAAAGTTAGCTGCCATGTTGTGAAGACACTCAAGCAGCTTATGTAAAGGCCTACCATGTAAGGAATAGAACTCCTGCTAATAGCTGTATGAGTGAGTAATCTTGAAGTGAATCCTAAAGCCTCAGTCAAGATTTCTAATGACTGCAGCCTCAGCTGACATCTTGAGAGTCTGACTCTTAAGAGATGCTGCACCAGAACCACCCAACTAAGCCACTCCCAAACTCCTGAACAACAAAAATTGTGAAGTAATAAATGTTTGTTATTTTAAGCCACTAAATTTTAGGGTAATTTTTGACATAGAAATATATAATTAAGAAGACATTAATAGGTTTAAACAATTAGATTATTACATCTCTCAAAAAAGCTTAGATTGTTTTCTGTATAATACTTACCTCTACCTGATAGATGAGATAGTTGAATCCATGAAGCAGAATGGATTTTCATGCGTTGATTCCTATCCTGAATAGTTGTAACCCAAGGAGCTAAGTCTCAGATAAAAGGAAATTTAACAAGCCCTTATTTTGTATGGAGGTGAGGGGTGTGTGTGTGTGTGTGTGTGTGTGTGTGTGTGTGTGTGTGTGTGTAAAAGTTTAGTTACCTTAACAGAGCAGTATGATGTACTATTTTTCCTCCTATCATTTGAGAGAACAAAGCCAAACTACAAGAGCACACCTGTTGCATTTTTATGAATGGACTTCTAAAATACTTGACCTTTTAAAAATTATACCCACCATAATGCTATTTAATATAACTTGTTTTTATGAAAAGGACAAATAATATGTTTCATTTTGATATATTAGAAGAGATTAATTTCACTGTAAATTGTTTACTGAGTATATATTTATTGAACTGAATTTATTTTTTATCTCCTTTTTGAAGTTTTCTCAAAATGAGTTTTGCTTCTTTGAGTAAAAATGGAGTACAAAATATAGAATTTTTTACTAAGTTGCCCCAACTTAAAAGTTAAAACAATAAAAACTGCTTACTTTTGTAATCCATTTCAAATAGCTTTAAAATTATCTAACATTATTTTAATATCAAGCTATAGCTCACAATTAGTTTATTTATGATTTTTTAAATGTTTTCAACATTAATGTCTAAATAAAAATAAAATTACTTATTTTTGTGAATTGTATAGACTCCAAAATACCTTAGGATAAAAAAATAGGTCTTCAACATTATACAAACAAGCAAAAAAAAAAAAGATTTCATGTTAGTGATCTCTCATTCATTCCTCATTTTGGGTTTCATTGTTCAAGTTTTCCCAGTCTTCTGGACATGAACTCATTACCCATGAAGGACAGGAAAGGGACAAACATTTTATATCAGTTATGTATAGAAAAGCCTGGCTTGTCCTATCCAAAAACCACGCATGGTTTCCAGAGCCAAACAACACGTCAGATTCCATTTCTTGAAAGATAAATCCAAACATCAGATTGTCATTGTTTTGCTGCTTTCTTTTCATTTTTCCCACTAAAAACAATTTTTCTAATTAAACTTTTTAATTTGAGATAATTGTACATTCACTTGCAGGTGTAAGAAATAGTATAGAGAGATCCCATGTACGCTTTACCCAGTTTCCCCCAAATGGTAACCTCTCGCAGAACTGTAGTGAAATACCACAACCAGAATGCTGATGCAGTCATGACACAGAACAGTTCTATCACCACAAAGATCCTTCATGTTGCTCTCTTATAGCAACACCTACTTCCCTCCCACCCTCTTCCCCTCCTTAACTCCTGGCAACCATTAAGCTGCTATCCATTTCTGTAAATATTCATTTTGAGAGTGTTACATAAATGGAATTATAGAGTATAAAACCTTTGGGGATTGGCTTTTTTCACTCAGCATAATCCCCTGGAGATTCATCCAGGTTGTATATTAATCCATAGATTTGTTATTTTTTATTGTTGAGTAGGAGTCCATGGTATGGATGGGCCAAACTGTTTAACCATTATCCCTTGAAAGTCATCTACATTGTCTCCAGGTTTTGGCTACTGTGAATAAAGCTGATATAAACATACAAGTACAGGTTTTTATATATATGTAGAGATGTAAGTCTTCATTTATCTGGGATAAATACCCAGGAATATAATTGCTGGGTTATATGGTACTTACATGTCTAATTTTTAAATAAACTATCAACTGTTTCAGAGTAGCTATACCATTTTACACTTCCACAAGCGATGTATGAATGGTCAAGTTTCTTTACATCCTTCCCAGCATTCGGTGTTGTCACTATTTTTTAAGTCATTCTGATAGGTTTACAGTGATACCACATTGTGGTTTTAATTTATATTTTCCTAGTATCTGGTGATGCTAAACATGTTTCCATGGGCTTATTAGCCATCTATACATCCTCTTCAGTGAAATCTCTCTTCAAGACTTTTGCCCATTTTCTAATTTATTATTTTGTTTCATTACTGTACAATTTTGAAATACTCTTTAAATTACTAAAAATATTCTAGATACTATAGTTTTTTGTTTGATTTGATACTATTTATTTGTCAGATATGTGGTTTGCCCATATTTTCTCCCTCTCTGTGGAAGAAATTGACTTTTTATCCTTTTAATAGAGTAGTTCACAGAGCAAAATGTTTAATTTTGATAAAGTCCAATTTACCCATTTTTCCTTTTATGGATTGGGCTTTTGGTGTCAAGTCTAAGAACTCTTTGCCTAGCCCTAGTTTCCAAAGATTTGTCCCAATACTTTTTTTCAAAAAGTTTCATAGTTTTATATTTTAGTTTAATTTACTTTTTTATTTATTTTTAAACATCTTTATTAGAGTATAATTGCTTTATGATGGTGTGTCAGTTTCTGCTTTATAACAAAGTGAATCAGTTATACATATACATATGTCCCCATATCTCTTCCCTCTTGCATCTCCCTCCCTCCCACCCTCCCTATCCCACCCCTCTAGGTGGTCACAAAGGACCGAGCTGATCTCTCTGTGTTATGCGGCTGCTTCCCACTAGCTATCTATTTTATGTTTGATAGTGTATATATGTCCATGTCACTCCCTCACTTTGTCTCAGCTTACCCTTCCCCCTCCCCGTATCCTCAAGTCCATTCTCTAGTAGGTCTGCATCTTTATTCCTGTCTTGCCCCTAGGTTCTTCTGACCATTTTCTTTCCTTTTTTTAATATTTATGTCCTTGATCCATTTTGAGTTAATTTTATTGTGTAAGTTGTGAGACATTTCAAGTTTCATTATTTTTGCTTAAGTATGTCCCATTATTACAGCATCATTTGTTGAAAAGCCTATCTTTCCTCCATTGACTTGCTTTTACATTTTTGTAAAAATTAAGTCAGGCCTATTTCTGTGAGTCAATTTCTGGGTTTCTGTTCTGTTGATCTATGTGTCTGTCTCTCCAACAGTACCACATAGTCTTGATGATTGTAGCTATATAGTAGCTCTTGAAATCACATAGACTAATTCCTTCCACTTTTCTCTTCTTTTTCAGTATTGTTTTAGCTATTCTAGGTCCTTTGCCTTTCCATATAGATTTAGAATAATGTTGTCTATATATACAAAATGTCTTGCTGGAAATTTGATAAGAATGAATTAAACCTTTATATCAATTTGTGGAGAACTGACATTTTTACTATGTTGAATCTTCTGATCCATGAACATAGTGTTTCTCCATCTATTTAGATCCTCTTTGTAGCTTTATCTCTTCAGTATTCTGTAGTTTTTAGCACATAAATCTTGTACATGATTTCTTAGATTTACACCTAAGCATTTAATTTAGTGATTGAAATGACATTGTATTTTTATTCACTTTTTATTTTCATTTGGTATTTTTAATTTGTATATCCATGGATTCATGATAGTTTATAGAAATACAATTGATCCTTGAACATTTATAGTATATGTTTTTTAATTAATTTTTATTATAGTATAGTTGATTTACAATATTGTGTTTGTTTCTGCTGTACAGCAAAGTGAATCACTTATACACATACATATATCTACTCTTTTTTAGATTCTTTTCCCATACAGGTCATTAGAGTATTGAGTAGATTTCCCTGTGCGATACAGTAGGTTCTTATTAGTTATCTATTTTATATAATGTAGTGTGTATATATCAATCCCAATATCCCATTTATCCCTCCCTCCCTTCCCCCTTGGTAATCATAAGTTTGTTTTCTATATCTGTGATTCTGTTTTGTAAATAAGTTGATTTGTACCATTTTTAGATTCTACCTATAAGCAATAACATATAATATTTGTCTTTCTCTGTTTGACTTACCTCACTCAGTATGACAATCTCTAGTTCTGTCCATGTTGCTGCAAATGGTATTGTTCGTTTATATGGCTGAGTAATATTCCATTGTATATATATACCACATCTTCTTTATTCATTCATCCACTGATGGACACGTAGGTTGCTTCCATGTCCTGGCTATTGTAAACAGTGCTGCAGTGAATATTGGGGTGTATGTATCTTTTCAAATTATGATTTTCTCCAGATATATGCCCAGGAGTGGGATTGCAGGATCATATGGTAACTCTACTTTTAGTTTTTTAAGGAACCTCCATACTGTTCTCCATAGTGGCTGTACCAATTTACATTCCCACCAACAGTGTATGAGGGTTCCCTTTTCTCTACACCCTCTCCAGCATTTATTGTTTGTAGATTTTTTGATGATGGCCATTCTGACCAGTGTGAGATGATACCTGATTGTAGTTTTGATTTGCATTTCTCTAATAATTAGTGATGTTGAGCATCTTTTAATGTTCTTTTTGGCCATCTGTATGTCTTCTTTGGAGAAATGCCTATTTAGATCTTCTGCCAATGTTTTTGATTGGGTGGTTTGTTTTCTTGATTTTTTAAAAAAATTTTATTGGAGTATAGTTGACTTACAGTGTTGTGTTAGTTTAAGGTGTACAGCAAAGTGATGTTTTTCATATTGAGCTGCATGAGCTGCCTGTATATTTTGGAGATTAACCCCTTGTCAATTGCTTTGTTTGCACATATTTTCTCCCATTCTGTATGTTGTCTTTTCATTTTGTTTATCATTTCCTTTGCTGTGCAAAAGAATTAGGTCGCATTTGTTTATTTGTGTTTTTACTTTCATTACTCTAGGACGTGGATCAGAAAAGATCTTGCTGCGATTTATGTCAGACAGTGTTCTGCCTATGATTTCCTCTGAGAGTTTTATAGTATCTGGTCATACATTTAGATCTTTAATCCATTTTGAGTTTATTTTTGTGTATGGTGTTAGGGGGTGTTCTAATCTCATTCTTTTACATGTAGCTGTCCAGTTTTCCCAGCATTACTTATTGAAGAGACTGCCTTTTCTCCATTGCATATTCTTGCCTCCTTTGTCATAGATCAGGTGACCATAGGTGCATTGGTTTATCTCTGGATTTTCTATCCTCTTCCATTGATCTTTTCTGTTTTTGTGCCAGTACCATACTGTTTTGATTATTGTAGCTTTGTAGTATAGTCTGAAGTCAGGAAGCCTGATTCCTCCAGCTCTGTTTTTCTTTCTCAAGACTGCTTAAGCTATTTTGGGTCTTTTGTGTTTCCATACAAATTATAAAATGTTTTGTTCTAATTCTGTGAAAAATGCGAATGGTAATTTGATAGGGCTTGTATAAATCTGTAGACAACTTTGAGTAAATTAGAGGCTAATATCACTGATGAACATAGACGCAAAAATCCTCAACAAAATACTAGCAAACCGAATCCAACAACACATTAAAAGGATCACACAATGATCAGGTGAGATTTATCCCAGGGATGCAAGTATTCTTCAATATATGTAAATCAATCAATATGATACACCATATTAACAAACTGAAGAATAAAAACCATATGACCATCTCAGTAGATGCAGAAAAATTTTTGACAAAATTCAACACCCATTTATGGTAAAAACTCTCCAGAAAGTGCACATAGAGGGAACATACCTCAACATAATAAAGGCCATATATGATGAACCCAGAGCCAACATCATTCTCAATGGTGAAAAACTGAAACCATTTCCTCTAAGATCAGGAACAAGACATAGCCAAGGGCTTTCTTCCTGTTGTGTGGAAGAGTAACCCCAAAGCCTGGATTACACGGGCCATTTTCCAGGACTGGTTTTTCCACCACTTTATCCCAGAGGTAGAGAAATATTGCTTGGAGAAGGATGTCCCATTCAACATTCTTTTCCTGCTGGACAATGCTCCAGGCCACCCCCATTCATGGATGACTTTTATCCCAATGTCAAAGTAGTGCATCTGCCATCAAATATTACATCGTTCATCCAACCTATGTACCAGGCAGTTAGAGCGACTTTCAAGAAATATTATTTACAACACACTTTTTGTCAGGCAATAAAGGCAAGTGACAAATCAGGAACAACCTTGTGACAATTTTGGAAGGACTATAACATCTACAAGGCCATAAAAACCATTGACTTTGCTTAGCGTGAGGTTATGGCTGTCACCATAAATGGGGTTTGGAAGAACCTTTGCCCACAGTTCACAATCTTCATGGATTTGAGAAGGTGGATGATGGGTCCAAAGAAGTCTTCAGCAACTTAGTGACCCTCATCGAGAAGCTGGAGCTAGATCTATAAAAGGATGACTTCATTGAACTCCTTGCTGTGCAACAGGAGGAGCTTACTAATGAAGACCTGATGGAATTGGAGGCCCAGAGAAAGGATGAAGAGAGACAAGAGGAAGAAGAAGTAACTGAAGAACCAAAGAGATTCACGATGCAGGAAATTTCAAGGGGATTTTCTTTATCTGAGGAGTCACTGTTAGTTTTTGAGGCATAGGACCTGAACGTAGAAAGGTACACGAAGGTTGCAGCAGCCGTTCAGAATGCAATCCAGTGCTACGTGTGATCTATGACAAGGAAAAAACAGCTACTACCCAGACATATACTGGATTGTTTTCTCAAGAGAGTAGATAGAATTGAATCCAGCAAGGAACCAGAACCTGTGCTATTACCGTCAGGTGTGAGTGAAGTTGCAGCTTGCCCTCCATCTCTTACTGCTGACAGTCCTTCAGTATCTCCCACCTCCACTCCCTCCTCCAGTCAGTAACTCTTCTTGCCTGTTCACTCGATTGCTAGTCCCTGTATGCCAGCTATTGTGCTGTACTACTGTACTTTTCAAGGTACTGTAAGATTTAAAATGTTTTCTTTATTTTTCGTTTTTGTTTTTTATGTATTATTTGTGTAAAAAGTATTATATAGTACTATATAGCGGATTGTTAACTGAGTACCTAGGCTAACTTAGTTGGACTTATGAACAAATTGGACTTACTAACATGCTCTCAGAATGGAACTCATTCATATGTAAGGGACTTACTGTATTAATGTCTATTGACTAGCTTTCTTCATTTCATTGAGATTTTCTTAGTTTTTGCTATGACTAGTAGTTTTCAATTTAAATCTGTACATTTTTCTCTTATGTTCTTATTTAAACTTTTCATTTTAGATAGCTTTCTCTGACATTGCTTATCAGAGGAAAACGAAGGTCATCTCAGTACTGCCTGGCAAAGGTAGAAGTCTGAGTTCACTACTCAACTTCCATTAACACCCAAACTGAGGATCTCCTCTCTACTGCTATATGGGTAGGAGTTCCAGGTTCTCCCATGGTCTCCATTGACACCATGGTATGTGTGGCACCATTATCACTTGGCAATGGTGAAAGTCTTCTTCTGACAGCAACCCAGTGGAAAAGTGGAGGGGTACCTCATTACAGCTGGGTGGGGGCAGAAGTCCAGACTCCACACATGGTGTCCATTGACAACACAGAAGGAGGGGAGCAGGGTCGTCCTTGTTATCAGATGGTGAGGGTGAGAGTCTTGGCTTCCTATTTGACTGTCTCTGATACCTCTCCAATGGGAATGTTAGGGAAATTTATGACAGCATCCTGAGATTGGATGTCTAGGTTCCCCAATCAGCCTTTGCTGGCATATGTATGAGTGGGGCCATAGTTTTTTTTCTGTGATGTATGGCTTGAGTAGGGGGATTATTGTCTAAAAGTTTTCTATCTTTGTAGACTTCCCTTTTCCTTCTCCTTTAGCTAGAGAGAGCAAGTCTTCATTGAACACTTTCTCTCTGTGCCTGTTGATATTTCTAGATTGCTGGCTTGTCAGTGATAAGTCTGCGATTTGTGAGACACAAAGACAACCCAGAGAATGCACCACCATGTCGTTCCACGGATCCTGAGGCCCCTATTACTCTGTCATCTTTAACAGTCTTCTTATATATGCTTTATACATAATATCCAGAGCTTAGTTGTACATAGGAGGAGGAATAGGGGAAAGTACATCTATTCCATCTTCCCAGAAGCAAAAGCCTCCTAAAGCAATTTTTTAAAATAAGCATTGTGTCCACCTGGGTACCTCTCCCATTGGTAAAAGATAATGAGCTCCTTCAAGATCCCTGAAACATCACAGGCCAGACTAGAGTTCATTCACATTAACTTTCATCATCTCATGGTAGTTTGATATAGGTTGTTGTTGGTGATAAATATTCTCTCAGACACAATTGCTCTTTTACTGGTCAGTTGGAAGGCTGGAGGGCTGTTTAGAACCACCACAGGTGGTCAGAGTTGATTACAAAGAGACTGCACAGAAAATTGTATTTCTCTAGATGGCATTAGGCTCATTAGAATCCACTTAGTAATTACTCAAAGGCTACCAAGATGGGGCTAACTAAAGCAATGGAGGAGAAAGGTATTCCCTCGTATCCAAAGACTTCCCCTTTGGCCAAAGGAATTTCTATCACTTGAAAACCTACATCACTGAAGGGATCTGCTTTTTAAAGATTACTGCTACAAATCTTGGGAGATTTGTTTCACCATTAGACTCTGGTACCATATTGCAGGGGCTACTGCCAAGGCACAAAAAAAATGTTAGACGAATGGCCTCCTCAGTAATTACATAGCAACAACTGAATGTGTAACTACATGGCACCTTGTCAAAACTGGATAATAATTACATGGTAGCTTTCATTTCCCTCAACTAATGCTATTATATGAGAAAAACAGTAAGATATTAAGTCATAATGCTTTAGTGACTACATAGTTATTTACTAAATAAAGAGGTAAGAGATAAAATTCTATTATGTTTTATTTATTTATTTCTTTATTTCTTTATTATTTTTGGCTGTGTTGGGTCTTCGTTTCTGTGCATGGGCTTTTCTAGTTGCAGCGAGTGGGGGCCACTCTTCATTGCAGTGCGCGGGCCTCTCACTGTCATGGCCTCTCTTGCTGTGGAGCACAAGCTCCAGACTCACAGGCTCAGTAGTTGTGGCTGACAGGCCTAGTTGCTCCGTGGCATGTGGGATCTTCCCAGACCAGGGCTCGAACCCGTGTCCCCTGCATTGGCAGGCGGATTCTCAACCACTGTGCCACCAGGGAAGCCCCTAAAATTCTATTCTTAAATAATATTTGACAACACACACAGTAATTTCATTATTTTCTGCTGTTTGCTATATAAACTATACCTCTCATTTTTTAAAGTTTAAAATATCTCTTGGGGTTATTGTTGTTTTGATTATTACAGCTTTTTATTAAGACTTATGTTGCATTAAAGAGGCACTTTATTTTGTAATTGAATAATGTAAATAATTTAATATTGTTTCCATCTTCTAGTTTTGTGCATTGGAGATTTTTAAAGTCAATAATTTAGATTACAAGGCAAAATTATCACTGAACAGTGCCAGATGAAAGAAAATGCCATCAGTTATAACAGTTCCTGATTAATTTCCTCTGTTTGTATTATGCATAATTATTGGATCTCATAGGATAAGTAAAACCTGTTTAACTTTATAGAATTATTTTTTCACTAAGCATCTATATGTATTGCACATTCCCAAACTCATACTACTTCCCTCCTTCTGTGTTATGTAAGCTTGTGTAATTTCCCCACTCCTTATCATGATGCCCTTAAACAAGAAAAGAGAAATACTTGGGTTAAGTTGCAGACCACATTAATAGTCTTATTCTAAGAAAGTCAGAAACCTGTTTTTTCAGGGTAGTCCTTATTTGAAATATAAGCAGTTCAATATCAGGCAGGTAGCATTGTTCAAACACTAGGCCAAGGTCTCCCAATATCAGCACTACTGACATTTAGGACTAGAAAATTCTTTGTAGGGGGCTGTCCTGGGCTTTTAGTAGCACCCCCTACTTTCTACCAGCTAAAGGCCAGTAGCACTCCTGATCAGTTGTGACTACTCAAAATGGCTCCAGACATCGCCAAACATCCCCAGGGGGACAAGATCACCCCCAGTGCTATGGAGCTACACATACTCTCTGAGAAGTTTTTTTTTTTTTTTTAATGTTTTTATTGGAGTATAACTGCTTTACAATGGTGTGTTAGTTTTTGCTTTATAACAAAGTGAATCAGTTATACATGTACATATATCGCCATATCTCCTCCCTCTTGCGTCTCCCTCCCTCCCACCCTCCCTATCCCACCCTTCGAGCTGGTCACAAAGTACAGAGCTGATCTCCCTGTGCTATGTGACTTCTTCCCACTAGCTATCTATTTTACATTGGGTAGTGTATATATGTCCATACCACTCTCTCACTTTGTCCCAGCGTACCCTTCCCACTCCACGTGTCCTCAAGTCCATTCTCCAGTAGGTCTGCGTCTTTATTCCCGTCTTGCCCCTAGGTTCTTCATAACCATTTTTTTTTAGATTCCATATATATGTGTTATCATATGGTATTTATTTTTCTCTTTCTGACTTACTTCACTCTGTATGACAGACTCTAGGTCCATCCACCTCACTACAAATAACTCAATTTTGTTTCTTTTTATGGTGGAGTAATATTCCATTGTATATATGTGCCACATCTTCTTTATCCATTCATCCGATGATGGACACTTAGGTTGCTTCCATCTCCTGGCTATTGTAAATAGAGCTGTAATGAACATTTTGGTACATGGCTCTTTTTGAATTATGGTTTTCTCAGGGTATATGCCCAGTAGTTGGATTGCTGGGTTGTATGGTAGTTCTATTTTTAGGTTTTTAAGGAACCTCCATACTGTTCTCCATAGTGGCTGTATCAATTTACATTCCCACAAACAGTATATGAGGGTTCCTTTTTCTCCACACCCTCTCAAGCATTTATTGTTTGTAGATTTTTTGATGATGGACATTCTGACGGGTGTGAGGTGATACCTCATTGTAGTTTTGATTTGCGTTTCTCTAAGGATTAGTGCTGTTGAGCATTCTTTCATGTGTTTTTTGGCAATCTGTATATCTTCTTTGGAAAAATGTCTATTTAGGTCTTCTGCCCATTTTTGGATTGGGTTGTTTGTTTTTTAGATATTGAGCTGCATGAGCTACTTGTATATTTTGGAGATTAATCCTCTGTCAGTTGCTTCGTTTGCAAGTATTTTCTCCCATTCTGAGGGTTGTCTTTTCGTCTTGTTTATGGTTTCCTTTGCTGTGCAAAAGCTTTTAAGTTTCATTAGGTCCCATTTGTTTATTTTTGTTCTTATTTCCATTTCTCTAGGAGGTGGGTCAAAAAGGATCTTGCTATGATTTATGTCATAGAGTGTCCTGCCTATGTTTTCCTCTAAGAGTTTGATAGTGTCTGCCCTTACATTTAGGTCTTTTATCCATTTTAAGTTTTTTTGTGTATGGTATTAAGGAGTGTTCTAATTTCATTATTTTACAAGCATTCCTATACACTAATAATGAAAAATCTGAAAGTGAAATCAAGAAAATACTCCCATTTACCATTGCAACAAAAAGAATAAAATACCTGGGAATAAACCTACCTAAGAAGACAAAAGAACTGTATGCATAAAATTGTAAGACACTGATGAAAGAAATTGAAGATGATACAAATAGATGGAGAGATATACCATGTTTTTGGATTGGAAGAATCAACATTGTGAAAATGACTCTACTACCCAAAGCAATCTACAGATTGAATGCAATCCTTATCAAACTACCACTGGCATTTTTCACCGAACTAGAACAAAAAATTTCACAATTTGTATGGAAACACAAAGGTGCCTGAATAGCCAAACAATCTTGAAAAAGAAAAACGGAGCTGGAGGAATTAGGCTCCTGGACCTCAGACTATACTACAAGGCTACGGTAATCAAGAGAGTATGGTACTGGCACAAAAACAGAGATATAGATCAATGGAACAGGATAGAAAGCCCAGAGATAAACCCACGCACATATGGTCACCTTATCTTTGATAAAGGAGGCAAGAATGTACAATGGAGAAAAGACAGCCTCTTCAATAAGTGGTGCTGGGAAAACTGGACAGCTACATGTAAAAGAATGAACTTAGAACACTCTCTCTGAGAAGTTTTAATGGATGTTGAAAAAGATTGTGCTCATGGAGAGTGAGGAATAGTCAAATTCTACAACTTATTAGGGAAGTGAAGCTATTCCAGGAGAATTTACTGAGATAAAAGCTATAACCCCTGCCCTTTACTAGTGAAGTGCAAACTGGGAGTGTTTATCATATCTGGAAGTTCTGATTCATTACCTAATATCAAAATTATGGATGCATTATTTTCTGATTTGTGACCCAAACCAAGAGATGTCAAAAACATATATGTAATAGAGGTGGACAATAGACGGAAAGAGGATAAATGCAAATACCACATAGACACTGTAATCTGTAAGATTCAGTGCTGTCATGATGCATGAGTAACAGATGAGCAATAGGCGTGATGGAGGTAGGAGATAGTAACCCCATATTTTATAGGAAGACCTATAGTTGGTAGCTACCCTTCAGGTTATAGAATCAATCACCACTGATTTCCTTGTCTTTTCCTGTTTTTTTAATAGCTCATACTAGGAGTCAACAGTGTAATAACCACAGTGACAAGAGTAAGATCAAGAGTCTCCAACATTACTTCACACACACACACACACACACACACACAATCCCTATATAGGGCCCTACAGATATACCCAAGTTTTATTAAAAAGCAACAGCTCTGTTTATGTATGACTGATTCACTTTGTTATAAAGCAGAAACTAACACACCATTGTAAAGCAATTATACCCCAATAAAGATGTTAAAAAAAAAAAAAAGCAACAGCTCTGTTAAATCTTCTTTTAACAAACTAGAAGGTAATTAAAGTTAATTTATCTTGTATATGACGAAAAAAAGGAAAATAATTTTCTCTAAACCAACAGGCAGAAACATTAGTTTTAAAATATCTATACACAACCAGGAAAAGAGGGAATGGAGCATAAATGAAGAAGGCAAAATATGATTTTGTTAGGGGATGAATTACATCCTCCAAATATGTGAAAAGATGGCTTCTGAAAAAGTCTATCTTGTTTTACTAGCATGTGGTAGACAAAGTCATTATTTAATTTCCACAGCTTATGATCCCCTAGACTTGTTTGCTATATGGAATCAGAGTGAAAATAAATGAAGAACTGAATATGAAACTAAAATGACACTTGGGTTCTACTTAAGTTGTCACTTAAGTTATATGTCATGACAGGTCAGTCACTTCTTTTTATGAATCCTTTTTATTAAATCATAAAGTTCTGTGATAGAGAGAACATAGTCAACTCTATAATCTAAACTCAGAAAGGTAATTAAGAATTAAATGCAATTTTCTTAAAAAATAATTTTCACAGAAAGGTAAAACCATGATTTTCCTACAGACATCAAAATAAATGCAGGTTAATGTTTTATTTTACTCATATCATATGAGGGAAGCAAGCAGATATTATAACTGGTTAAAAAGTCAAAAGGGCACATATTTTTATGGAGTAAAGGAATGTTGAAATGAATTACAAATGGAGACAAAACTGGTTTTTCTAGGGTGAGGTTTGGGAGTCAACTAAATTTCTACCAGATAGGCCTGAAGGGTGTGCTCTAGATGATACATAGTTTTCCAGTGAAAAACAACTTTTTTTTGTTACAATTACCCCCTCCTTTGATCAAAAACAATCTCGAAAAAGATTATCTTGATCACAAAATATGATGTGTGTCATTAGAGCTGACCTGATGACTTACATAGGTGCAGCAGCAAGTATGTTCATTTGCCATGTGACCTTCTGAAATTTGTTTCGATGGAAATTTTCATGAGGCATCTCAGATTGGACTTTGACAAGCCTCTTATTATTTGCAGTCCTGAAGCTAGGAAGCAAGCCAGATTTCACCTGTAGTACACATACTTTTGGGTGAATTCCTCTCTTCTTAAGGTCTTCAAAATAGCCTAGGCTCCTGGTCTACCAGGAAATGACCTTCCTTACTCATCTGTAAGACTAAGAACCCTGGAAGCCAGGTTCCAGGCCAGGTTTCCCGAGAGAGCACATTTTATGCTTTGGCTTCATAAAGTCAGCCTTAGTTCCTTTAAAGCATCAGGTCACATATGATTAAATGAGCATAATTCTCAAATATAACATCCTAGGCAAGTCCTTAGTTGTATAACCAACATTTCTAATTATGTCCTAGTAAAAGGAGAACAGATTCTTATTTAATCCATGCAAATAACTACAATATGAAAATAAGAACATTCAATAAGAGTTTGAAATCTGAGGATCAGATAAGAAGAATAAAATCTCATTTACAAATGTTTAATTTGGGTTTTACAAAAGCAGAGTCTACTAAATTGTTGAGGGTGATAGAAAGCTTAAGAGGAAAGAGAAATGACTTCCTTATGTATCCAGAAAACAGAACATTAAAATAATTTTAGTGAGAAAATAATCTTAAGATAAAATAATCGTGACATAGTATAGAATGAACATTCCAAGCATAGAGTAAGAATATACCAAGAATACATTAATATCAGGTAAAGTGATACGGTATGGAGTACATCCTAAACATCTGTATATTAATAAAACTCCATAGGTAGGGCTTCCCTGGTGGCGCAGTTGTTGAGAGTCTGCCTGCCGATGCAGGGGACACGGGTTCGTGCTCCGGTCCAGGAACATCCCACATGCCGTGGAGTGGCTGGACCCGTGAGCCATAGCCGCTGAGCCTGCGCGTCCAGAGCCTGTGTTCCGCAACGGGAGAGGCCACAACAGTGAGAGGCCCGCGTAATGCAAAAAAACAAAAACAAAAAAACTCCATAGGTAAGTGATATGAATCCCCATTAGAAAACCCTGGCATAGAAGATGCAAGAATCAAATTAAGGGGTCAAAGTTGTGACAATATTTTTTTAAGATTTTTTTTTTTGATGTGGACCATTTTTAAAGTAGTTATTGAATTTATTACAACATTGCTTCTGTTTTATATTTTGGATTTTTGGCCATGAGACATGTGGGATCTTAGCTCCCCGACCAGGGATTGAACCCATACCCTCTGCATTGGAAGGCAAAGCCTTAACCACTGGACCAACAGGGAAGTCCCAGTTAACGTTTTTTAAATAACTGAAATTACGACTGATAACACTACTGCTATCATCTAATATCAGGCAAAGCACCAAAGTGTTTGACAATTCGCTTGGAACTTCCCACACTGTATACAATTTCTGAAATATTTATACTAATAACATCTTACCCACACAAATTTAACTTAGAGTAGGCTGAGCATCTCTTCTGATTTGAAAACTCTCCCCATGCAACATAACAAATAAACCTACTTGCTTCTATAACCTCTCTTTTTACCAAAATCAAATCTGTGTGTCTTTCCAGGAAGACTAAAAAGATAGTTTTAGGTGTAAAAGGTAACTTAGAAGTTTTATTTTATTTTATTTTTATTCTGTATCTGAGATTTGGCTTTGTGAAGGCAAAATCAGTGGAGGAAAAGAGGGAGGGAGGGTGGGGGAAGGCGCAAGAGAGAGAGAGAGAGAGAGAGAGAGAGAGAGAAGTCTTCCTCTTCTTAAAAGACCACAGTTTTATCAGATTAGGACCCCACCCTTATGACCCCATTTAACCTTAATTACCTCTTAATGACCCTATCTCCAGATACAGTCACATTGGGGATTAGAACATCCACATGAATTTTGGGGGGATACATTTTAATCCGTAGCACACTCTCACACAGGTAGAACTTATAGCTTCAATTCCAAAATTTCAGCCATGGGTGAAGAGTAAACAAACACATATAACTCTCTGATCCATATCAAAGAGCTATTCTCCTCTCAGTGGGTAAAATAACTGACTTGAGTTCAATACAGACAATCAGAAAATATTAACAAACCAGATTCTCTGTTATCTCTCGCCCAACAGGAACAAGATCTCTGTACAACTATTAATCAATTTATGGGGGTCATCAAATGATCAAACCATAAAACCAAATTCCCAATCAAAAAGGCTAACAAAATATATTCTCTGTCATCTTTCACCTAACAAAGAATAGATTTCTATAAACAATCCATTTCCAGAAATCACCAAATGGTCAGACCATAAAATCACATTCTCAATGGGGAATAACTTATTGGTGTAAACAAACCAAAAACAAGATTAGTGGAGAGCAAAATTCAAATTAGAAAGACAGCATATTTCATTGTCAGTCTAGAGTCACCTCTGGGAACCAAAAGAAGACATGACTGGGCTAAAACCGTTAAAATATAATTTTTAGAAAAAAGCAAAAATCATGATTTTCATATAGATATAAAATAAACATGTGCTAAAGATTTTACTTTCATGATATGAGGGGACCAAGCAGATGTTATAACCTGTTTAAAGGAAAAGACAGAAGAGCACGAATGTATATGGAATATAGTATTGGTATGAATTGAAAATGGAGATAAAATTGGTTTTTCCATGAGGGTGAAGGGAGGGAAATCAACTAAACCTCTACCAGGAAAACAGAATTTACAATTTACATATGGTTGCAAAATAGCTCAAAGAAAATGAAGAGGACTGAATAAGACAGTCCACAAGTTTTCCACTGAAACATAGATTTCCACTGATACACAGGGTTTTTTTCTACATATCGGAATAATTGAGAACTGTTTTTTGTTTTTGATATATATATTTTTAGAATGCGTTCTGTAATTAGTTTTGTTGGGAATATTACAGATTACATTTCTAACCTAATTTTGTTCCAGCTAATCTTCGACTGAGTTCACACACTCTCATAGACTGTGGGGTTAACAACCACCACCAACACTACCACCGTGACAATCATAATAATGATTCTTGATACTGACATAGCACTTACTCTGTGCCAACCATGTTTCTAAGCACTTTACATACACCTATTTATTCCCCACAACAACTCTATGAATTAGGTACTAATATTACTAATATTATAACTAATATTATCCCCATTTTACAGGTGAAGAAACTAAGACACAGAAAATTAAAATAATATGTGTATGGTTCCACAACTAACAAATACCAGTAAGTAGGCCACTGAGATATGCACTAGTTAATATTTGGAGAAACATTTTAATGAGATGTTTCGTATAATCTACAAAATACCAGAAAACAGAACTTTCTTGAAAACAGAATGACCCTTTGTTTTTTCACTGGTTCATTGAATAATTATTGATTGTTACTATATCCCAGATGCTGTGCCAAGTGCTTCAAGTACATAATGATGGGGTTTAGGACACACTAACCCAAACTATGGCACCTTGGCATATTAATTATTTTAAGTTGAAGGAGTCTGAGGAAATGGAAGAAGCAGGAAAATCACTCTGATCTCCTCCCCACCCCTACCCTTCTTCACAGAAACAGGTCATAAAACTCTCAAGTGAGAGGTGCCCTTCTTATACCTGGAAGAATGGAACATCCTTATCTCTGAAAACAAAATGATGCCAAGAGGAATCTGAACAGACAGGCCTTGCTAAATTTCCACAGTTTACTGTACTTACTTCATATTCCTTAACCTATCATGTTTCTATACAACTACCCACTTTTCATCAAACATAGCATAAAATACTCAGCTCTAACTGTTTCTTCAGGTCTTTATTTTCTGATGAAGTCTCCCATGTCACATAAAATTTATATTAAATAAATTTTCATGCATTTATCCTGTTCATCTGTCTTTGCAGTTTAATTTTCACACCCAGCCAGGGACCCTAAAAGGGTCAAGAAACCCTACAATATGTAAGTGAGGCAATACCCATGGCCTCGAATTCCCAAACAAGGAAGGGAGACAGACATATACTCACACAATTATAATGTGTAATAACACAAGCTAACAGTTCACTGATGCAGGAATACACATTTCTAAGAAACGAATACTGAATGAAAGAAAAAGTTGAAGATATGTGCAGGGATGAAGTTGGGGAGGGCCTTGAATATCATGCAAAGTAACTTTAACATTATCCTGAAGGCCAAGGGGAGAAATTGTAAGATTTTAAGCAAGAATTGCGTTTTAGAAAGATTGCTTCAGCAGCAGAATGGAAAAGGAATTAAATAGTCAGTAAGCCTGGATCCAAAGAGACTGATGTATCTTTTGTCTTAAAAAAAAAAAACCCTCAAAATTTAGTGGACTATTTATTTGCTCAAGATTCTGTCCATCAGCAGTTTGGGCTGTGCTCAGCTGGGCTGTTCTTCTGTAGATCTCTCTTGGGGCCTCATCCACACATCTGATCATTTGTGCTGTTTCCTGGACCTCCCTCTCCCTGTGGTTTTTCATCTTCAAGAAGGATAGCCCATGTTCCTTTACATGGTGTGATAGGCAGAATAATGCCCCCCACCACCAAAAGTGCTCATGTCCTAGTCTCCAGAACCTGTGAATACATTATCTTAAGTAGCAAAAGAGACAATGCAGATATAAGAGTTGGAGAGAAATTTGAAGATACTATACTGCTGGCTTTGAAGCTGGAAAAAGAGCACTGAACCAAGGAATGCAGGCAGTCTATAGAAGGTGGAAAATACAAGGAAACAGATTCCCCTCCAGAGACTCCAGAAGGAACCAGATCTGTTGACACCTTGACTTTAATTCACTGAGACTGATTTTGGACTTCTGACCTTCAGAACTATATGGTAAATTTGTGTTATTTCAAGCTACCAAATTTGTGCTAGTTTTTACAGCAGCTATAGGAAGCTAATATACATGGCAATCTCAAAGCGGCAAGAGATTAAATAAAAACAGAAGCTAAAAGGCCTCCTGAGACCTAGCTCAGAAGTTGCACAATGTCACTTTTGCCCCATTCTATTGGTCAAAGCAAGTCACAAGGCCAGCCCAGATTCAAGGGTAGGGAAATATAATTCATCTCTTGATGGTAAGGACTATAAGAAATATGTTGCCTTTTAAAATCCACTACAACTGGTTAGGAGTCAGAGTAATCCAGGTAAGAAGTAAAAAAGATTTTAAGTTGCTGTAGGAGAGATGGAAAGGAAAGGAGCGGTTCAAAAGATATTTAGAAGGTAAAACCATCAAAATCTGATGATTAAATGAATATAGAGGGTGAGGGAGATGAAACATATTTGATTATCACCTACTTTTAATGCAGGAAGAAACATTATCACCTATATATAGCCCAGAGATTAAATGATTTGTCTGATGTCCCATAGCTTGAACTAGAACACAAGACTACTGACCCCCTGATCTTTTCTCCTGGCTGGACTATGTTGCTTACATATCCCAATAGCCCTACTTTTACCTCATTCTTTCCTGAGATCTTAGATGATTAATGGAAGTATGTCCCTGCTTACTCTTTCATCTGGAATGGATACCCATGTTTACTTTCACTCTCGGGCTTTTATATAACTGGTACAGCAACATCAACACGTTCCCAGCCAGATAATGTGAAAATCAATAGAGAAGCTAATAATGAAAATGCAGATCCAAATAAAGCCATCTGTTAGTAATCATACTAATAAGACAGTAGGTATAAGATGCTGAGTTGACTAAGATTTAATCTGGGGGGGGGTTGTGGTTTATAAAGGAAGAGATGTCCTTTATGGCTTCTTTCCCTGGAAATGATATTTCCTCTCTCTTTCTCCTTGGGAATCATTATTGAACCAAGGAACTAACAAACACCTCAAGTTGAGGAAGGTTAGTTTCATTTCTTAAGAGCCATTATATCATGTAGCTAGTTTCCTTAGCAACCATGTACATATCTCCTCACATAGTATCTTGAAAATTGCAAAGATAAATATGGTAAGTGGTGTTCTTAAAGTTATCAAAAAATTGTTTCTAAATATTCTTACTTCTAATTTCTATGTAAAAAGCTACCTTCTAGGTTTTGGTCTCAATCCCAGTAGACAATTACTCTTACATTATTTTATGAATCAATAGATAAATGAAGTAGTCAATAAACAAAAAAATACCATATTTTAGAGAAAACATGTCAGATACAAAGTAAACTTTCATATTGAAAATCACTATGCCACCAAATACAGAGTGCTATGAATTATAGAGTGTCCATTTTACTTCCATGAGTCTTACAGCTAAATGGTAGTAGCCTTTTTCTATGGCAGGAAATTGAACCAGTAGAGGATAAGTATTCAATAAATGCTAGATGCTATTATTATTGTCATTATATTAGAAATTTGTAGAAAACAATGTAAAATGTGATATGCAGATGCTTCCTTGATATGTATTATCTGTGTGTAAAAAGTCATAGCTTTATTTAGGCCTAAAGTTACAAAGCAAGTAGCTATAGTAACAATAGAAAAGCTACCCTTATTGAGCATTACTTTGTGTCAGGCACTGTGCTAGGCATTTTAATGACTCATTTAGTTACCACAGAAGCATTATATAGTAAGTAATATTACCTTCACAATTTTATAAATGAGGAAGTTGAAGTGAAAAGAATAAGTGATTTGACCAAATACCCACAACTGACTCCAAAGCCAAGTACTTAATTGCTCTTTTGCATGTGCTGCAGTTTCTGCATACAGTCTTCTCTAATGGTGTGCCATCTAAGTCCAGGAGGAGAATTAGAGAACTGGGATGGGATCCCCACTTAACTACCACTCCTCTCCCAATTCTGGTACCTCACCAACTCATGTATCTTCACTCTGCTTTGAAAAATTCAAACACAATACTCAATATGTAGCCAGGACCATGGAAATATATAAGCATATGGCATGGTTCCTTTCCTCAAGGAGTTCACAATCTAGTTAGAGAGATAAGGCTACCAAATGAAATAACTAGAGAATCATAGATGATTGTATAAAAGCAAGTGCCCAAATTGGTCATGCTTTATCTAAGGCAGATGGGTCTTCAGCTACATATGTAGGTGAAGAAGGAGGGATAGGCCAGCCCAGGACAAATGTTAATGGAACTGACACAGCTGGACATCTTGATTCTAGGTGATTGGCTATCATCCCAGTGTGTCATATCTAAAGAGATATACTATCTAAAGGGAAGAGGTTCATCCAGACTATGGTTAATAAACAATCAAGGAGCCCCAATCTGGTGTTTAGGACTAGTAATACTTCAAAGCAGATGAAGTGCTAACAATGCAATTCTTGTTGATGAGTGAATATGGGACACCATATCCAACCCCCATAAAGCAAGAGTTGAAAGACCAGCAAAAATTAGGCAAAGGATCATGGTTCTGGCCAAATGGACTAGAGTTCAAGGTCAGTCACTAATCTCATGTGGGAAGTTGTAAGAACTGGGTAAACATGACAGGGATACAGAGAAGACCATGACTGACTCAGGGCACATGTGAACACCTAGGGCTGACTTTAAAGATACCATGTACTAGTCCTATTATCCAGTTTCCACTCATAGGACCAGAGAAAACTTAGGGACCTCAGAATAGGAGTTCCTGGGAGCCAGACATAGACAAAACAGGATATTTATTTTAGGTGGCCTAAGGCAACATAGCTGAAAAAGAAAACCAACATGTCAGTCAAGGAGGGAAGACAAGAACCTAAGTAACAATACAGTGTCAAAGGCCAAACCTGAATGTTGAATCTGTATGGTGAGAGATTCATTGAGCCTTGTGTTTATATGGTGCCAGCTGAATGGCTGGGAGTTACAGTGGACTTGGTGGCTTAAAGAATATCAAGACAGAAAGATGAATTCCAGAATTCACCCATTTATGGGTTGGAGTAACAGTCCTAACATTCGCTCCTCCCAGGTCAGAACTGGCTTAGAAACTATAGGGGTTATGAAGAAGCTATATACACACACGACACCTGAAGACTGAATCATTATTATGTCTTATTCATATATTTATACCACTGACATTTTTGAGTTATGTGCAAATGCTGTTGTGATGAATAAAATGGCAGCTTATTTCAAATCATTAGTGAATTAGTAGATATTTTCTATCATTATATATTTTTCTAAAAAATGCATACTAAAAATAAAAGGGGGTGATCCAGGGAATTTTTGACATCACTGGGGCTAGTTTCTAGAGCCCCTTTTTTATGGAATCACTGCATAAATGACATAGTTATACAAGCCAACATTTTTCCTTCCTGCTTCCTGAGATTCAGGTCAGGCAATCAGGATATGGTTTCTACCAGGGATTTTCAGGGAGTAGAGTACACACAGCATGAAATGACTCTTAAAGAGACCAGTATGGCTTCTCCCATAACTTGTTACTTTCTACAAATGTCACTAGGCTACATATTTTGTAATACAATCATCATCACCATCATCAATGTTTTTATTACACTCTGCACTTTACAAAGTACACTCACATATCCACAGAGGTTGGTTTGTTGTGAAGTTAATGAAGTATAAGCCTTATAGGCTCCCTCCAAACCTCTGAGAATAGCCTTAGAAATGTTCTTTTCTGGTCATATGTTTTTCTTTTTTTTTTAACATCTTTATTGGAGTATAATTGCTTTACAATGGTGTGCTAGTTTCTGCTTTATAACAAAGTGAATCAGCTATACATATACATATATCCCCATATCTCCTCCCTCTTGCGTCTCCCTCCCATCCTCCCTATCCCACCCCTCCCGTCTAGGTGGTCACAAAGCACCGAGCTGATCTCCCTGTGCTATGTGGCTGCTTCCCACTAGCTATCTATTTTACATTTGGTAGTGTATATGTGTCCATGCCACCGTCTCACTTCATCCCAGTTTACCCTTCCCCCTCGCCGTGTCCTATGTCTTTGTAAAATTTGTAGAAGATATTTTACCTGAATTCAGTTAAGTCATTTTCCCTCTTACCTGATGGCATTGGAGTAAACATGAGCATTTTAGGGATCTGAGAAGACTCAGTTGACCTAGCAAAACACTTCATTTGGGTTTGGTAGGACATAGGATTCACAGTTTTGTTATGCTAGCTACCCCAGTATGGAATGGCTTCCAGGAAATCATCCTACCACCCACTGTGCTGACTCACCCAGTGACCTGAAGCTGCAGAACCAGAAGTCCTGTTACAACAATAACACGTCCCAAAGTGTTTGGCAACAGAAGTATAAGTGAATGTAAGAGAAATAAGCTTTGACATATATAGGGCTAGAAGCAGCCTATGGAAGATTATTCTATATCTACCAGAAAACTGGTAGAAAATTGATTTTAAAGTTGGTACGTGCTTCCCCCTAATTTGACAGCAATTCTCAGACTTTACATGACATTAATAATAAGTTCTGAAGCTGAAGGAAACTTCTAAACTTATCAATAATAAAAAGAAAATTTCAATCAACTGTGCTAGAGGAAAGATTGGATTATCTTTATGTTCTGTCTAAAGAAAATATTATAAAATTGTTGTCATATGAGAAGGAAAGCAGGGTATATGCTGTTAAAAATGTAAGGAATAAAAATATAAAGTGTGTCAGGTAGTTTATTCATGGAACTATTCTTTTGATTCTGTGATGTTTGTGGCATTTATCAGGTTTTCAAAATGTGTAATATAAAGTGATTTATTTTCTCATTCTAAAAATATATTCACTTTCATACCTAATTCTGTACTTATAATTCTGTATTCTTTTTCTTAAAGGTACCCCCTTGAACTGTGTAAACCTTAGGCCCACAAAACCTGGATTGACACCTGTACATGCATTCTGCCACCTAACCCTCACAATATTCCTAGATATATACATTTTACATTTTATATATACAGATTAGAGAGATGCCCTCACCCATTCAGTCTTTCAGCAAATACTTATTGAAGACCTACTATGTGTCGATTATTCTTCTAGGCTCTGGAAATATAGCAATGAACATCACAGATTAAAATTTCTGGCCTCATAGATCATACATTATAGTGAACTTACAACAGGTTATACAGATATTTATCCTCTGTCATAGAATTTTAAAATGAGTAAATAATTTTGGCACTGAACCCAGATATTCTCCCTTCAGTTTATCTCTCTTTATTTGATTAGCTTAACCTACCATGGCTCTTTTTTCTTCTTCCACATTCCTCTGTGGGGTGGGGTTTGGAATCAACCCTCTTCAAGTCTTAGACAAATCTCTGCTTTCCCTGTGACCTTCTCAAGGGTCCTAGAATTGAAGTGAGATGCTTTTCTTAGAGAAGCTTACTTATTTTTAACATGGCTTTATTGTATCTTTTTTGGATGAAACACACCCTGAACATAAACTTGTTGGGGCTTTTTGTCCTTTTCTCTAGGTCACTGCTTAGATTTTTTGAGTTTCCAAGTTCAGGCAGCTCTTATGTTGCAGAGAACAGATTATTAGCCATCAATTTTTACTTTCTAGGTAGAAGAATCAGAGGTTAGTCCTTAAAATGTCTTCCAGCAGCCACTGAATTTTTCTCAGTAGTATCATATTATATATTTTTTCCTAGTTTTTAGTTTTCATTTGCCAACAGAATTTTTCTCTCTAACAATTTCTCCCACTTTTAACTCACTGTGGATGTGGTTGGTACTAATAAGAAAAGGTAAATTCTCCCAAGGTTATGAATTACAGCAAAAGTAGCAGTATAAACTGGCATGGGCTAAATTGTTCAGTAAGAGTCACTTTTTCTGCACTGCCTTTGGCTCCATCAGTGCCTTCAGAGAAAAGTGAGTTCTGAAGTCAATTTCCTGGACAGATTTGGCAGGGAGCTAAATCTGAAACTGAGGCAAGAGTGGGCTATGTTGGGCTTGAATTATTGAGATTACTGAGTCTCGTAACCACTTTATTCCTGATGTTTAGACAGAACCTTATAAATCATCTGATTTTCTTCAAAGGTGTACATTGTAAAGAGAATTTCCCTAAATGACTCACCTACTCTTCTGGACTCAAGTCCTATAATTTGATTTCCCTTATTCCAGTATAGCTACCTATCATTCTCCCAGGCGCTTGAGGTCAAAGTTCTTGAAAAGTGCTTAAATCTCAGTCAGGCTTTATGGTGACATTTTGCTAATGTGCTTTGGTAACAAAACATCCTAGGTCTTGAAACCAAAGCCCCATTTCTATGGTTTTGTTTTTGTTAAACACATGCCATTAAGAAAGAGGATATGTTGGACAGATCAAACTTACTGTGTCAGTATTCCTTTGATTTATTACCGGTCTAGTGTATATATATATATATATATATTAGAGTCTATTTAATAATATTATTCATTATTTATCCTTCTTTCATAGAGAAAATAAAAGTTTTCTTCATACTTGTATTGATTTAATTTGCAGATGAAAGACCAGATTTTTATTTTTTTAATTTTTATTTATTTATTTAATAAATTTATTTACTTATTCATTCATTCATTTATTTTTGGTTTCATTGGGTCTTCGTTGATGCACATGGGCTTTCTCTAGTTGCAGCAAGCGGGGGCTACTCTTTGTTGTGGTGTATGAGCTTCTCATTGCGGTGGCTTCTCTTGTTGCGGAGCACGGGCTCTAGGCACATGGGCTTCAGTAGTTGTGTCATGTGGGCTCAGTAGTTGTGGCTCATGGGCTCTAGAACACAGGCTCTGTAGTTGTTGCACACAGGCTTAGTTGCTCCACGACATGTGGGATCTTCTTGGACCAGGGCTCAAACCCATGTCCCCTGCATTGGCAGGCAGATTCTTAACCACTGCACCACCAGGGAAGCCCAAGGCCAGATTTTTAAATCTCTCTCATACTACTAGCTTGATACAATTTGAAATCATTATTATCTCATTGTTTTTTTCAGTACTCCCCTCCCTTCTCAAGTGCTCCCCAGTGGTGCCTCATGTTTACCACCCATACCTGTCTTTCCTCTCCTCTGAACCACATCAATATTTCCTCCTGTGTCACATGTCCTGTCTTCCTTTGGACTTTATTGCCAGGTTCCCAAATGAGAATCTACCTTAAAAGTGAGGTTTGAATGATGATAAAAACTTTACCTCTTTCCCCTCTTCTTCTTCCAGGAGATTTTGGGTTTTAATAAGGGCCACATGAAAGTAAAATGCATTTACCTGAGGAATGAATGATAGCTGGAATTTCAGGCACTGTGCAGGCCAATTAAGTTTGCAGCAGAGATGAAGGTATGGAGAAGCAGGAGAAGAGTTTGAGCCATTCCCTCATAAAATACATAGTGGTGGCCTGTTATGTTTAAATATGTGCCTAGTCCTTGAGACAACTCATAGGATGATTCTAATCTACTCACTTAGACATTTGACATCTGTTTAAGAAATGAACTTTCACAATAAAAACTACTTTTCTTTAGAAAGCCAGGAACAGAGAGTATTTATTCTTTGCTATATTGCTGCATTGAATTCCTGCAATTCCTCTTACCAACAACTCAGTTTAAAATGTGTATGTCATTCCAGTCTAGTTAGATCTGTATCAAGCTGATCATTTCAGTGCAGCTGTGGGTTGATGTCCCAAGTCATGGAAGAACAGGCTGTTTACCTGCCTGCCTGCCAGGTAGAACAATTGTTATTTTTTAGCTCCCTCCTGTACTCAATAATAACTACCCATCATATTACCAATTCATTTGATCATTTTGAAACCACCCTCATAGATTTCAAATGAAAAACTGTATCCTCAGCTTTTGCATTGATGTCATGTCTGTGTTGTGTTGTTGTTGTTGATGGGTGTTTGCTTTTTGTTCTGTTTTGCTGTGTTTTCTTATTTTCAGAATCTTGTTCTTAGATTGCAAGAGTGACCTCTAGTGTGAAACATCTGTATAGTTATGATCTCAAGCTCCAGGGCCTCTTATCCAGCCCTGATTTCCATAGGTATTGGTGTTATACAAAATTTAGATAACCAGGCCTCCGCAAATATGACAAATTATCATCCAAGAATAAAACCCTGTCAGGTTTCTTCTTATTAACTCTCATATATTTTATTCCCAAACTTTGGCTACCAAAGGACACTTGCATTCTGGGGATTATGAAATGGCAAGGACAACACTTCCTGAAATGCCCTTGCAAGTAACTGGAAGTAAATTATGACTTTCTTTGAGTTGGATGTATTTGACTGCAGAAAAATTGTTTTGCAGGTCTCTTGTTGCCCCTGGCAATCCTGCTGTGAATAATTGGCTGGTGAACTCACCTGTTCTCTTTCTTCTCCAGAGAAAGGAAGTGTTTTCCTTACCACCACACCGAGTAGATACGAGTCATAAAGAACATACTGTACTCTTCATTTGGAAAATTAGACTTTAGCATATTCCAAGCCCTCACACAAGGTCAGCCAGAAAACTTGCAGTATGGTCAATGGCATTTCTTATTCCCTACACAAGGTTAAATGGAAGCTTTACCAACCTTTCAAGGACTAACTCCCCTTGCAATAAAAATAACAATCCCTCAAGTTGGCATAGTGCTTTAAAACTTAAAAAGCACTTTCATTATTTAATTTTGCTTCCTCCTCTCACCATGTTTAGGAAGTAGGCATTATTTGTCCCATTTTAGTGATGAAAAATTTGAAGCCTGGTGAGATTAAATGGCATGTCCAAGATCAAACATGCTTAATAAATGGTGAAGTCATAAGTCTTTGGACTCCAACCTTAGTGTATTTTTCTCACAGCTGCTTCATAGTCTAACAGCCAGACTTCCCAAAATAATATATATATTTTTAATAGCTTACATACAAATTTCTATGAGACTTGAGAAGAGAAACAATGATCTAGTTGTAAGGATCAGGGAAGATTTTTATGAAGGAAGCCACATATAGTTTAGTCTTTAACAAATAGAAAGAATGTGGAAAGATGAAAAAAAAACATTTCAAGTTAAGCAAAATCAAGGCAATGAGAAAGTATGGAACGTATACAAGAAATAAGAAGTAGTTTACATTTTCTAAGTTGCCAGAAGGTAGTGGAAAATAAAGTTAGAAAATAAAGTTGAGGTCAGGCCATGAAAGTCCTCTAAATCTAGAACAGGGTTTCTCAACCTCAGCACTTATTGACAGTTGGTGCCACAGAATTCTTTGTTGTGGGGGCCTGTCCTGTGTATTGCAGGATGTTTAGAAGCACCCCTGTCCTCTACCCACTAGATGCCAATAACACTTCCTTCCCCAGTTGTGACAACCAAAAATGGCTCAAGACACTGCCAAGTATCCCCTTCTGGGGCAGAATTCCCCCCCACTGAGACCACTTGAATTGGTATATTTATAATGCCAAATAAAGCCATTTTAGATTTTGAAGCAGAGAAGTGTCATGACTGAATCTATGCTTAGGGAAGAAAAACATGCAAAGTCTACAAGACAAATTGGAAAGGGGAAGAGATTGAAGGCAAAAAGGTCTGGCCGGAAGATATGGCGATGGTCTCAGTGTAAGAACCAGAGGTAGCTGCTGTCTTGGAAAGAGCATTTAGCTTATAGGTAAGACATTTGGATTACACTGCAAGCTCTGCCAGCAGTTAGTATGTGTTCTTGGACAAGTTATTTACCTTTGTGCCCTCCATTACTCATCTACACAGAGAGAGAGTGAGATGATGATCTCAAGGTTCCCTTCTAGCTCCATATACTTTGAGTCTGTTAAAGATAGATATGCAAATGTTATCACTAACATTAACCACATCCACTCTTCTCCATATGTCTTTCAAAAGAATATTGGTGGTACCAAATGTGTGTCTGACTTTGCTGTGTAAAGGTAAAGAGTATGACCTCACTTTTTAGATATAGTTGGGTGAAAAGGCAAGTCAGAAATAGTGAAAAATCTGAATTAGGAAATGCATTTTAAAGACATGTACATGTATTACATAAAGTACCTGGAACATAGAGATTGAAGTATTGCCTAGGCGAGGTGTTTTGGAATCTAGTTTAATTAATTTAGCATTTGCTGAGAGCATACTCAGTGTAAGACACTGCTGGGCTTCGCAGGGGTTAAAAAGATAAATTATGGGGCCTGCCAAGAAGTTTGCAGTACAGTAAGGAAGGTCAGCAATATACACAACTGTAATACAGAGCAGAATATAATACATTCCAGACAAACTGTACGTGCAAGTCTCATGCACATCAACAGGCTGATTTTCAAATTGTTAAATAGTGTAGAATACAGCTTAATCTCAGGCTTAAAAAATAAATCAACTTTTAAAAATACATACAACTTTCTCTTTCTGACTTACTTCACTCTGTATGACAGACTCTAGGTCCATAGACCTCACTACAAATAACTCAATTTTGTTTCTTTTAATGGCTGAGTAATATTCCATTGTATATATGTGCCACATCTTCTTTATCCATTCATCTGTCGATGGACACTTAGGTTGCTTCCATGTCCTGGCTATTGTAAATATATGCTAACATATATATATGGAATCTAAAAAAAAAAAAAAAAGAGGTTCTGAAGAACCTAGGGGCAGGGCAGGAATAAAGACACAGACCTACCAGAGAAAGGACTTGAGGATACGGGGAGGGGGGAAGGGTAAACTGGGACAAAGTGAGAGAGTGGAATGGACATATATATACTACCAAACATAAAATAGATAGCTAGTGGGAAGCAGCTGCATAGCACAGGGAGATCAGCTCGGTGCTTTGTGACCACCTAGAGGGGTGGGATAGGGAGGGTGGGAGGGAGACGCAAGAGGGAGGGGATATGGGGATATATGTATACGTATAGCTGATTCAATTTGATTTACAGCAGAAACTAACACAACAATGTAAAACAATTATACTCCAATAAAGATGTTTAAAAAATACATACAACTTTTTCATTGAGTCTAAAAATTTTAAGAAAAATACATGGCAAACAAACATCTGTCAACTCAATTGTGCCTGAGTAATATATAACTTAATCGTAATTGTTCCACCCATAGGCTGACCTCATTTGCCAGTGGAGCTTTAACAAGTAGACAAGAATGTTTGGAAACTAGCAAATTGTTTGTATGTAAATGGTTGTTTTAAATAGCTTGAAATCATTCTCCTTTTGTAAGACTGTGATACATTAAATATCCTTCTTAAAATCTTATCTATACTATTTTGTTTCTTGCTTTAGCAATCTTTGTTCTAAATTAGCAGATTTTTTAAATGTTAAGGTTTTGCTATATGCCATAAAACTAAGTGCAGATTTTGTATGGACACTTTTCCTGTTGAGCTATTTTCTATTATTTTCTTTCTTGCCCTCTCTTCAGGCTATCAGCAGAGCTGTGTACATAGCAGATGTATAACTTTGGTTAACAGGTCCTACTTGAGATCATTTTTGAGGTACAAACTTATGTGCATACATACATAGTATGAGGGGAATATGGTGGAGACAGATGTAATTAACTCAGGGAGAAAATGCCACGTCACAGATAGAGAGAGAGAGAGAGATCATAGTAAAGAACAATATCTTCGTTAAGTGGATATATGTGAGTGAATAGGTGTTTATATGTATGTCTAGGCCAAAGAGATAAAAGATAGACAACTGGCAACTATTCAGGAATTAGTTACACCATTTGAATGGCTTATTTTCCTTCCTTTTACCTGCTAAGTTACTGCACTGCTTTTCTTTCCTTATTTAGTGAACAGGCAGAGAATGGAATTAACAGCCGAGTCAGTTTGGCTTCTTTAGCTATCTTTGGGGGGAAAAACTATAAAGAGAAGTTCAAACTAATATACAAAACATGGTTTCATACCATTTACGGATTTCAGTAAACTCTGTTTTCCCTGTTGCCTCTTTGTAGAAAACCATGGGCAATTATGTTCAGGTAATTTTGACCTTTACAAGGCAACATCTGGAATGATGCATATAGATCTTGTAACACATACAGGAAGAGTGGGGATAAATAGAAGAAATCTGCAATATAAAGTACAAAAAGAGAAAGCAAGAATGTTCTAAGGAAAGACTCATGAAGAGAAAGAAGCTAAGTACAAGATGCTGTTCTTGAATGTATATTCAAGACAATAATATAAACGCAGGAAGGAAATTATTCACATAACTTGGGATTGCTAAGACTAGTCATTTGTAGATAAGAAAAGAAAGGATTAGAATAAATATTAGGGATAAGGAAATACAAGGAAGTGCAACTGGGAATAGACTACTAAAGGAAAACCTAGAGGTTGTAGTGGCTTCTGATACTAAAAAAGTGATAATAGTGAAAATGAAACCGAGGTCTAGAGCACAATCTCCTGAAAGAGAAAAATGAAACAAGGGATTTAATTAAAACAAGCATACCTTTCTTTCCTGAATGCAATCTCCTCTATCCTTAAACTAGGGGTACTCTAGTCAGAAAAGCAATTCAAACCTTCTGTGTGCCTAATAATGTGCAAGCTACTAAAGAGGATGGGGAAAAAGAGACCCAGTTCTCTATCCTCAAGGAGCTCAATGTCTGTCCTCTTGAGAAAATCATATGCAGAAAACCTAGATCTTTGTTGAGTGGTTGTGATGATGAATACAAGGAATAGAGATAACAAGATTATTGGGTCTTTTACATCACCATCTGTACTCCTAGTTGCAGAGGCTATTTGACATTGTCAACTTGAGTATTTCTTCCAAAAGCTGTATCCCTGTTTCCTCCGTTTACAGGCTGACTTCCTAGCCCTGACTTCTAGCTGGCAAATTAGACAACTTTCCTCAGTCACATCTGACATGGCTTCTTACAGATAGGCTGTCTCTTCCTTCAGATGGCCATGAATGTTAGTGTGGCAGAGGGCCAGTACATGTGCATAAGGTATAACTCACATTAACCAGTTTCCTGCCCAAATGCACTGGGAAAGGTGATTTCCTTCATTTTCTGAGCTGGATGGTCAAGGAAAATTATCTTTGAGTATCTACTTGAGAGCTGGAGGGGAAAGAGGTTGTTTTCAATCAGGTATTGACTATAAGGAGTAAGTGAAAGAAGGTATAGGGAATGGGCCAGGGTGGAATGATGTTGAGAGGTCCCTGTTGGCTCCAGTCAAATAGAGAGGAGGGTGTGACAGAAACAATTGGCTCTGAGATTTTTTTCCAACTAGGTCACTCCTGGCCTACTGCTTGTATAATATTCACACTGTGGGAAATATGGGACTGCATAAAACATCATCCTGGTCTAGCAAGCATGTGAATAGTTCAGAATAATACTGAACACAAACAGGTGAGAGGAAAACTACCAACCTAAGAAATGCCATGAAACTATCTTGATAAAGAATGCGTAGTGACACCATGATATCTTTGAAGGCAGAGACCAACCATGTATTATTTAATTTTATATCCTCTCAACACCAAGGAAAAAGACTTTGCCCATGGTAGGCACTTGTTATATGTTTGTTGAAATGAAGTGGCATACCTGTGCAAGGAACTGTAGAAGCTATGAAAATTCAAAACCTAAGGAGATCATTGTTCCCAGAAGCCTAGTTACAAGATACTTACAAAGCAATTAACAGTGTAATTGGGAGGTTGCAGCGTGTGACTGTTTTGGGAAAATAGGGGATTTTGATTTTTTAAAAATTTTGTGCACTGTTGAATTTTATAAGCATTTATTATTTTATACTAAAAATTCATAGCTTTATAGAGCCTTTATAAAGGAAATGGTAGGGAAAGGAAAGGGAAGGACGATAGGACTAGATCCAGAGGGCAGAGAGAGTGGGGATGATTGAGGAGACAGGATAGTTCCCTGTGTAATTGGGAAAGAATTTTAGAGGAGGGAGAGAAAAGATTGTGAGCAGCAATTTGAGAACTTAGAGTCAATAGATGAGTAGAGAGGAATTTTAGAAAGGTCTACTCTGTTAAGCAAATATTATATTGGCCTGCTCTTTGAGAAACTTTGCTGAAGATGTACACTAGTTTTCAAAGAAAAAAAACACATATTATGTGGAAGAGTATGGAGAACCCCCTTCTTTAGCTTTACCCCATATTAGCAAATTATCATGGATTATTTTTTTTAATTAGTCAATTTTTTCACTATGGAAGGTACAAAGAGTTTTTAGTGGAAAGTTACAGTGGGGAAGAGTTGTTTAAGTTATGAAGACTGAGTGGCTAAGAGCAGTGCAGGATACCAGTAGGGAAGGGTAGAGGAATGATGAGGTAGGGAATCCGTCTCCAGCAAGGTGGTTGGCTCATTGTTGTTGCAGGAGAAACAAAGTGAGGACCCAGAACTGGGGATTATATGGCTCAAGGAATGGAGATAAATTACTGGAAGGTGCACAAAATCCCCAAAATATACTTCACTGACTTTCAGAATTTCATTCCATGTTGTTCCTGGCATAAGACTCAGAACTTGATTTCTGACTTTAATGATGGGTCTTTGTTTCTATTAATCATCATACCTTTCAGCAAAGGCATAAAGAGGAGGTGACTTCTTGTGTATTATGATATTGTTAATTGTAATAATTAGCTTCAAAATCCTTTATTTTCTGTTGTTCATGTATCCTTCTGTCTAAAGAATAGAAAATTTATTTGAACTATTAAATGAAAGGAATGTAATTGTTCTATTCTCCCTTTCTAGATTCATTGAACCAACTCTTTTTCTTCTGGAATTTATGGACATGGGCAGAGAAAGATTCCATGCACAGAACAATTCAAGATAAAATCCAAAGCAAAAGTGACAGTTGCCCTCTTTTATTGGTATTGCCTGAAACAGCATATTGGCTGATTTTCACAGGCATATAACCGTTGAAGTTTCCTCTCATTTTGTTGTTGACTATGCCTTGATGTAATTTTTCAAAAGGCAACACGGATGGATCACATCTGTTCCTCTTCCTTTTCCTTTGTTCCCTCCTCCCGCTTTAAGAGAGTTGGGGAAAGAAAGGAAAAATCTTGAACTGCAGGCATTCAATTATTATTTGTGTGCTGCTTTATTCCAAAATGGATGGATTTTGATGGCTTACAAAGATACATTTAATGCCATAAGAGAGAATTTTTAAAATAAGAAAAGTTGAAATTTGAGCTAAGATATTGAGAAACAAGCAAGTACTATTGGGCACAACTGCATGCCTTGCACTATGCTAGTCTCTCTATGGAAATGAAAGTGAAATATGAAATATGGTTTCCACTTTTAAAGACTATAACATTTAATTGGTAAATGAGACAAACATCTGTGAAAAGGCAGTATTGAAGAGTGGTTAGGATCTTTGACTATGGAGCTAAACTTGTCTGGTTTTAAGCTTTCCTACTTTCAATATCTGTGGCTTTGGACAAGATGTTTAACTTCTCTCTGCTTCCATTTGCTCATTTGTAAACTGAGAATATTAGTACCTTACTCACTGGGTGTCTTTGGGGATTAACTTAGAACATATTAGGTGCTTAGCTTATTTTTGCTGTAATAATTTATGAGGTGGAGCACAACTAGATGTTTAACTCCCTATGAACATATGCAAATAGATTTTAGAGAAAACGAGATATGTCAGCGTGCACTTAGGGTAGTCAGGGCTGACTTCATGGTATAGATTACACTTGAGCTACACCTTGAATGGTGAGGCTTCAAATGGGCAAAAGAGGAACGTAGAGGCATGTCAATCAAGTAGGCAGCAAAATAGTTTAATGAATGGCAAGACAAGGGGAATTTGTTGTCAAAGGAAATTAATAGTCCAAAAAAACTGTTGTGGGACTTCAGAAAATCAATAGTGTGACATGAATCTGATCAGAAATCTGTGGATAGCTTCAGGTTTCATATTCTCACCTGGCATTAAACCTTGATATTTCCTTTTTCTGAAGTATTAAAGGATCCTTGTGGGATTATTTTAAACATTGATTCTGGAGTCACAGCCTGCAAACAGCCAGCAAGGCTTATCAAAGTGAATGTCACCTATGTTAAAACTATGGCCACGGGCTTCCCTGGTGGCACAGTGGTTGAGAGTCCTCCTGCCGATGCAGGAGACACGGGTTCATGCCCCGATCCGGGAAGATCCCACATGCCGCGGAGTGGCTGCGCCCGTGAGCCATGGCCGCTGAGCCTGCGCGTCCGGAGCCTGTTGCTCCGCAACGGGAGAGGCCACAACAGTGAGAGGCCCGCGTACGGCAAAAAAAAAAAAAAAAAAAAAAAAAACCAAAAAATCTACAGCCACATTTTATTTTTATTTTGTTGAAGATTTTTAAAGCTTTCCACAACCACGTTTTAAATCACACTATTATACCCAGAAAACAGATCAGCATTTTCTTCAGTCACCATATAATACCTGGATCAATCTTCAGATACACAGTAAGAATTACCATGGTTGTATTGATGCATTTCTCCTCTGAACTGGTACAGCAGGATTTGACTAGCCAGTAATTCTTAGTACCTGAAGTTGTGATCTTATCAGTAAGGGATTCAAAAGCACTTTTGATGATGCAGAAGGGGAGAAAGTGAAAAAGATTTGTTTCCAATCAGATGTTCTCAAATGACAAAAGTGACCTCCTTTACAGAAAGTAATGGTTACCCTGTGTTTTATTTTTGGTTCCTAGAATAGATGTAACGTTATAAACCTTAACATTTAATTCCATATAGTTGGAAACCAAGTAAATAACTTTTGAAACAAATGAAAATAACATTAAATATGAATCTCACATGGATTTAAATCACTTTTCAACTGATATGATTACACAGGTTGGCTACCCTACAAACCTAGATTTCTAGATCAATAAGGGAATTTTTTAAAAATGAAGTCATTTAATAGTAAAGGATTAAAAGTGTTGTCTGTTTATTCTTCCACCTAACAAATTATAGAGAATCATGTGTATTTAATTTTGAACTATTAATTAATTCAATTCAGATGAATTCTTTTGCAACTATATATACACTTGCATACACACACACAGATAGAGTATTTGCTTACTTCCACTCTCTTGCCATCTCAATTTGCTGAGTATGAGTTGGACTTGCTAGTGTAGTGAGTTAATACTCAAGGTCTTTGTCTTTTCCCATAGGGAACTTTTTAAAATCCCTTTGTCAAACTGAGATATGGAAAGCACTGGGTCAAGGAAAGCAGGGCCATAAGCCAAGATCAGCAGAGCCAACATAAGCAGCTAGGGGCCAGTGGGACAGAGAGGAACTAGGGTTCAAGGCAAGGTAGGGTGCATAGGCAGGAAACTCACTCTGCAGTAAACAGAGGTTAAGGGGGGATACACAGGAACTAGGACTCCAGGCACAGCAGGCAGGCAGACTCAGACACAAAACACCAGGGCCAAGGGACCTTGGAGCTAAAGCCAAAACCTACCCAAGGCAGAGGGACTCACATCCTCTTCCTTTTACAAAGAGAACTAACGACTGCTACTCCAGGGCTTGTACTCCAATGGAAGAAATTCTTCCCACCTGGAAAATCCTAACACTCACTCTTGTACGCCAGCTTCTTGAAATATGAGAATGTCAGACCTGAAAGGGTCCTTAGAAATTCTCTTAGTTGACTGTCATTTTTTAGAAGAAACTGAGGCTATTTGGGAGAATGAACTTATCAAAACAAACAAACGAAAAACAGCAAAAAACCCCACACAACCTAGTGAAACCACCAGGTCTATAATTTCAGTGTCCTGACTCCAGTACTCTTCCCATGCTGTGTTTCTGCCTTGCCTATACCTTATGTCCTTGAATCAGAAATATGAATGAGAAAACAAGTATCTTCAGACACTGAGCCAACCAATCCCTGTTCTAAGGAGATGAAAGAGGTAAAGTAAGTAAGGTTTATAGGCATGCTATGTAGTCACAAAGGGAGTTCTGTTTATTTACCCTTGATGAAATTCAGTGCAAGAAACTTCTATTGAGATTGAGGCTACTTGATGTGACAGCTTGGTAAGTCCTGTAACTCTAAACATTTCATTTTTCACTGAACTTTGTGCCACTTATCCCTAAGAGCCGATTATAGACCAAAGCAACCTCATTGCTTAAACTTTTAGTCATGAAAACAGTGCTCTGTCTCATCTTTGAGGCCTGCTGCTATGCTACTTGTCTCTAGTATAGACAAATAGCTGTGGGCATCATCCCTAAAAAGATTTCCTGGCTTTACATGCGTTGCGAAACATGAAACAGTAGGATGTTTCCATCTCTCTGTCTCTCTGTCTCTCTGTCTCTCTCTCTCTCTCTCTCACACACACACACACACACACACACACACACATTTTTCACCATTTCCAAATAATTAGTTTAAGGGTACTCAAGGATTTTCTCCCAGTGTTGTTCCTTCCCCAGTCAGTTGTCAATTAGCTTTGGTACCCACTTTCTTTTCTCACAAAGTCTTAATCTCTTCTGGGTCGAAAACCCTACTTTGCTGCAGTTTCCACCATCTGGGATAACCATTGCCTGTCTCTGCCTCATCAACTTTTCATCTCCTTTTGAATCTTACTGGAAAAAAATACATTCTTTCTTCCTGCCTTTAGCTTCATAATTGCTTGCTCTCAACTATAATTTATAATTCACTCCAGTGGCTGTATCAATTAATTTAGAAAATTATGGCAAGAGGGTTCTTCTTTAGAAAGAAGTGGGGGGAAAGGTGCACAAAATCACTCTGGGTCTTTTGTATTTCCATACATATTGTGAAATATTTTGTTCTAGTTCTATGAAAAATGCCATTGATAGTTTGATAGGGATTGCATTGAATCTGTAGATTGCTTTGGGTAGTATAGTCATTTTCACAATGTTTATTCTTCCAAACCAAGAACATGGTATATCTCTCCATCTGTTTGTATCATCTTTAATTTCTTTCATCAGTGTCTTATAGTTTTCTGCATATAGGTCTTTTGTCTCTTTAGGTAGGTTTATTCCTAGGTATTTTATTCTTTTGTTGCAATGGTAAGTGGGAATGTTTCCTTAATTTCTCTTTCAGATTTTTCATCATTAATGTATAGGAATGCAAGAGATTTCTGTGCATTAAATCCTGCCACTCTACCAAATTCATTGATTGGCTCTAGTAGCATCTTTAGGATTCTCTATGTATAGAATCATGTCTCCTGCAAACAGTGACAGCTTTACTTCTTTTCCAATTTGGATTCCTTTTATTTCTTTTTCTTCTCTGATTGCTGTGGCAAAAACTTCCAAAACTATGTTGAATAATAGTGCTGTGAGTGGACAACCTTCTCTTTTTCCTGATCTTAGAGGAAACTGTTTCAGTTTTTCACCATTGAGAACGATGTTGGCTGTGGGTTTGTCATATATGGCCTTTATTATGTTGAGGTAGGTTCCCTCTATGCCTACTTTCTGGAGAGTTTTTAATCATAAATGGGTGTTGAATTTTGTCAAAAGCTTTTTCTGCATCTATTGAGATTATCATACACTACAAAATGTAAAATAGATAGTGGGAAGCAGCTGCATAGCACAGGGAGATCAGCTCGGTGCTTTGTGACCACGTAGAAGGGTGGGATAGGGAGGGTAGGAGGGAGATGCAAGAGAGAGGAGATATGGGGATATATGTGTGTGTGTATATATATATATATATATATAGCTATATATGTATATATATAGGGGATATATGTATATATATAGCTATATTCACTCACAATATAGCTGTTGTGTTAGTTATACAGCAGAAACTAACACAACATTGTAAAGCAATTATACACAAATAAAGAAAAAAAAATCACTCTAGAATGTCAAGGATTCTTTCTTTTCCAGATACATAGAAATGGGAAGGCAACATTGTCTATAGTAGATTGAACACTGTATTAACATATTAGAAGACATGAATTAGTTTTTCAGCATTGAAACTAGATCATTATTTTACCTCAGGAAAGTCAGTTTATTTCTGTGTGAGCCTGTGTCTAAATCACAATGATCCATTCAATATGAGTCTGTAATCTCAGTGAAATCAAGGACCCTGGAGTTTTCACCAGTATAGTTTGGGCTACAAATGGTTACTTAGCATATTAGATGATTGATAGGAAAGGCCAGTGTGAACAATGAAGAACTATCTTGGGATTCAACCACACCTGAGCTATTTTGCTTTGTGTGTGTATGCTTGTGTGTAATTTTTCAAAGTGAGAGAATATATGTTTCTCTTCAACTCAAGAAAACCACATCCATGGATCAGTGGTTCTCAACTTTTTCCCTCTTTAACACACTGGACAGATGACATTCACTATCAGACAGACTCTTAATGGACATTCCCCATACGCAAGTTATGACTCCATCCTTTATCTTTCACTCAAAAAAGGGCATATTCAAATGAATATGATGAGTAAGAGTGACACCAAAATAATGATAACCTCAGCTCTGCTATGAGTTTTTGAGGAACTAATTTACAAATTCAGTGTATTATTAGAACAAACTTCTTAAAATGTGTCTCACAACTGAAAGTATGAGACACATGCCCCTATGTTTTGTGTGTCCTAATATTAACCAACTGGATTGAAGCATGTGGCTCAGGACACTCTCAGCACTTCATGGGCAAAAAAGCAAAAGTTGTGTGCCCTAATTATGCATTCTCTTCTGAAAGAATAAAGCTCTTGAAAGTTGAAACTACAAACTTAAGTACATAAAGCACAGCAAGAAGGTGGATGGCTTTTACATTGGGCATCACAAATATCCACTCCTCTTTTCATCTCATCTTGTAAAGGTCAAATTTAAGTGTGAGCCCAGGGAAGAAAGGAAAACCTTCGTTTATGTTAGCAGTAACAGGAATAGAAATTCTACCTTCAATTCCTTGGATGAATGTAAAATTAACTTGATCATTCAGGCCTAAGATATACTGCTTATAGATTTCAGTGGTGGAACTTTATACAACTAGTTAATATGATAGACTGAATTGATATGGTAAAGAATCATCTCTTGTTCTAAACACAGAGAAATGCTGGTCAAAATAAAGATTGTACATGCTTAGCTCAGCATGAAAGCAAGTAAGGGAAATTCCCAAGCTTTAGGAATGAAAAGGGAACTCAAACCCAGAGAAGGGAGCATAAACGGAGGCTAAATACCTCCTGAGGCTATCAGAATCAGATAAGGATCTTAGGAATCTAAGGGCTTGAGCTCAAGGTCAGATGATAGAGCCACAGATCTGTGTGAAGTGTGGAGCTAGAACTGAGAGCCCAACAAAAATCTAGAAGCCTGAATAATCTATGAAGCCTGAAACTCTATGAAACAGGAAGTAGAAAACTCTGCTCATTGGTCTAGGAAAGTAACCAGGAAATTCACATTCTGTCTGGTCCATGGTCATGAATGAAGAGACACTCCAGAGAAACTGGAACTCTAAACTTGTACCAAGCATGGATGTGGACTTTAAATTCACACGACCCCCATGTGGTACAAACCCCCAAGCTAAGAAATTAACAGAAAAACTGTTTCCAGACCAGTGAAACTTGTAAGAACTTGGCAGAGGCAAACTCGGAACCACTCTGAGGGAATGCCTCCACAGCACTCACCACCCAGGACTCCCAGAGGAAACAATCCCTACTGTAGATAAAAACACAGTAATTACAAACCTTGCAAGAAAATTAACCACCATATGTGTGCTTCCACTGACACAAACAGAAAAAAAATTGCATCCCAAGAAATAGAGATAATAGGACAATTTGAAAGAGGTTTGTTGAAAACTGTTTTAAGAGAAAAACAAAGAATGAAGAACAACTGTGAGGCAAGAGTAGAGCCTTGCTGGTTATCTGCAGCCTTTATAAAATCCATAGCCCATCATGGGATACGGATACAGGGAGGGGCAGATCTATCTAGATAAAGAAGTTGAAAGTCAAATTTTTGCCCTTGAGAAATTCTTAGAAAGTCCAGGTACAGGGGGAGATTAAGATGTGTGGCCAAATTAAATAAATTTTATCATTCCACTCTTACCTGCAATTCTCTCGCATTAGATAATTCAGCCTCTGGTTCCTTTAAAGTTGTCCCAGAGCAACTGTATGGATTTGAAATGCAAAATAGAGTCTCCTTGGGCTTGCAGGAGACTTATACATAGACAATTCAGTGATTAGGGTGATGACTTTGGCTCTTAAAACACAAAGATTGAGATGTCTATAACATGTTTGCAACTTGCATTATATTTAATTCATTTTGTGTATTGTCCTTCACCTCTTCCTCTTTCCCCTCCCAGACATAAACTTCCTGAGGACATGGATTTCTTTTAGCTTTTAACAACTTTGTTGAGCTGAAATTTACATATCATACAATTTACCCATGAAACTGTACCATTCAATGGCTCTTAGTAAGTTTACATATTAGTGCAGCCATCATCCCAATGCAGCTTTAAAACACTGCTATCATTTCCTAAGAGTTTCCTCCTTCAGATTTTCAGTCAATCCCTGACCCCAGCCATAAGTAATTACTGATCTGCTTCTGTTTTTATAGTCATGTGTTCTCTAAAAATTTAATATAAATGAAATCATACAATATGCAGACTTTTGTATTTGGCTTCTTTCACTCAGCATAATGATTTTGAGTTTTATTCATGTAGAATGTGTCAGTAACCATCCACATGTTGACTGAAATTTGAGTTGTTTGGGGCTATTACAAATAAAGCTGATACAGGGAGGTGGTTTGAATTGATGATGTAGGAAGATCCTGAATTGATCTCCTCCCACAGGCACACCAAATTAACAACTACATATGGAATAATTTCCTCTGAAAAAGTCATAGAAACTAGCTAAGAAACTCCTTCACATTAGGCAAATGAAAAGAAGACAGGTAGGAGAGGCTGAGATACAAACTCACCATAAATACCACCCCAAGTGTGGCAACGCACAGTTGGGAGAGAAGTCACCAACCTGGAGCTTCTTCCTGAGGAGTGAAGGATTCATACTCCACATCGATCACCCCAGCTTTTAAGGTCTGCACCTAACAGATGAGTTCCCAAAACATCTGACTTTGAAAACCAACAGGGCTGATATCCCCAAGACCCAAAGGGCTGTAGCAAACTGAGAAAGAGCTCTTAAAGTGCTCACATGTGGACTCACTCACCCCAGGGCCCAGCAGAGAAGCAGCTGTTTGAAAAGCACCCAGCCTTTATGTGAAAGAGATTAATTTGCTAACCTTAAAGCACCAGTCTCCTAGGGACAGAGGCTGTTTAGGGCCATTTTCACACTCTCCTTCTTCCTTGCTAAAGGTGACAGGCACCATCTTTTTTTTTTTCTTTTCTCAGTGGGCGCCATCTTTGCACTTTCCCTCTGCCTGCTCCATAATACCAGTGTCTCCCAGACGGGAGCTTTTACATGTGTCTGGTACCACAGTTTTTACATCTGGTGCCTTGCTTTTTACATCTGGTGCCTTGCTTTTTGCAGCTGCTTCCAGTGGACACCTCTACATCACCTGGCTCTGAGGGTCAGTGGGGCTTACACTTGCAGGTCCCCAAAGACTATAATCAATAGAGAAAGAGTTCTTAAACAGCTACCACTCTCAGGGCACAAGAAGAGACAATAGACCCAGAAGCTCAATCTTTCTGTGAAACAGGCCTGTTAGCTTATCATCATGGCTGCAGCCTGAGGGGAGACTTCTAATTAAACACATCTGAAGATTGACTATAAACCTTCCCAGAGACCTCAGAGGGCTGGCACTGTCTTTGTGCTCTCTCTCTGTCACACCCCAGAGCACCAGTATCTTTCAGAAGGGAACTTTTATCTGTGTCTGGTACCCCAGATTTTACATCTGGTGCCTCAGTTTTTGAAGTTGCTGCCCAGCAAATGCCTCTTGATCATCTGGCTCTGGGAGTCAGGGGGCTTGCGTTCCTGAGTCCCATGTGACTGTAACAATTGAAGAAAGGGTTATTGACAGACTACCACCCCCAGGGCACTGCACAGACAGCAGACTGGAACACATCCCCAGCTTTTCAGTGAAAAAGGCCTACTTGCTAGTCCTGGGGCCTCAGCCTGAGTCAAGAGCTTCAGATTTGGCTCACACCTAGATACAATGGAGGTACTCTCAAGGAATGCAGGCTAGGTGACATCATCTTTGTGCTCTCCCTCTGACTCACTCCAGCTCATCTGTGTCTCCCAGTGAGGAGCTTATAGATTAATCTGGAGCCCCAAGTTTGCCCAGGGAACACTACCAGATTGCCTAGCTCTGGTGGCTAGCAGGGATTACACTTGTGGATCCACAGGACTGTTATATATGAATACTTTAAAAGCTGCTTCCTGAGGATCTGAGTTCCAATCAGCCTGAATATAAGTGCTGACTGAGATCCTCCCCTCTTTAGGCCACTGACAAGTCTTGGCACACCCTAAATTACTGGGAGCTATTAAAAATATAATAGACTGCTTGGACAATCACAAAGGTTTGAGAGACAACCAAAAGCTAGGGTGAGTTGAGCAACAAGGTTCATCTCCTACATGAGGTCACCACTTCAAGACTGGAAAAGGTGGTTGTTCTATCTAATTCATAGAAGTCAACACAGAGGGTGAAGGAAAATAAACAGAGGAATATGCTTTAAGCAAAAGAACAAAATAAAATCTCAGTAAAATACCTTAATGAAATGGAGATAAGTAATTTACTTGATAGAGTTCAAAGTAATTGTTATAAAAATACTCACCAAATTTGGGAGAAGAACGGATGAGCACAGGATGAGAATTTCAACACAGAGATAGAAAATGTAAGAAAGTACCAAACAGAAGTCACAGAGCTGAAGAATACAATAACTGAACTGAAAAATACACTGGAGGGATTCAACATCACACTATAATAGATGAAGCAAAGAAAAGTTTACCTGAAGACAAGGCAGTAGAACTCACCCAATCAGAGCAGCAAAAAGAAAAAGGATGGGAAAAAAGTGAAGATAGCTTAAGAGATTTATGAGACAACACCAAGCAGACTAACATTTGCATTATAGGAAGTCCCAGAAGAAGAGAGAGAGAAAAGGCCATACAACATATTTGAAGAAATAATGGCTGAAAACTTCCCTAACCTGGGAAGGAGATGGACACCCAAATCCGAGAAACCTGGAGAGTTCCTTGTATGAGGAACCCAAAGAGACCTACACCAAGACACATAACTGTATACAGTCGTCCCTTCATATTTGAGGGTTCTATATTCATGGATTCAATGAATAAAATAATCAAACTTCATTATATAATCAAAGGGCATTACATAAGCAGCAGCATAAACATTTTTTCTCAAGTGCACATGGAACATTCTCCAGAATAGATCATATGTTAGGCCACAGAATAAGTCTTAATACATTTAAGAAGATCAAAATCATATCAAGCTTACCCTTAGCACAGGGAGATCAGCTCGGTGCTTTGTGACCACCTAGAGTGGTGAGATAGAGAGGGTGGGAGGGATACACAAGAGGGAGGGTATATGGGGATATATGTACATATATATATATGTGTGTGTGTGTGTGTGTGTGTGTGTGTGTGTGTGTGTATGTATAGCTGATTCACTGTTATGCAGCAGAAATGAACACAACATTGTAAAGCAATTATACTCCAATAAAGATGTTAAAAAAATAAACACAGCGTTTTAAAACTTACAAAAATAATCATATCAAGCATCATTTCAACAACAATCAAATGAATCTAGAAATTAATTAAAAGAAGAAAACTGCAAAATACACAAATATATGAATATTAAACATGCTGCTAAACAACAAATGGATCAACAAAGAAGTCAAAAGAGAAATTATAAAATACTGTTCAGCAAATGAAAATGGAAATACAACATACCAGAATTCGTGGGATGCGGCAAAAGCAGTTCTAAGAGGGAAGTTCATAGCAATAAATGCTTACCTCAAGAAACAAACAAACAAAAAATCTTAAATAAGTAACCTAACTATACTTCAAGGAATTAGAGAAAGAAAAACAAATGAAGCCCAAAGTTAGTAGAAGGAAGGAAATATCAAAGATCAGAGTGGAAATAAATGAAATAAAGACTAAAAAGACAATAGAAAAGATTAGTGAAACTAAGTGTTGGTTCTCTGAAAAGGTAAACAAAATTGACAAACCTTTAGCTATACTCACCAAGAAAAAGAGAGGGCTCACAAAAATAACATAACAAATGAAAGAAGAAACATTAGAAATGATACCACAGATAAAAGGATCTTAAGAGGCTACTATGAAAATCATATGCCAACAAACTGGATAACTTAGAAGAAATGGGTAAATTCCTAGAAATAGACAACATTCTAAGACTGAATCCTGAAGAAAGAAAATCTGAACAGACTGATTACTAGTAAGGAGGTTGAATCAGTAGTCAAAAACTTCCCAAGAAACAGAAGTCCAGAATCGGATGTCTTCACTGATGGATTCTACCCAACATGAAAGGATTAATACCAATTATTCTCAAACTCTTCCAAAAACCTGTAGAGGAGGGAACACTTCCAGCTTCATTTTACAAGGCTAGTGTTACCATGAAACCAAAACCAGACTAGGACACCACAAGAAAATAAAATTACAGGCCAATATCCCAAATGAAAATAGATGCAAAAATCCTCAACAAAACATTATCAAACAAAATTCAACAATTTATGAAAAGGATTGTACCCCATAATCAAGTGGTATTTATTCCAGGCATGCAAGAATGGCTAAACAACTGCAAATCAATGGGATACATCACATTAAAAAGTAAAGGCATATATGTGGAACCTAGAAAAATGGCACAGATGAACTGGTTTGCAGAGCAAAAATAGAGACACAGATGTAGAAAACAAACATATGGACACTAAGGGGGGAAGTGGTGGTGGGTGGGGAGATGAATTGGGAGATTGGGATTGACATGTATACACTAATATATATAAAATAGATAACTAATAAGAACCTTCTATATAAAAAATATAAATAAAATTCAAAAAAATAAAGGCTAAAAATGATATGATCATCTCAATAGATGCAGGAAAAGCATTTGATAAAATTCAACTTCCAAGTATGATAGAAATTCTCAACACAGTGGTTATACAGGGAACATCCCTCAACATAATAAAGGCCATATATGACAGGCCCACAGCTAACATCATACTCAATGGTGAAGAGCTAAAAGCTTTTCTTCTAAGATTAAGAACAAGACAAGAATGTCTACTTTCACCATTTTTAATTCAACAGAGTATTGGAAGTCCTAACCAGAGCAATTAGGTAAGAAAAATAAATAAAATCATCCAAAGTGAATAGGAATAATGAAAACTGTTACTATTTGCAGATGACATGATATTATGTATAGAAAACCATAAAGACTCCACAAAAAAACTGTTAAGACTAATAAATGAATTTAGTAAAGTTGCAGGATATGAAATCAATATACCAAAGTCTGTCACATTTCTATACACTAATAACAAACTATCATTAAGAGAAATTAAGAATAAAACTCCATTTACAACAGCATCAAGAGAATAAAATTCCTAGGAATAAATTTAACCAAAGAAGTGAAAGACCTATACACTGAACACTATAAGACATCATGAAAGAAATGGAAGAAGACAAAAATAAATGGAAAGGTATCCT